>NC_088691.1:43370563-43995563 GCF_028017835.1 Emys orbicularis | reverse complement strand
CACACATGACCAGCTCTGAGGGTGGGGCTGGAGGGAGCCCACTGCCCTGCAGCACTTGCCGCCCCTGCTCCAGAGTTGCCCAGAGAGGCTAGGGCTCGCAGGGAGTCCAGGACCGAGCGGGATCGGGGGCCAGTGGACACGTAAGCAATACACCTAGCACTTTCACACCCTGTTCCCTGTGGCGGAGGGTAGTTGCTTGCACATCCCAGCTGTGGTGGCTGTAGCTGCCTTGCTTGTGTCTAGGTGTTTGAAGGTACCGGGGTCCCAAGAGGGCATGGGAGGTGAGTACCCCTACCAGCTGGCAGGGAGCTCTGAGGGTTCAAGCAGTGCCAGGCTGCTGCTCTCGGCCAATGAGGGGTTCATTTCTGGAATGCGGTCCTGTGTCTGGGCACCGGTAAATGCCGGTTTCCGGCCCATAGGCCAGTGTCACTGATTTGGGCTCCCTGTGCTCAGCCTGGGTCATCAGTGTGCCTAGCTGCAGAGAGCTTAGCGCAGAATGACTGGGTATTGCCAGCCTGGGGGGTGCCCTGGGCCAGGAATGTACTGCCAGTCTGCCACTGCTCTCCCCTTGTTCCATGTGAGTTCCCAGCCCTGCTTCAACCTCAGCACGCTCCCTGCTACCCCTGTCCAGGGAGCGTTTCTTTGGAAAACCCTGCTTGCCTAGATTTGCTGGAGAAAACTCTGTAAGTAATGCTGTGTCACTGGGGGAATGTAAGACAACGCTTCCATCCGTGTTCAAATTGCAGGGAGCCAGACTTCGGCTAGTCTGTGCCGACTGGGAGGAGAGGCAGAGCCATGGGCTCTCTGTCCCCAGGATAGCATTCGATGCTGCTGCATCACAGCTGCAGACCCTACCACCACCCCTCTCGAAGCTGCCACAGGTGCCAGGGCTGCAACCCTGGACTCCACCCCATTCTGTGTCCCACTTGCTAGAATCAACCCCGCTCTTCGGGCTCCTAGAGGGTGGGGTTTCTGTTGTGATGCTGAAGCAAACCAGTCGTGGCAGACAGCATTTCCCACGTGACCTGAACCACAAGGGATGATTTGGGTGGAGCCCAACAGTGCGGGTTAAACAGCAGAGCCACCCAGAGACCCCCCAGAGGGGCTGGTTGCAGAGATTTGCCTGAGCAGGCAGGGCTCAGCACCACTGCTGCCGGACAACCTGGGAAAGCTGGAGCCGGTGGCATTTAGAGTGATGGTAGCTATATGGTTAAGCTAGCAAGCAGGGCAGCTGGGCCCACGCTCTTGACGTGCTGCTGGAGCGCTCGCTGACTGGTAGAGACATGTGCCCAGGTGTGATCTGTTCAGCAGAGGCAGGGAGCACATACACACTAGCCAGTGCAGGGCTAGTGCAAGCAGGGCCAGGGCCATGTTAGTGCTGCGCACGCACCGGCCGGCATGCCATGGGGCTATAGCGCGTCCCCTCACAAAGTACCTGCAGCCCTTTCCCCTGACCTAGCAGGAGCTGCTGTTCACCTGCCTGTGGGCCGCAACCTGCCTCCTAAAGGGTTTGATCCCCCTCTGCAGTGCAGCAGCCTCACACACGCCCGGCGCCCAGCCATGCTGCTGGCCCAGCGGGAGAATGTGGCAGCCCTACCGCTGCTTTAATTCGTCACTGGGAGCAGCACTGCGCAGACACACACTGCTCCTCACAACCCTGCGGGCGATGCTCCGTGAGTCTCCTCGCCCTCGTCCTGAGATGGTTCAGTTCCCAGGGTGGGACCCCACCAGCTGGCACTGACCAAAGAAGGAACATGCCTACCAAGTACTTTCACAGAACCTTACTGCTCCCTGGCACCTGCCCCTGCATTCTGTGGGCACCAGCTCTCCCACTGGAGTGAAAGGCTATGGGGCCGGGTAGGGGATGCAAGATCAGGTGCTATGGGGCAGATGGGAAGTGCAGGAGCAGGCGCTGGGGGGGCGGGTGGGGAATGCAGGAGCGGGTGCCAGGGGGCGGGTGGGGAGTGCAGGGCCGGGGGGGCGGGCAGGTGGGCAGTGCAGGTGCCGGGGGGCAGGCGGGCAGGGAGGGCAGAAGTGGGCGCTGGGGGAGCGGGCAGTGAGTGCAGGAGCGAGCGTCGGGGGGCAGGTAATTAGTGCAGGAGTGGGCAGGGAGTGCAGGAGCGGGCACCGGAGGGTGGGTGGGCAGGACAGGAGCGGGTGCTGGGGGGCGGGCAGGGAGTGCAGAAGTGGGTGCAGGGGGAGCGGGCGGGGAGTGCAGGAGCGGGTGTCGGGGGCAGGTAATTAGTGCAGGAGCAGGCGCCAGGGGGTGGGCGGGCGGGGAGTGCAGGAGCGGGCAGGCGGAGAGTACAGGAGCTGGCACCAGGGGTGGGCAGGGAGTGCAGGAGCCGGCAGGGAGTGCAGGAGCGGGCGCCGAGGGACGGGGAGTGCAGGAGTGGGCGCCAGGGGGCAGGCGGGCAGTGCAGGAGCGGCCGCCGGAGGGCTGGCGGGCGGGCAGTACAGGAGCTGGCAACGGAGGGTGGGTGGAGAGTGCAGGAGCGGGTGCTGGGGGGCGGGCAGGCGGGGAGTGAGAAGTGGGCGCTGGGGGGCAGGTGGGGAGTGCAGAAGCGGGTACCAGGGGGGTGGGCGTGTGGGGAGTGCAGGAGCTGGCACCGGGGGGTGGGTGGGAAGTGCAGGAGCGGGCGCCGGGGGGGCGGGAGTGCGGGAAATGCAGGGGCGGATGGGGACTGCAGGACCAGGCACCGGGGGTCGGGTAGTTAGTGCAGGAGCGGGCACCAGGGGGGCGGGCGGGGAGTGCTGGAGCAGGTGCCGGGGGAGTGCAGGAGCGGGCGCCAGGGGGGCAGGCGGGGAGTGCAGGAGCGGGCGCCAGGGGGGCAGGTGGGTGTGCAGAAGCGGGCGCTGGCAGGCGGGCGTGCAAGAGTGGGTGCCGGGGGGCAGGCGGGGAGTGCAGTAACGGGCGCCAGGGGGGCGGGCGGGTGTGCAGGAGCAGGCGCTGGCAGGCGGGCGTGCAGGAGTGGGTGCCGGGGGGCAGGCGGGGAATGCAGGAGCGGGTGCCGGGGGGCGGCTGGGTGTGCAGGAGCAGGCGCTGGCAGGCAGGCATGCAGGAGTGGGTGCCGGGGGGCAGGCGGGGAATGCAGGAGCGGGTGCCGGGGGGCGGCTGGGTGTGCAGGAGCAGGCGCTGGCAGGCAGGCATGCAGGAGTGGGTGCCGGGGGGCAGGCGGGGAATGCAGGAGCGGGCGCCAGGGGGGCGGCCGGGTGTGCAGGAGGGGGCGCTGGCAGACGGGCGTGCAGGAGCAGGCGCCGGGAGGCAGGAGCAAGTTAATGGGGTTTGGTCACAGATGTGTCAGCAGTTTCCATCATCGCCAGCAGGCAGCTCTGGTTTTGCCCCAAGCGGATGTTTGCAGAGCTACGCCCTTGCCTGGGGTGGTTCTAACCCTAGCGCAATGCGCTGTGGATGCCTTGACACAGTCCCAGGAGCCCTCACAGGCAGAGACTCAGCCCTGCTCCCCCTCCCTCGCCCCCCCCCCCCCGCACACCATCCCTCTCCCACGTGAGCGGAAAGGATTTCCTGTCGGTTGGTGCTACCGCGCATCTTGTCCTCTCGCCACAGTGCTGAGAGGGCAGCCTCACATGCTGCCCAGAGCCAGTAGCTCACTGTGTGAGGCAGAAGGTCTCTACGTGTCCCGTGAGAAACCACGTTCCTGGCAGAAATGCAGGAGGCCCATATTGAACTATACAGAGCACGTTCTGCCCTTCCCACGCTACCCCCAGCCAAACACTCGTGACATGAAATCCGGGTCGCACAACTCTGCTTTGCGGGGCAAGAGCACTCGCTCCCCAGCGCGGGTCTCATGGACACGTCCCGGCTGGGGAAAGGCCATTCTGCTCCGTGTTTTTTTTACACATGTGTATGCGCACACATATGCACGCACACACATGCATATTGACACATGCACACACATTCATATGCACATGCACACACATGCACATGCACACACATGCATGCACACACACGTACACCTACATGTGCACCCCTCTCTCTGTTGATATGGAAACGAGTCAAATTATTTAAAGAATAAAAAATCATCTGCTAGGTGCCGTCGTCATGGGAACATGAATTGTGGCAGTAGCTAGGCGCAGGAGATGGCATGTTGCTTTTTGATCCCAAGTTTTGTACATACTCCATGGCTCAGCAAAGCCCCCAGGGAAGTGGCAGGGAGGGGGCTTTAGGCCGATTTCCCCGATTCCCCAGAATCAGGCCCCTTAGGTGCCTTTTTAATTTTTTAATTTTTTTTTACTCACCTGGCAGCAGTCCGCTCCCGGTCTTCGGCGGCACTTCAGCGGTGGGGGGGTCCGCTCCAGGGCTTCGGCGGCATTTCGGTGGTGGTGGGTCTGCTCCGGGGCTTTGGCGGCATTTCGGTCGGCGCGGGGTCTGCTCCGGGTCTTCGGCGGCACTTTGGCGGCGGGGGGTCCACTCCGGGGCTTCGGTGGCATTTCGGCGGCGGGGGGTCCTTGAGTGCCGTGGAAGACCTGGAGCGGATCCCCCGCCGCCGCCGAAGCCCCGGAGCGGACCCCCCGCCGCTGAAGCCCCGGACCGCTGCCGGGTATTCGAATCAGGCCCCGCAGTTCATAAAGCCGGCCCTGCGGCCTGGTGGGGACAAGGGGAGGAAGGGCCGGGGTGGCCTGGATGGTCTCTGGAGCACAGAGCTTCTGATGCTGATTCTCATGTCCACTGTGCCCTGTGCTGGTGTGGCAGTGCTTTGAGGACATGCTCCCACCCTGCTGTGGGTCCTGTGCCCCCGGGGAGCAGGGATAGAGCCCAGGTGAAGCACCTGTGTATGTAACAGAAATGACCCATGATGGGCCTGCACTTGTTCCCAGTGTCAGCCCAGCCCCCAACCTTTCACCCCCAACTCCAGTGGGAGCTGAGGCAGGTGTTAGTGATCTCAAATGCTTTGGGGCCACTGCGGGAGGATGAACCATATGTATCAGTACAACCTGTGGGTCTGTGTGTCAGGGTGTGTGCGTGCACCTGTATCGGTGTGTGGTTCTGTGCATCTGTTTCTGGGTGTGTCCCTGTCTCTGTGTCTCCCTCTTTGTGTGTGTTTGTCCTGTCTCTGACTGTCTGTCCCTGTCTCTGGGTGTCTCTGTGTCCCGTCTTGGGTGTGTCCCTGTCTCTGGGTGTCCCTGTGTAGTTGTGTGTTTGTCCCTGTCTCTGGGTGTGTCCTTGTCTCTTAGGTGTCTCTGTCTCTGGGTGCTCCTGTCCCTGTCCCTGGCCAGGCCTGCGTGTCCCTGAAGCCAAGCAGAATAGCACTTTTGTGAAAACCATGCCCAGGCTGGCAGCTCAAGGTGCCACTCTCTCTCTCCCAGCAAAGGGGTCTGGGAGGCGCTGGGCGCTCAGAGAAGGAGGTTCCTCACGTTGCTGTCCAGCGACCCCCTCTGGCCACTGTAGGAACAGGATGGCCAGGCTGTGGAGGAACCGTGCCCTGTCTAGACTAGTCAGGTCAGAGGATGGTCGCTACAGGGTGGGGCTCTGGGTGAAGCGAATTAGCAGGGGGAATGTGAAGGAGGGGATTCTGAGACTGGGGGACCCAAGGGTTCCAGGGTTGGGGTTCATCCATTGTAGAAACAGGGCCAGCCCTCCTGGAGTTTGGGCGCACCCCAATCCGCATGGGGCTGACACACACCCGAGCAGAGGGCCGAGGGGGGCCGGCACTGACAGAGCAGGGTTGGGCCGATTGGGTTTTATCCATCTCAGTGCCCAGAAGCCAGTCTGCCTCCCCCGGGGCGCCCGGCCTGGGGGAGCGGGGCCTGGGCCATACGATAGCACCAGTAGCCATTCTCTGGAACTGCCTCCCACAAGTGAGTTCTGCTCCACAGCAGCCACATGGGGGGAGGGATAGCTCAGTGGTTTGAGCATTGGCCTGCTAAACCCAGGGTTGTGAGTTCAATCCTTGAGGGGGCCACTTAGGGATCTGGGGCAAAATCACTACTTGGTCTTGCTAGTGAAGGCAGGGGGCTGGACTCGATGACCTTTCAAGGTCTCTTCCAGCTCTAGGAGATAGGATATCTCCATGTGGAATTGCTTTCCCACATTTCCTCTCCGGAACCCTCCCAGGGGGTGTGCCCTTACCCAGCTGTTGCGTTCCACCCCAGAGGTGGCTGCCTTTCATCCATGGGGACAGTGACATGATCACCTCATTGGAGTGAGGCTGTAACTCTGCACCTCACTCTGAGGCCTGCAGAGGGTGCGCTGTCAGTCTGTGAATAGGACTGGCGGGCTCTCTTCCCTATTGCCATTGGCACTAATTAGGGTCAGGTATGCGGGGCGGGGAAGGGCTCCCCGCAGGCAGCACAAAGCAGTAGGCTGCCTAATTCTGCTTGCAGTCAGGTGGCTGTATCTGAACTCATTGGTTTCGGGTCAGGGAGTCTGGAAAATACCAGCAGGGTGGGAGCTGGAGTGGGCTGGGTTAGTGACTGGGCCTGGCTGTGTCTGCCAAGGCCACACAGGGAAAGATGAGACCATCTGTCCTCCTTCAGGCTTGCTTTAGAGGCCACTCGGGCCACTTCCCATATCCATGCTCTGTCAGGCCTGCGTCCTTCTAGGGCTACTGCAAAGTCCTTGGCAGTGAGGTGGGGACTTGCTCTGTCCCCTGGGGGCACTGTTCTCATGGCCCCTGCCAGCACCACACCTCCACAGTCAGTAACTCGTGTGAGCTTGGTTGCCCATGTGGCTCACTGCAGAGTTCGCTGGCTGCCACGGTTGAGTAGTGTGTTTCAGGGGAAGGGTTAGTGGTAGGAGCTCTGCTTTCTGCCGGGGAGGGGTTTCCTGCACTGGCGCTGAGTGACCCGGGGCCCGATCCTGCCTTCTGTGTGCACCCAAACCTCCCGCTGCCGCCTCTGAGACACTGGCTAGGAGCGGTGCAGGGCCCGATTCTAGGTTTGGGGAAGGACCCAGGTCAGGCGCTGAACCAGACTCTGCAAAAAGGCAGGCCTGATCCTGTGATGTTTGATACCTCTCCAACAGGGGTCTGAGCACCCCCAATTCCCATTGACATCAGTGGGAGCCAAGGGTGCTCAGCACTCACAGGATCAGCCTCTCTGGAACAGGCTTCTTGGATAGTTTTCCAGACTCCTTGCTCCTGCTCAGCAAGGTGTGGGTGGCTGGTAGGACAGGGAGCCGGCGCATCCAGGACTGCTGCATCCCGGCTAGTGCAGGCTGGGACCTGGACAGCCAGTGAGCCCTGTAGGTGTGTCTGTGTCCAGCAGCCCCTGGACAGTGCTCCCTTTCTCTTCACTGCAGCCCGCCCCTGCTCTACCATGAGGACGCTCCGCGTTGGATGGGGTTTCAGAAAGCCTGATACCTCTGGGGTGGGGGAGAGGCAGGACAGTCCCTGGGGAAGGAGCTGGCTCCCAAAAGTGCAGGGGCTCATGACAATGGAACATTACAAGGGGAGGGGGTGGGGGAATAAACGCAGGAGTTTCGGGTTTCCAAGGGTGCTGTGGTTTGGGGCAGTTTCCTGGCACTTCCTATTTATCAAAAGCACCTGCTCCCCCTTACCCAGGCCAGTCTGCCCACGTCTGGCCCCTGTAGGCTCCCTCCACATGGCAGGAGGGCTGGCTTGGGAGCTGCTAAGTATTGCTTGGAGATGGGCTCAGAACTGCCAACCCCAAGTGTGCAAAAATCATGAGTCAGGGCTCCCAGCTCCCAAGATTTGCTTAAAAGTCAGGAGATTTTAACAATAATCAAGGCTGGGTTTTTGTATTGGCCTTCCGCTGTCAGACCCGAATGGGGTTCTGTGCAGCCAGAGGGCTAGGAACGTACCCTTCTTGGTGCAACTGAAATTCTCACCTAATCACAGGACTCCCAGAGCTGCGGCTTTCATTAAATACCAAATCCTGTGAGCCATGTGATAAGATTGTGAGAAGTGGCCATGCTGCTGAACTGATCAGCAACCAGGGTGCAGGGGAGCAGTCGATGTGGGCTTTTGTTCTGGAGATGGTGAGCCTGGCTCAGCATTTGGATTTAGCTCAGAGTTCAAGTGTGCACATCGTTTACATTCTGCTGCACCACAACTGAAAGGTGGGGCCTGCTTTCTGCATCAGCTGGCCCTGGGCTTGCCCTGCTCTCTCCTGGCCCATGCCCCAGGCTGGCAGGGCAGCGCACTGAGCGCGGCTTTGGTTTGTTTTGTTTAATGCTCACTTGGGTGTCTGTGCCATTAAGATGACAGTGCCCTGGTTAACTCAGCAGTGGAGCAGATTCCTGGACAGCCAGTGACTCGTTGAATGCCCGGCTTTACCCTCAGCTAAGTGGTCTGACATGGAATGGGAGGGGAATTGTCCAGGCCCTGCTGCCGTGGGCTGTAGGGGGCTGCCAAGGGCTCCCAAGCATCCCTCACTGTTGTGTTTGTGGCCCTGGCTTCCTAGTGCAGCTTTGGCTTCTTTTCCCCCTTGCCTCTTAGCCCTTGTGGGCTACATGGGGAAGTGAGGCCAGCATGTGGCATCCAGCCCCAGCTGCCCCTGTGCTGCTGTCAGGAGCCCTGCATCCCTTGGGCATCCCACGACAGCCAGCCCTAGGGTAGACAAGGCCTTAGTGAGCAGAGCCATGCCGAAGGGGGTCGTTTGTGGGAGACACTTACACAAACACACACACATCCACGATTTGCATGTGTGTGCGCGTGTATCTCTGTGTGTGTACCTCTGTGTGAATGTGTGTGTATACCTCTGTGTGAGTGGGTGTCTGAGTGGGGGTGTGTGTATACCCATGTGTGCGTGTGTATACCTCTGTGTGAATGAGTGTGTATACCTGTGTGTCTGTATACCTGTGTGTGTGAATACATGTCTCTGGGTGTGATTATACCTCTGTGTGAATGGGTGTGTGTGTGTGTGTGTGCACTTGCACACGCATGTGTGTTCTGTGCATGCATTTCCATGTACACGTGTCTCAGGACAAGCCTGTCGTGTGTGTGTGTGCAGGGTACATTGTGTGGAGGTGCGTGTGGTGAAGACCTGAGGGCAAAGGAAGGGTCCTTAGAGACTGTCCTGTTCCCCCTAAGGCCAGCTCTGTGCCCGGGCCCGGTGCATTGTGGGCAGGAACAACACCCTTTCCTTCCCACTCTGGACTGGACAGGGTGCAGACCAGGTCATTTCCAGGTGGCCTCGTGTGACCCTGCTTGTGGCTGTGAGCATCCCGGCGGGGCAAGGCCTGTTGCTCAATGCGCCGGTGGTGCGGCGGCTGTAAACAGGCTGGGTGGTCATTAGGGGAGCCATGCATGGCAGCCCGGTGCTGGGCTTCCTGCAGTGACAATGAGCCAGGAGCCCTCCCACAACAGCTGGCACCATGCCTCTGCCCTGCAGAGCTCAGAGCCCACACAGAGCAGGAAGAGAGTGGCAGGGACCAGCTCCCAGCTGAGGGACTCGGCATCCTTGGACCAGGCTGGGAGAGGGGGAGGGGACCCCCAGATACACGTGTCAGCCCCCAGCACCCCCTAAAGTCAGGGTTCTGGGAGACAGAGACTGGCCACAGGGGGCCAGTGCAGGCCCTGAGCCACTGGAGCTTGCCAGGTGGGATGGGGGATGGGTCTCCCAGGCTCAGGGCATTGGGCTCTGCTTCAGCTGTCTCTGAGCAATCGGACTGGGATCAGGGCAGCCAGCAGCCACAGCAGGCCTCGGCCAAGCTGGGGTGTAACTCAGGCAGGTGACACAAGCCCACCCAGAGAAGTGTGCTGAGTGTGGCAGTGCTCATACCGCCCCCCCCGTTCCTGTCAGTGCAGAGCCCCCGTCTCCCCCCCAGCGAGCGCACAGAGATGTGATAGCCCAGGAGACGTGGGGCAGCCTCAGGCTGAGAGCTGGGGGTGGTCCCCAAAGAGCCTGCCTTGGAGAGATGTGCTGGGTTGTGCCAGGTCAGTGGCCACATTTGCAGAGAGGCTGTGATCTGCACACATGGCACGGGTGCAGACAGGTCTGGGTTTACCTGGCAGAGGATGCAGGAGGAGGGTGTGCATGCCTGGCAGAGGGACCTGGGCGTACCTGGCAGAGGAGCCCGGCAGCATGTGCAGAGGGGCATTGGCCTGCCTGGCAGAGGAGCCTGGGTGTGTCCGGCAGTGGGTGCAGAGGGGCCTGGCAGTGGTTGAAGAGGGGCATTGGCCTGCCTGGCAGAGGGGCCTGGGTGCATGCTGTTAGGATGGGGCCTCTGGCAGAGGGTCCCCAAGGTGGTAGATGACGGGGCTGTTCTTGGCGCCAGCGGGTGCCACTTTCCAAGTTCCCTCTCTCCGGCTCCAGCCATGCGTGGGGTGGGGCTAGAGTCCTGGACAACTCTGCTGGCTCCGATAAGTGAGGATCAAGGGGGCGCTCGCCCCCCACCCATGGGGGCACTGGGATTCGGTGGCGTGTGAGTGCCCTGGCTGTCACTCCCATCCCTGCTCTGACCTGAGGGTGCGGGTGGGACCACTGAGCCCTGTCAGCCCCGCCTCCTTTTTAATCGATCAAATCAATGGCACACAACGCTCTCACCTGCCTCTAGCCCCCTCCAGCTGCACCACTGACTTGCTTCAAACCTGGCTTGTTTTGTAGATCTCCTTAAGACCCAAGAACCCTGGCAGGACTGCTTGGGCTGGGCTGGGCCTTACTGGACCTAAGGGTGAGGGGGAGATTCTGGCTGGCACAACAGATTAATGAACAATTTCTCCTGCTGTAAAAGAGGCCATGTTTTAAGGCACAAGCGCAGGAAGCAGAGCTGGGGCTGAGCTTTCCCCTTGCCTGCAGTTCCTGACTCCTGAGCACTCAGTGTCTCAGGGCGGTGGGTTTTGTACACAAATCCTGTGGATTGCACAGCACTTTGGGAGCTGACTGTTTTTATTGGAGTTCTACTGTCCGGGGGCCACCCAGGCTAGTGGAAGCAAAGCAAGCAATGAATCTCCTCTGGCTCTGGGATGCCGGGGTCAGAGGGATAGCCAGTGACTTGGGCTCACTGGGCCCAGAGACCGCTGGGCAGGGTTCTCATGCCCTCCCCCCCCCCCCCCCGGCCATCCCTGTGCTAATCACACTGGCAGGAAAACATTCTCACCAGGAAATCCGCTTCCCCTTCTGTCCAGCCGCTTCCCCGCAAAGAGGACTCTGTGCATGGCCCCGTCCGCTTCCTGGGGCGAAGTCAGTCCCAGGAGTCGCTCCCTGCAGGGGGCAGGGCACCGACGCTGCTACAGAGCATATCTAGCATGCCAGGGGTCCCAGGGACATGCACCCACCTCGGGGCGGCACGCAGCAGCTTGGAACAGCCACGCACACAACATGAGGGAGACTCTGGTATCCTGCTGAACCTGCAGGAGGGATTAATGGAGGCAGGACACAGCCATGCCTGCAGGCACTGAGTGGGTGTCACACGGGGTCACTGCTGATGTCAGCTGCAGCCTGTCTGTGCACCGCCCTCCTCTACTTTGCCTGGAGCAGCCCTGGGAGCAGGAGATTGGTGTTTGTGATGCCCTGAGCCAGAAGCTTATGACACTTCTGAGAGCACCCTGTGGCCCCTTGCTGCTCCAGGGAGGCTTGGGCTGCCTGGCGCCCCCTGGTGGAATGTCTGATCCACTGGCGCAACTCACCTGCCTTTGCCCTTCACCCCGCGGGAGCAGCGATGGCCTGGACCATTAATGTTGATTTTCAAATGTCTTGGAGCACTGGGCAAGTTCCAGAAGACTGTAAGAAAGCTAAGGTTGTGCCAATATTTAAAGAGGGTAAACGGGATGACCAGGCTAATTATAAGCCTGTCAGCCTGACATCAATCCTGGGCAAGATAATGGAGCAGCTGATATGGGACTCAATTAGTAAAGAACTAAAAGTAATTCATGCAAATCAACATGGGCTTATGGAAAATAGATCCTGTCAAACTAACTTGATAGCTTTTTTGATGAGATTACAAGTTTGGTTGAAAAAGTAATAGTGTTGATGTCATATCCTTAGACTCTGTAAGATACTGACTTGGTACTGCACAACATTTTGATTAAAAAACTAGAACAATATAAAATGAACATGGCATCCATTAAATGGATTAAAAACTGGCTAACTAGTAGGTCTCAAAATATAAATATATATAACTAATTGCCATTGAATGGGTCTGTTTCCAATGGGGTTCTACAGGGATTGGTTCTTGGCCATAGACTATTTAACATCTGTATCAATGACCTGGAAGAAAACATAAAATCATTACTGATAAAGTTTGCAGATGACACAAATACTGGAGGAGTGGTAAATAATGAAGAGGACAGGTCACTGATACAGAGCGATGTAGATCTCTTGGTAAACAGGTTGCAAGCAAACAATATGCGTTTTAATACAACTAAATGTAAATGTACACATCTGGGAACAAAGAATGTAGATCATACTTATTGCATGGAGGACTCTATCCTGGGAAACAGGGACTCTGAAAAGGATTTGAGGGTCATGATGGATAATCAGTTGAACATGAGCTCCCTGTGCGACGTTGTGGCCAAAAGAGCTATTGCAATCCTGGGATCCATAAACAGGGGAATCTCGCAGAGAGGTTATTTTACTCTGTATTTGGCATTGGTGCGACCGCTGCTGGAATCCTGTGTCTGGTTCTGGAGTCCACAGTTCAAGAAGGATGTTGATCAACTGGAGAGTGTTCAGAGAAGAGCCATGAGAATAATTAAAGGATTTAAAACGTGTCTTGTAGTGATAGACTCAGGGAGTTCAACCTGTTTAGCTTAACAAAGAGAAGGTTAAGGAGTGACTTAATCCCAGGCTATAAGTACCTATACGGGGAACAAATATTTAATAATGGGCTGTTTAGTCTAGCAGAGGAAGGTCTAACACGATTCAATGGCTGGAAGTTGAAGCTAGACAAATTCAGACTGGAAATAAGGCATACATTTATAATCATGAGAGTAACTGACAATCGGAACAACTGACCAAGGGTTGTGGTGGATTCTCCATCACTGGAAATTTTAAATCAAGATTGGATTTGTTTCTAAAAGATCTGCCCTGCGATTTCTTTGGGGGCAGGTCTCTGGCCTGTGTCATGCAGGAGATCAGACTAGATGATCACAGTGGTCCCTTCTGACCTTGGAATCTATGAACCTATTAATGCACGGTGCTGTGGTATTCAGTGGTGGTGTAGCTATGCTGGTTCCAGGATATCAGAGAGACAAGGTGGATGAGGTAATGTCTTTTATTGGACCAACTTCTGTTGGTGAGAGAGACAAGCTTTCGAGCTACACCGAGTTCTTCATGTATGGGAAATGTATTCAGAGTGTCACAGCTAAATACAAGATAGAACACATTGTTTAGCATAAGTAGTTAGTACATATTTCAAGGGACCATTCAAGGAGAAGTGGCCCGTAAACACCCCTCCAGACACAGGGAAGAAAGGAACAGAGAGGAGAAACATAAGAAATGAAAAAGGCAGTTGTTAGTGGGCGGATATCTGATTGTTGTAATAAGCCATGAATCCAGTGTGTCTGTTGAGTCTATGATTTTTAGTGTTTAGTTATGAATTTAAGCTCCCAGGCTCGTCTTTTGAAGGTGTTGTTCAGGTTTCCTTGGTGAATGAGTACTGAGAGTGATACAGTGGTTGTTTTGTGAGAAGTGTTGGCCCATGGGTGATAGGGTGTTTTTGTCTGTGTGAGTTCATTTGAGAGCGCAGTGATTGTCTGGCTTCACCCACCTAGTTGTTTTTGTTTGGGACAGTCAGTGACTAGCTGAGGTACACCACACGTTGTGACAGGCATGGATAGGTAGGACCTATGGATCTTGAAAGGTGTGTTGTGGGAAATGATAATCGCAGCAGTGGAGCTACATTTGCAGGTTTTGCATCTGTTGTTCTGATAGGGTTTGGTGCGGCTTTGAGTTGGTGGGTCCTGGTCTGTGGGGAGCTTGCTTCTGATGATGAGCTTGGCGAGGTTGGGGGGTTGTTTGAAGGCCAGAATAGGGGGTTCAGGAAAGATTTATTTCAGGATGGGGTCCCCATCGAGTATGGGTTGTAATTGTTTAATGATACCCCCTCTGGGTTCCAGTGTGGAGTGGTAGGTGACCATTAGGGGTGTGTGGTCAGAAGGGGTTTTATTTCCGTATTGAAGGTTCTCTCTGGGTATGTGGGTGGCCCGTTCCATGATGCGATCTTCTCATGATGGAGTCTCCTTGTTTGGTGAAGGCGATTTTAAGTGTGTTAAGGTGTATATCTGTGCCTTTGTCCTCCAAGCATAATCTATGATATCTGAGTGCCTGGATGTAGCTAAAAGATTTCTTGATGTGTTTGGGTTGGTTACCAGATCTGTGTGGTGATCTATGGGTCTCTTGTATATGGTTATCTGTAGGGTTGCATTGTTGAAGCTGACTGTGGTGTCCAGGAAGTTGAGGCTAGTGTGGGAGTGTTCCAGAGAGAGTTTAATGGATGCATGGTGGTTGTTGAAGTTGTGGTAGAAATCTATGAGGGAGTTCAGATATTCTGTCCAGAGCATGAAAATATCATTAATGTATTTTGGGTTTCATGGTGCATTTGTCCAGGAGATGCATTCTTTCTCAAGGTGGCCCATGAAAAGTGTGGCGTATTGGGGAGCCATCCTAGTACTGATGGCTGTTCCCATGGTTTGGACAAAGTGCTTGTTGTTGAATGTAAAATGGTTATGGGTGAGGATGAAATGGATGAGTCTGGCGCAGTGTTTGAGGTGCTTTCTGAGGGGTGTCCATTGTTTTGTAGATAGTTGAGACAGGAAACAATGCCGTCATTGTGAGGGCTGTTGGTGTATAGGGAGGTGACATGCATGGTAGCGAGGATGGTGTTCTGAGGAAGGTTATTAATGTTGCAGAGTTTCTGGAGGAAGTCAGTTGTGTCCTGGACAGGGTGGATTTGATTTAAATCACTAGTCCAAAAGACTTGATTTAATCATGGTTTTCTACATAAAAGTGCATTCTTGTTGGTTGTTATAACCTTAATACATATTCTTCACAACTCAGAGATGGATGTAGGTTTCATTTTTAGAAGGTAAACACTATACATTATTAAACAGTAATTTATTTTGAAAACTTTTCAGATTCGTTTTACAGCTATATCAGAAAATGAATGATTGTTTGGTTATTTCATTTACCAAAGGTAATAGAAGCAAATATTTATGACGTGATTGGGAGGTGAACTATCTCCAATTCAACAGGTTAATCATTAATATTTGGAGGATTTTCTTGCCATGTTGTATTAGGAGGAGAACATCACCAGACAGACATTTAAATAGTTTTATTTAACTAAAACAACAACATTAAGTATTCTGGATTTTTTTCTTCAACAGCAAACATATAATATTTTAACAAAATAAGCATATGTCCCTCGCGTCTCACGTTTATCTCCAGACTTCTTCTCCTTGGTATTGCCTCTGTGTACACAAATTTGCAGCGGGACAATAGAGTTGAGGTCTGTTATTTCTCACCTCTATATATTATTTATTTATTTAAATACATTTTTGCTGTTAACAAGCATGTTACCTCTGGAGACACAAATCCACAGTTTGAGAACTGCAAAACTAAGCATCTCTGATGGTATCTTCTAGACTGAACACTGAGTCCCATTGGGTAGAGAGAAAGATTAACCTAAATAATCTATACAGAAGCCTGTGGAACCCCATAAAATTGGGTCCCTAATCCATGAACTATTGGAACTCATTTACAAAACTTTTCTTAAATGTTACATGAATATATTGTCTCATACTAGAGAATTAGAATTTATAATCCCTATTCCATGATGAGATATCTTTGAGCTATAATGTATCTTAAGGTTTTTTCCTCAAAAAGCATTTTATCAAAAAAATCCGATTTAAATAAAAAAAATCATTGATTTTTATCCACCCTAGTCCTGGAGGAAGCCAGCCCTTTGTGTGGTGAGTGGTCCGAGGATGGTTCTATGAGTCCCCATATCCCTTCAGCAAGGGTTCCATGGCCAGATATGATGGGTCTGCCTGGGGTCCTTTGTCTATAGAAGGTCTCTGGAGATGAGGTTGTCGAGTTTCTCTTGGAGTTGTTTGGGGAAGGATTCGATGATATCCCTTAAATTCCTGGGTGGACTGTGGCGTGGGGTCTCTGTGTTCTTTATAGAAGGCAGTGTCGGAGAGTTGTTGGTTGGCCTTGTTGCCATAGTCATCGTGGTTGAGGACTGTGATGGCACCCCTTTGTCTGCTGATTTGTTCACTGTGTGGTGGTTGAATTTCAGGGGCTGTGTAGCTGTCCTCTCCAAGGTGGACAGATTGTGGCTGCAGTTTGGTCTGCTGCTATTTAGTGACATCTAGTGGCGTCAGGGTGAAAAGCAGGCAGGAAACCCCAAAGCAAGCTCCGATACCATTGTGGTGTAGGGTCAAACTGGGGTGTCGGGGGGAGGCTGTTTGTTTGCTAGCGAGAGTCCGTATGTGCGTTGTTTTTTACAGCCAGTGCCTGGCTGGTGTGACTGCCTCAAATCCTGTGCAGTTCTTTTCTGTTGACATGAGGCCCGACCCTGCACTCTGGGAGGGGGCTGGAGAATAACAGCTGGCACTGTCCATCCCTAGAGCCCAAAGTGCCTTGCAAAGCCAGGACAGCCCAGAATTCCCATGCTACAGAGGGGAAACTGAGGCACCCAGTGAGCAGTAACAGAGCTGGGAACAGAAACCAGCTCTCCTGGCTCATAGTCTGGTGCCCAGAGTCAGGCCATGCTGCTGCTTCAGGTGCTGGGTTAGAGGCTTGTTGGTGCACAGGGAGGGAGGGGGTGTGGGCTGGAGCCAGGGTCCGTGACTCAGGGCACCGGGGTTTTGTTCCCAGCTGAATTATCCATTCATCATGTGACCGTGGGCAGGTCCCAACCCCTCGCTGCCTCAGTTTCCCTCTCCAAGCATGGGGATAACACCACTGCCAGGCTTAACTTGCCCTTGATGAAGGGCTGTGTCCCGAGTGTGCACGTTGGGGCCTCGGGCTTCGGGCTTGCAGCTCACCCTTGGCTGGGGAGGGATGAGAGGGTTTGGGGAGCTGCAGCCCATGTCTCACCCCTCCTCTCCTCTCTGCAGCCACCTCTAACCTGGACCTGGAGAGCAAGAAAACGCCCCACTCCAAATTGCCATGGCAACAACCCGTGAACGTGTTCCTGGCCGCGGGCAGGTCGCCCTGCGTGGAGGAGCTGCACCAGGAGGCCCAGTTCAATCTCCAGAGCTTGCTGCAAGGTACCCCGCGCTGAGGGGAGGGCTGGGCTGCAGCAGGAACGCTGCCTGCCTGGCTCTCAGGGCATGACACACCCATGGGATGGGGAGGGGGGCAGGCTGTTTCCACAGCTCCTGGTACATGGGGCAGCAGAGAGCAGACTGTCCCATTGCTGCCAGGAGGGGAGGGGAGAGCAGGGAGCAGAATGATCCATGGGGAGGAGGGAGCAGATTGACCCATCGCATACGGGGGGGGGGGGGAGCAGTGAGCAGACTGACCCATTGCTGACAGGAGAGCAGGGAGCAGAGTGACCCATGGGGAGGGAGACAGGAAGCAGATTGACCCATTGCACACAGGGGTGGAGGAGGGAGCAGGGAACAGACTGACCCATTGCTGACTGGAGGGGGCAGAGTGCTCTCTTCCCCCTGTCCCCTTGTGAGATTGGCGTCAGCTGCTCCCTTCTCTTATCCTCCCCCCCCCCACACACACACACCCTCATGCAGGGTGTGGGGCCATGTGGGTCTGTTAAAGTATGGATTGAATGAATGGACTACAAGGTGGATAGAAAGCTGGCAAGTTCGTCGGGCTCAACAGGTAGTGATCTATGGCTCCATGTCTAGTTGGCAGCCGGTATCAAGTGGAGTGCCCCAAGGGTCGGTCCTGGGGCCTGTTTTGTTCAATATCTTCATTAATGATCTGGAGGATGGTGTGGATTGCACCCTCAGCAAGTTTGCAGATGTGACACTAAACTGGGAGGAGTGGTAGATACTCTGGAGGGTAGGGATAGGATACAGAGGGACCTGGGCAAATTAGAGGATTGGATCAAAAGAAATCTGATGAGATTCAACAAGGACAAGTGCAGAGTCCTGCTCTTAGGACGGAAGAATCCCATGCACTGCTACAGACTAGGGACCGAGTGGCTAGGCAGCAGTTCTGCAGAAAAGGACCTAGGGGTTATGGTGGACGAGAAGCTGGATATGAGTCAACAGTGTGCCCTTGTTGCCAAGAAAGCTAATGGCATTTTGGACTGTATAAGTAGGAGCATTGCGAGCAGATGGAGGGACGTGATCATTCCCCTCTATTTGACATTGATGAGGCCTCATCTGGAGTACTGTGTCCAGTTTTGGGTCCCACACTACTGGAATAATTGAAAAGAGTCCAGCGGAGGGCAACAAAAATGATTAGGGGGCTAGAGCACATGACATGTGAGGAGAGGCTGAGGGAACTGGGATTGTTTAGTCTGCAGAAGAGAAGAATGAGGGGGGGGGTTGATAGCTGCTTTCAACTACCTGAAAGGGGGTTCCAAAGAGGATGGATCTAGACTGTTCTCAGTGGTAGCAGATGACAGAACAAGGAGTAATGGTCTCCTAGCCAGGCTGGGCAGCTCCAGTGGGGGAGGTTTAGGTTGGATATTAGGAAAAACTTTTTCACTAGGAGGGTGGTGAAGCACTGGAATGGGTTACCTAGGGAGGTGGTGGAATCTCCTTCCTTAGAGGTTTTTAAGGGTCAGGCTTGACAAAGCCCTGGCTGGGATGATTTGGTTGGGGATTGGTCCTGCTTTGAGCAGGGGGTTGGACTAGATGACCTCCTGAGGTCCCTTCCAACCCTGATATTCTATGATTCTAAAGACATGTGGGTCCCAGCGAGAGCTGCTTCCTCCAGTCAGGGCAGTTGTCTGGTTCCTCTGCCTGCTAAAGCACGTAGCTTACTAGCCGAGGAGGAAGAATACCCACATGGGGCCGGTGCCCAGAGGCCAGAAGCCATGTCCAGGCGCTGGCACTCCCCCCATGCAGCTGCATGAGGCCAGCACAAGGCTGCTGTGCCCAGTGATCCTCGGGAGCTGCCGCTGCCCCCAGAGAGACCTGGGAGCACCTGGAGCAGTGGCTCCCATGTGCATCGCTGCAGGCACCTGTCCAGCGCTCAGGGCAGCCAGGCAGCACTAGGCCGGGCCCTACCCCACACAGCCCCAGCAGTGACACAAATACAGGCCGGGGGAAGGGAGGATGAGGTGTCCAGCACAGGCAGCGAGCAGAGGTTTGCCCGCAGCAGGGCTGCCAGCTAGCCAGGCTGGGCAGCGCTTTGTGGAGTGCTCGGAAGCAGCTGGGAGCTCCTCTGGGCTCTTCTCTCCATATGCAAGGGGGGGCAGAGAGCAGGGCCCCATTGCTGTGAGAGGGGCCCAGAGAGTGCATATTTGGCATATGCCCAGTGCATGTTCCACTAGCTTTTGGCTCAGCACTGGGGTGGGGAGGGCACAGCGCATCCCAATCCACCAGCTATGGAAATGCCCTGGCTGCTTGTATTTCAGAGGAGTATGAGGAGCAGTACACAGAGGCTAGGGTCACTGGTCAGACCTTCCGCTACGCCAGCCACCTGCCCCTGGACACGCCCCCTGAGCCCTCTCCCAGGCCCCTGCCCGCCAAGCGCCTGGAGTTCGTGTTTATGGTGAGTCCATCTCTGTACAGAGGCAACCCCAAGGCGCTGTGTCTCAGCAGCCTTCCTATTGTCATGGGCTCAGGGATAGAGGGTATCAACTCTGCCTGATGTCACCCAGAGAGGTTACTGCAGAGCAGTAGGTGGGGGGGGGGCTGTGAGTCGGGAGTGAGAGGCATCGGCAGAGCTGATGGTAGGGGAGAGCGACTGGCTGGGGTAGCGGGGGGCTGTGGGTCAGGAGTGAGGGGCATCGCAGAGCTGGCCCTGTGCTGGGATCGCCAGGGACTACGGGTCGGGAGTGGCGCAGGAGGGAAGGGGATAATCCTACCTACAAGGTTTTTGACTCAAACCATCACTCAGTCCCTTGTTCTGAGCACTAGATTCCTCCCCACACACACAGTCACCTCCTGCTCCCCACATGCCCCCCCTCCTCCCCCACACTCCCACAATCCCTCCCTTCCCCACACTTATTATCGCCCCACCAGGACACTGGTGTCTCAATCCATTTCCTTTGTTCCCTGGCAGCCCGCAGCCCGGCGAGTGAATGAGGACGAGGCCACCACACTGGGTGTGAGGCCCCCAGAGCCGTTCCTGAGCCTGCCCACCACCCCAGACAAGCAGCCGGCCTGGACCAGAGCCTTCCCTTTGCCCACCGTGGAGGAGAAGAGGTGGCACCAATCCTGCTCCATCCAAGCCAACATTGTCCCCATCAATGTCTCTGGTAGGGCTGTGCCCCTTCCAGGCCCCCTGGGGAGTGTGTGTAGAAGCACGGGGGCAAGGAGTTAAATCTTTCCAGTCAGCTCCCAGCAACGGCGCTGGGGTTCTATGGCCTGCGTGGGGCGGCTTTGGGCACAGCAAGTGCCGCTGGCTCTGAGCCCCAGGCGCTGTGATGCCACCGCCAGGGAAAGTGCATAGGTCCTGTAAAACTGAAATGCAGCAATGTGGGGAGGCGGGGCCAGGCACAGGGAGACCTGCAGCGATGTGAGGAGGTGGGGCCAGGCACAGGGAGACCTGCAGCGATGTGGGGAGGTGGGGCCAGGCACAGGGAGGTGGGGCTGGCCTGCAGCGATGTGGGGAGGCGGGGCCAGGCACAGGGAGGTGGGGCTGGCTTGCAGGGATGCTATTGGCCCACATGTGCTGTGGGTTATAAAGAGGCCGGGATCACACTCAGTAGCCAGGCCGAGGGGAGCGCTCGGGGGCAGTTTGCAGGGCAGCATTTCTGTGCTTTGTTTTTGCCCATGTATTTTACCACCCGTAACATCACCCTTCATTTTTGAGCTGTTAGCCATGTCATTAAGTTAATCCAGTCTCATCTGCATCATCTAACGAGTGTCTCCGAGCTAACCGGTCGGTGTGTTCTGTTGTCACCTTGGTTCTCCCAGTGGTTGGGACCCATCCATCCGTGCAGGGGAACTCGTGTGTTCGGCAGAAACGGGAGGCTGCAGGGCACTGGCTGCGGGCAGCAGCTCTGCTCAGCATGGGGCCTTCAGCAGCACCAAACTACCTGGGTTCTGGAGGAAACTAGCTGCCCCCCGCCCATGCCCTCCCTCCCCAGGCACTGCATGAGCACCCTGCTCCACAGCTGGCTGGGAGGGCACATACCCCTGTGTAACGATGCGGTTCTGGCGGGACCCAACTGAGAGTGCCAATTCATAACTTCAACTACAAAGTTGATACACACATATAGACAGCATAATCATAACCAGCAAACCATTACCTTGTCTTAGACACCTCATTTGACCCCCCTTTATGCAAGATTTGGTGCCACTACAGGACTTTGGTTGCAACCATGTTCTATATGGTCCCACTTCAAATCAATAACGTGACACCCCCAACGCAAAATGGATGCAGGAAGGGATGACACAAACATCACTGACTGCATCCCAAGAGCTCCCCATCCTTGGGTCTGTCTCACTACAGCTAGTATTGGGTTAGAAGCCGCACCAGTGTATAACAGAAATGGTTCATCAAAGTCATGTTCAATAACATGATTGAATTTCTTTACAAACTCAAGGTAAAACTTAGTTAGAACAATAGTGGATTGGATCTGCTCTTGCAGCATGGTTCCTGTATGTCTTATGTGATCTTGCCAAGAGTTAAAGAAAACAGCTACTTTATCCATACAAGCTCTGGCAAATGTTTGGAACCCAATTAACATCAAATCAATGTAGATATTAACGTTGTTTATAGCATAGGAATTTTGGCATTTAGCCATGAAAGCACTATGGTAGTGTGCCTCAGTTTCCCTTTTCAAACAGCACATTAGGTCTGGAATGTCTTTTCCCCTGTGAAAAGTTCCAATACTGTTTACAGGCATTAACTGTGAAACATCAGTATAACAAGGCCTTTTAACATAAAGTGTGTTTTCATGTACTCCTTTTAACATGTTCAAGGGATTTTCCAAAAGATTAGGCACATTGTATATTTTTACAGTTTTTGGTAATAGCAATACATTAGTTACAAAAATTACCATTAGCAATAACAACAAATTCATTGCAAGTGTCCATTTACAATCATGTTTGTCATACCACACCTTTGGCTCAATACCATTGGGGTTTGGGCCTTTTAGGGTTACCCTGTGACTTCCCTTAGCAACCTTTGCTTCCAAGGGGTTAGATGTTAAGTTCACTGAGAGACCACAAGTCATATCCAGAGTGTCTAGAGATGAGAGTACACTTACCTAGGGTTACCATATTCAAACATTTAAAAAAGAGGACACTCCACGGGGCCACGGTCCCGCCCTCGGCCCCGCCCCAACTCCGCCCCTTCCCTGCCCCGGCCCCACCCCCACCCCTTCCCCGCCCCCATTCCAACCCCTTCCCCAAAGTCCCTGCCCCAACTCTGCCCCCTCCTCTGAGCACCCCGCATTCCCCCTCCTCCCTCCCGCTCTGATCTTGGTTGGGGGTTGCTAAGTGCTTCCCTGCTCCCCACTTGCCCTGCAGCCCCTGCACCCCCCTGCCCCTGCAGCCTCTGTGCCCCCTGCTCCCCACTCGCCCTGCAGCCTCTGCGCCCCCCATCTGCCCTGCCCCTGTGCTCCCCTGCCCCAGCGCCCCCCTGCCCCTGCAGCCTCTATGCCCCTGCCTGCCCTGCTCCTCCTCGCCCTGCAGCCTCTGCACCCCCCCGCCTGCCCTGCTCCCCCGCTCACCCGGCAGCCTCTGCCTGGCGGGGGTTTCAGAGGCTCAGCGGCGACCGGGGCAGCGCGGGTCCCTGCAGCCCCGGCACACGCCGCACTCCCAGCCCCGTGGCGTCCTTCCTGCCGTGCGGGGTGACGGGGCCGCAGGAAGGGTCCCCCAGTGGCCAGGGAGTCCCCGCCCGTGAGGGAATCCCGAGCCGCTGGCTGGGCCCGGCCTTCCCGTGGTCCTGCGGGCTCGGCTGGGGCACGCGGTCTGCCCGGCCTCCGGGGGCAGCAGCGGCCCCTTCACTGCCTTCTACGGCTGTGGCCCCCCTTCCCCTGCCCGAGCTCGCTACAATGTAGCCGGGCGGCTGGGCTGCGCTGCAGACCCTGCGGGTCGTGCTGAGGCCGGGCAGACCCTGGCTTATGCTGCCTCCCTATTTCCCTGGACATGTTCGGCTTTTTGGCAATTCCCCCCGGACGGGGATTTGAGTACCAAAAAGCCGGACATGTCCGGGGAAATCCGGACGTATGGTAACCCTAACTTACCATCCCCTGCATTCTCGAGAGATTAACTACACAGCTGTTCTGCTCTGCAGACTCAGCTACCCAGTTTTCCCTTTGAACCAGAGACACAGTCTGTTCACTTACAGAATCAGCATGGAGACATTCCTCTCTCAACAACCTTGTCTCCCCAACAAGCTGGCCAAACACAGCCACTTGGTTATAGGACTGTTCAACTTTCTTAACAGCTTTTACTCCATCTGAGACCTTTTCAAAGCTACCCACGCTGGATCTTTCAAAAGGAATGTCAGTGGATCCATTCACAACTGAAAATTTCTGGCTGTTAGGAACTGAAACTTTCTTGATTAAATCACTTTCACACCCTTCAGTTGCAGTAAACTGCTTGCACAGATTACCATGAGGGTTCCTTTCCCCAGGAGCTTTTCTAAGTAACAGTTCAGCCTTCACAGAAATTTTGCCCTTACCCTCTTCACCTAGGGCTTGCTCTAAAGGAACACTTTCCTGAGCAGCAACAGACTTTTTCTGGGTCTTACTTACATTCAGGATCACCTTTGGCCCATCAGGCAGATTTCTACACAATCCCCTTTCAGGCAAACCCATAGACTCACTAGATAAAAGGTTAGAAGCATTCTCCTTCCCTTTGCCACACACAAGTTTAGGAATTTTTTCCTTCTTGCTACAAGTTTCCACACCATCAGTAGGTAACACAATTAAATAATCTTTCTGCTCTCCTTGTACCCTGGCTAGGATATTACCCTGATTAGACAGAGTTGCTACACCCTTTTCCAACCACAAATTAGCAACAGGTAAAATACAAGCACCAGAATTGTCTGGTCTCTGGGATTTTGCTAAGACACTAACTGGATGCAAGCTAGTTACAGTTCCATTCTCCCCAGCAGACACAAACTTAGGACCATTCCCTTCCTGGGCTTTAGTTGAATCCAGAACCAACTCTGAGACAACTGCACTATTTTCAACCATCACAGGCTGAAAGGCACCTTCTGTCTGCTCCACAGACAAAGAAGAGCTGGAGACACCTTCTTCCTTACCAGACACACAGCTACTCCTAACAGATAAACTGCTGCTCTTTTCACTACACTGAGCTACTTTTAGCAAATCACAGTTACCTTTTTCAGGTTCACTTTTACAAGCTGTACTAGCCCCCAATATTTCACCCATCAAAAATCTACTCTTTCCTTCCTCAGTTAGGGCTTCCACCTGACCATTTACTTTAATCTGCTCCTGAGAAACATTTTCCTGACCAATTATTTCTTTCTGTGCTTGATCTAATTCCAGATTCACTTCTGAGACATTAGATAGACATTCAGAAACTCCATTCACAGACACACTGCTTTCTTGCACAGACAAACAGCTATTACCCACCAGGTTAGAATCCCCCTCTCCATGGCCATAGCAAAACTGGTTAAACACAGAAAACTGCCCAGAGTAATACCACATATCAACATAGTTATAAACTGGATTTTCAAGAGGATACGGTTTCTGCTGTTCTTCCATTGCTTTTTTGACTTGGAGCTGGAGTCTAGCTGTCTCCTGTTGCATCTGTTGAGCTTTCTCCTCAGCAGCCAGAAGCTCCTTACGTGCTTTTTCTTCTCTTTTAGCAGCTTCTTTCTTTCTCTCGTCAGCCTCCTTCTTTCTTTTATCAGCCTCTTTTTCTCTCTCATCAGCTTCTTTCTCCAGCTGGGCCAAGGCTTGTTTCTCTTCCATTCGAATTTTTGCCAGTTTTTGTTCATGTTTAAATTGCAGGCTGTCCATTAGGGCTTGCAGTTCCATTGCTTTTGCTGATGCTTTCTGGCTCATGGTCACTGATCTTTAACCAACAAAGCTCTCAATACCAAAATTCAAATTTGGATAGCGTGGGGTTCTGACCCAAAGCTAAATTGACCTGGTTCTGTGGATCCAAGCACGACTACGCCACTGTAACGATGCGGTTCTGGCAGGACCCAACTGAGAGTGCCAATTCATAACTTCAACTACAAAATTGATACACACATATAGACAGCATAATCATAACCAGCAAACCATAACCTTGTCTTAGACACCTCATTTGACCCCCCTTTATGCAAGATTTGGTGCCACTACAGGACTTTGGTTGCAACCATGTTCTATATGGTCCCACTTCAAATCAATAACGTGACACCCTGCACCCTCCTGCTGGCCTGGTGAGGCGCCTGCCCCTCCCTAGCAGTGTCCAGGCTGCCATAAGGCCCTGTTGGAGATCAGGGCTGGAGCCACACGAGACCTGTATGGAGCCCCAGAGGAGCCTGCTCGGCCCCTTGACTCCTCCCTTCACACCCCATCGGACTCCTGGAGCCAGGCCCTCCGCCCGGCCCAGGGGGCTCTGAGCTGTGTGGTCAGAGCCCCTCTTATGGGGAGAACCCGCTGAGCGTGTCTCTGGCCCTTTGTCACTGGACTGCTCCTGAGCCCTCCTGCCCAGCACCAGGGTCTCCAAGCAGGGTGGGGATGGGTCTCGGTGGCTTCCGATACATCGTGTCTCCATCAGCACATCTCCGTTGTCTCCGTGTTCCCCCTGGCTGGCTTGCCCAGCAGCATGTGTGAGGCCCCACAGGAGTCATTCACCCATCCATCACGCCATCTCTCTCCAAAGGCCTGCGTCTCACTGCTAACCAGCCCCTCTCCCTGAGCGCCAACCTGATCCTGGCATCGAGCCCTCAGCCTCCTGGACAGCCACGGGCAGGCAGGGGGGATGGGACACGGCTGCACACCAGGGGTGACCTACTTCTCTGGCGCTGCCATTGCTGGCCCTTGGCAGCCACAGCCCCCCTCAGGCAGCACTGCCTGGCCATGGCCAAGAGTGACCCTCCCCCGCCCAGTGCGGCCTGCCCTAGGCCACCAGGGCTGGCTCCCAGAGCAAAGAGCAGGGGCTGGCCTGACCACCTTCCCCCTTTGTCCAGCAGGCAATTATAAAATGGACATTGGCTTGCCATCAGGAGGTGAGGTGTGATCCCTGGGGAGATGGGGTGAGGGCGCCTGCCCCAAAGTCCAGCGCTCCGAACCAGCAATGGGTGTGAGGGCCGCTCGCCAATACACACCTGAGCTCTATGCCGTAGGGAGCCAGCAGTGCCCTTTCCAGTGGGACAAGGCCTTGGTTTCTAGCCCTGCAGCTTGTGACCTGGTGTCTGCCCCGTCAGCGCCTTTCTGGGGGGTCTTCATACTCCTCTCCTGAGGCCATGCAGTGGGGCCCATGAGAGTCAGGCACCTCCAGATAATGCCCATAAACACACTCTGGCTGAGTGACAGGTCTGCAGAGCGGCTTGTCTGGAGTTCCTGGCGAAAGCAGAGTGGGGGTGGGCAGACAGTATGTGGGTGACCCGTAGGACTCCCCTGGAGTATGTCACTCATAACCGAGGCATGCGTCCCAAGCACATGCCCAAAACGCTGTACCCAGCAGCATGTGTCTGCCTCACACTCACACACGTGTAAATATGTACATATGTGACCACACGCCTTGTTCTGTGCGTGTCCCCACACCTTGCCACATGTGCTGCCCTGCAGCCTGGCTGGCTCCAGGACAGTGGCTCACCATCTGTGTTGCTGTGCTGGTGCTTGCAGTTTCCTAGTGTGACTCCCCTGCCCCCCCCCCACATGCCTGGTACCTCCCCAAACACCACTCATGAACCCTGGCACCCCCTCCCTGCCCGGCCCTTGCCCCACGGCTGCCTGCATGCTCCAGCAGAGAGCCCTCGAGCTCACGTAGGAACGGGAACAACACAGGGGAAAGGGCAGAGCCCTTTGTTATTAACCCCAAGAGCCAAATTCACCCCAGTGCAACGCAGGCTTATGCAAGTGAGTTGGGGTGTTAATGCAGGGAGAACGTGGCCTGAGCAGCCGGGCCAGGGCCGGGCTGGGCGTTCTCCATGCCCCCTGCTTGCTGCCATGTACAGTGTGTTTGTTTTGGCTACAGGACAGCACTTTGATAGGCACGCGAGTGCGCGGCACTCCTTGTTTAACACAGAGACCGCGGTGAACCCCAAGTCCACGCTGCGGCGGAGACGGACCATTATCGGATTCCCTAACCTCGCGCTGCGAGACCAAGGTGACAACAACAACTGTACGGCTGCTCTCCCCCTGTCCCAGGCTAGAGAGCACTCAGAGACCGCCAGGAACGTGGCTCCTAAGGGCAGGTGTCCCCAGGCCATGCTAGGGGCCGTGCAGCCAGAGCCGAATGCAGGCTGCCCTCATTTGCAGGCGGGGCCACTCAGAGCCTTGGTTTAACACCCTAGGGAGCTCAGGCCAGGCTGGGCAGCTCAGAGATCTGATCAGCCATCTCCAGCTCTGAGGCCAGGCAGCCAGAATCCCTCTTCCAGGGGCATGCCCTACATTCCCCTGGCTGCCCCAGCCCAGGAGCTACAGCCTGACACCCTGAGCTGGGGAGCAGGGCTGGCTGGTCCATTGTGGAGGAGGCTGGAACAGGTGCCCAGGGTGGGATTCCTGGCCTCGCTTGGGCCTTGCCGTGTGACCGTTTTCTGAAATGCCCACTAGTTCTGAGGGCCCTGGGTGCGGGTGCCCCGGGTGAGCACCAGGGGCCTGGCTGGAGGGTGCTGAGCACCGGAAGAGGTGGGTGTGCAGCTCCTCTCGGATCTGAGCCCTGGGGAGCCCAGGCTGAGGACAGAGTTCAGGGTCTGCTGCCCTGATGGCCCTTGGTTTGCAGCACCGGCTCCCTGCTGGATTTGGCAGTGCAGTTGCTGGGAGTGTGAGGGGAGCTGTTGCCAGGAAGCCAGTCTTTTGTTCTGGGCTCACGCTCCTGACAGCTACTCTGTGAAATGCTCTCTTGACAAGCGATTAGGGATAATTTGGGCTCTGTTCACACTGGCTCTTGGAAGGGAGCGGAGGTAAAATGACAGCTAGATCTCTGGTGCACAAGCAGCTTCTTCCCCAGAGTTGCACCTCACAGCCCTGGAGTCCAGCCTCTTCCATGACTCCAGAGCAGGATGTTGCGAGCCACCCAGCAGCACTGTCTGGTTCTAGGGAGCCCAAGGGAACCTCATGGGGTGTGTCCTGCAGCCTGGGCACAGAGAATTCCCTTTCGCTGCAGCCCAGTCCAGTCCTGGCTCTGCTCACCACCAGGGCTGGTGCTGCTGGCTGGGCTGGGCTGGGCAGCAGTTAGCAGGGCGGGAGGGTTCCTCTGGGATGGGAGATCACTCACGGCTGGCCTGTACTCCAGCTCAGAGGGGAGAGGCCTTGGCACCACCTTCCAGAGAGGCCAGACGGAGCTGCTAGCTGTGCTGTGGGCCGCAGGGCGGGAGTCACCCAGCAGGTCAGGAGTGAGGAGGCATGCTGCAAGCCATGGGAAGGGAGGCTCCTTGGGTCTCGGGACCTGTCCTGCTCCCCACACCCCTCATGATAACACCATCACCCCACCCACATTGGGCTCTGTGTGGGCCAGGCCAGGCCCGGCCCCGGAGGAAGCTGTGGCTGGGATTGGGACCCATCTCAGAGACAGGAGCCTGGGGAGACAGCAATCAGACTTCCCCACCCCACGGCTCGG
Source organism: Emys orbicularis (assembly GCF_028017835.1). Classification (NCBI taxonomy): domain Eukaryota; kingdom Metazoa; phylum Chordata; order Testudines; family Emydidae; genus Emys; species Emys orbicularis. The sequence continues at coordinate 43,966,854 of NC_088691.1, read as the reverse complement.
GATGCATTGAGAAGAGCATTGGTGCTGGATTTGGCCAGAACCTGGTGAGAACAGCTTGTGAGACTTCAGCCCAGCCAGATCCTGCCCCTAACCTGACTGCAGCTGTAAACCCCCACCCCCCCAGCCAGTCCAGGGCAGGAGAAGCTCCTGCCCTGCAGCCCTTGCTGGGTCACAGCGAGGAGTCCCTGGGGGAGCAGCAGCTACATGGCTCCGTGTGCTTGACCCAGGGAACCCGGTCCTGCGAGGTGCTGCATGCACAGCTGTCACTGGGAGCAGAGGCTGCTCCACGCTTCTCAGGCCTGGCCCCTCGTTAGCCCAGGTGCTGTTGTGCTGTGCGGGGAGCTCTGCCCTGAAAGCTCTAGGGATGAGCGGGGAGCAGAGCACAGGAGGGTGTCTCACTTTGCCAGGAGCTCTGAACAGCTAACTCAGGAGGGACTCTGAGTCTGGTGTCACCAGTGGGGTGAAGTACCTCCCGCCCTAGGAGTGGGGGCAGAAAGTGAGGGGTGATGCCTTTATCAGGGCTCCTGCCCTCCCTCATCCCCGTTGGAAAGGCCCCTGCTCTGGCCCGGCTGGGGGGAGCCCCTCTGGCACTTGCAGACCTGCGTGGATTCACCGCGGGGGACCGCAAGGCTCAGCAGACAGTACCGGACAGTGGGTGCTCTCCCATCCCTGGGGTAGGGAAGCGATGCCAAAGCCTGCGCTCAGGAAGGGGGCTTGCATCCAGCCATGTTAAATCTGCAATGTTGGGGGCACCTGGGGGTTCATTCCTGTGCCCCTTCCTAATGCTCAGGGATAAGCTGCAGGTGCCAGTGCAGGGCCCTTGGCTTTCCCCAGCATTCGCTTTCTCTGCCCCAGTGGATTTGGGCCACTTCTGTTCCCCACCACCTCCAGCAGTGGCTCTGATTCCCTGGGAGTCAGCAGTCCCCAGCCACGCATTCTGCTGCAAGGCAAGGGCTGGGCACAGCTCTAGACCAGCTATGCCTTTAGACCCGCATAGCCAGGTTGTCCAGACTGGAACCCGCCGGTCAGATCCTCCCCAGGGGAACCCTCTATGCAGGTCCCAAAGCTGGTGCATCCCTAAGGGTCTGCCTGGACCCCAGGGAACAGGGTCATTCCTACAGGAACCCTGGCCTTCCACACTGGCTCCACTGCAGCTGACCTAGCAGGGCCAGGGTCTCTGCTCCACTATTGGGACAGGAGGACAGAGAGGTTCCCAGGCTGATTTCTGCAGAGCCTCTGCCCTGACCCCAGCTCATCCATCCCCCTGCCTGCCCTGTACCACCCCTCCCCTACATGAACACAGGACTGTGCAGAGTGGGGCACTGATGCTGCAGATGGCTGAGCCCGCCTTGCATGGCAAGAAGGAGATTGTCGCGTGGAGGGTCTCCTCTGTTCAGGGCGGGCCCAGCTCTCGCTCTGTTCAGAGGCCAGACAGAGCTCAGCACCACGCTGACACCCGGTAGCGGGTCAGAGTGCAGGCCAGCCGGGGCTCTGGGTGCCGCGCAGACTTGCGCCTGCCGAGTGTGGTGCGGATAGGTGTGAATGTCGTTCCCAGGGCTCTCCGTGGGCAGTGGGTGAGTGTGCAGCTTACTAGCCCGTCCTGCGGCCGGAGCTCCACTAGCCGTTCGCTCAGCGCTGATCTGTCCTTGTGTCTGTCCCTGCAGGCAGCAGCAACGGCCCCACATTCACGCCTCACGCAACCATCGGGGAGTCAGTCTCCTGCAGCTTTGTCCCTGAGGCTGCAAATGGGAAGAGCGTGCCCCGGCAGCCCTGCACCCCGCAGCCCCCAGCAGCACCACTGAGAAAGACATTCAGTGACCTTGGGGGAGGCCTGCAGGTGCGCTGCTACCAGCCTCCTGCCAGGATGGAGAGCACAACCACGGCTTGCACCAGCCCTGCCTGCAACGGGCCAAAGGACACCACCTTCTCTCCTCCCTGGAACACAGCTTCCTTCAACTGCTTGAGCCCAGCTGAGGAGGACGCAGCGTATCCCTCGCCCGGTGGCTCCCCGAGGTCCCCAGCCCTGGGCTCGCCTGAGCGCTGCAACGGTGCGGCCTCCTTCTTCATCGCGAAAGACGAGCAGCCAGGAAGCAATGGGCCCCATGCGTTCTCCTGCACTGCTCCAGAGTCCCCACTGAACGCTGCCAGCAGCCAGATGCCTGAGGGGAGAGAGGCCAAGGTGACCTTCCTGGCCAGCAGCGCAGAGGAGGCCGTACCCTCCCGGCTGGAGCTGGGGGGCAGGACCTGCCCGTTCCGCGAGAGGTCGCTGTCTGTGCCCACAGACTCAGGCTCGCTCTGCTCCGTGGACATCACTTACCCTGAGAACAGAAGAGGCAGCGGGACCTACGCCCTGAGCTACCCTAGCGTCAGCTCCGAGGGCAGCACCAGCATGGACAATGTCTCCCTGGGGGTGGAGCAGGATGCCCAGCGGAGGCGCCGCTCCAAGAGCATCTCTCTCAAGAAGGCGAAGAAGAAACCGTCTCCCCCCATGCGCAGCGTCTCACTGATTAAAGACGGGCAGGGGCTCAGCGCAGAGCCTGGCACAGCGCTGCCGAAGGAGCTGCGGCCCAAGAGCCTTTGTCTCCCCTTAGATCCTCAGGGCCATGGCATGGTGCCCACGGACACCCAGGGTAACACAGCAGTGCCTCCTGCCAGGGACCTGGACGGCAGGCATTTTTCCCAGCACTGGTGCCTCACAGACTGGAAAGCTAGCGATCCCTACCGGTCCCTGTCCGATTCCAGTACTGCCACGGGTACCACAGTGATCGAACGCACGAAGGCCCGGGGCAGCTCCGAGTCCCTCCCCTCCCCTTCCATTTCCAGGGCCACCACGCCCTCCCAGCTCTCCACGGAAGTGGAGCTAAAGATCTCCTCTCCAGGGCGGCCCGCGAGGCTGATGTCCCCCTCCAGTGGCTACTCCAGCCAGTCAGAGACCCTGACACCCACCATCCCCACCTCAGCGATTCTCGGGCACTCCCCCCACCAGACCATCAGGGTGAGGCCGCTGGTGCCCGAAAGGAAGTCGTCCCTGCCCCCCCCATCGCCCATGGAAAAAAGCCCCAAGTCCCGGCTCTCCTTCGACCTGCCCGTCACACCCCTGACGCACCTGGACCTTTCTGGGCTGAAGATCTCACTCAAGGGGAAGACCAAGGTGAGCAGGCATCATTCAGACTCCACCTTCGGGACCAAGCTTGGCCCAAAGACGAGCCCGATCCAGCCCGTCATGCCCGTGGTCACCCAGTCGGACCTGAGGTCCGTGCGCCTGCGCTCTGTCAGCAGGTCCGAGCCGGAGGATGACCTGGACAGCCCAGACCGCGCCGAGGAGCATGGGGGCGACGCCATACCACTTCCGGGAAGGAAAGCGAAGCCGCCCGTTGCAGAGAAGCCACCACTGGCCAAACGTCCCCCAAACATCATGGCCAAGCCCCCGCCTCTGCAGGAGGAGTCTCCCCTGGCGTCTCCCACCTCCCCACCCACGCCACAGGGCATCTCTGCCCAGGAGAGGGGGCTGCAGGACATCTACATGGTCATTCGGAAACCCAAGCCTAAGAGGAGCCCAGAGGCCAGGAGCCCCGGAGAGCCCCCCTCTCCGCTGGAGCCCTCCCAGGGCTGCCCAGGGATCTTTTTCTCAGGACTGCGGCGACTGTCCCAGAGCAGCTTGGAGGAGGAGCCCAGAGCCCAGCCGGAGAGGAGTGGCACCCCCCGTGGGCCCGAGGGGGAGAAGAGGAAAGCCAAAGTCCCACCCCCCGTCCCCAAGAAGCCCAGTGTGCTGTACCTGCCACTCACCCCTCCTCCACCCCACCTGGGAGCCTGCCCGGGGGATCCCAGGCTAACGCCCAGCCCCATCATCACCTTGCACGAGGACACCAGCTGCTGCGACCCAGACGCAGACTACCTGCCATCACCCGAGGCCATGGGGAAGAACTCGAGCCCCCCAGCTGCTGCCACGCCCGGGGAGATTCCCGCAGGTCAGTGTCACAGCTGCTCTGCCCCCCCCCAGCAGCCCGGGCATGGCTTGGGAATCACTGCCATGTGCAGCTAGCCGGGGCGTCTGGCTGCTGCCTCTGCACGGCTCACTGCACACCCGGGCGCACAGCCTTGGCCAGACACCATCCTTGCGGCATGGCCAGACACCATTCGACAGCGTTTGTGTTAGACCCCAGAGCTCCACCCACACCGCTGCACAGGGGTCACCCCACCCAGCCCTGAAAAGCAGCCACCTCTGTGGCAGAGCATGGCAGCTGCTGACTAGCCCAGAGATGTAACAGACCCGGTAGAGAGAGGAACGTGTCTGCAAGGGAAGTGGGCTGCCCCGAAGGGCAGGGTGGAGTAAGTGCCGGCAGGCAGGTAGCAGCTGACTAATCTAGCCCTGGTCCTGGCACTGGCTTGCTGGGCTCCTGTCAGCCGGTCTCTCCTGGCCTGCCCGCCCCAGGGGCACTGGAAGGCTCCCTTGGCTGAGGAGGGGAAGGGGGTTTTATTAGCTAACATGTCCATTGCAATGGTGTCGACGGGCCCTGCTGTGCTAGGTGCTGTACAGACACAGCATCACAGACAGTTCTCATGGTCCATTAGCCAGGGCAGACATGGGGAAGGGGCAGAACACCCCAGCAGAGTGACCCATGACAGGGCAGCAAGTGGGGGTGCACTCAAGAAGGGTTCAGCTACTTGGGAGGGAGAGGGAGGGTAAGAGGGCGGATGTGGAGTGAGGCTGAGGGAGGAAGGGGGGGGGGGGTTGGACAAACAGTCGGTGAGCACAGGGCAGAGAATGTCCAGCCGTGCCGCAGCGAGTTCTGTGCACATGAGGAGCCCTGCCTTTGGCTGCAGCGACTGGCTCCTCTCTGCCGCGTTTCCCCACAGCCCACGCGGGGTGGGGTGCGTTCCCCAGAGGGAGTATAAAGGTGGGAAGCTACCCATGCCAGGATGTGGCCAGGGCACTCTGGGACGCCCAGCCTGAGACCTCCCATGGCCAGCAGCCAGAGCTGCCTGTGCGAGGACTGCAGGATCAGAGCCCTGCCTGCTCATTGCCTGAGTCTCACTGTAGCCCAGGTGTCTCCCAGGCGGTGCGTGTGTGCAGGAAGCGGAGCTGCGTGCTCATGCCATCTGGTCAGTCACAGCGCCCAGGGAGGCAGGCAGGACAGCTGCTCCTGTTGAGCCACAGGAATGTGCAGAGCCAGGTTACTGGGGTGCCCAGGCCAGGCACACATATGGATACAGGTATCCTCAGCTTGCTCCAACGGGCTGACTCCACGCATCTCCTGGGAAAGGCCACCGCCACGCTGGGGACATTCCCCTCCATCCTGCTCTCAGCAAGCCCAGCTCACGGCTCTTCTTCCCTCTGTCTAGGCGATTCCGTGGAGCTCAGAGCTGATGAGAGGAATTTAGTAAGTGACAAAACAGCCAAGTCGATAGTGGAAGAGGATGATGATGTATTTGTGACGACCCGTACGACAGAGGATCTATTTACCGTCATCCACAGGTACCAGCCCACGTTGTGAATGGAAAACCCCCACCCCCGTCGTGTTTACCCACCATAGAATCATAGAATATCAGGGTTGGGAGGGACCTCAGGAGGTCATCTAGTCCAACCCCCTGCTCAAAGCAGGACCAATCCCCAGACAGATTTTTACTCCAGTTCCCTAAATGGCCCCCTCAAGGATTGAACTCACAACCCCATGGTTTAGCAGGCCAATGCTCAAACCACTGAGCTATCCCTCCCCGCCCCCCACTGTTGGCCTCTGGGAGTCTCCAGCCCAGTTATTGGGGCTGGTCTCTGCAGAGCCAAGGACTGAGCAAGCCTGAATACAGATAAACTCATCTGGGTGAGGCCAGTCCCGGCTCCAAGGATAAACAAGGCCCCTCTGTCTCCAGGGCTACTGGCCTGGCCCCCACCCCAAGCACTGAGTGCCCTGAGCAGACCAGGACAAGAGAGATGGCCGTGGCATGGCACCCCGGTTCTAGTTGTGTGTCTCAGGGCACTCGGGGTCTTCTGCAGCAAGCCCCAGCCACTTTGGTGATGCTGGGCCCGTTGCTCATCGAGAGGCTGGTGTGACGGGTTGGATCACAGAAACCCCCTTGGGAACTGCCAACTGATGTGCCAAGACTACTTTTGCCCCTGCTTTCCCTGCCAGCTTGGGACTCCAGCACCCTGTCTTCTTGAGCCAGACATGCCAGTCTGCTCCAACACAGACCCAGGGTCTGAACCATGTGCCCCAAAGCTGCAGACTTAACTGAAACAACTTAAAGAAGTGTTCCTGTCTTTAACACTCAGATGCCCAACTCCCAATGGGGTCCAAACCCCAAATTAATCCATTTTACCGTGTATAAAGCTTATACAGGGTAAACTCATAAATTGTTTACCCTCTATAGCACTGATAGAGAGATATGCACAGCTGTTTGCCCCCCCAGTATTAATACATACTCTGGGTTAATTAATAAGTAAAAGGTGATTTTAATAAATACCGAAAGTAGGATTTAAGTGGTTCCAAGTAATAGCAGACAGAACAAAGTGAATTACCAAGCAAAATAAAATAGAACATGCAAGTCTATATCTAATACAGTAAGAAACCTCAATACAGATAAAATCTCACCCTCAGAGATGTTTCAATAAGTTTCTTTCACAGACTGGACGCCTTCCTAGTCTGGGCACAGTCCTTTCCCCTGGTACAGCCCTTGTTCCAGCTCAGGTGGTAGCTAGGGGATTTCTCATGATGGCCACCCCCCTTTGTTCTGTTCCACCCACTTATATAGCTTTTGCATAATGCGGGAATCCTTTTTCCCTCTGGGTTCCCACACCTCCTTCTCAATGGAAAAACACCAGGTTAAAGATGGATTCCAGTTCAGGTGACATGATCACATGTCACTGTAAGATCCTAAGCCTTCATTCCTCCCAGCCTGACTCACGGGAAGGCCTGCAAACAGAGCCATCCACAGTCAATTGTCCTGGTTGATGGGAACCATCAAGATTCCAAACCACCATTAATGGCCCACATCTTGCATAATTACAATAGGCCCTCAGAGTTATATTTCATATTTCTAGTTTCAGATACAAGAATGATACATACATACAAATAGGATGACCACACTCAGTAGATTATAAGCTTTGTAATGATACCTTACAAGAGACCTTTTGCATGAAGTATATTTTAGTTACATTATATTCACACTCATCAGCATACTTTCATAAAACTATATAGAGTGCACCGTCACACGGCTCTAAAGCCTGGACGGATTTCTCTCCAGGACGCTGGGCGGCGCTCCACAGAGAGCCCTGGGCAGCCAGCTGCCTTTATTTCAGAGCTTGTGTTCCTGTCCCGCTCTCAGCACAGGACCAGACATGGAACCTGAGTCTCACCCTGTGCCCCCAGGAGCCCTTTGTGCCTGGGACTGGCCCAGCCACAGAGATGACCCTGGGAATGGCACCAGGCCAGGGCTCCCGTCTGTCTGCACTGGCTGAGGCAGCAGCCCTTTGGCCAGGCCCCATTCAGTTCTGCCAGGTAGCCAGGGCTTGTCACAGGAGCTGGACGGCTCTGTGCTGGCGGGATTGTGGGGCACCCGGAGACTGGGGAGTCTGTAGCTCCTCGCTGGTCATCGCCACCTGCTGGCTGCTCTGTGGCCTCTCGGAAGGGAAGTGGGTGCATTCAATGCAGTTCCTGCTATCCACAGCGCATCCCCCCCATCACCAGTGGCACCAGTTGTCTCCCTTGCTGGCCAAACACTGGATGTGCCAAGTGACCTAGAGGCTGAACTCCCCTCCCCTCCTAGTCCGGGCACTGGGACGAGCGGGAGGGTGGCACCATGGCAGAATTTAGCACTCCCTGCTTCTGCCTCTGCTCTCCTCATCCAGGGGGAAGAGGGTCAGGGTCCAGAGCTGCCAGGCCAGGACCTCTCACCGGCCTGAGAGTCCTTTGCAGGCAGTGTTGGGCCAGATTCATACTTAAAGCAGCACCACTGACTTCAAGGGCTGGCACCAGGGGTGAATTTGGCCTATTCTCGGTGATGTGTATATATATTCTCTATGATTCTATGATTATATTCTTTGTTATGCCATGGAGCTCAGTGAAGTAACTGGGTTCTGCATCTTTCGGCACTGATTGGCCATGCTGGATTTGCTGTTATACGTAAGTTTCCAGTGGCTGGAACATTTCCGGGTTGCAGTGAGGGCACGGCCACATGTCTGGGGGTCAGGCATAAACCACAGTTATGGGTGGGATGCAGCCGCCTGCCTGGGGGTTGTGGGGAATGCCCCTTTGTGAGCGCCCCCACCTCAGGAGCTGGCACACACCGCCACAGCCACGCCAACCACAGGCTTCTTTTGTCTTTAGGTCGAAGAGGAAGCTGCTGGGCTGGAAGGAGCCAGGAGACGCCTTTGGCAGCAGGCAGAATTCTCACTCCCCAGTGAAGAACCCAGCCGGGCTCCCGGCCTGCGAGTCCCCCCCAGCAGGGGGTGGCCCCGGCAGAGCCTCCAGTCGGAATGAAGACTTCAAGGCCCTGCTACAGAAGAAAGGCAGCAAGGCCAGTCCCGGGACTCGCACCTCCGCAGCAGAGCTTCTCAAGAGCACAAATCCACTGGCTCGGCGGGTCATGATGGAGTTTGCCCCCGAGTTAGACAACCCAAGCGGTGCCAGAACCCAGCCCTGACCACCCCGAGTTCATCCTGGCCAGGGAGGGGTGGAGACAGCATTGCTGGGAGTTTTATGCTGGCTCTTCAAAGCCCAGCTCCAGCTGCAGGGGCTGCACCCTCCCAGGCTGGGTGCTGTGAGGACATCCTGTCCTGCTGGGATTTGTTTCATTTTTTCCTTTCTTTATTGGCAATTTACGAATCTTTTTTGTGTCTCCCTGGGGACTCCAGCAGACGGAAGGTAAATGTCTTAACTACAGAGCCTGCCCCCCTGTGCAGTCAGCTCCTGGCATTGTTTCCGGAGGAGATACAGTGGAAGGAGACGGCTGTGGAATGGAGAAGGCAGACATCGGTCATCATGAGCAGGGCCATCATCAGATGATAGAGGGCTTCCCATTCATTCCCAGGGTCTGATGACAAGTGTGGACTTCCCTCCTGCTCTTTGGGGCTCTGCAAACGGACTCCAGTTCAGCCCCAGTTGTAACCCAGTGTCCACGACGAAGCTAGCTTGAAACTGTTCAGTCGCTTCGGCAAGTGGTACTTTAAATGGCTTTGATCATGCAAAATGTTGATGATGTTTTTTCTCTTTCATTTGATCTTGTAATTTTCATTCCCCGGGCAAAGTCCCCAGTGTTGAGTTGAGCTGAACAGATGGAAATTCGCGGCAGCAGAGACGGAAGGGCCAGTTAGAATGTAGGTTGCTTTGGAAGAACTGAGATGCTTCAGACCCATTGTTCAACCAAATTGACCCTCAGTCACTCACTGGCCAGGTTCTAACGCTCTTCTGAGAGCTTCCACCGGTGCTGTCAACTCGATGCCAGCTGCCAGCCCCTGGTGATGCTGCAGGGAGAGAACTGGGCCTGTTGTCAGCCAAAAGGAAGGAACATCCAGCACTGATGCTCAGAGAGGGAGCAAGCCCAGGCCAGGCCCAGCCCTGCCATGAGTGCTGTATACTCAGCCCAGTGGGAATCTGTCTGGGCACAAGGGGCCACATGCTCTTAGCAGGACCAAGGCCTGAAATGGCAAGTGCCTGGGGCAAACTGATCCTTGGTGTAGCCTGGCTACCCTTGGGATTCTGTTCAGGATGACTTTGGCCCAGCCCACCTACGAAAGGAGGTGCTTTTCTGCAAAGGAAATGTGAAGGCTGAAGCAACTTGCTGAAGACTGACTTAGCTAGAGACATTTGGCGAGTCATTGGCAAAATGGCTTGTCTCCCCTCCGCTGGCTCTGTGTGTCTCATAGGATTGAAGGGCATCATAGGAGGCCATGGACTCAGCCTCACCAGGAATCTTCACAGCCTGGTTCCTCCTGCCCCTGCTGGAAACAGTCTAGAGAGTCTAGGGTCCTACTGAGAAAGGCATGGAGCACGGGAGGGACCCACGGCATGGCCCTCCCTGCCCAGACACCAAATATCCCAGGGACCAGCCCCGGGAGTTCTGCCCAAACCATATTGTAGCTGGCCTTGAGGAATGAGACAACTCCTCTCCTGTGAATCAGATGAGAGTCGTGTCTCAGGAGGTGTTAGGCATGGCTTATTTTCCTTCGTAAGACAAACTCTTACCTATCAATCTGATCTGACCTCAGCTATCTCCCACCGGCCCGCCCGCCTTCCCTCTAGGATATCTGAGGAGTCCGTCACCTTGCTCACTAAACGCACTTTACCCATGCTCTGGTGTGTCCCTCCGACGCAGGCAGGCTGCCATTCGGTGGAGTTATGCCTGGGCTGAGCCAGGCGCCATGTTCCTGCGACACAGGAGCATTGTATGTGCGCACAGCTGGGCCATCCTGCTCCGTGCACACTTGTCACACGCACAGTGGGTGCCTGCTGATGTGACAAGGATGCACAAATCCTGGCCAAGTCGTGTACAGGCTGCTTGGCAGCAGCCCAACCCCCCTTGAATGCGGTGACAATCACTGAAGAGCCGAGGCCCCAGCCTGCTTCCATCCCCAGCCCCCAACACACACTCAGGCAGTGCCCTACTCCCCATTGGCACTTGCACTGCAAGCCCCCGGGCTGGCTGGCCTGCTCCCTGCTAGACAGCTTTGGGTTGTCTGAGAGGTGCCTGAGCCATAACTGGATTTCAGACCCCTCCGAGGTGAGGGGTGTTGGGTCAGGGGTTTGCTCTGGCCCCATTCTTGGCTTTCAGATAACAGATTCCCCTCTCCTGAGCTTCCTCCTGCTGTGCAGACCTGGGTCGGATACAAAATGCCCCCAGATCACAACAGGCTTTCACAAGTCCGATTTCTGTGAATGCATCTGTCAGGGTCCCCCCTTCACACGCATAGCTCTGTGAGCTCCCTCGCGCGTAGCCCCTGTGCTCTCTTTAAAGCAAAGCTACTGAAATGTTCTCAGCACCAAGTGCGGTCTTTGTATTGCTGAGTCGGGGCCCAATCCTGGGAGTGCCCTGCACTCCTGGTGACTCAGCCCCTTACAGAGTCCCAAGGGCCTGTATTGATATTTTACCAAATAAGATGCTTTCCCCAGCCTGCTTTCCCCTCACTCCCTGTCAGTCCCGAGAGCTGCTACCGAAGGAACATACTGATCAAAGACACCCAGCCTGCTCACTTAATATTTTTAACATAATAATAATAAAAGTGGGGGGAAACAACCTGCCAGTGCTGTGATCAAAGGTGCAGCTGTCTGCTTCCCATCAGCCCCCCCGCCAGGCTCTGGCATGCTCCATGCAAGGAGCGCACAGCAGGAGATGGGGTGATGGCAGCATGGAAGGAGCTGGCAGCATGGAAGAAGCCAGCAGCACGTTCATCTGAGGGCAGCCCCCAGTCGTCAGCATGCCCCCGGAACTAGCTGCTGGGTCTGATTCCCTAGGCAGCCCTTCTGCAGCAGCTGGGAGATCCAGGCCCTGGGGAGACGCCCGGAAGGAGTGGGCAGCAATGGGTGATCGTGTCCCTGTTCTGGTTATATAGCACTTGCTATGCATGACGCTTTGCAGAGAGGCAGAGACAGTGGACATGTGTGTGAGGCTACAGGGGTGCAGAGCGAACTCCCTGCTGACAGGCCAGGATGCTGCCACACCACCGAGAAAGAGCTTCTAGTAGCCAGGGTCAGCGCGAGCAGTGAATTGTTCTGGCTACACCTAGTGGCGAAAGGAAGGAAAAGCAGACATAATTGGCAAATCCATGAGTTGTTAGGAAAGGCTCAGAGAGTGAGCCCTCTACATACCAGAGCTGTGTCTGCCCCTGAACAAGACATCACAGCTAGGCCAAGTACACCTCTACCCCGATATAACGCGACCCGATATAACACAAGTTCAGATATAACGTGGTAAAGGAGCGCTCCGAGGGGGAGGGGGGGCTGCACACTCTGGTGGATCAAAGCAAGTTTGATATAACGCAGTTTCACCTATAACGCGGTAAGATTTTGTGGCTCCCGAGGACAGCATTATATTGGGGAAGAGGTGTAATAACTAAAAACAAGGCAGGTGAATGTAGTGGGAGCCAGGATTCTGCTGAGATCCATGCACTTTCCTGTGACTGCGCGCAGGCCAGACTTGTGAGGAACGGGAAATCAGTGGAGCAACGAAGTCAGAGCTGACCTGCTATGATAGGGTTATTTATTCTGGTGCAGCACAACTCTGCCTGGTAATTTCGAGGCTGCTGTTTGTGTAAGTTGTCACAAGGGGGCCGTTGTTGGTAGGCATTTGGCAATGGCCAGGCATTCAGGAAATGCCTCACGGATACAATGTCCCAAGGATTGAAGCACCAAGGTTTATTCACCCTGCAAATGGTGTGATTCCTGAGTCGCCTGCTTAAATAGTTTGTCATCCAAAAACACTGCCATGTGCCCAGTCTCACAAACGAGGTCAAGCCAAGTTAGGTAGCCTGGGAGTGACCTCCGGTTTGGGCATTGTCACAAGCAACAAACCAGCTCCTAGAATAGGGTTCAGGGCTCGCAAACCAGAGAGCCAGTTCCCCCACACTCAGCCAGCTCAGCCCAGCAGCAGCATTTCAGAGGCGCTTGTGCAAACCTATTGTTGGTTCCATTCCCACGAGGAGGGCCGTGCACTCGCCTTGTGCTGTCCCTGCACCGCGGCTCTGGAGAGGACGGAGTCACAGCAGTAACTTTCATGTCTATGTTGTGTGCAATGTCCATGCCTGGCACCTTCCCACTAGCAGCCCCAGCAACATGGGGGAGACAGTCCTAACAGACGCATTACAGCTGTGTTAATGGGATGGGAAGTGCTCCGGGCTTTGACCCTATCCAGGCTTTTCTTTGGAATCTCTCCTTCCATTTCTAAGAATTAAACCCCCAAAACCTAGCCAGGTTAGCCAATTGTACTGTAAATCCTCAAACCTACTGCCAGGAGCTCCCCACAGCCAGGCCCCGGGCATGTCAGGAGGTGTTAGTGACCAAGTTAGTGCCTATGTGTAGCCGCAGTGTCAAGTGGGGGCCAGGCACCGAAGCCCGGCCTAGGGTTCAGATGGCAGTGCACTCAAAATAGCTGGCCCCTCCTGCCAGGCCCGGTGCCATGGCTACACCACTATTTTTAGCGTGCCTGCTCGATTCCAGCTAGCGCAGGTCTGGCTGCCTGAGCTAGAAATTCCCTCTCCAGCTCCAGTGTAGATGTACCCACAAAGACACAATCCACACACAGCACAGTGTGGGCCAGCTGCGGGTGGGGCAAGGCAGGCAGACATTCACATTACAAACAGCCCCATTCAGAGTCCAGCATTCACCAAAGGGGAAAACTAGAGACCTGCTCAAAAGCAAAGTCCAGATCCACCAGACCCAGACCCCTGAGGTGGCCCTGGCCTCTCAGGCCCTGCTCTAGACAAAACATAGACACAGTGTTTGAAAGTGGGTCTCACAAACTGTGGGGTGCAAACCACAGCATGAATAACTGGCTTGACCAGGGGGCTCCCAACCCCTGCCAGGCAAACTGCTAGCAGCAAGACTTACCTTGCTCATTTACCTGTCCCAGTTTGCAGGGTCTCCACTGAAATCCAGGGGTTCTCTATCTAAACGTTTCCTTGCTTGACTTCAGGGCCAAACCTCCATTGGCTCAGAGCTTGCATCACACACGGTCCCTGGAGGACAGGACATTTCGGCTGGAAGCCCCCAGAGTGTGAGGCACCAATAAGAACCTTGCATGGCCCATACACATCTACCTGATCCCTAATGATCAAACCGTGACTTGAGGGACACAGGGCAGTTAGTAGTTGCTGTCTGATGACTAACGGGTGGACAAGAACTTGACATTTAATGGAGGATTTTTGGGGGGAAAAACCTGGAATTTGCTTCCTTCTGTATTTTTCTAAATACCAATGTGCTGTTGTGTATGACCCTTTGCACGTGGTGAAAGGAACTCATCGCAGCAAGCGAGCACATGCCCAGCAGCTCCCCCACCTCATCCAGGACCGGCTGAGGCAAAACAGGCGCGGGGTATCCGAGAGGGATGCCCTGCCATGAGTGGCCTTCCCTTTGGAATGTGATGGTACAAGGACGACCCTGCAGCAGACCATGGTGAACGACAGTGACTCAAGGTCCTGATCCTGTCACGCTGATTCCAGCAGGAGCGCTGGAGCTTAGCACCAGAGCTGGCTGTATAATGCAAAGAGCTGTGATATTTTCACAGACAAAAATGCTGGGTTTGTGGGGCCATTATTGCCAGCTGGTGAAGATTTGGATTCCAGTGGGGTATGCGGGAAGACACCAGTCCTGGTGGCACCATGCATTTCGGCACAGGTGGGGGGTTTGTCTGGATAGTCATGCAGGTGAAGGGCACGTTAGGTGGTGGGTGCTATTCTTCTGTTTTAAAAGTTTCAGGTATCCAATCAGAGTCAAAATGATGCCATGTGACTTCAAGGACCAGTCACACCCCACAAATAACAGCTAGTGGCTAGTCACAGTAAAGAGCTCACAACCCAGCTGGAAATCTTTGGTCCAAACTAATCAGCAAATATTTGTGAAGGCCAGAAACCCAGGAACCGCTTGTGAACTGGTAAAAGGGCTAAATTCACAATGAATCGTTCGACCCGCTTCCCTCAGCACCCCCAGGATCTGTTCAGAATCATGCCCTTTCCATGAGTTCTTAGGCTACTCACCTATCAGCCAGGCCAGGGGATAGCAGATGTTTCCATCTTCACAGCATGCACCATGGGCAAGGCCCTGTGGAGTGGACGCTCCATGGACACTCTGCAGTGAGCATGGGCGTTAGCTTTATGGCAGCCCTCAGTCCATGAACAACTATGGATTGTAACATGACGCTAAAAGCCCTGCTGGGAGATTTCATGCTGAAGGGTTTCCTGGCTCACCAGTCACCGTTTGCTACCTCTCCTTGCTGTACCTGACCATGCAAGGTGCTGCTCCTGTCACCAGCACAGCAGCTGCCCTGAACTGAGCTCTGGTGATGTGGTATGTCTCTGGAAAAGCAACCAAGCTGGTGTCACAGGCTCCTGTGTTGAAATGAATGAACAGTCCCTCTCTGGCACGGGGTGTGGTACGTGATTGACACAATGGGCCTGTTTCTGTTCTCTCTCTAATGGGTTGTACCCAGCTGACTGCGCTAGCCTGGTGGCCGTGTGAGGAGAATCAGGCCCCTGTGGCTGTGTCAGGAAAACAGGCTCCAAACTCAGTGCAGGGGGAGCTGGGATTGTGCCCATTCAGCAGGGAGGAAGTGGGGGAGTCAGGCTGTGAAAATGGCAGGGCCATGTGTCCTTAGCAACAGGTGGGTTCCTGCAGCCTGGGAAGATGACATGGGGGTGGGGCTGTGATCAGGCTCAGTTTTCACTGCCACTCTCAGGTGAATAGGCTGCTGAATCCAGCACTGGCAAGAGTTCTGAGCTCCAATCCCCAGCAACAGCCCCACTGCATCTTACAAGTTCCAGTCCCCTGTGAGCTGAGGGGTCCACACAGCATGGTGATGGTGTCCATCTTTGCAGTGCTCCTGGCGGGCACTCACATGGCCTACGCCTGCGGCCGGTTCTGAGCCCTGGGGGTGCAGACAGAGGATTGGTGCCTGACCCATCATTCTGGGGAAGGGAATAACCCACGTGAGTGGCTGTAGCAGAACCTGAACTGGATTCCGGGATGAGTGTGGGGGGCTGCCCCTGTTCCAGATGAGACCTGACAAAACCTGGGTGTCTTGCATTTGGTGTTGGACAGTTTCCTCCCCACTCTGATTTGACTGAAGCAGCACTAGAGAGTTATCTTTGGGGGACCAGTCTATAGAGCAAAATTATACTCTTAGACCCTGTCCTAGAACCTCCACTGCTTTCCTGGGAACGCAGCTCACCCAGAGCAGAGAGCCTGCTCTTCTCCCTCGGCAGGGAAGTCCTGCTGGAGAAGCACCAGGCTTTCTTGTGTTTACACCTCGCTCTGTCTTTATCCCAGGGGAAGCACTGCTGGCCCATTTTTACCAAGATGACTTTGTACTTTGCTCTAAAGGAGGCTCAGCTCTTCATGCTGCCAGTTCTGTTCTCTTTAATTACATGTTACTCCTTCCGTTGTCATGGAATTGCAGAATTTCAGCCTGTAATTAACATCCAGACTGAGAAACTCAGGAAAAATAGATCATAAAAATTTCTAAGCTTCACTGTTGTTTCTTCTGCCTCTGCCACCAATAGTCTTCAACCTGCTGTCTCCACAAGAAAGACTTCAGATGCCGCTGAGGCTGAAGATTCTCCCAGCTGCATGGTAGTATCTGTCTCCCATCGCAGACCTCCTCTCTCTGGAGTTCACATCCCACATGTTCCTGGAGATGGATTCAGTGGCCAAGAAGGACTTTCCCATCTCTGTCCCCTGTGTATCTGAGACATGGAATGTGACTCACAAAGTTGCTTACATCACATGAAGCGAGGTGAGCCTATCACTGTGCTCTGTTGAATAAGCGCACCTGCCTCCAGGTTATAAAGTGCCACGTGTAATCACAGCCATGTTGAGAAGGCAGGCGAAGAGTCACTACACACACATCAGTCAGCTGGGTCTGTCACCATGCCATGGGCTCCTGCTGTTCACATGGTTGCTGACTCCAGTGCCAAGGAGCTGGCTTATTTACCTGGTCTCATTTGTGTTGACTGGGTCCAAGCATCATGGGTTGGGGCTCAAAATGTGGCCCAGCAATTGGTCTATGCCTAATATCTCCACCTTGAAAGGAAGGCAAAAGACACAGCACTGGAGCTTCCTGTTAGATTTGCCAAATGGCTCCTCCAGGGCAGAGTTTAGAACCGCTGCTCTTCATTTCAATTTCAATCTCATGCACTGAACTGTGGCATTTTGCAGGATTTTGGCAGCAGATCAGCATCCTGCTGAGGCCCATGTCTGCCCCCAATTAAGGCCCCAATTTTATTTTGGTTTTGCCCAAACAGGACCTCTGAAATGGTGTCTGGCGTAGGAAGAACAGGTGAGATGGGAACCCAGATTTCTCTTGGAACTGCTACCCACCTGGGAATGTGCCATAGCCCTTCTACTGCCAGCATCCCCTCACTCGGTCAGTGGAACAAATGAAGAATGATTCCTTCGCCCTATTAACATCCTGTTGACCAATTAGAATGTAGTCTGAGGTCATCTGATATTCCTGCTCGGTTCCAGTAGCTGGATTTGTGGCTGCGAAAACCAGCACCACCTGGGTTCCAGTCCTTGAACAACTCGAACAGTTTGTGCAAAGTTGTTATACAATGAGCTTCATAGATGCCTCAGCATTTCCATAGACATTTATTCCTCAATTGGCTTTTGGCCAGGCAGAAACGTAAGCCTTAGTAGAAGCAACATGTCCTTAGGGAAGTGTTGCATATTGCAGGGTAAAATCTGAATGCTTAACAAATAACATGTTTAGTTGCATAAAGTTAAAGAGAAGCTACTGCTGGAATTTATGTCCAAGAAAAAATGCCAATAACCATGTACAGTATTGCACACGATTGCTCAGGAAAAAGTTGCTACATACAGCAGTTAGCAATGGCTTTGTATGACGTGACTGAGGTGTGATTTTTAGCACTTGGATTGTAAATGTCCTGCGAGAAAGGGACTTTGCAAAGCGATTCTAATGAAAATAGCTGCTTCAGAAAAAGAATCTTCCCTTGGTTTTCTTCACTATCAAAAATTCACTTTTTTTAAAACAAAAAAATAAAAGTTTGAATCGCCACATCTCAGCCTTAAAAACCTGTGGGTGAAATCCTGGCTCTTGTGAAGTCACTGGGAGGTCTGCCCTAGACTTCAGTGGGGCCAGGGCATCCCCCACACAATGCTTTAACAGAGAACGCGGCTCTTGTTTTGCCAAGTTCAACATCTGCACCTAGGATAGAACTGTCACTTTGCATATCTGGAGCACTACAGGGAATTAATTGGATTGCTAGGGATGGGTTTCCTTATATGCCACCCAACTGAATTTAAGATGAAATTCTCAGACTGGTTCTGTGCAGCAAAGACTGAAGTAAGCCCTATAGATATATAGGACTTGTTTGTCCTAAGTGGGCCAGCCATGGGTGAGATGAAAGAATGTGAACTATTTTTGTGTGTTATGCAAACATTTCCTCCCCCCCTCACCCCCCAACCCCCCGCGTAAGTGGCCTCTTTTGCAATGTCAGCCCAATCCCTGCCCCCGACAGCCCTCAGAGATGGGGAAACCACATTTTTATATTTCTGAATGTTGTACTTTTTAACTATTGCAAGCTTGGTAAACTCCAATAACTGTCAGATCCACTGGCTGTGTGTGTGCTTTTCTTCCTCAGAGCCCTTGCATGCAAAGGTCCTAGAGTCGAGCTCTGAGAGGGCAGGGTAGAGGGGGTTCAGACATTTTAAACCCAGTGGAAATATTAAAAACCTATTGACTATCAACAGTTCCTATCCCAAGCCTTGTCAGGTGCACTTGTGTGAAGTTTAAACTGTGCCGTGTGTGTGTGTGTGTGTGTGTGTGTGTGTGTGTGTGTGTGTGTGTGTAATAGTAGTTATAGTGTGCACCCGCAGCTGGCAGCAGCCAGGCTGGGTGTGTGTTTAAGGGACGGGATCTTTAGAAGGAGTGCAGCCATCCCCCAGCTGGGTCATGTGGGCTGGGGCCACACATCCTGGGCAGAGTGGAGCAGGGAAGGAAGTAGCTAGTTCTGGGGCTCCCAGGGGGGAGTGCCAAGCACTGAAGACCTTGATTATTAGGCAGACCCATGGGTCAACCATGTTGCTGCTTCAGGAGACTTGTCAGTAAAGTGGGAGTCAGAAGGCACACTAGGGGCTGCTTCTGCACCAATGTCCAGCTGGGCCAGGCTACAGGACATTAGTCAGATGCGGTGTTTCTGATGCAGTGTATGTCCCACTTGGGGCATTCCTCTGCAGGGGGAGTGAGCTGTGGTTGGCACACGCACACTCAGAGCCTCCAGGGTTTCAGTGCAAACCGATAAGCTTGAGCCATTTTGTAAAGCCATTGTTCCCCCCCTCCACCCCACCCCCAACCATACATTTCTTTTCCATCATGTCATTCTGTCTTACACTACATGGCACTCAAGACCACTCCCCCCCCTCCCCCCAGCACTGCCCTCCTGCCAAAAATGAGCCATCTTCTCCCCCCCCCCCACCCAGCTCATAACACCATTTATGTCAATGGCATTTGGTGGGAATAGTGGCCCAGCTGGCCCATGAACATAGACAGTAGAGTTTTCCCACAGTGCACCACGTTCCTAGGCCTAGAATGTCAATGGGGGGGGGGGGGGAGCACTAGGCATGCTGGGATATGGTTACTTTGCCCAGGGTATGTGCACTGCAGTGTGGCTGCCAGACCCTAGGTTCAAGCATGGGTCAGGAAATTCTTAATCTAGGGTTAAAAGCCAGTGTAGACACTCCAGCCCAGGATTCCCTGACATGGGTCAGCTGACCCAAGTCCCACTAACCTTAGGCTTACATTGCTATGTACACACAGCCTTAGTGAGTCAGTAGCCAAGTTAGGCATCCTGCATGCACCCAGGGCCAACAAGAGGGGGGAAGCCAGTACAAATTACCGGGGCCCGGTGGTCCGCAATGGGGCCCGGCCGGTCCGCCCTTGCTGGGGGGCCCGAAAAAAAATTTTCACCAGGGCCCGAACCCGCTCTCGGTGGCCCTGCATGCACCTGACACATCATAGGAGTCCAATCTGATTACACATCTATAATGGCCCACACGGGGTAGGTCCTGGGCATGCTGGTATGGCCTGGGGCAGGACAGAGCTATGTCTGTGGAGGGCAGGCCTGCTGGGTTAGGAACCCATCCCATGCACTGCCTGGGGGGAGCAGCACCGCTGGGGTGTGAGCCAAAGGCCACTGGGAGAGACTTCCATCACCTCTGATGGGCAAGAGCAGCCCCCAAGTGCACTGAACTGGCTGCCTCCTGGGAGACCCAGAGTAAGCAGTGACTCTGTGGCAGATCCTCCCCCACCCCACCCTGCCCACCCCGCCACCCTTGAGCTCCCAGCGGTTAGCCACATCCTGTCGGCAGCATGCTGGGGTTCCAGGGGCAGGGAGTACAAGCCACCCTGCTTCTCGGGCAGTGGTGCCCAAACTTTTCCTGTTGGTCCAGTAATGGAATCTGTCCACAAACCACCCCCCACCCCCCATTACTGCACAGTTGGCTCAGCAGAGGAGCTGGAGCTGGGGACTGAACTGGGGATGAGGGAGTAACTGGCCTGGGGGCGGAGAGGAATAAGGGCAGAGCTGGGCTCAGGGTGGAGTGAGGGGGGTCTTCCTCCACATCCTTTGTGGGGGCTGGCCCAGCCCACCTGTGAGCCCCCAAATGTCCCTCTGCCCCCCCCCCCCCGCTTAGGGGCGGCGCACCCCACCGTTGCGGGACCACTGTTCTAGGCAGTGTGGCTGAAGAGGCTGGTGTGTGCAGGTACATGCTGCCCTCTGCTGGACAGAATCAGACCTGCTCAACTATGACTGGGAGCCTGAGCTGAAGCTACTGACTCCTATGGAGATGCTCTTTGAAGTCCCGACCCCATTTAAGCCAGTGGGCGTTTTTCCATTTACCTCAGAAATTGCCCTTCCTTGCTCGCCAGTGAGTGTCCTGGCATTTGGCAACACAGGGCCCTCGCTTCTCATGTGATGCTCAAGATAGCAGATATACTGGGGAGGGGACTTGTTGCCTATTTAATCACTGGGCTGACATTCCCCTAGCCAGCACAACCATAAGTGGCATCTAGACCAGAGAGTTCAGTGGCAGCTGGAAACATCTGCTGGGAGGAGATGCAGGGACACTGCAGAGGGTGACTAGAAGGTAAGGGGCAGGAGCAGAGAGGGAAAGTGCAAGAGTCAGCAGCACCTTTCCCATGAATGACCCAACAGCAGGGGAAACGTAAAGACCCATTGAATCCGAGCCTGGGAATTGGTGTGAACAGAGGACAGGACCCTGCTGTCTCTGAGAGCAGCCCCTCTGGGCTCCCACAGTGAGATCAGAGCTGGGAGCAGCAGCCAGCCTGGCCCATCAGCATCTGGCCAAGGACATTGGGAACGTCTCAGAGACCCAGCCGGACAAAACTGGGACATAGGCTGACCTCAGTGAGGTGAGGAGATGATCAAGCTCTTTATGGGGTGCTGCTGGGATGGGAGGGAAGAGGAGAGAGGATCATGAGGGGCAGCTCTAGGAGACAGCAGGGTCCCTTCCTCACACCAATTCAGAGGTTCAGATTCAATCAGTCTTTAGGCTTCCTCTCATTTGTGTCTTTCCTGGGAAATCGCTAACCAATAACTACTAAAAATGTTTTTTCCCTTTCCCTAATATGTGTTCTCCTACTCTGTACAGATAGATCAGCCTAGAACTGTCTTTTCACTGCACAACTCCACAGGGTCATAGCTGGGAATGCAGCTTTTTTTTTTTTTTTCCCCAGGCTTTTAAAACTCCAAGAAACAGAAGTGCAAACATCTAGCTCAATGCAACTCCAAGGCTGCCCAACTCAAAAAATACATACATACATAGAACAATCAGGAAAAGTAAAGGTGGGTTTTTTTCCAGGCAACAGGCACTCAACCACTTCCTACAGAGGGAGCATTTTATATGATTGGTTAGAATGCTATATATGCTCTAAATTAGTTTCCATTAGGTACAATCTGGCTGAGTTAATATTGCTATAGCAACTTTTGTTTGGGCATTTTCTGACCACTGTGCTACAATTTTCACTCTTCCCACTGGATTAGTGGAGGTTTTATCAACAAACGAGTAGATGAAGAACCAGTTGACATAATTCACTTGGAGTTTTCAAAAAGCCTGAAGCAACGTCCCTCAGAAGAAGCTATGAAGGAAACTAAGCAATCTGGGGTGAGAGTCAAAGTTCTGTCCGGATCAGAAATTGACCAAGAAACAAAAGAATAAGAATAGGTGGTGGAATCTCCATCCTTAGGGATTTTTAAGGCCCGGCTTGACAAAGCCCTGGCTGGGATGATTTAGTTGGTGTTGGTCCTGCTTTGAGCTGGGGATTGGACTAGATGACCTCCTGAGGTCTCTTCCAATCCTAATATTCTATGATTCTATGAATAAATTATGGATTTTCAACATGGCAAAAGGCTCAGACTGGGGCCCTAAGGTTCTGGAGTTGTGAAGAGTAGTGTAAAGTCAGCTCTAGTGTGATAAATCGGAACTGTATGGAATAGGAGAATGTGCATTTCATTGTCAGTCTGAGCCACCCAGAAACAGGGATCTGGGAAAAGGAGAGAATGGGGAGGTGGCCACATTTGCAGATGACATAATTATTTAGATTAGTCAAGACTGGAGAAGACTCAGAGGAACTTCAGAAGGATCTAACCAAGGTAGGAGAATCGGAAGCGCTGGCAGATGAAGTTCAATAGCAACAGATGCAAGGCAGAAGGAATCATTTGAACTATGCATCCACGATTCTGAGAGCTACATTGACTGACCATTCAGAGAAATGAGCTGGGAGTCACTGTGGGCAGTTCAGTTCAGAATTCTGCTCAATGCGCACCAGCAGTCACAAAGGCAAACAAAATGTTGGTATATTATATCAAATAATGGGACAAAGTACTGAGAATGTTCTAATGCCATTCCATGTACACTAGTGGAATGGCCTCAGCTGGAATACTCCCTTCAGTTCTGGTCAGCCTCGCTAAAAATAACCCACCAGACACAGAGTGGGGTTCTGAGATGGGGACAAATCAGCAGGAATGTCCATGGGAAAATAGATAGATAAGGCCTCCATTTCAGGAGTCAGGTGAGCTGAGCAGAAATTCCACTCACTGAAAGTCCCCTATATACACCACTACATACCTAGATAGTTACATAGCTGCTTTCTCTCCTTCCCTCAGCAGCACCTAGAAGCAAGATATCAATAGTGAAAGCATGGCAATAATTTTACCCAATAGCACATCCTTTACAGCTGCAGTACACATGTTGCAACATGGCAAACAATTCTCCAAATTTAAAAAAAAGGAAGTAAAGAAGGGAAAAAGGCAGGTAAATATAAAGAATCTCCCTGAGATTGTAAGATGCCCTTGTAGTAAGTGTGATAAAAATGTGAACGCTTAAGATTTTTTTTTTTTTAGTTATTGAAAAGTAAAGCTTGACAAAATACAGTTCTCCCAAGGTGAGGAAGAGGAATGATTATATAAGGAATCACTTGTTATAAAATATGTTTGCCAACCTAGTTGTTGTATCAACCAGGCAAGGTACTAACAAACTTCAACAGGACTTTTATTTTTACAGTGGAAACCTCTTTATCAAGCTGCTGCAGTTGCAGCCTCTGTAACTCTCACTCAGCCTCAACTCCTCCCCCCTCCTTCCTGTCCTTTCAGACTCCCAACAGCCAGTGCTCCCAGTTCTAATAATCACATGCAGCATCTAAACACCACACTAGTCATGCTTATTGTTTTTATTTCTAGAACACCTAGATGTGTGTTAAGTGCTCTACAGCCTCCTAATGAGTTGAGGCACTCAGGCGTTAGAGGACTGGCAAGGCGGAGACTCAGGATACAATACAACGCCATACAAGAGATCAGGAAACATTTTCTTCTCATTGTCTCATCACCCTGTCCAGATAATCTGTACAGTTGGGTGGTGAGAGCCATTGAACCACTTCAATCCAGGGGTTGCAACAGCCCATTGTGGGGGGCCGGGCCCAGTCCCGGGGGGGGGGGGGGGCAGAGCGGGGAAGGGCGCTGGCCGGGGTCGAGTCCCATGGGGGGCAGCGGGCGGGGGCCTCCGCGGGCACTCCCCGCGCTGAGGGCGGGGGTCTGTGCCGGGGCCCACGCTCCCAGCCGGCAAGCGGCCGTTCCCAGCGGGCCACGAGGCGAGCCGCCGCGTCCCCGCCAGGCATTTAGCGCGGACAGCCCGCGCTCGGGGTGCGCCGCGCTAGGCCGCCAGGTGGGTCCTGAGCGGGGCCCTCTAGCTCTCAGCGGCGTCACGTGCGCGACTTCTGGCTGAGGAGATGCCCCCCAAAGGGAAAAGCAGCGGCAAAAGTGGGAAGGGTGAGGGCGGGCGGCGCCACCGGGTCAGAGGATGGGCGGGCTGTAGCGCCCCGGGTCGGAGAAGGGGGGATGGGTGGCCGGGCGGGCTGGCTGTAGCACCCCGGGTTGGAGAAGGGGGGATGTGCGCCCTGGGTCGGAGGAAGAGGGGGTGGGTGGGCGGGCTGGTGCGCCCAGGGTCGGGGAAGGGAGGGTGGATGGGGGGGCGGGCTGTAGCGCCCCGGGTCGGAGAAGGGGGGATGTGCGCCCCGGGTCGGTGGAAGGGGGGGGTGGATGGGCGGGCGGGCTGTAGCGCCCCGGGTCGGAGAAGGGGTGATGTGCGCCCCGGGTCGGTGGAAGGGGGGGTGGATGGGCGGGCGGGCTGTAGTGCCCCGGGTCGGGGAAGGGGGGATGTGCGCCCCGGGTCGGTGGAAGGGGGGGTGGATGGGCGGGCGGGCTGTAGTGCCCCGGGTCGGGGAAGGGGGGATGGGTGGGTGGGCGGGCGGGCTGTAGCGCCCCGGGTCGGAGGAAGGGGGAATGGGTGGGCGGGCTGTATTGCCCCGGGTCGGAGGAAGGGGGGATTGGTGGGTGGGCTGTAGCGCCCTGGGTCAGGGGAGGGATAGAGGAAGATGGGCAGTCACCTTGATGGGGTGACCATAGTCCATTCCCCCAGCCCAGGGCAGTCTGTGTCCTCTCCAGGCTGGCCCTGGTCTGTGGCGGACCATGGTGCCACCCCAGGAGCCGAGCCCTGTTAATGACGGTCTGGTTTGTTCCTAAGGAGGAGCCGCTGGCGGCGGGGGCAGTGCTGAGAGGCAGGCCCCGGCCCCGAAGGGTGGGGGCAGCTCTGTGAAGGTGAGTGTGGGCATGGAGGGGTAGCAGGGCTATAGGCTCATCTTCCCAGCTGCCGCCTTCAGCCAAGCACGTGGTGTGCACAGGTGGCACAAGGCCAGCTATGAGGGAAACCACAGTTTGTGTGCGCCCAGCCAGGGGCTGGGGTTTGGTCTGGCTCCGGAGTTGAGGGGTTTGTGCCGGCCCACATGGCAGCAACCCTTGACTGCCCAGTAAGATCCAGAGGGATGAAGGTGCCTCTCAGAGGCAGCTGCTAAGTGCAGTCTGTCTCTGGGACTGGGTGCAGTGCTTGGTACTGGGCCGCTGCCAAGCTGGTATGCCACTTGCAGCAGCAGGAGGCATGCTGGGCAGAGGACTCACCTGCTCTGCTCTGGCTGCTGTTTGGGACAGCAATTGAAAATGTCCTGGGCTGGAGGTGGGAAGCCCTCCAATGGACTCAGTTTTACTGTGTTGAGAAACACGCTGACGGGAACCTATTCAGTTAACTGTAATAAAATGACTGTTTTGTAGAGAGCCAAGCCCCCTAAATGTAACTTCCCTCTGCTTTTGCATTCTAGGTTAGACACATCCTATGTGAAAAGCACAGCAAAATCATGGAGGCCATGGAGAAGCTGAAGTCTGGAGTGCGCTTCAGTGAAGTAGCCTCACAGTACAGTGAAGATAAAGCCAGACAAGGGGTACATATCACTGATTGTCAGGCTTGTGCTGACAGCTCTTAGGTGGACTACCTGATGTCAAGGAGGCACCATTGGCTAGTATAGAGGTGGCCACACTGCGGCTCGTGAGCCACATGTGGCTTTTTTACAGTTAAAGTGTGGCTTGCGAAGCCCTCCCACCCACACCCACTCCCTCCATTCTCCACCTACCAGACTGGGGGAGGGGGAGCTCAGGGCTTCTGCCTGTGGCAGAGTTGTGGGGCTAGAGGCTTCTGCCCTATTGGGGGGCAGGAGGAGGTCTTGGGGCTTCAGCCTTGCAGGAGGCGCCTGCTGGGGCTGAAGCCCCGAGCACCAGCAGGCACGCCCAGCTCTTGAACTTCTGAAGAGGGTCAGTAAGTTTGGCCACCCCTCATCTAGTCGTTAGCAGGAGACTGAGACTCTGGGAAATCTACCAAGTTCCATAGTACTTATCAGTGGTGTCATAGCACTTAGCAGATAAATGAGATTGCATTGGGAAGTCTCTTATTGACTTCTTGGATCTCCTGCTCTTCCCCCTTCCTTGAAATAAGAGTCTTTGTGTGGGCCATATTTCTCCACCTTGCCCCATCAATCTAGTTTTGCAGGGAAATGCTCTGTCACAGAGGAGGGTGTTACAGTATGCACTCAAAGTACTTCGACTCCACATTAATCTGATCCTCTCAGGAAACTCAATCCATAGCCAGACCCCCTTGACAGAACACTATCTCTAGCTCTTTACTCCTAGGGGAATTCATCACCAAAAAAATTAAAATTCTGCTCACATTTTAAAATTCTGCATATTTTATTTGTCAAAATAACACAATATAATCACACCAGTTTCAATTATTTTAGTAATTAATTTCAAAATACCTGTCAGCAAGTATGTCTAGCAATACACAAAAACAATGAGGAGTCCGGTGGCATCTTAAAGACTAACATTTATTTGGGCATAAGCTTTCGTGGGTAAAAAAAAAACCACTTTTCAGATGCATGGAGTGAAAATTACAGATACAGGCATAAATATATATTGGCACTTGAAGAGAAGGGAGTTACCGTACAAGTGGAGAACCAATGTTGAAGGCCAATTTAGTCAGGGTGGATGTTGTCCACTCCCAGTAATTGATGAGGAGGTGTCAATACTAAGAGAGGGAAAACCGCTTTTGTAGTGAGCCAGCCACTTCCAGTCCCTATTCAAGTCCAAATTGATGGCGTTAAGTTTGCAAATGAATTGTAGCTCAGCAGTTTCTCTTTGAAGTCTGTTTTTGAAGTTTTTTTGTTGAAGAATGGCTACTTTTAAATCTGTTATTGTGTGTCCAGGGAGATTGAAGTGTTCTCCTACTGGCTTTTTACCATTCCTGATGTCTGATTTGTGTCCATTTATCCTTTTACTTAGAGACTGTCCGGTTTGGCCAATGTACATGGCAGAGGGGCATTGCTGGCACATGATGGCATATATCACATTAGTAGATGTGCAGGTGAATGAGCTTCTGATTGTGTGACTGGTGTGGTTGGGTCCTATGATGGTGTTGCTAGAGTAGATATGGGGACAGAGAAGGCTACGGGGTTTGTTACAGGGATTGGTTCCTCGGTTAGTGTTTCTGTGGTGTGGTGTGTAGTTACTGGTGAGTATTTGCTTCAGGTTGAGGGGCTGTCTGTAAGCGAGGATTGGCCTGCCTCCCAAGGCCTGTGATAGTGGGGGATTGTTTTCCAGGATAGATCGTTGATATGCGCCGGAGAGGTTTTAGCTGGGGGCTGTACGTGATGGCCAGTGGTGTTCTCTTATTTTCCTTGTTGGGCCTATCCTGTAGTAGGTGACTTCTGGGTACCCGTCTCGCTCTGTCAATCTGTTTCCTCGTTTCCCCAGGTGGGTATTGTAGTTTTAAGAATGCTTGATAGAGATCTTGTAGGTCTTTGTCTCTGTCTGAGGAATTGGAGCAAATGCAGTTGTATCTTAGGGCTTGGCTGTAGACAATGGATCGTGTGATGTGTCCTGGATGGAAGCTGGAGGCATGTAGGTAAGTATAGCGGTCAGTAGGTTTCCGGTATAGGGTGGTGTTTATGTGACAATCACTTATTTGCACTGTAGTGTCCAGGAAGTGGATCTCTTGTGTGGACTGGTCCAGGCTGAGGTTGATGGTGGGGTGGAAATTGTTGAAATCCTGGTGGAATTTTTCAAGGGCCTCCTTCCCGTGGATTCATATGATGAAGATGTCATCAATGTAGCGTAAGTAGAGATGGGGCGCTAGGGGACTAGAGCTGAGGAAGCATTGTTCTAAGTCAGCCATAAGAATGTTGGCATACTGTGGGGCCATGTGGGTACCCATAGCAGTGCCACTGACTTGAAGGTATAAGTTGTCCCCAAATCTGAAATGTTTGTGGGTGAGAACAAAGTCACAAATAATTGAAACTGGCATGATTATATTGCATTATTTTAACAAAATGTGCAGAATTTTAATTTTTTTGGTGCAGAATTTTTAATACTTTGGCACAGAATTCCCCCAGGAGTAAAGAGATAATTAAGGGGGGGATATGATAAAGGCCTATAAAATCATAAATGGTATGGAGTAAGGAAGTATTAAATGCCCCTTCACTTAAGAAGCAGGGTCACCCTATGAAATTAACAGGTAGGAGGTTTAAAACAAAAGGAAGTACTTCTTGACACACTGCACAGTCAACCTGTGCCACTTGTTGCCAGGGGATGTGGTGAAGACCATAACTAAATTTTAAAAAATAACTAGATACGTTCATGGAGCATAGGTCCATCAGTGGCTATTAGCCAAGATGGCCAGGGATGCACCCATTCTGTGGGTGTCCCTAAGACTGATGCTGGGACTGGATGACACGGGATGGATCGTTGATAATTGCCCTGTTCTGTTCATTTCCTTTGAAGCATCTGACATTGGCCACTGTTGGAAGACAGGATGCTGGGCTAGATGGACCATTGGTCTGACTCAGTTTGGCCATTCTTATGCTCTGTTTTATATAGGATTTTATACTGCACACATTGCCATAGTATCTGATGATACTGTCATTCCACGCACATCTGTGCAGTAGTAGACAGCTGCAAAGTTTAAGGTTCCAAGCACTGAATGGAAAAAGATAATTTGTTCTTAAAAACCCTGTTTGTTGGATTTTTCTCTCTGCTTTATAGAAATGTTACCCACTCTGTCTCACAATGCAGCTCTGGGCATGTTTTGAAATGGGATTTTCAGACCTGGCCATTTTTGTTGACTCTCTTTCAGGGAGACTTGGGCTGGATGACCAGAGGTTCTATGGTGGGACCTTTCCAGGAAGCAGCATTCGCCTTGGCTGTCAGCAGTATGGATAAGCCAGTGTACACAGACCCTCCTGTCAAAACGAAGTTTGGATACCACATAATTATGATTGAAGGGAGAAAATAAAATACAAAAAAGAGTGAAGCTGACACTTACTGTTCTATTCACTGATTAGGAACTTCCCAGCAGATTTGTTGTGGGAGTTGTTAGGGTTGGGGATCTATAGGACTCAGGTGTGTATGTGCATGCATGCAGCATGTTTGGTGATGGTGTCCACACCATTTCTTTTGTACAATTTTACCCCAGTTTACAGATTATAGACGTGGCAGGGTGGGAGCCAACAGAAAGAAGTTGTCGGTACCTAGCAAAGCACTTCCAGGTAATGTCTTCAGGCAGTTATTGAAATCTCCTTTGTTGTGTGGGGCATGTGAGATTCTTACTTCGTGAGACCTGGAGCAGTTGAGTAGCCCTTGCTTTTACTGGACTGCTGACATGGATGAGTTGACCTATTGGAATAGTATTAGTAGACTTCATATAAAATCCATGGAAAAAAATCTCCTTGCAGTTGCAACTTTGGGTCCACGGAGAAAGCCATTTTACCAGCCTAGTTTATCCAGGAAAATCCAGAAGTCTAATTCAGCCTCAGTTTGTAAACCTAGATGGTCTAAAGTAGTAAAGGTTTCCCTACAGTGGATTTATCAGCTGTATGACAGTTGTGCTGTAGTTTCACATTCCATTTCCATGGAAGGGATTTGGCAAATCAGAGGCACCACAATGCAAAGCAGTCAGATTGGAAGGAGATTTCACTGGGAGCAATTACTGAACATAGGGAGAAACAGTCACACTCACTCCATTCTATAAACTGGCTTCCTTCTTTTCCAGCAAAGGGGAAGTATTAAACTCAAGAACTCAAAACCAACAGTCCTTGCATACATCAGGAAACAGAATTAAAAAGGAGCCCTGTCTCAGCACTTCCCTGTGGATCCCAACCATTTCTCTCCAGGACAGAGAGAGGGGAACATGATGACCCCAGCATTCCTGCTGAGAATCACCTCTTCTTAGAAATTAAAACTAAAAGCACTGGACTTTAAGGAGCCCATCATATCACTGGAGCTTCTCTTGCCAGTGGGGAGTGCTCTGGATTTATTCTGAAAAGGAGGATTCTGGACTGGCTTTGTAAATGGTTTGCACTGAGAGGTGCCATAAATACCCAAGTATAAATCAGCTTGAGAGATTTGTGTTAAACATCCTTTGGGTGAAGTGTCTGTGAGCTAGTGTTGCGATGATCACTAATTAGCCAGCTAAACTGAGGCCCTACATTCTGTTTAATGGCATTTGTCTATAAAGTGATAACTTTTGAAAACCACATCTGATCAATTCCAAGCATTAATAGGCAAAATCCTATTGATTTGGGTGAAAACCAAAAAAGCCTGATTTCAAGTCAAGTCCACAGAGTGCCCATTTGGTACTGCAGGCAGAGGAAGCTCTCTGGCCCCCTCTGCTGCTGCCCACATACATCACAGGCAGCAGTGACTAGAGCATCACACACTTAGGGCAGGTCTACACTTACTTCCTGGTCCGGCCATAAGCAATCAATCTTCTGGGATCGATCCTGGAAGTGCTCGCCGTCGATGCCGGTACTCCAGCTCGGCGAGAGGAGTACGCAGCATCGACGGGGGAGCCTGCCTGACGCGTCTGGACCTGCGGTAAGTTCGAACTAAGGTACTTCGAATTCAGCTATGTTATTAACGTAGCTGAATTTGCGTACCTTAGTTCGAAGTGGGGAGTTAGTGTGGACCAGGCCTTAATTGCTTATGTAGGTAAAGCTGTATACCCTTTCCCCCAACTCCCACCAATCCCCTTCAGACCCTCCAGAGTGCACACTCCCCTGCCCCACACCTGCATTGCACTTAGAGCTCAGCCTCCAGGAGCAATTAAATGTGCAACCCTCTTGTAACACATTTGTAATCTGTTTCCTATCTCTTGAATCTAATATATAGGAGTACTTTGTTGGTGTGTTGGCTGTTGCTTTCGCAACGTGCAAATGAGAAGCCAGCCATGTAGATGTTGGTGCTGAGAATAGAAGCATATTTAAAGTTGTCACTTTGGCCTTACTTTCAGAAAGGCTTTGTGCATTACTGGAGGCAAGGGCTTAGCCACATGAGCAGGAGCTGTGAAAGGAGGGAAGACTGCCTTTCCAAAGGTTACATGTAGCAAAATATATTAGACCCAGGCAGTCTATCTTCCCCAACATTGGTTTCTCAGGGGGAATTGAAATCTGGCCTCCCCTGAATTCAACCCCCAGAGATTCCACCACCAGCACTGTTCTTAATAGAATAAGTTAGCACCTTTTGCATTCAGTATGACCCATTCCAGATGGGAAGTAATCTCATGACCCCACCTCCGCACTGATTAGTTTACAAAATATTTCACTTGGTTGCTCAAGCTAGGAGGCCTAGCTGTGTACATGCCTAAGAGTCCTTGCTATTCACATCAATAATGTTGTGAAGTAGTATGGCCACAATGCTTCTCACTAAGGTCATTGTCAGTGAGACAGGTGGTTCAGAAATGAGTAACACCACAAATTAACGTAAAAACCATACAACTCTAGTTAACCAAGCTTAACTGAACATAGTGCTGAAATGCTGTGGAAGGCAGGCCAGCTCAGTTGTGAGTGGTCACTGCAGTGACAGGACCCCTTTGCATCTAGTTTGGCCTTTGAACTAGTTCTAATAGGGCAGATAGTAGCTGTTGATTAAAGGTACTCCAAGAGATTTTTCAGCTGTTGAAGAACCATCTACAGCTAAGTGTTCTGCAGTGGACCTGGGGAACACTTGCTGCATCACTGTCTTGTCACCATTCCCTCAGCAGAATAGGTGACTAGAGCAAAGCCACTGAAGAATGGGAAGGACAGAGGATGGGCAGAGAGAACAGTTTTGGCAACTGGAGTAGGGGTGTGATGGAAGCACATCAGATGCCCATGGAAGAGTTTGGCAATTGGAGGCAGAGAAGTTTGGTTAATGTACTTCTGCCACATGGTGCTTCTGACTCCTGTGTCCCACTGCCACAATGAACTTTCTCCATAACAATAAGGGAGAGTGACCCTTTGCAATGTGGGACATCATTTTCCTCACACTGGCATCTCTGCATTGCCCCTTGATGTCCCTTCTTCACTCCTTAGCACAAAGGAAATAAACCAAGCATAGTTGGGCAGAGATGGCCTGGAGTGATAGAGTACCATAGTGGAACAGTGCAATTCATTGCTGTCAGGGCACAGTGGCCCTGCTCAGTGCTTAGATGGCATAAAAAAGCTCATCCTTGAAGGGTTAAAATCCATGTGCATTTTATATAACAACCTGGTATATGGATTGTGCCAGCTCTTTTCCAGATCCAAAGTCCAGAGTTTGGTCAAGAGACCAGAGGCCTAGCAAATAGTGATTAGCTAAGAGAAAAGCAGAATAAACAAGATAACATTGCCTTTGCTAAGATATGCTTGGTCAGTAGAAATGCCAGATGTTGAAGCAATAACTGAATAATTATGTTTCATCCAATATTTCAAATTGAACAAAGGATCTCTGTTCCTATTGTGTTTCTCCTGAAGGGAAAACAGTCTTCCCACAGATCCAACCTTGAGTTTATGAAAATTGGCATGTCAGTATAAGATATGGCATCCTTCCACCTCCCTTCCAAGGAACCAATGCCCTGCCTTAAGACATAAAGGAGACAATCTGTGTTACCATATCCTTTCACTGTTTCTTTGCTTTAACCCCTAGGAATGTGCCTGTTGGACAATCAAAGGAGTTGCTCCATTCCTATGGACCCCAAATCAGAATTCAACATATATATATTTTATACTAATAACCTTTTATCAAAGTATTAATTAAATGTTAACTTGCTAACTTGAGACCATGGGCGGAGACATTATGTAACCTTTTAACCATTGGCTAATGTGCTATCTTGTCTTGCTGCAAAACCTATCCCGGGATGTGGAACTGCCTACCCTGTCACTTTCCCCCGCCCATGGAAAATCTATATATTCTATTATAATCAATTGATTGACAGTGTCTCTGAGCCTAATAAGCCAGGTGACACTCCGCCAGTGCTGTGTGTAATAAACTCCTATGCTTGACCTCTACACGGTGTGGATTTATGTCCTTCATCCTCGTCGACGTCACGGTCTCCTTTGAGAACAGGACCCCGGCATTTTGCGAAGCCAGAGCTCATAAGCTGGAAAAGTACGCCCCCCTGGCTGACACCCTGAGAGCGAAGGGCTACTAGGTGCAGATGGACGCCCTGATTGTCGGAGCCCTGGGACCCCTGCAACGAGTGTGTGCTGCGGACCTGCAGGATCGGTCGACGCTACGCACGGCTCATACGGCACCTCATGGTCTCAGACACCATCCGATGGTCCAGGGACATCTACATCGAGCACATCACCGGCCACCGACAGTACCAGGGGGCGTGAGCCAGAGTGACATCGTTCTCCCACTACGAGAAAGGGACCAAAAGACCTTCTCCGTTGGATCATATGAACTGGAACCATAAACTCCCTGAACATTAAATCTCACCAAATGAGGGTCAATCCATCCTCATCATCATATCCACTCATTATACACCACACCCGAACATAGCCACTCTATGAACTTCATATCTCAATGCCTGTACTTTGACCCATCAATGTTTTACCCCCAATCGGGGATATTGCAGATTATGTATTCCTTATGCCACCCGATGTTAAACCAAACTTTGCACCCTTGATAATCTGTATGTTATTCCCTGATAACCAGAAACTTCTATGCTCAAACTCTGTTCACTTTTTTTTTTTTAACATCTTAATAAAATTTTTAAATCTGTTATCTTGGATTGCATGGACTAGACACAGCCATCTCAAGCCAGAAGAGCATGGATGAGTGAGAGGTAGCTAGCACCTGCCCCCACAACCACAGGCCAGATTTTGATCTCAAACCCCCACCCGTAACTTCCACTGAAGGCACAGGAATTGTCCACATGTCCCAGAGCAGAATTTGGGTCACATTAATATGGGAGATGAGTTAGATAAGCACACAGGTACTATGATACAGTGGACTAACTGAGCCGCTAGCTGGCTGTACCACTGATTTGTGTAGCTATGACAAGCTATTTGTGCACCTGTAAGAACCAGGATGGTTATACTTACCACAGCCATGCAGGAAGCAGGGCTGTACAGCAGTGGTTCTCCACCAGGGATACACTTACCCCTGGAGGTACACAGGTCTTCCAGGGCGTACATCAACTCATCTAGATATTTGCCTAGTTTTACAACAGGCTACATAAGACGCACTAGCGAAATCAGTGCAAACAAATTTCATATAGACAATGACTTGTTTATACTGCTCTATACACTGAAATGTAAGTACAATATTTATATTCCAATTACATTGATTTATAATTATATGGTGGAAATGAGAAAGTAAGCAATTTTTCAGTAGCACCATTCTGTGACACTTTTGTCTTTTTATGTCTGATTTTGTAAGCAAGTACTTTTTAAGTGAGGTGAAACTTGGGGTATGCAAGACAAATCAGATTCCTGAAAAGGGTACAGTAGTCTGGAAAGGTTGAGAGCCACTGCTGTACAGCACTTCTGTTAGGAAACCAAGACATCCAGAACCCAGCTAAATTTCCTTGTCAAGTCAGAAACTTGTTGAGACTGGAAATAAGGTGTAATTTTTAGCCATTGGAACAATTTACCAAGGATCATGGATTCTCCATCACTGACAATATTTAAATCAACATTGGATGTTTTTCCTAGATCTGCTCTAGGAATTATTTTGGGGAAGGTCTATGGTCTGTGTTACACAGGAGATCAGAGCAGATCATCATAATGGTCCCTGCTGGCCTTGGAATCTATGAAACTGGCAACCAAGTTTAGGACATCCTTGTGCCTAATTTTCAGAGACTCTGATCATCAAGATGCATGGCTGCTCACTACCTCTGGCAAAAGTCACACACCTATTGTCTCACAGCACAAGACAACTACAAATGCAGTCCACACAAGTGAAATTTAAGTTAATTCCTGCTTGGATGTTGCACTGGTCTCTCTAAGCAAAGGCTGAAAACTGGACTATGGCCCATGCCCAAATAAATGTGTTAGTCTCTAAGGTGCCACAAGGACTCCTCGTTTTTATTCAGTAAACATATGAATTACTTCAGTAACTATGCTCAGGCAGATGCCCCCCTTAATGTGGTATGGGGAGAAGGCACTTCTGCTCTTCCAAACAGACCGCAAGGGGGCACAGCAGCCAGAAGGCTTGTTCTCATTTGAGCCTCTTATGGGAGGGGACATGCTGATTGTTGCCTAGTCCCACATTTGAATTCATGTCAGAGCATGAGCCTAACCCTGGAAAGAGATGTAGCTTAGTTACAACAAACATTGTGTATTTTGGCTACAAGGATATAGGAAAAGAACACTTGTCCCAAATCGCCCTTCCCCAATAGCTAGAGGGGTAGCCATAGGACAAGGCAGCATCTACCAAGACAGTGTACCAGCCTGCTCCCACCACCAGATACTCCCAACTTGGCAGTGCTTTGCTCTCTCCCATCTTCCTAGGGAAGGCAAGTTAAATCCACAGCAGTAGCTGGATGGGTTGAAGCTACTCCTGACTGTTCTGAAGGTGTCTGTGCCAAGATGAAAAGTTCAGTAATCCCCCCATAGGAAGTTTGGGGCAGATACACAGCACTCCTAGCATAGTTAATGAGACATAACATCAAGGACACAAGTGAGTAGCAATGGGTACCATAGAACCCTTGTACTAGTCCAGTTCAGGGGCCCAGCTGTAACAGTTTCCCAGCATTAAATCAGATGACCACATGCTTCAGTGACCGACATAGGCTGCAACTGTAAAGTTAGTATATTGCAAATAAAACAGACATGGAGTATAGAAAGTAGTTTTTTTTTTTTTTTTTTTTTTTAACTTTAAACATTTTTCTAAACATACAATTAGTGTGACTTTTTGCCTTTGTGAACTGCATGCAAAATGAAGACCCTTCTCTCCAGCACCCAAGTGCTAGTTACAAATTGCTCTTGAAACAATACCTTGCTCACAGAGATGCAATTGTAAAATTCGCTCTATCCTCTTAAAAAAAATTGAGTATGGTTACCTCCCAAGTCTCTCTTGTAGTTTTAGTCTCACCTCACTGTAGCTTCTGTCAGTGCCAGCCTTTTAAAAAGTCAAATCTTGTCCATTATCCAAGTAAATTCTGTAGCT
Organism: Emys orbicularis; assembly: GCF_028017835.1. Taxonomy (NCBI): domain Eukaryota; kingdom Metazoa; phylum Chordata; order Testudines; family Emydidae; genus Emys; species Emys orbicularis. The sequence continues at coordinate 43,930,835 of NC_088691.1, read as the reverse complement.
TAGATCAAAGTTTTGTTTTGGTCCTTCCCCTCAGAAAAAGTGAGATTGGGTTTGTGATTGTTCTTTTGGGAATTGACTTGTAACCAAAATCCTCAACTCTGTGATAGTTGTTTATACAAATTTAAGGTTATAAGCATAACTTCAGGATCTCCATTTTTTATGTCAAGAGCTTGCAGGAAACAGTTCAATGCATCTTGTAGTTTTCCATTGTCTCTCAGTTTCTTCCCACATTCTATCAGGGCATCATAATTATCTGGTGCATGAAGAGAATCCACAGTAGTCTGATTATCTTTCTGGCCTGCACTCTCCTTTGAAAAACAGTCCATTTGCTCACCAGATAGCAGCTCAGGATCACCAGTAGATTCCTCTTGAGGCTCTTCCTCAATTTCATCTGCCTCAGATATGACAGACTCTGTATCATCTAAATAACTGGTTGTACTTTCTGTATCAAGTGTTTCTCCAATAGGTTCTTCCTCAGGCTCCACAGACTCCACACTATGCTCTTCAGCTTCTTCTACCACAAGTTCTTCTTGCACCTCATCACTATCCTCTCTTTGGCTGAGAACTCCTATGGTTTCTTCAATATCCTCAACCTGGTCCAACACTACATTAATAAGAGATCTTCTAGAAGCTGTAGACCTGTTTCCTCTTGGGGAAAAAATGGGGTCTACTATAGATCTATCACATTTGGGAGTAGATGAAGTAATCCCCATCAGAGATGGACATAGAGGGCTGTTTAAGGGTGAGAACATTTTTTCAAGCAGATTTTCATCCAAAATCATGACTGAATTATCTTCATCTTCACTATCAGAAACAATTCTTCGAGCCCGCTTCTTTTTGCCAATAGGCATGTCATCACCACTTTCCATCAAGGCTTCACTCACTGGTATAGAGTCATTTAGATTATCCATGGCTACGTTACAGGAATTCTCAAAATCATCATGTTCTCTTACCCAAGAATTCATTGCAGAACTGCCACGGTTTCCTACTTGGAGATGAAAGCCTGTGTTTTCTGTGTACTCCAGTAATTTCCCCCTTTTTGAGACGTCTTGCTGTCCATCTTCAGAGTCTTCCAAAACAAGATTGAAATCAGCCTGATACTGAGAAGATGCGACAGATGTAGCCTCCAAGCTGGCTTCACTCACATGAGACTTCTGGAGTCCACTAGGGAATTTTGATATGACGTTCAATAGACTTTTGGATGCTACTGGAGAAGCTATCTCAGGATTTTCATTCCCATCATCTTTTGGGTTAGTAAGAGGATCATGAGTTTGAAGTGACATTTCTGCATTTCTGTATCTTTTAGGATCATCGGCAATGACAGATCCATTAAACGAAGGTTGTGAAAACAGTGAAGAGGTAATTTGGACATCGTTTATGCTATGTGAGCAATTAGAGTGTCTTCTTGATTCAGGACTATGACTCTCTTTGTTAGCAAATGAGTGAACTCCAAGGGAAGATAGTATAAAATTTGGATCAAGTTTTTGTTCAGGTTCATGTATATTGGATTGTTTCAATACCTTACTGCTAGTAAGTAATTCATTAACATCCATATTAGACACATCCTGTGCCGGCTTCTCTTCCCCTGAATCCACAATAACCAAACTTGTCATTCTAGCACTGACATTAGCAACATCTTCATCCTCTGTAAGATCAACAGCTTCATCATTTGCAGGTTCAGCTAATACAGGTGGTGAAATAAAGTGATTTGTGTTAAACTCTGGTGATTTCTTTTTTGGTTGGGAAGACGATACTGGTTGTCTCAGCCACGCTCCCTCAGTATCACTTTTGATTCTCCCCATCAATTGGTCTTTGAGCTGAGATTCGAACTGGACCAGCTCTTGGGCCTTCTGTACCCTTTGTTTAATATACTGATGAGCTTCTTCATTCTCAGCCTGTTCTTCTTGAGCTATTTCTCGTGTATACATTAAGTCATGATCTGAAATGCCAAACATTTCCAGTGAGTGCAGATAAGCAATATGTTCATCCAGCTCTAAGTCAGTCTTTCTTTGGGTGGCATGCAAGGACTGCAGCTGAATCTGTGTTGCAGAGGTTCGAGTATCTCCTAATGTAAAGAGCTCCCTTAATTCCTGTTTAGTGAAATACCTAAATGGGTTCTTTTTGTCACCAGTAGTTTGTCTTATTAATGAATCCTTGAAGACTTGTCGCCTATATATTTTTTCTTCCACTGTACCACAGGTAATCAGCCTATAAATCACTACGTTTTCTTTTTGTCCAATCCTATAAGCTCTGTCCACAGCTTGGGCATCAGTAGCTGGATTCCAACTGGGATCAAAGATCACCACTCTGCTAGCTGCCGTTAAGGTTATGCCAACACCACCTACTTGTGTAGTAAGCAAAAAGACAGAGTAATCCTTATTACTCTGAAACACACCAATCCTCCTCTCTCGTTCCACTAAGTGTGTCACTGTTCCATCAATACGCATCGTCCTAAAATTTCTGTGAGTTAAAATGCGCTCTAAGATATCTAGCATTTTTCTTGATTGAGAAAATACCAAAGTTCTATGCCCCTCCTCTTGCAGCCTTTCTAGAAGTCCCATGAGGAACAGCAATTTCCCAGACTCCTGAATCAGAATCTCATCAGAGAGATGATCAATTTTGTTAGCTCCTGAAAATGCATCCCCTTCATTCTCATCATCCTGCTCAGAGTAACCACCTCCTTCCAAGCCAAGCTGGCTACATGCTCGTGCTGACAATAACCTGGGGTGATCACATAGTTTCTTTAAGACATTCAGCTCAGCCAAAGGTGACCGTGTTGTCATTAACACCTCCTTCACATGATCCAAAGAGAGAAAGTTCCTGTATATTTCTTCTTGAACTGGTGCTAAATACACCCACACAATGAAGTCATTTTTCCTGGTAAGAGAAGGCATTACAGGAGCAATGTTCTTACTCTGATCTTCAGGAAGATGGGTTTTCACTTCATCAGACTTGTACTTCTTTTGTATGTCTTCTTTAGTTCTTCGGAGAAAGTATGGTTTTATAATGGTCATTAGATTTTCAGAGATCTTAAGTCCAAGTGCTTTCTCTCCTGGAGTCGCATCTTTCTCCCTTGCCCTTGTAATAGGATTCTCATATTCCATTTTAAAGGTCTTCGCTGTTCCTAGGAGGGACCCCTGACATGCAAAGTCAAACAAGGACCACATCTCACGCAGATTATTTTGGACTGGTGTCCCTGTGAGGAGGATGCGATTTTTTGCAGGAATAGCATATACAGATTTAGTGGTTTTAGCAGATGGGGACTTAATTTTATGGGCTTCATCAAGAATAATATAGTCCCAGACAAACTCTCGTCCACTAAGGCTAGAAAGCTGCTGCCAGTTATTGATCAGCATTTGATATGTTGTGATCACTATGCCATTCTTTCTTTGGATTCTCTCTAGTTTTCTGTTACGCTCAGTCTTGCTGGTGCCATGAAAGTCTTTCACCCTCAGTCCTGGAGTCCACTTGGCAAACTCTCTCATCCAGTTGCTAACAAGGGTGGTTGGCATGACTAGCAGTACAAACTGTATGAGTTCAGCATCAAACATCCCAGAAAGGAATGCAATGATCTGGATAGTCTTTCCCAAACCCATGTCATCTGCCAATATACCTCCTTGCTTTCCATCACGGTAGAGGCTGTATAGGAAGGCCACACCTTCTCTCTGATACTCAAAGAGTTTGTTGTGCATCTCTCCATAGATCATTAGACCACTGTTACATACATCCACAAATCCCTCCTCTTCCTCTGTGGCAAGTGCCAGCTCTGCAAGCGTTTCCTCAAGCCTTTTGATTCTGCTCCTCAGCTTTTCACTGGGATGAATTTCATTTGCAAGATTGAAGAGTTTAAGAGACTCTTCCAGATTTCCATTCCTGGCCTCTTCTTTTGCCTGAGTCACATACCTGTAGAACACAAAACAAAGGAGCAATGTTTGCAGGAGTCAAACAATTAACACAAACATGCACAAGTCCATTTGTTTTAACATTATTAAGTCTGTTGTTTGTACAGCACTTTGAATATATTAACTGTCCAAGAACTTCATTATAGCAGAACAGCTGCTCTGCCATAGTTAAGGTGAAGACCAGCTTTCTGTTTAAAAGATTGACTGTTCTAAGTGCTCTAAACGCTATACAGTTAATCAGATTGCCTTGAAATTTAGTTTTCCTCATGGTGGGCACAGGATACAGTCAGTGATCCAAATTTGGGGGCATTTGACCCAGAGGTTGCTAAGGGAAAATAAAAACAAAACCGCTTTTTTTAAAGTTGACACGATCTGGCAACTTTTTTTGCCCACAGCTAGAGATCAAACCAGGGCTCAGATTATCACACCAGGGTCAAAAACACTTGAGAGTACCCCAACAGAGCACATGGCACCCAACAGCCCTTTGGGGGGGGGGGAGTCAAACTAAAACATTATTTGAAAAAGAGTTTGTCTCTCCACTCTTTGCACACTACAGCTCACATGCCCATTTACACACCTACAGAATTACAGTGAACATGTGCAGAGAGGGGCTAACCATCTGGAAAACCACTTCCATATCACAGGACCTGGGTGTCTGTGAGGATATGTTATAGTAATCAAATCCGTGCACCAACCCATGCACTGTTCTTCAAATCCAACCCAGAGTAATATCTGAAGTAAAAAAGCAGGCATGCTGCTCCAGTTTGCCTCCATCAAAGGGGGATTTCTATTTTTGGGAAATGTAATCTAAGTACAGCAGAATATTCAGCAGATGCTGAAATTGTTTTTGAAAGAAAATAAATTACACATGCAAATGGTCACTGGGAGGGGAAGGTGATTAGGGATGCAAGAGTATGTGGGAAGAGAGGTTTGGGTCTCCAGTGAGCAATGGGAGTATTATGGCAGGTAGATAAATGAGAATGGGTGGGAGAGGAGGGAAGGAGTTGGGGGGCTCAGGTGAAGGATTGGGGAAGTAGGAGGGGAGAAGACAGGAGAGGTTGGGGAATATGAGATGTAGCAGAGGAAGTTGGGGGTTTAGGGGTGGGGCTGTCAGTCTTGAATTCTCCCCTTCCTTGTGTGTGCTGGGATTGGGGGAGCCCTACCCCTCTGCAGGGGGACTGAGCCCCCTACCTGTTATATGTTCTAAAGTCTGGGGGACCCTGCTCCCCCTGGAATGTCTGAGTCCCTCTCCCTACCCCTCCACGTGAGCTGGGATCTGGGGTGCAGGGAATGAAGGTAACAAATTTAAACATCTGAAATCCAGAAAATAAATAGTTAAGATACATGTTCCCCCTGTGTGGGGTGGAGGGAGGCAGGCGGGGAGCTAGGGAACCCTGGCTGAAGCAGGGGAAGGAGTCCCAGCTGGGGGTGAGGAGAGGGAGTGAGGGGCCCAGCTGAGTGCTCAGCTTGGGCTACATAACCAGGTAGAGCAAGGCCCTCCAGTAATAGTCTGTGACAGACATGTGTGTACAGTAGCGCAGGTCAGGAGACAGCAAGGAGCAACTTCAGACATGTCCCTGGTTTCTGCAGGGCCAGCTCATGGCTTAGTGCAGTGGTTCTCCAACTTTTGTACTGGCGACCCCTTTCACACAGCAAGCCTGAGTATGACCCCCCCCCCTCTTATAAATTAAAAAAACATTTTTATATATTTAACACCATTATAAATGCTGGATGCAAAGCAGGGTTTGGGGTGGAGGCTGACAACTCACGACCCCCCATGTAATAACCTCGTGACCCCCTGAGGGGTCCCAACCCCCAGTTTGAGACCCCCCTGGCTTAGTGGGACGGGGAGGCGGAGGCGGAAGTGTTGGAGGGGAGGGGCGGGCAGGGGGTGGAGGAGATACACCAGCCTGCTTTCACCTGCTGATAGTTACTGTAACAAGCCTGCCATAAAGCTGTCAGGATTTGGGACATAGAACACGGATGAGATTTCTATGAGCAATCACAGACCAGCCCCGCCTCCCAGCGGAAGGAGCACTGAGCTAGGACCATGCCAGGTTCTGCGGCTGGGTGGCCTCGGGCAAGTAGCCTCTCCGTGCCTCAGTTTCCTCTCTGTACAACGGGAGAAGGCAGTAGAGCTCCGTGAGCCCCACTGCGGACCCAGGGGGCCCCCAGCCCTGCCCCTGCTCACACGCGAGGGAGCGAAGGCACACGCCAGGCTGAGGCAGAGCGATGGAAACGGGCAGCCCGCGGCGCTGACGCCAGAGCCCCGCCTGCCGGCGCCCCGGCCTCACCTCTCGTAGAGCCCCGCCGGGCCGGGCCCCGTCATAGCGCGCTGCTGAGGGGAGACAGCTGCCCGCCGGTCGCCGCACGATCTTTCAAAATGCCCGCCGCCTTCCCGACCTGCCCTGCGCGCGGCCGCCCCGTCAGCCTATCATCCGCGGCATGCAAATGAAAGCCGGTAACATCAGCCAATCGGCGATTCCCGGCCGCCGCAAGGGGAAGAGCCACGATGAGTCCTGGCAAGGGAGTGGGAGGAAGAGCGCGGGGGCAGAGGACGCGGGAAGAAGGAGAAGGTGGGGGTCAGAGGGGGCTGTGTGGACTGCGATTGATATTTTCTGTGGGTCAATGGAGCGTGATAGAAAAAGGTTCCCCACCCATGTCCTTAGGTTTTCAGTCAGAAACCAATGGGAGTTAGGAGCCTACGGACCTTTGAGTATCTGGACCAGATTGTTCCTTTCAGTGTGTTCTCTAATGTCACTCAGACTAGCTCTCAAGGTCTCCCAGCACACACCTGGATCTGATCCCAAAAGAGTGATCCCAAAAGAGGGAAATTATGTCGGTCAGTGGTTTTCAAACTGTGGATCGCAACCCAGTACTAGGTTGTGGAATGTAAGGCACTGGGTCGTGGCAGCTTTGGTCAGCACCGCCGACTGGGCAGTTGAAAGTCCCGTCGGAGGTGCTGCCCGGTTAAGGCAGGCTAGTTTCTACCTGTTCTGACACTGCGCTGCACCCCGGAAGTAGCCAGCAACAAGTCCGGCTCCTAGGCAAGGGAGCCACAGGACTCCATGTGCTGCCCCAAGCGCTGGCTCTGCACTCCGATTGGCCAGGAACCCGCCAATGGGAGCTGGGGGGTGTGGGGGGTGCCTGCAGGTGAAAGCCGCTTGCACACCTCTGCCTAGGAGCTAGACCTGCTGCTGGCCACTTCCAGGGTGCAGCGTGGTCTGCGGTGTCAAGACAGGCAGGAAACCTGCCTTAGCACCCCCACTGTGCCGCTGACCGGGAGCTACCTGAGGTAAGTCTATGCCCCAATACCCTGCCCCAGCCCTGAGCCCCCCCCCCAGGGCCGGCTCTAGGATTTTTGCCACCCCAAGCAAAAACAATTTTGGCCGCCCCCCCCCCTCCGGTTTTTTAATTACCCTACCCCCGGCCCCACCTCAACTCCTCCCCTTCCCCAAATCCCCAGCCCTGCCTCCTCCCCCCAGGCTCTCAAGCCTAGGAGGGAGGGAGGGAGGGAGGGGGAGAAGCGGCGCCCGCGCCGCGGCCACTCGGAGTCTCCCCCTCCCTCCCAGGTTTGAGAGCCTGGGAGTGAGGGGGAGACTCCGAGTGGCCGCGGTGCGGGCGCTGCTTCTCCCCCTCCCTCCCAGGCTCTCAAGTCTGGGAGGGGGAGCAGCGGCGCGCGAAACAGCCGCTCGGGATCTCCCCCCCCCCCCCCAGGTTTGAGAGCCTGGGAGGGAGGGGGAGACTCCGAGTGGCCGCGGCGCGGGCGCCGCTTCTCCCCCTCCCTCCCAGGCTCTCAAGTCTGGGAGGGAGGGGGAGCAGCGGCGCGCGAAACAGCCACAGGGCGCTGCTTCTCCCCCTCCCTCCCAGGCTCTCAAGTCTGGGAGGGGGAGCAGCGGCGCGCGAAACAGCCGCTCGGGATCTCCCCCCTCCCAGGTTTGAGAGCCTGGGAGGGAGGGGGAGACTCCGAGTGGCCGCGGCGCGGGCGCTGCTTCTCCCCCTCCCTCCCAGGCTCCCAAGGGCGCGAAACGGCCGCTCGGGATCTCCCCCTCCCTCCCAGGTTTGAGAGCCTGGGAGGGAGGGGGAGACCCCGAGCCGCCGTGGCACGCGAAACAGGTGATTCGCGCGCCGCTGCTCCCCCTCCCTCCCAGGCTCTCAAGCCTCGGAGGGAGGGGGAGCAGCGGCGCGCGAATCAGCTGTTTCGCGCGCCGTGGCAGCAGCAGCGGAGGTGAGCTAGGGCGTCCGGGGCACATTTTTAGGGGTGGCATTCTGGTGCCGGCCATGCCGCCCCTAAAAATGTGCCGCCCCAAGCACCAGCTTGTTTTGCTGGTGCCTAGAGCCGGCTCTGCCCCCCCCCCCCCAAACCTGGAGCCCTTTCCTACACCCCAACCCCCTGCCCCAGCCCAGAGCCCCCTCCCACATCCTGAGCCCCTCATTCCTGGCCCCACCCTGCAGCCCTCACCCCTGCACCCCAACCCTCTACCCCAGCCCTGAGTCCCTCCCACACCCCAAACCCCTCATCCCCAGCTCCATTGGGTCATGGGCATCAATAATTTTCTTCAACTGGGTCGCCAGAAAAAAAGTTTGAAAACCACTGGTGTAGGTGATCTGGATAGGAGGGCAGGGTTAAAAGGAGAAAGCTACAGTGTTGCCATGTTTCAGAGTAGCAGCCCTGTTAGTCTGTATCCGCAAAAAGAACAGGAGTACTTGTGGCACCTTAGAGACTAACAAATTTATTTGAGCATAAGCTTTAGTGTTGCCATGGTCATTTTTGGAAAAGTCCCAGGATGGCCATGGTACAAAAGGCAATAGTAACTGAAATAGAGGATTTTTTGGCCCTAGGAACCAGAATGCTAGAAAGTTGTGAATATAGTCATTAGTCCTTCGAGCGATTACATATATCCATTCTACTTCAGGTACGTGCACACCCAGTGCACCAGAGTCGGAGATTTTTCCCTTAGCGATACCCGTTGGGGTGGTGCATTTGTCCTCTGCATCCTTGTGCTGCTGCACAATCAAGAAAAGGACCGAGCCATCCCCGACCCCCCATCAATTCCTTCTTACTGCTCGAGATTGGTAGTCAGGGCTGTGACGTTGCACTCCATATGTTTTATGAAAATACGCTTATGAATGTGACTATGATGTAACTGGAATATGCTTTATGCAAAAGGTCTCTTGTAAGGTATCATTACAAAGCTTATCTACGAGTGTGTTCATCCTATTTGTTTGCATGTATTATTTCTATGTCTGGAGTTAGGAGAATAAGATATAAACTTGTATTACTGATGTAAACATATTAAGTGGAAGCCATTAAGGGTGCTTCAGAATCAATGAACTGTAAATGGCTCTGTTTACTTGCAAACTTTCCTGTGTACATGTAGGCCAGCCCAGGAAGAATGGAAGCTGGGATCTCACTGTGACATGTGACTGTGTCACATGATGCTGGAATCCATCTTAATCCTTGTCCTTTTCCATTGATGAGGTGGGGATGGGGACAAGCACAGACAAAAGATTCCCACCTTGTGCCAAAGCTATAAAAGGGGGTGGAGCAGGACAAAGGGGGCTGCCAGTCATGAGAAAACCCCTGCTTACCACCTGAGATGTCTGCTGGAACTAACAAGGACTGTAACGGGGGAAAGGATTGGGCCCAGACTAGGAAGGAGTCTAGCCTGTGAAAGAAGCTTATTGGAACATCTCTGAGGGTGAGATATTACCTGTAATCAGTTTCTTAATGTGTTAGGCTTAGACTTGCATGTTTTTGCTTTATTTTGCTTGGTGACTTACTTTGTTCTGTCTGTTATTACTTGAAACCACTTAAATCCTACTTTTTATACTTAATATCACTTTTGTTTATTAATAAACCCAGAGTAAGTGATTAATACCTGGGGGAGCAAACAGCTGTGCATATCTCTCTATCAGTGTTATAGAGGGCAGACAATTTATGAATTTACCCCGTATAAGCTTTATACAGAGTAAAACAGATTTATTTGGAGTTCAGGCTCCCAGAAAGGCTGAACACTGGGAAAGTCCCTGTTAACTGAGAAGCCCCTGGGCTGAGTGAATCTCAGCTTCAGTGAACTGCAGAGAGGCGTGGCCCAACCTCTGGGTCTGTGCTGGAGCTGACTGGAGTGTCTAACTCAGCAAGACAGGAGTGGAGGGGCACCTGTTCTGGCAGGAGGGTTGTTCTCAGTGGTATCCCAGCTCATCGAGTGACAGTCTTGAGGGGAGTCTCTGTGACCGAACCCTCACAAGAGCATGTCAGCTTGCTACTGTGAATTTTCTCCTTCCAGAGGGCTTATCTCCTGTCTGTAAATAGTTAGTAGTACTCAGTGCAGGTTTTCTTTATTTTTTCTTTATCAGTTTTGGACATCGGATCCCTACTATACAAGGAGTACCGTTGACCAGTACTGGGGCATGTCTCAATCTCTGCACTTTAAACTTGTGCTGGTTGTAAAAAATTTATGCCGATGAGTTACCCTCATTCCAGGTACTTAAAGTGTCTTGATGAGGGTCACAGCTGAGACCGTTGCCTGATATGCAGGGACTTCCAACCCCTGATGAAGCAAGATAGGGGGTGAGACTGTGTCACCTTCTTATGGAGGCTGTCCTGCATCCACCTTCTGAACCTTCTGTCACGCTGTCTGGAATGGCTCACAACTGTGAGTGCCGACCTCAGGGCATACTGTCAGAAAACAGGGCAGATACCTCCAGCTGGTGGTGTATTCTATAATTAGATTTCACCAAGCCAGTAACAGATATAAACTCCTGGAACTTTATACCAGTCTTACCATGGAGTCACAGACAGTCCCCTGAGACTCTCAGTGGTTTTCGACCTATTTACCATTGTGGGTCGCATATGCTGTCCACAATGTGTTATGTAGTCCACATCTAATATTACCTGTATGACCCTGAGGATGTCACATGGGCCGCAGCTGTGTGCTGATTGGGCTTCAAGCAGGCCACAGGTTGAGAACTGATAAAAGGTCACTTAAACCAAAAATCACACCAAATAAGGTTGTTCCCAGTCCCAAGAGACCAGTGATTTACCCCAGATCAATTGGTACTCTAGATCTTACGCTAGAAACAATGCTGATAGCCAGTTCTATAGTAAACTAACTAAAGGTTTATTAGCTAAGAAAAGGAAATGAGTGAGAGGTTAAAGCAGGTAAAATATATGTATAGGTAAGTCACTGTAATGCCAAATGGTGGCAGTGATGTAATAAACTGTGAGTTTCCAAAAAGTCCTTTCAGGGTTCCCAGATTGTCTCTGAGGATATCAGTTTTGCATTTGGTACACTTTCCTGTAAAAGTCCAAACAGTCCAGAGATGAAGGGTCTTTCCCTGAATTCATACTTCGAGCTTCTTCTCACAGAAAACAAGCTGACAGGCTCATTACCCACATGGGCTTTTCCTTTGATGACAGTGAATGAGGAACACATTTTGAGTCTTTAACCTCCAATCATCACAAACAATGACCACTTGCTTTGAAATTAGCTCTTTTCTGTTCTTCATTTGCATTCCACAAGGCATAGGTGCCCACTTCCCCTCTGCCCCGTGGGTGCTCCACCCCCCCGCATAGTCCCATCCCTGTCCCACCCTCGCCCTGCCCCAGTTCCACCCATTTCCCCCAAGTCCCCGTCCCTGCTACGCCTCCTCCACGGAGCGTGCCGCTTCCCCCCTCCCTCCTGGAAAGTCCTAAGCACCGCCAAACAGCTGTTAGGTGGCAGGTGGGAAGTGCTGGGAGGGGGGGGAGGAGCGGGGATGCGGTGCGCTCTGGGGAGAAGGAGGAAGGGGTGGGGGTGGGGGGAGCTTGGCTGCCGGTGGGTGCAGAGTACCCGCTAATTTTTCCCCATGGGTGCTGCAGCCCCGCCGGACCCACGGAGTCGGCACCTATGCCACAAGGTCTCTTCCTGTTTCATGGGTTGTTTAGTTACAGTGGTATACACAACGTAAATGTTTGCTACTACATTATAACAGGATACAGATAAGTAAAAACAATGCAAGTAACATCCCGTTTGTTTTCATGAAGTTTAAACACCAACTACACTCTTATACATTTAACAATTACTTTGACCTATATTAATACACAAGTGAGTAGGCTTGGGGCTTTGGCCTGAGCTGGCACCTGGTCTGCCAGCGTCACACCTTCCTGCTTGGGGAAGGTACTGAGTACTTCTAGCTCAGTTAGGAGTGCCCCTCCAGACATTGCGGAGAGTCAGCACTGAGCCCCTTGTCCAGTGCAGAGAAAGAAACACAGACCACATTCCTCAAAGGAGCCAAGCCACTCTAGGAGGTCAAGGTCCCTTGTACTGTCCATCAGGAAACAAGCAGGAACACAAGGCAAAGCATCCCCTGTGAAGAGACTCTGCCCAGAACCCTAGTCAAGGGTTATCGACCTGGTACTGGTGCCTGGGCCATTAAGGCTGACCCCTGCTGTGGTATCGATCCCTTCAATGATATAACAGCAGCAGCAGGGAAATCTCTCAGTACCAGGCAGTGGCATTGGAACAATTTGTATAGTGGGGGTGCTGAAAGCTATTAAACAAACCTGTAAACCCAGGATATCAGAAAACCACTTCAAGCCAGGGGTGCTGCTGCACCCCTAGTTCCAAGAAACGTCCGAGGCCTATGCAGCAGCATGGCATCTGCTCGGTCTCTTGATGCTGGATTCTCCAGTAGTGTAGGAGACAAACCGGCTGGAATTGCTTGATCCTTGGGCTTCTGTGATCCCAGGAACCCCTCAATGCCAACTAGCAGAGGGTTCCCCATACCGTAACTCACCTCAAACCTGATACATTCATTGCCTCAACACACTCTTATCATAAATATATCACAAAGGTGTCATGTAAGGTATGATATGTAAACTGGTGACACACTGATCCCAAAATCATTGCATGATGTACGTATGGGTTGTGCATGAGTTATAGATGTGTGCTGGAAATATGTTCTTAATAAAACTAACCTGCCCTAGATAAATGAACGTGTATTTACCTGTCTGACAGGCTTGGTTACAGGCAAAGAACAATTAAAATGTGATTACGTATAAGGTAAACAAAGCCATCAAACTAAACGAGTGGGGGAGAAAACTATTCAACAGAATTTGCACCCCAGGAAGACTTCCTGGCTCTTCAGGCAAAGACCATGGACTTTGAGTAATATAAGAGACGCAAAAAAGACTCAGTGGCAGGGAGAGCACAGCAGGCTGGGAGTCAGAGGCACTGGGAGACATTTGTGAGGCCCCATGAAAGGAGCTGTAAGTCAGGATTGAGATACGTTAGCAAAGGTTTGTGGGGACCTGGCCTAAATCAAAGGTGCTGTTGGATTTTGAGGCCCTGACGCAGTTGCTTCTGGGGTAAGACCAGGGAGCTGATCTGCTCATCCACTACCCAGTGACCCAGCTTCTCCCTTAAGAAGTAGGCAAGCCTTCTTATCTTGCCTAATGTAGGGTTACCATACGTCTGGTTTTTCCCGGACATGTCCGGCTTTTTGGTAATCAAACCCCCGTCCGGGGGAATTGCCAAAAAGCCGAACATGTCCGGGAAAAATACCGCCGGCCGGGCACTTCCCCTCCCGCGGCTGCTGTGCTCCTCCCCTGACTCTTCGGCTCTGTTTAAGAGCCGAGCTGCCCGAGCGCTACCGGCTTCGGGCAGCCCCCTTGCCTCCGGACCCTGAGCTGCCGGCCGGGCACTTCCCCTCCCGGGCTCTGGGGGCGCAGGGTCCAGAGGCATGGGGGCTGCCCGAAGCCGGTAGCGCTCGGGCAGCTCGGCTCTTAAACAGAGCCGAAGAGTCAGGGGAGGAGCACAGCAGCCGGAGCCCGGGAGGGGAAGTGCCCGGCCGGGGGCGCAGGGTCCGGAGGCATGGGGGCTGCCCGAAGCCCGAGCGCTACCGGCTTCACGGTTTGCCGGGCAGCCTCCAGACCCTGCGCCCCCGGCTGGGCGCTTCCCCTCCCGGGCTCCAGCTGCGCTAGGGAAGCGCCGGCCGGGGGCACAGGGTCTGGGGGCTGCCCGGCAAACCGTGAAGCCGGTAGCGCTGGGGCAGCCCTTTTCACGTGGCTGGGAGGGAGGAGGGGGAGTTAGGGCGGGGACTTTGGGGAAGGGGCGGGGCCAGGGCCCCGTGGAGTGTCCTCTTTTTTTATTTTTTAAATATGGTAACCCTACCTAATGGGTCCTGATTGGCTACTGCTTCCTCCCAGCCCTTTCAGCCACCAGAGGACCAAGTGTTGTTAGTTCTGCCAGTACCAGAGCTTGGAGTTCTGAACTCACTGCCCCTCTTTCCTACGTGACAATTCTCTGTGGGTGGGTGTGTCAGGGCAGAGATGCCTCCAGCAGGGGCAGAGAAGGCCTGGTACACCACGTCACAGGACCAAGATGGAAACAGCAGGGAGTGCTGTGGCCCTGGACAGTGTTTGCACTGGCAGCAGTTTGGAGGACATACACACTGCTGTATCTCAGGACAGATGTGAGGGCAGAGCTTTTCTGGGAGCCCAAGACTGCACTTACAGGGATGCTATGAGGCCAGGATTCAGGTGCACTGAGCTGCATGCATAGCACCCTCCTGTGGTACATCCTGTAACTGTCTCTAGTCCATGCTATTAGCCCCTCACTCTTGCAATCATAAATAACTAACTTTCCACAACTATTTAGAGAGAGAGACTGTAACATTTCAAACAGGACAGTGAAAAACTTCAGAACCTGGCAGTGATGTGCACATACACATGTCCATGTAACACGAGGTGTGTGTGTGTGTGTGTGTGTGTGTGTGTGTGTGTGTACACCAGGGTGTCCCAGATCAGTGTAGTATCAGCAGGCACCTAGCTGCAGGATGTGACCTGCTGGGCAGCAGTGATTTGTCCCATGCTCTCAGTGCCAGAGCTATCTCCTGCATTTGTACATCTTCAGCCACTAACACGGTCCCGTTGGGGTTGTTCACTGACTGGTCACTGCGGGAGAACCTTGTTTTACTGAGTAAGCTGCATGTCAGGACCCTGTTTGATCATTTTCCTCAGGGGCCTGAGTCAATTTGCAATGAAAGGCTCTGCCATTTCTTCACCAGCTTGGGTGTGGACGGCGCGGTGATCACAAGCCAGTGATCTGGGGTGGTTCAGTATGGCTTCAGGCTTCGGATTCACAATTCACGGCCAGTCACAAACAACAGCTCTGCTTCTTGAGCAAGGGCCAGCCTCTCTGCCGAGTACCTGTGACCTCAGTATCCTGCCAGTCATCAATAAGTAACAGGCAGGGGAAGGGGGGGGGGCGGAGGAGAGGGGAAAGGGGAACTTCTTGTGACCTCACAGTCCCACCAAGCCATGACTTCCTCATGGGCACAAGCCATTGACCATGTAACTACGAGGGACAGGAACCGTCCCACTCATCCAAATGGCATGGGGATGATTTATTTCAGGCCAGCCCTTCTGCCTGTCCACTTCTGCCAGCACATCGACTCATGTGACACCACTGGGCTTCCCACCAGTTTATCTTCCTAAAACAATGTGCCTTCCAACTGTCATCAGGATCCCTGGACGTACAGGATGCAGCTCCATCCGGAATGAGCACTCAGCAAGGGAATGGCAGTGGCATTAGGAGATAGACATTAGGAGGCCAAGAGCTTAGCAGTGTTCAAAGCAGTGTTGCATAGCAAGACTATCTAAAATTAGAGTGGTGAGGGTCCCAAATAATCAAATAATGCAGTGGTTCGGAAGGGAGTTAAACTCTTGTGAATCAGGGCATAAGCCAACCTCTAAACCATTTTTTTGCAGGGGGAGATTTGAGGTTTTCAGCCACATTACAAAATTGCTATAGAAACAGACCAAGATGGTTCATTAATTTTAATACCAGGAGGGACCACTATAGTCATCTAGTTTGTCCTTCTACATAACACAGGCTATAGAAATTCCTCCATCAGCTCCCACAACTAGTGGTTGTATTAGAGTACATGTTTTGGAAAGATAGTCACTCTCCAAATGCTTGGAGAATCCCTCAGGAAGCTGTTCCAATAGTTAACTACCTACCTCTTGTTAAAAATCTGCATCTCAAACCCAGCACAGTACTCCCCTAGGCACAGTGACAAAGATAAGGGCAACCTGGAGAGGCAGAAGTACTGGCTGCAGCTTAAGGAAAGGAAACTATCATAGAGCAGGAGCTGATGCAACAGCAGGAAAAGAAGCAGCCAAAGAGAGCGGGGTGAAGATCCGGCTACGTGTTTGCAAAGTCTCAACACCAGGAAGAGCTTCCCTAAAATACCTGTCCATTCTTTCACCTTTTACATCTTCTCACATAATAATAATAAAAAAACAAAACAACACCTTCGGGGGTTGGTGGTTCCAGGAACACTTTAACCTACAATGATAAAAACTAGTTTCACTCCTTCATACTTACTTGAATGACACAGAGATGATTTTGTGACTGAACCAGGGAATAATTTGTCGGGAGTCTCTGGATAGGATGTAGCAGTGTTTTTATTTGGTAATAATTGCAAATATTTCCACAAGTCATCACCAGGGCTGCCTAGGGTTTGAACAGCTGAGCCAATATCTGCAATTTGATTCTCATTTCAGAGCAGGCTTACCAAGCTTTTCATCCCTATTAACTACGGAAACCCAAAAGAGACACACGTCATTATCATTGCTGTAGGTGGCATGGCAGGCTCATTGGGAGAGTTCTAGAGCCTCCATGTTTGTAGCAGGGCTTTGCAACCAGTCCTGGTGAGGTGAGGGTCTTGTGGCAGCAGCCTGTGCCTGGGGTCTCACCCAGCGGGCCTGTGCGGCCCTGATGTGAGCCAGCATGTTCCTGGCAGCTCTGTGGCAGGGGGTATCGCCTGGCGGACCGGTGGCTGGGTCGCCCTGCTCTGAGCCCCCGTGCGACGCCCCGTGCCAAGGACATCAGAGCTGCGGGCCCAGACCTGAGTGAGGCTGGGGCGGCGGGGCGGGGCGGGAGGAGCCGGCGCGGTGCAGTGAGCTCCTCCGGCCGGCAGGGGGCAGCGGCCACCGCCGGCCCGGCTGGCGCCGCTCTGTCCGGCCCCGCTAGCTGCGCGCTCGGTTCGGGAGTGAGTCGCCGGGAGACGGGGCCGCGGGGAGTGGCCTGGCCCGGATCCCTTCGCTCTTCATGGAGCCGCCGCCACCGTCCGCGGCCTGGAGCCTCCATGTATCCGCCGGCCGGGAAGGGAAACCCGAGGGGACCCCGGCGTCTGGGGGAAGGATACGGGACTGGCTGAGGGGACCCCGGCGTCTGGGGGAAGGGTGCGAGGGACCCCGGCGTCTGGGGGAAGGGTGCGGGGCTAGCTGGGGGGATCCCGGCGTCTGGGGGAAGGGTGCGGGGGAAGGGGCTGACTGGCTGGGGGGACACTAGTGCCCGTGGCATTGCTGAGTTCCTTAGCTGTGTGCCTATGCTGTGGAGGTGAAAGCAGGACGGAAGGAGCCCTGTGTCCTGAGCCTCTCCCAACGCCACGGGCAGTGCGAGTGAGTAGCACACACGGGTGCCCCGGCTCCGCAGGGAGGTTGCCTGCCCACCGTGACTCTTGCTCACAGGCGCAGGGCACATTGGCAGAGTGAAGCACAGGAATTATTCAGTCTTCACCTGGGCTGTGTTGGCAGGGGCGGCTGTGTAGAGAGTCCCACCAGGGGTTAGTGTATTGGGAGAAGGTTGGCATGTCCCATGCTATTGTAGGGGGTGAGTAGGCTTTGGTGGGACTGTGTTCCTCTCCTCTATTGTTTGAGCATCTCTGCCCTTGCTCTGATTCCATTAGTATCCCTTGCTTCCAGTGTGTGGGCCTGGGTGATTGGTTAGTTCAATGATGTCTTTCTGGAATAGACTCAGCAGCATTATGTGAATATTGTTTTCTGAAGAGACGTCTTCTGGAGTATTGCTCTCTGGGAGATGGGGTACATCAGGGAAATCCCCATGGTGTCACCCCCAGGGTGATGTCATACTGGAGGTTACAGGAAACATTTCATTATTTGTTTTGGTTTTTATCTTTTTATAGTAAAGAAAAGAAAATTCAGATGGATTTTTTTCCCCCTACTTGCTGTTAGTGGGTAGGCAACTATCTGGAAAGTTTGCAGTGACTCTTGGGGATGCTTTGCTCTGGGTAGCTGAACTCCTGTCTTGCATTTGGAATTAAAATCAGATCATCCCTATGCTCTTGAGTGCTGAGGTGGAACTCTTAATGTCAGACTGACAACTATTGTTGTGAGCCTATTACAATTAATAGTTAAAGCTTTAACGTTCATGAAACCAAATTAAAATCCATGTGAAAAGAGAAAATCACTCGCGTGTCTGAAAAGGCGATTGAAGGTTTTTTGACTTTTTTTCTTTGAGGAACATAAAGAGGAGAAAATAGGAACTTATATTGGAGCTTCCCAGGAAACGCCCTTTCCATGCAGGACTTAAGGGTAGATCTTCCCTGCACCACATACAAGTAGATGGAACAGCACTGAGGCCTGCTCTACAAACAGATTTTTGTGCCAATTTAACTAGTTCACTTAACAAAGTGATTTTTTTTTAACTAAAGTCGTTATTCTGCTATAACTGCTAGTGTGGATACAGCCATAGTGTTATACTGGTACCTTGTGTCCATATAACTTATTCCCATCCAGGAATAGCTTTACCAGTGTAAAGGCCCTTTATGCCGATATAACTGCCTCCACAGTAGAGGGGTTGTATCACTAGAAGAGTTAAAGCTATACAACTTTTGTGGGTAGCAAAGGCCTGAGAAATGGAATGGCCCCTCCACTGCCATCAGCACATTTGTTCTTGGAGTCTTCCCTCTCACTTTGGAGTGCTGTCCTCTAAACCAGGGGTTCTCAAACTTCATTGTACCATGACTCCCTTCTGACAACAAAAATTACTACACTACCCTAGGAGGAGGGGACTTCTGAAGCCTGAGCCCCGCTATCCAGGGCTGGAGGGCCAATTCCAAAGCTTGGTGGGGCCGGAACTGAAGCCTAAGGGCTTATGCCCCAGGTGGGGGGCCTGTAACCTGAACCCCGCCACCCAGGGCTGAAGCCCTTGGGCTTTGGCTTTGGCCCCGGGCCCCAGCAAATCTAATGCCAGTCCTGGCAACCCCATTGAAACGGGGTCCCGACCCACAGTTTGAGAACCGCTGCTCTAAACAGACAGAAAAGTGTCCCTGCTTCCTGGTGCCCAGTCAACTCCCCAACTCCTCTGGTATAGTCTGTGGACCCATGGCCAGGGAGTTTAGCATGCTTCCTTTATCATGTGCGGATCAGGGAGCATCTTTGGGAGCGGTTCCTCCATATGCATATTTTTGCATGCATCTCCCCGTATGTCAGGGGTCGGCAACTTTTCAGAAGTGGTGTGCCGAGTCTTCATTTATTCACTCTAATTTAAGGTTTCGTGTGCCAGTAATACATTTTAACATTTTTAGAAGATCTCTTTCTATAAGACTATAATATATAACTAAACTATTGTTGTATGTAAAGTAAATAAGGTTTTTAAAAATGTTTAAGAAAAATGTTTAAGAAACTTCATTTAAAATTAAATTAAAATGCAGAGCCCCTGGAGCGGTGGGCCAGGACCCAGGCAGTGTGAGTGCCACTGAAAATCAGCTTGTGTGCCGCCTTCGGCACGCGTGCCATAGGTTGCCTACCCCTGCCGTATGTCGTGTGATAAATGCTCCTCCTCACTGTCCTCAGCAACGTAGAGATAGAGAGCAGGGCCTGTGGTCTATTTGGTTCCAGGAGAAATACAGCCATGAGGTCAGCAACACCTTTTGCTCTAGAATCTTTTTGTTTTTGTGCTGTTATGAGGCTTCTCTCTGTTTCCAGGTTGATTATCCATTCACAGGAAAAGGACCCATCTGACCAGGATAACATTCCCATCAACAGCCGTTTTAGATGTGTGCAAGGTACTGACCCTCCCACACCTGCCCCTCAGCCAGAAATCCACTGCTGTTTTTCCTAGCTGTACAAATGGGGACTTCCCCATGGAACTAAAAGTCAGAGCTTACAATTACAGCTTCCTACTTCTTTCTTCTCCCAAACCGGTGTGGGGATTTGGTCCATCTCGATATAAATGTTGATGTGTGGATACTTGGCTAGTTCAGCTGTCAGCATGAAGGATGGCATATGGAGCCCTTAGAGGGGTGCGTTTTGGTGGCTCCCATGATGGGAGAGGGCAAAAAGCACAGAACAGGCTGGTTCTCATGAGATTCCAAGTCCCCACAGGACTTTCAGGGTAGGCTTGAGGTCTTGTGGGATTTGGCATGGGATTTGGAGCCATAAGATTTTTCATGGATCCACAGGTCCGGTGCTATGACCCCAGCTTTGGAACAGCCTCTGGGAGGATCCCATCAGTGAGCGAGACCCCCTAAGGGTCTCACTCTTCCTTGAGGGTAAGCCCTGCAGCTTCACCGCCTCCCTGTGCTGGTTCTCTGGTCCTTCAGCACTCCTGCTTCCCATCGTGAGCTCCGTTCAGTGAGTCCCATTGAGGCAGACCCCTGTACAATCTTAGGGAGCTACGCCCCTCCAACAGCATCTGCAGTGACATTCAGCCAGCGTTGTCAAAAACAGAAGGGTTTGTTAGTCAACTGGAATACAGCATAAAAAGTCCTTGGTAAGGACAGATAGAAGAAAGTTACAGCATTGTCCGTCCGAGTTAACCCCGGACCCCAGCCAAGCCATGTCCCCTCCCTTGGCTCCTGCTCTGTCCCTCCTTGTTCAAGTTCCCAGGCCAGTCCCATCTGGACCCTCCTCAGGCCTCTGTTGTCCAGCTGGTCAAACATGGCTGGCTTCCTGTAGAGGGGGTGGGCCATCCAAGGTCATTAGTTGCTATGTGACAAATGTCCCAGTGTTTGGCTTTGCTATTGTCTTCATGGACTTGGGGCCCCAACCCCAGATAGCTAGGCATCAGTCACACTTGCCTCACTGGGCCTCCCCAAAGAGCAAACAGCTCTTTTCCCCCACCTAGAGAACAATGCCGCATACTGAGGCACAGTATTCATACAAAAGATTACAGAAAATTCCCACTCTATGACAAGAGCTCACCGGATTTTGCACATGATTTGGAGCCATGAAAAGAGCTATGTGTTCAGAGCCACTTCCTGTGTGCTGGTTTCCAGCAGTCAGCCCACCCTCGCTCTCTTATCCATGTAGCTGCAGGCTTATGCTAGTCACTGCTTTGGGGTGGGAAAGGAATTTTTCCTCATGCCACCAGATTTGCCAAGGCTGGCTGGCTTTTTTCACTTTCCTCACAGTGAAATCTAGGGTTTGGGGTTGGGCAGCTAGAAGGCACAGTTTGGACCTATGTGAGCGTCGTTTAGTTGTTGCATATTTGGCAGGTGCCCAGTGCAGGAACTCGCTAATTTAGGCTCCAGATCCAAAAAGGTAACATAGTGGGCATCCCAAGGGCATCTCCTTATGAGAGGGGGGCATCGTGTCTAGCCCCCTGTGGGCAGCAGGGGCCGGGGAACTATCTCAATGTGCTTGACGGCAGTGCTGCCTAGGGATTGAGGTCCCCTCTTGTTTCCGCCTCTGAAAGGGGGTGGGCTGCTAGTGGGCAAGTGGAGGTGCCCAGAGACCCTCCTAGTGTGATGATTGGCTCTCACTGTGCTGGGAGCCCCCAAGAATTGGCAAAGGATCAGTGGGGTGCCAGTGACTGCCCTGGGCTGTCCCCCAGTGCAACCTTATGTAATTTGACTAATAAAGTTGCGACCTGGTTAAAACCCATACCACGTGTGCTTGCCTTTTTCCATGCTGTGAGCACCCCGATATCCAGCATGAGTCAGTAGTGACTGAAAATCAGGGGCTATTTGTCCCCTTTTGTGACAATGTGGGTTGGGGAGCCTTGGTGTTGGTGTCAGAAACTACTGCCTGGAATGGCATCAAATGGCCCTCTCTACTGGCAGCTCCACAGAGGCCAAAGATAGTATGGGAAATGGGGTCTGAACGGACTGAGGGCTTGTCTACATGAGGAAATTTACCAGCAGAACTATACCTTATAATTTTCCTGCGATACTTCCTGGGGGGGGGGAGTGGGGGAAGAGAACCCCTTTTCTGCAGTAATTGTCCACAAGGGGCATTATACCAGTATAGTTATGGTATGTTTCTGCTTGTAAATTTCTCCATGTAGACAAGCCAGAGACTTGTTGGTGGACCTGTGTATGTGGGGAGCTAGCACTGCTGTTACTGCTCATGCTGCACTTGGGGAGTCAATCTCCAGGACTGGCAGGCTGGTACCTCTCATTTTAAACACACCGCTGTATAACTTCCCTGAATTTGGAGACCCATTTGCAGGGGGACCTCTGTCCAGTGTGGCCCAGCCTGAGGGGTTGTAACTCTCTCCAGTAGTGCCACTACTAGTGGTGAGAGACATGGAAGGAGTTGGTTCCTTTGCTGGGGCCTGGGATCTCCTTGTGTTGAGGGCAAGCATTGTGCTTGTGTTGTATGTACTGAGTCTCTGCTCTTGGACAGGGTGAACTTTCCTGATCCTTCTCTCTTGTTTTCCAGAGGCTGAAGAAACTCTGTTGATTGATATAGCGACAAACAGTGAGTCTGTTATGATGAGAGCTTTCTTCAACAAATATATCATCTCTCCATCACTGACACACATTCCTTCCTGTTTCACCCACTCTGCCTCCCCCTCTTGTCTCTTCCCCTTGTGCCCTCTGCTCTACCCCTATTGCTGTCCCTGTGCTAGTTATGGATTGAAAGGCTGTAGAGGGGTTGGCTGGCTTTGTTACTCTTTTGGAAATGCTCATTACCACAGGGAGTGTGATCTAAATACTTAGATCAAAAGGTGTCACTTGGCTGAGTTTTGACTTCTCCCTTAATGCTTCTCCCAAAACCCCTCCCTGTGAGCCTGTTTGACTTTTCCCTGAACTTAACTTGCCAGCCTCTCGCTTTCCTGCTTCTGTACTATATTATTGCTCTACTCCGTGCTGCCACAGAAGCAGCCCCATGGTTGGAGTGCAGGAGCAGTAGATGATGCCCACATTGGAAGTGTAACCTGATCAGGGCCTCTTAGGAGGTTTTCATACCTTGCAGGGTCCCATGGTGCTTTGCATGCAGCATAGACAGGTATAGGTAGTCTTTACTTTGCTTTGCACAGTGGGAGGTGGGGAGGTGGATATTAGGAAACACTATTTCACTAGGAGGGTGGTGAAGCCCTGGAATGGGTTACCTAGGGAAGTGGTGGAATCTCCATCCTTAGAGGTTTTTAAGGCCCAGCTTGACAAAGCCCTGGCTGGGTTGATTTAGTTGGTGTTGGTCCTGCTTTGAGCAGGGGATTGGACTAGATGACCTCCTGAGGTCTCTTCCAACCCTAATATTCTATGATTCTATGAACAGATGCACTTGATGATTAGGTTATCTTTGTAGCGTGTGGGCTGCTTGTCTTGGGGATCTGGAATCACTCTAATGGTCTGAAAATGTGTCTACTGCTACAAATACCATCTTGGATCCCTGTCCCCATTTGATACGGCATTTGGTGCTTGCAGTGTCACTGTTTCCTTTGTGAAAGCAGCTTCCCCTGTTATTTGTGAGTGTCTTTCACACAGCAGCAGGGGAGAGAAGTAGTTTTAAAAATCAGGAAAATGGCATTGGAACCCCCTCCCACCCACAAATTGGTGGGAGTCTCAGGGGCACAAGGAGGACCCGACACTGCCTCAAACTCACTTTTTAAAATAGACTAAATGTCAAGATAACAGCAAATAAATGAGGAATTCAATCATGAGCCCAGAGGAGCAAATGGCAGCTAGTGGCTTGTTCACTGGAGGGGTTTAAAAGTCAAGAAGCCGAACCTGTCTGTGTCTTGGTGTGTGTGTTTTGTATGTCTGAAGGTGGCTGCAAGATCAGAATACAGGGAGACTGCACACCAGAGCGCCTCTTTGAGATCCCCGATGAGGAACGCTGCCTGGGGTTCCTCACCGAAGTGCTGAATGTACAAGAAGGTAACCACACTTACAGCCATGTGTGTGTCTCTGGGGCTCAAGAGCAGTTTCTGACAGCGATGTTTCCTTCTCCAGCCCAATCGAAAGCGCCTCTTCCTGAGCACAGCGAGCCAGCCAGCTGGTATCAGGTGGAGAAAAACCTCCCAGCTCCTCCTCAGTCATCTGTTTCAGGTACTGGAGTGAGTCCCACCTCTGCAGTCGCTACCCTGTGTTCAGGGCACAGTCATAGGGCCCTTGTTTTGAATAGTTGAGTGAGATACATACAAAACTATGGCCTCTGCAGGAGCTTTGATTTTCATTGTTCCTGTTAGGTAGGAGCCTGGTTAGTGCTTTTCCCCCATCCCCCCACTAACTCCCACAAAAAATCCCACCTCCTGCTCCTAGTGTGGTGTTACCATGGATTGATGTCTTATTGACATACTGTATCTCCCTCTGCCAAAGTCCCTCTTGGTTCATAATTGTCTCTCCACCCCTTGGTCTGTCCATCTTCTCACTCTCTGCTCCCCCTTGCCTCTGTCAGCATCTCTTCCCCTCACCCTCTTGGCACCATCAGGGTTGGTATAACACTGCTACCCCTTGCCACTCCCACATTCCTGTGGGGATCTCTCTTCCCCCTCCTGGAGTTAGGTTGCCCCCTCTAGGTTCTTGTTAAGCTGTTTTCTGAAGAACATCTGCCTGGGCCTCAATCTCACCAGCCAAGCTTCTGTCATTACAGGGGTTCTAGGCTTTGAAGATCATTTCAATGCCATAAGTTTGGAGAAGAAAAGAAACTTACAAAACCAGCAAATGGGATCTCGCCGGGAGCCCCCGCCCCCTCCTCCTCCTCCGCAAAATAGGCAGTAAGTAGCATCCCAGAGCTGTTGCCTTTACTCTCCAGTATCCTAGGCAGTAACCCCAGTTTGAAGTCTATGGTTGTCTCCTGTCTAGGTTTCATCGAGAGAGGGAAAGTGTGGCCAGAGACCAGCCAAAAGTAACCAACACCATGCGCAAGCTGTTTGTGCCCAACACGCAGTCTGGGCAAAGAGAGGGTCTCATCAAACACTTGCTTGCCAAAAGAGAGAAGGAATACGTCAACATTCAGAGCTTCAGGTCAGCGCTGCCTCCAGAGCCATAGCCACGAGGCACAGTGTATGTAGGGGTAGTGAGAAGCAGAGATTTTCCCAGCTTCTGTGGGCTACTGCCTTGAACCCAGCCCAGGTCTCAAAATCAGCTTCTGCTGATGGATGGCCTATGCGAAACAAGTAGTGGGGTTTCAGTCCAGTTCGTAGGTGGCCACAGTACAACCCTACAGCCATCATATTGGCACTTCCCGGTGTCCTTATGGGTAATCTCAGCCCAGGGGCTGAGGGTTGAATTCCCCCAAGCAGAACTGAGGCATGTTGGCAGAGGTGCAGTAACGGGAGCTTGCACTGCTGTTGCCCATGCTGCATTGTCCTATGAATACAAAGGGCTTCATGGTTGCCAATCTGGTGCCTTTTTGCCAACATGGAATTCACTTTCCGCATGCAGAAAGCATGGTGTGTATCATGTAGCTAGGCCCCCAGTGAGGTGTCCCTTGCGTTGCAGAGCTCTGTGACACCTTAGTACGTTAGAAATGTGGCATGCGCAGAATTCTCTGTGTTTTCCAGTCTTTGACAGAGCTCTTCATGTTATGTGTAGTTCACACTCCTTAGCTAGTTCATGGGCCTTTTTACACAGGACCCTCATGCAATTCAGACACTCCCTGTCTTGATGATGTGTGCATTAGAGAGTCTGGACCTATTCAGTAAAGCCCTGCCCCAGCAGCATGGCTGCTCTTGTGTGTATTGCAGGTTTTTTGTGGGAACGTGGAATGTGAACGGCCAGTCTCCGGACAGTGGATTGGAACCCTGGCTAGTCTGTGACTCAGACCCCCCAGATGTCTACTGTATTGGGTGAGGCGTGAACTCCTGTTCACTTACACATACACATCTTCAGTCTCGCTCCCTTCCCTTGGACACTGGTGGATTTTATTTATTTCAAATTCCCAGGCTTCCTAGTGGACTCCAAACTTTACACTGGTGCCTAGCATGTACCCTGGGACTCAGAAGGGAGGGGAATCTCCTTCACAGGGCTGGAGTAGTCAGGACGATGCAAAGAAGCAGCCAAAAGTCAAGTAGATTTCTTGAGCTAACAGAGACCCAGCTCATCCCCGGCATTAGCAAAGCAGGCCAGACTAATGCCCCTCAGGGAAATGGTCTCTGGAAGGGGCCTGTAAGACACTGCATGAGAGCCATGGTGCCTTCTTTTGAGCTAGGCCCAGTTGACCTTCCTCCAGGATGAATGACCATAGAGAGATTCAGACTGGACCTCCTGCAGTGCCATCTTCTGATGGGGGTACAGAGGGGAGACTGGTTTGGGGGAGAGGGGAAGTGTCCTAAATAGACTTGTTTTTAGGTTCCAGGAGTTGGACCTCAGCACAGAGGCTTTTTTCTACTTTGACTCTGTGAAGGAGCAAGAATGGCTGGCTGCTGTGGAGAAGGCCTTGCACCCCAAGGCGAAGTATAAGAAAGTGAGTCCTACTCAACCATCTCCTCTGGCATCCAAGCTGGTGGGACTGGGAAGGGGGTCAGGAATGAAGCTCACACTTTCCCAACTCAGATCGTCCATATGTCACCCAACCAAAATGGCCAAGAGCAGAGTCCCCATGGATGTGTACCTGACACCGCTAATGGAATAGTTTCCCAGGCAGGGAGAGTCACTGTGGGACTAGAATAAATCTGGAGATAGTTGTAGGGCAGAAAAATCCTCCAATAACACCTCCCTGGCCGTTTGGTGGGTGCCTCATGAGTGGGGCAACAACAACCAAAAAATGCCTCCAGAGAGCTGACGGGACATGTACTCAGTGTGAGCTGTGCGCCCTCCTACAGGCAGGCAATAAGAGGCAGAGGCGGGTCAAATTCCACATTTGCCTTGTTCTGGTAGCGCCGCAACTATAAAAAACGGGTGTATCTTGTTCTAAGTAGCCAAGTGAATAGCTTTTCCTTGAAGGAACAAAATTGCTTGTATAGGGGAAGTTAGCTAGGAGACTGTGTCTTGGGAAAGAGTAACTTTAGTTGTAATGTTGCTAGCTGGCTCCTTCCCGACGTGTCAGGACTGAGTCACTACAGCTTTTCTTGCTGGCGTAGCAGGCCTTCTGGCAGGTGGCTCTGTCTTAAGACATCAGTTAATTTCCCCTTTCTCCTCCCCCACCATGTTTTGCTGTGACATCCATGCACTACTATTTTTTGTAGAGTCCTGTGACACAAGTTACAGGTGCTGAAAGCAGGCAAGTTGAGCACTTGGGGAATTGATAAAGGAGGCCTGGTCTCCCCCCTCTTGCGTTATTTAAATTTAAAAACTGTGTTCTCCATCACATGTATAAGGCTGATCACACAGGAGATAGCTGCAGGCAAGGTGGAAGTGACTGAAATCATAGATAAGGTTCATGGTTAAAGATGCAGAGTTCAGAATCCTGCAAAATATTACAATGTCTCTAGCTCCTCCTCCAGTGAGGGATTGTAACACCTGCTGATGGGGCATTTCTGTGCACCCTCTTGATGTGGAGGTGATGTGGAGGTTTCCTTCCCATTAACATTAATAACACTTTGCACTTCTCTAGTGAGCATTTCAAAGCACTTCACACTGGTCAATTATGCCTCACAACCTGCTAAGCTGGGGGAAGTAACACCCCCATTTAGAAGATGGGGAACTCCTGGACTGGGAGGTAAAGTGACTTGCCCAGAGTCTCCCAGAAGAGACAGTGGCAGAGCCAGGATCCATTCAGCAAGAGACGGTGCACACAGGTGCCATGTTAATGGTTGTAGGATGAGTTGAACAGTGGAGAATGATCTCCTTTCTTCCGTCCTGCAGAAGGAGCAAATGCTCTCTGGGAGGCAGGCAGTGCGTAGGACCCCAGAGATGCTGCTTTGTGGTGCCTGCAGGTCAGGCATATCTGACTCTGTGGATGCTTCACTTGCTGGCTGTTTCCCCTACATTGAAATCACTCATGCAAAGAGTTGGGAATTTAAACAGTGAGCTCCACTGCCAGTTTGTTGTACTTCTGTATAAGCACAGGGGGTGAGAAATCGGGGATTGCATTACAGCTGATCTGGAAACTCATGGAATTTTTATTTATTTATTTTGCAGGTGCAGGTGGTCCGTCTGGTTGGGATGATGCTGGTTGTGTTTGCCAGGAAGGATCAATTGAGTTATATCACAGATATCATGGCAGAGACTGTGGGGACTGGAATAATGGGGAAAATGGTGAGTGCTCTTGGTCAGTGGGTGCATGGCCTCTGAATAGCTGACTCTGGTGTATGTTTGTGTGAAATGTGGTCTGTGGTACAGTGTCTTGCCTTACTCTCTCATCCCTGCTGCCTCTTTTCCTGTCAGTATGCCTCTTGTTTTCATTGTCTCCGTGCCTTTCCCCAGCTCTCTCCTGTTCAATCTGTTACCCAACCTCTTTTGTATGTGTTTGTGTAACAGTCTCACCAGTAACTCTGTCCCCAGGGTAACAAGGGCGGTGTGGCCGTGAGGTTTGTATTCCACAACACCACCTTCTGCATCGTCAATTCCCACCTCGCTGCTCACGTGGAGGACTTTGAGCGACGGAACCAGGATTACAAGGATATCTGTGCCCGGTTAAGCTTCCTGCCCCCTGACCAGGGCCTGCCTCAGCTGAGCATCATGAAACACGAGTGAGTCTCCACTCCACATTCCTTCTCCAAGGTCTGTGAAATCTTAGCTAGAAATTGCTACCAGCAAGAGCCCAAGTGTAGACAAACCTGCAGATTAATCGACAAGGTGAGGAAAATGCCAGAGTCTTGTCTACACTAACACTCCTGTTGGTGCAGTTGAGCCAGTGATTGCACTGGTGGGCAGTGTTCTTGTAGTGGTTCACAGGGCCAGCCTGTCTCTAGTACCCTTCTCTTGCAAGAAGTCTGTAATGTGCTCATCTCAGCAGCTGGCACTCTTGAGTCAAAGGCTGATTATTACATAGTTGTGGAAAACCTAGGGTGTTTCTAGAACAACAGACAAACTGTGGGTTTTATTCCAGGTTTTTCTGGTTTGTTCATTTTTGAGCTCTTGTTACTTGGAAGGATTTACATGAACAGCTCTCTGTCTGAAAGGTTTTTGATTCTAGAAATGGGCTCAGATTTCAATCTGTGAATATAAATGTTGTAAAAGGCTAAGAAAATTGAGAGTGTCAAAGTTTTTGTTATACCTGTTGGGAAGTGATGAGAAGGCTATAGGACTGTCTGAAAGTCCATGTGTGAGGGCAACAGGAGGAGTCATTGGTGTGGTGATTGCAGAGAGGGGTGTGATTAGCGGGTGGAACAATGAGATAGGACAGCCAGGAGCGCCGCAATCGCCCTAGGCGGCGGAAGATCCCGCCCCGAAATGCTGCCCCGCACAGAGGTGGCGGAAGGTCCCGCCGCCAAAATACCGCCGCAGTCGCCGCCCCCCAAATTGTAGCACCCTAGGCAACCGCCTAGGTCGCCTATGGGTTGCGCCGGCCCTGAGGACAGCTGCATTTAGATCTTTGTGGATTTTTAAGAGACCTGCATGTGCGTCCTACCAGCTCAGCATCAGTCTGTGTGCTCAGCATAGGTGCATTGGGTTGGTCAGATCTCGGTAATGTATTAGGTACTGGAAAAGCAAACAAACTGGTAGACTTGTATGGGATCCGAGGGCAGAAGCAAAAGGCCTAACTGTTCTTATGCATGCCTTACAGAAGTGCAAGCTTTTCCTTGTGGGTGCTGTGTGCGCCTTGTGTTGGTGGGATAAATACCACTGTGCAGTGAATCGTGTTGTACCTCTTATTTGTTTCATTTCATGAAAACATTGGTGGGTTTTTCCACTTTGTTTTCAGGCTGAGGAAAACGTCAGCAGCCCTTCCCGAGGATCGTGGTGGATTCTCCATCACTGGCATTTTAAAATCAGGATTGGCTGTTTTTCTAAAAGATCTGCTCTGGTTCGCACAAACATTATTGTGGGGCAGTTCTCTGGCCTGTGCTGTCCAGGGGGTCAGACTGGATGGTCACAATGGGCCCTTCTGTCCTTGGAATCTCTGAGTTGTTAGCTAGCTAACTGCTCGATTCCATATAGATCACCCACCTTTGGGATGCTATCTCTGTAGACGATTACAGGAGTGGCAGCTACTATCATATTTTGATTCTCTTATCTGTTCTGTTGTGCTCTAGCTATCCCGAGAGACCCCCTTTTCAACCTGACATCCCCATCTCTCTCTCCCAAGGGAGTTCTATATGAACTGTGGGCTTTTCTTTTCCATGTTTGCCTTTGTGTGTAGTGTTGTCATCTGGCTGGGAGACCTAAACTACAGGTTGTGCCTCCCTGATGCCAGTGAGGTGAAAACTCTGATCAGTAAGAATGAGCTTCAGAAGCTGTTGACGTATGACCAGGTGAGTGAACTTCAGCCATGTGGGTCAAATTGGGTCATCCTGTTTTAATATATCCCTGCGCTTGGGCGGGCTGGCATGTACCCTGTGGTGACGAGATCTAGGGCTGGTCCACACTAACCCCCCACTTCGAACTAAGATATGCAACTTCAGCTACGTGAATAACGTAGCTGAAGTCGAAGTATCTTAGTTCGAACTTACCACGGGTCCACACGCGGCAGGCAGGCTCCCCCGTCGACTCCGCGTACTCCTCTCGCGGAGCAGGAGTACTGGCATCGACTGCAAGCACTTCCGGGATCGATCCGGGATTGATTTATCGCGTCTAGACAAGACGCGATAAATCGATCCCAGAAGATCGATTGCTTACCGCTGGATCTGGAGGTAAGTATAGACATACCCCTAGACACGGCTCTCGGGTGTTTTTGTTACTTGCCGTTTTAGTTCCCATTAAAAATATTAAAAAGTGTCTCTGGCTGAAGGATGTGATGTTTAGGCTGTAGGAATGTGTATTAAAGCTAAGAGATACACCCTGCATACTCAATAGCTCCTCTCACCAGCTCTTGAGGACAGAGGGGGAACAATGACAGAGGTCAGTCACAGCTCGGAGGGACCCTGGAAAGTGTGTTGCAGGAGCACTGGGGTTTCCTGCTTGTAACTGAGGCCTTGTGTGCTCCTCAACAAGCTGGACCTGAGTTCTGTGATGGGCATGGGCTGTGCAGTATGTCCCTGCAGCACATTGGAAATTCCGGGGCAGCGTTAGATACATTTAAAAAAGGGGGGGGTTATCCAGTGAAACACAAAAGGAATAATACACTCAGTGCAGTGTCCCTCAGAGCATTTATGGTGATAGTAAATCTGACTTCATGCTGCATCTTACTTCTTAATTTCCAGGATGCCGCAGAATTTTGTATTGAAAATAACAAACTGAATTTTTGATGCTGTTAGGGGAACTTAGGAGCTTTTGCAACTGGATAGGAGATTTATTAGAGCTGGTTTGGCGTTGTCAGCCAAGTGCACCAGCTGTAGGTTTCTGCTAAAATGATCACCAGTGAAGTAGTTAGCAATGGAGTTGCTTAACTGTCATCATTAGGTTTCAAAGTTAACACTTGGTTGAGATGAACGGAGCAGTTCATATCTCTCTTGTCTATTGGTTCATGCTGTCTACAGACTCAGGCAGGCCGCGCTATGTCAATTTGCACCTGGTTTGTCTTTTGAAGGTTTTCTTTGCACTCAGAGCAGCTCTGTTTTGTAATGAATGTGTCTGTCTGGGGGCACGGTTCTGTCAGAAGGGGTGGGTTCTGAGACAGAGTCCATGGCTGTGGAGTAAAAAGGCCCTGCCTGTAACTCTGCTCTGCGGAGTTGTGAAGACTTTGCTGTTGTGCTGATAGGCTGTACCTTTTTGCCTCTAGTTGAATATTCAGCGGACTCATAAGAAAGCTTTTGCTGATTTCACAGAGGGAGAAATTAAATTCATCCCCACGTACAAATTTGACTCTAAAACAGACCGCTGGGATTCCAGGTAAGTCTGTTGATGATGGCCTGTTAACCTGTGATGCCAACAGTATCTTGCCACATAGCTTCTTTCCCTGGCTGAATTATTAGGCTCTGATCCTTCTCCTGGAAACACGTCTGGAGCCATCAGCATGACATTGAGTAACCTAGTGGATCCTTCATAAATGGACTAGACATTACCTGGGACAGAGCTCTTTGCTGACACAGAATGTCAGTGAGGCTAATGAATGAAACATACAGTTGATATTCCTCTGAGAGGCGTGGGGAGTACCTCTGAGGACAGAGAAACAACACAAAAGGCACTTGAGGGTTAGGAGTAAGTGCAGATAGTCTCAGAAAGAGTCAGCTTTGCTGTAGTCTGGTGGGCCTGGGGACAGAAGAGTCAGCCATGCCGAACTCTGGTTTAGCCTTCAGCACAGGCTCTTTGATTCCTCTGCCACACAAAGGCAAGAAATATTAACAGGAAACAAAAATGATAGTCCTGACCTAGGCTGGCACTGCAGGGTCCTCTTCCCCCAGTAGCTCAAGGATCATGGACCTCTCTTAGCCTCAGGGGCACCACGGGGCCTACCTGCCCTGTTGCAGCCTTCTGCTGCTGCTCAGGAAAGTGTCTCTCTCTACTGGCTCTCCCTCCTCCCTTACAGAACTGGGTCCTTATATCTTCCAGCTGGGAATCAGAGGCAATCATTAGCTGCTGCTCAACTGGATCCCAACACCTGTCCATTGGGCTTCTCCTTAGGCCAGGGCTTGCTGCTCCCTGGCTCTGCAGGCCCTTAAAGGGGAAGATTGCCCTGCTACTCTTGCCCATGCAAGCTCATCTGGGGAAAGATAATCCAAAACACAGAGACTCGAGGACCCTGGAAAGCAGGAACAGCTGACTAGACTTTCAGCAGTGGGGGCAGTGGGCAGTAAATTAAACTGTAGCTTGCACCGGAGTGTGGCAACAAAAGAAGCTAATGCAAATTGGGGCCACATATACAAAAGCCTCAGGTTATGGTGATAGCTCCCGCTGAGCCCATTCCACTTCTTATCACTGCAGTACCAGCAAGATGTTAACAGGCACTAAGAAGAGCAACCCCAGTGATTGCGGGGACGATGAATAGATCTGGGGCACTAAATCCATGTATATGGGCTAGCTGACAACTGGGGCAGGGAGCCTAACTAGGTATTAGGAGGGTGCCACCCCCAGTGTAGGACTGTAGCCCTGGTAGGGGGCAGAGAGAAGAGAACAGAAGTAAGGGGATGCGATTTCAGAACGGTACCATTTTGGATGAGGAAAGTGGTGAGAGCCCCATCACTCAAGATGCTGCCTTAGGAAGTGTGTCCTGCAGGGACCAATCTGGCTGAGGAGGGGAATGGTCAGATGGACAGGAGGACTGTCTGATTTCCCTGTAACTTGTATATCTGCAGCGGGAAGTGTCGTGTGCCAGCCTGGTGTGATCGAATCCTCTGGAGAGGGGGGAACATTAATCAGCTCCGGTACCGCAGTCACATGGACCTGAAAACCAGCGACCACAAGCCAGTCAGCTCGTTGTTCCTTATTGGGGTAACTGTCACTTGATGTGCTGGGGGAGAACGCTTGGTTGAAGTTCCAAGTTAAAGGATCCATCTGCTGAAGCAAGGGATACAAACAACCATGTTTGTATTGATATAAAAAGGAGGGGGGTGAGCAGAAATGAGTAATAGCCGCTGGGCAGCCTCACTTACCTCAGTCTCTGCAGCAGGGGACTCACAAGAGCTGCTGTTCTCATATGCAGCACAGGTTGGCTGTGCAACCAGAGCAGTTTTGTGCCATGGTGACACAGACAATGGTTGGAGTTTACACAGCAGACATAGAGTATTCAGCAGGAAGGCTCCAGCCTTTGATTGCGTTAACAGATTTTCTTAGGCTCTGACGTGTGACCCAACGTGTCTGCCACTGGGACCGGTGCGCTGAGCTGTTTACAGCTGGCTCCTCAGGGCCATGAGCTACCTGTAAACAATCGCACCCACTCCCATGATGCTGCTTCTGCTCTACTTGGAGAAACAGGAACTCTGGGGTGCTTCTGGCCTGGGGGGGCTGTGAATGGCTGAATATAAGCTGTGGGAGGGAAGAGACTTGAGATCCCTGGCCTGTTGGATGGAGCCAGCATGTGTGTCCAGTATTCCTCTCCCCCACTTCTGAACTAGGGTGGTCTCCTAGACATCTCATTGCTTTCTCCTCTTACCCAATCAAGCAGGCTGAAATCCTGAGGAATTTTCGGTAAGACTGCAGAGTGCCTGTGCTACTAGTTGCAGGCTGCCCTTAGAGCATTTCCTGCAAATAGCAGATCCTTCCTGGTGCCCGTTGGCCAGAAAAAGACACCATTACTGCAGGTATAATAACTTGCATGAAATTACCCATGAGACTTGGAGGAGCAACTGGGCCAATCTTCAGTCTTCAAAGCTGCACACGCGAAATGCCCAAGAATCTCCTCAGCTTCTGCTGCAGTTATTTACAAACCACTAAGGGAGTTTACACTATTGAGGCCTATACCTTCAGTGAGTATGATCTGATCTCCTGCAGGTGAAGATTGTGGATGAGCAGAGGTACCGGAGGTTGTTTGAGGATATTGTTCGCATGATGGACAGAATGGAGAATGACTTCCTTCCTTCACTGGAGCTTAGCCGGAGAGAGGTGAGAACAGAAACGGATTCTTTGTCTGCTTCCCGAAGACCAGCAGCTGCAGAAGGGCTAGAATTTCTCTAAAAGGACTCTGAGGCTCTGGTCTACACATAAAACTTAGGCTGACCTAGCTGCGGCGCTCAGGGCTGTGAAAAATTTCACGCTGTGAGTACCACCATTAGGTTGATCTAACCCCAATGTAGACACAGGTAGGTCAACAGAAAGATTCTTCTGTCAACCTAGTTATCACCTATGGAAAAGCTCCTTCCGTCAGTGTAGGAAGCATCTACGTTACGGTGCTGCAGTGGCACAGCTGCACGGCCTATAGCAGCTATAGTGTAGACATGGCCTGATAATGTTTGTCCACGTTGGAGTTTAATAAAATGTGCCAAAAACTAACTTCAGTTACCTCCCCACAACCAGGTATTGGGTTAGAAATTGTGCATTGCCCAGACCTCTCAGCAAGCACGCTGGTAGGGTGCATTAACGTTGTAGTTATGGTCCTGAAAAATGCAACTTTATGCGAAACTATGTTAAGCGAATCCAATTTCCTCATAAGAATTAATGTAAATGGGGGGTTAGGTTCCAGGGAAATTTTTTTCCCCAGACAAAACACATTATATACATATACAGTATAAGTTTTAAACAATTTTAAACAAACAGTTTAATATTGTACACAGCAATGAATGATTGTGAAGCTTGGTTGAGATGGTGGAGTCAGAGGGTGGAATATTTCCCAGGGAATGTCTTGCTGCTAAATGATGAACTAGCACTCGGCTGAGCCCTAAAGGGTTAATACGTTGTTGTTAATGTAGCCTCACACTCTACAAGGCAGCATGGACTGAGGCAGGAGGGAGGAAACACAATAGATGCAGGGCAGTAGCTGCAAACACTTCCCTGCAAAAACTGAACATGATGATGATGAGCCCACGTTATCCAGCTGGAGCGCACCAATCCCTCCTCCTGACAGCACATGCACGGCTGCACAGGTGCTGACTTTCCAAAGTGCTGGGGGGGTGCATGCATGAGTGAGAGAGAGCGAGAGAGAGACGTGCATTGCCCCTTTAAGTACGCTGACCCCACTTCAAGTACATTGCCCTTTTAAGCAGATCAGCCAGTTCAGACAGGAAGCAACAGTTTCCAGCAAACTCCCTCCTTTCTGTCCCTGAGCCCTGTCCCCCTCCTCCACTTTGTGGAGAGGGGGTACGGATCGGGGACATCAGCACCCCTCTCCCCCCCTCCTCCAGCAAGTAGGAAGCTCCCAGGAGCAGCTCCAAGGCAGAGGGCAGGTCAGGAGCAGCACGGCAGTGGGGGGGAGGGACAGCTGAACTGCTGCTGGGCAGCTGCCGAGCCACATACCTTACAGGGAATTTAGGGGTTCTAATCCCCACAAGGAGGGGCTGCTCTTCCAGAGAATCCTGCAAGCAGTGAGCTGCCAAAGATGATATAAGGGAGCACTGCGCAACTTTAAACGAGCATGTTCCCTAATTGATCAGTGACGTAACAATAAAAACAACGTTAACTGGGACAACTTTAAGTGAGGAGTTACTGTACTTCCCATTGTTGATGGAGATGCGGAGTCCTTATACCTAACTACGGTTCCCTGCAGGTAATAAGAGTTGTTTTCTCTTTGCTCTGCAGTTTGTGTTTGAGAAGGTGAAGTTCCGGCAGCTACAGAAGGAGAAGTTCCAGATCACCAACAACGGGCAGGTCACCTGTCACTTCTCCTTCATCCCCAAACTCAATGATAGCCAGTACTGTAAACCATGGCTTCGGGCCGAGCCCTGTGAGGGGTACCTGGAGCCGAGTGAGTTTTATGCACTGTCTCTGTAGTGTCTTGGCTAAGGCCACCACCATTCTGTCCTTTCCCTCTCTCCTGCTGTTTGTCACCATTCCCACCCTCACGCACCGTCTGTCTCCCTTTCCCCTTTGGATTTCTGCCACTCTGACCAGCTTTCTCCTGTGCTGTGTGTCTGTCCATGGAGGTCTCCATTACTTTTCCACTGTGGGGTTCTGCGAGTCCATGTGTGCCCCTTGCCTGTTTCAGATGAGACTGTGGACATCTCCCTGGATGTGTATGTCAGTAAGGACTCTGTGACCCTCCTAAACTCGTGTGAGGACAGAATTGAGGATATCCTTGTCCTTCACCTGGACCGAGGCAAGGATTACTTCCTCACCATCAGTGGGAGCTACCTGCCCAGCTGCTTCGGCACCTCCCTGGAGGCTCTGTGCCGAATGAGACGACCAATCCGCGAAGTTCCTGTCACCAAACTTGTCGATCTGGTAAGGAGCAATGGTCCTGAAGCTCCTGGGAGCTTGCTCCCTGAGATTTGCACTGTGGTTTATTAACCAGACACTGAACTGCCCCCCTCCTAAAAATGGCCGCACTTCCCAAGGGCTAACCTCCCTCACTTGGGTAATGGTCCTGGCTTGCCACTGCTTCCCCTCCACATGCTGCACCCTGGCTTTCCTCACATTCCCCTAAGGACTATTCACTGCTCTGTGCTTTCAACCCCACCCTCTCTTGATGGCTTCGCTTCTAATATTTAATGGGCTGAAAAGCTAATCCAGACCCTCATGGTCATGTTCCCGCTGCTTCTGTAGAATTGCCTGGGTTTCCTTATGGAAACCTTTTATTTTAGGGGGTGCTGATTATGATCAGCTCAGGGCACAGCGTAAGAGGAGTCTGTCATTTCCAAACATTGCCTCCAAGCAGTCCTGTGAGTAGCTGTTAGAGAGGCTGTCAGAAAATGCCAGAGTCTGGCCCTGATTTGGGTGCACAAGGAAATACAGGTCTTTTCCAAATGCTGCCAGTGACTTATCTGAACAAACTGTTGGGCTCTTCTAAAGCCAAAATCAATTCCCCATATTTATTCTGGCTCTGGACTTATGGGGCTTGCCCCGAGGCTAGGAGAGAAGCTCAGAGAGAGTGATAGCAACAGACAGTATCGATAGCACCCTCAACACACATGATGGCTTCACACCAAGCATGCACATTTGGCAGATGTGCTTGTTCGATGTATGAGCAGAGTGATCTTTGAGTTCCTCCTGTAGATCCAGAGATTAGGCTGTAGGAGGTCATGAGAGGAGATCTGTTATCTCTCTGGTGTTGTTGGGTTTAGATAGTGAAACTAGCCTACTGCATCAAAAGCTCTGCTCAAATTAAGGCCAACTTGACTTAGACTGTGACCCGGAATGGAGATAATCTCCTAAAAGACAACAGGACAGAATGGTTGAAGGAGGGTCTGGAAATTGGATTGGTGTGGAATAGCGAGTGTATCTGGAGATGTATTTGTGCCTGGTTCTCTCCAGTTCTGAATGTGCTTGCAGGGGCCAGGTGATAATGATTTGTTGTGGTTTAAGAACCAGCACCATTTCTGCTGTCAGCTGGAATGCCAGTCCAGGACCCAGAGCAGCCTATTGGAGGGTTTGCATCCACAGGAGCAGATGGCGTTCACACAGCAAAATTGAAAAAATAAAAAAACTGTAACTGTACTGACCACAGAAAGGGGACAGGCAAGCAGAAGGCCAGTGCCCTGGTGGGACAGGCAGTAAAGTGAGCCACTCTCTCTGCGATTAAAAAACGAGGAGTCCTTGTGGCACCTTAGAGACTAACAAATTTATTTGGGCATAAGCTTTCATGGGCTAGAGCCCACTTCATCAGATGTATGAAGTAAAAGATACAGGAGCAGGTATAAATACATGGCTGTCGGGTGTTGCCAGAGCCTAAGATTATGTTGCCTATCTCTGCTTCCGGTCACCTAGTGCTGTGGAAGGGGAGCCCACTTTGTCTAGGTTTTGGGGGTTCCTTACCCCAGGCCCCCTTGGGCTTTGCTGCCTTTCCATGGTGGCTGAGGGGTCCCTATGTACACAGGCTGGAAGGTGCGGGAGAACCCTGCTAGTTGAAAGAGGAGGCGTTATCATGTAGTACTGTTAAGTTGAGGCTGACTTGCTCTGGGCCTTTGGAGCATACGTTTTCCTGCCCCTAATTTTGCACAAAGTTCCTCATGGCTGTCTTTAACTCACCCGCTGCCACGCACGCAGAAATAGTCACAGGAGAAACTGGGCAGGTCAGATTTTACAGGGACACTTGATGCCGATTGTGAAGACTCGGGGAGTGGGCAGAGAAATCTTCCAGATAGGCGCCTGTTTCCACCTCTGGCCATGGGTGTCTGCTGTGTGCTAAGCAGTACTACAAGGTCACTAGGGGTGCTCACTGGAGTCCTAACAGGCCTTTACATCATGTGAGCAGCATTCCTGCTAATTGGGATCTAAATCTCCTGCTGTAGCTTTAACAGCAGTGGTGTCAGCAAAACATGTGAGAAGTAGCTGCC
Source organism: Emys orbicularis (assembly GCF_028017835.1). Taxonomy (NCBI): domain Eukaryota; kingdom Metazoa; phylum Chordata; order Testudines; family Emydidae; genus Emys; species Emys orbicularis. The sequence continues at coordinate 43,892,122 of NC_088691.1, read as the reverse complement.
AGTCAGTGCTGGTGGGGTCTCAGGCTGCTGAGTCTGTTTCTTTTCTGCTTAATCATAAATCAGATTCTCTCTGTTAATGATGCTCTCCCCTCTCTCTCCTCTCCTCTCCTCTCAGGGAGAAGACAGCTTCCTAGAAAAGGTAATGCAAGCCAATGCTGAGGGGGCTTTCTCAGTAGTTTTTTTGTGTACTCGCTGTAAAAAATGAGAACTCAGACTTTTCCCATTTTCCTGGCGAGGGCAGGGGGAGACTGCTGCAGAGGGAGTGTCGGCTCCAGATGTGCCAGAAGGCACTGCTGTGGGCCTAGAACAGACAGGTACACTCTACAGTACTGAATTAGCCCCTGCGTCCCCTCCTCAGAGCTGTGGGGGAAACAATCAACAAAGTCCTTATTCCACAATGACACTTTTGGACACAGTAATCCTTCCTGATGGGCAGGGGATAACACCTCTTGTGGTGAATGAGTAATTCACACTGGGCAATGCTTCTCCCCTGCCTGGGGGGATTTACAGTCTGAGCAAATGTTTAAACCTTACCTTGTACCATGGGAGCAGCTGTTCTAAGTAGGATTAATACATGCAGCATCCTACAAGCAAACCACAAACACTAAACACATTCTTGTTCCACAAACATTCAACACATTCTTGTAACACTATCTGTTTTAACTGTACTAACCCACAGGCGAGCCAGAGTCCAGCTATGCATTTTTCAGTGCCCAGTGAGGCCTGGGTCTTGGCATGAGTCGGCACCTGCCAGTGTTATGCAGCCATCACATCCATGTAATCCCTTAGCCCTGGTCTACAATAGGAAATTAGGTTGTTATAACTGTCGCTCAGGGGTGTGAACAATCAACCCCCCCAAGCAACACAGTTAAACTGCCTTAACTCCTGGTGTAGACAGCAATAGTTGATGGGAGAATTCTGTCAGGGAAGTGGGCTGTAGCCCACGAAAGCTTACGCTCAAATAAATTTGTTAGTCTCTAAGGTGCCACAAGTACTCCTGTTCTTTTTGCGGATACAGACTAACACGGCTGCTACTCTGAAACCTGTCATGATGCCAACAGGAGAACCCCTCCTGTCAGTGTTGGTAGTGTCTACACGGAAGCGCTACAGTGACGCACCTGCTTGCTAAGTGTAGATGAGCCCTTAGATGGGATATTTCGTAACAGCCTGTAGTGTAGATTCAGCCCTGGGATAAGGATTTCAAGCTCTGGCCTTTGCTTTACAGGATCAAAGTTGTAGTTGGAGCATGCTCACTGCAGTGAACATGCTGCTCCAGATCTGTGGCCTTGTGTGTTTAGAGCCATGAGAGAGAGAGAGAGCCTTCACCTGCACATGATTTCTAGCACTTTAAAGCTAATGAGTCCTGCTTATTCAGACAGCCTCTGTGAAAGTGCATCCTGTGATTGAGGGGAATCCCTACGGCTGCGCACGGGAAACCCTACCCAGCAGGGCTGGAAAAAGGCAGTTGCCAAGCAAGTGCACTTGGTGATTGGATTGCCACGTGCATGTGTGTAGAGGGCAGGGTTTGCTCTGGATGGCAGGTGCATTCCCAACAACAGTGCCTGCGGGTCAGCGCTGTATGCAGCTTGCGGAACTCCTCCAGGGTGATCTAAAACCGGGAACACACACTGTGGGTGAAGCCCTTTCCCTTGGGAAGTGAATGGAGAGTCCAAAGCAATGTAGTGTCTCAGCTGCTTCACGTGAGTAGCAAGGAAAATGAGGCAAAGGGAGGTGTGGGCACTCTATACAGAGTGGAGCCTGAATATAGCTATTCACCACCAGCAGGGTGGGCATTGGAGGCAGCGAACTGGGGCAGTTCAGCAGGCTTGAAAACAGGCATGTCAGAGTGCTAAGGGCGTTAGTGAATGACTGTGCTAAACCCGCAGTCATGGGCAGCTAGCTGGTCGGGAAGGAAACAGCAATGGGATTGAACCTGGACAAATGAAAGCCAGTACGTCTGAGGGGAGGGGAGAGAACGTGTGATCTAAACCAGGGATTCAGCTATAGAGCAAAAGGGGCCCGTAGTATGAGAGCACGCTAGGGCTGCTAGCAAACAGCCAGTTCTGTAGCAGCCAGTGGGACCTTGGGGCTGAATGTGCAGAAGCACCACGTGGCAGGCCAGACGAAGTCTCACTACGCAGCGCTTGAGCCCCCAGACAGCAGGGAGCTGGCATCCTGTTCCGGATGGTTTGGGATGTCGGCCTTTTAGAGTGAAGAGAAGAGCAGCAGGGGCTAGATTAAAAGGAAATATTTACTGGGACTTGCAGCTACAGTGGGGGAGCTGGAGACATCTACAAATCCCGGGGGGTGTAACTAAGGGGATGGCATTGCCCAAAGGAACAATGAGCAGGTTCTCTGCTGCTGAGATGTGTTAGCCTGACAGAGGCTTGGAGATGCACAGGGAATCCCATCACCATGTTGGCAATACCTGCCCAGTGTGTATTGCTGGGCCCCCTTCAGCATTCTCTGGGGCAGGGGAATGCTAACTCCCTAGCTTGCAGTGATCGTGTAGCTGTGTCAGTCCCACTTCCCAGGATACGAAAGAGACAGGGTGCGGGAGGTTCTTCTTATTCAGCTTCCGTTGGTGCGAGAGAGGAGGGAGAAGCTTTTGAGCTACACAGAGCTCTTCTCAGGGCTGGCTAACTGCTTGGCTGCAATTTGCTGGTTTCCTTTCTAAGGACGGCTGATGTGGGAGCGTGAGCAGCTCCTAAGGCAGCAGGTGACTAGCTCTCTGCAGGAGCAGGCTGGATGTAGGAGGCGGCAGCATGTGTCCAGCCCAGAGTGCTGTGGGTCTCCTTGCCTGAAGGTGGAGCTGGGCAGGAAGTTAGATTTGGCTCTTGTCTTTGGTGGGGGTGGGGAGAAGAAGTTGAGGAGGGTTCTTTTGGGGGGATAGAAAAGTGCCCCCAAAAGAAGGGGCTGTTTGTGGGTGTTACCCCTTCTCCAGGTGCAGAGGGAAATCTAGGCCATTGTCACATCTTCCGGCATCTCCTGGCATGCTGAGCGTCAGCCGGCTTGCCAGGCTTGCTCAGAGGCTGGGGATGGCATTTGGCAGTAGCTGGTTTGGGTGAGAGCTCTAGAGCCAAAGGTCAGCATACTGCGCGGGAGCTGGCTAAAGCTCCCTGATCCTGGGGCCAGGCTGTTCTGCCCCACGGCCACTGGAGCAGCCTCACGGTAGTGCTTTGGCCACACGCTGCCTGCCAGCAGGGAATCCTCAGCATGGATACCTGCCAGAGCAGCAGAGACCTGTGCCTGTCACTGGTGGGGTTTGTGGGCTGTGGCCTGGCTGGAAATATTGCACTGAAGCCTTTTGCATTCTGCTGGAGACAGGCGGCCCGGAAGGGAGGCAGGTTTGTATTGGCCTCTCTAAAGGGTTATTTTCCTGCCTAGCCCAGGAGCCTTTTGCATTCCCACCCTTGCTACTAGTGGGTCAGGTGATCCACGCAAGCCAGCCTGGTCTGAAGGGGGCTAAGAGGGTGGGTGTGGAGGAGGGTTAGGGTCTAGGGGAAGCTGCATGGTGCAGATCTCATGTGAGGGGGAGGCTGTGCTGTACGTGGCCCTAACAGAGGGTTGTCACCCGAGTGAGCGGGGGGAAGGAGCGGAGCCTGTTGGAGTGGCAGCTGGGCTGGGGCGCAGTGGCCCAAAGCGGGGCTGGGGTGGCTGGGTGCTGGGAAGTCAGGTGGGAGCTGGCTGGCCTGGGTGAGTGCCAGTAGGGCACATGCTCTCCCAGGTTCTGGTGGTGGTGTTGGTGTCTTTGCTGTAGAGGGACTGGGGGCTCCCTGACCCTGGGTCTGCTCTTTCCCACCAGGAGAAATCACTTTTGCAGATGGGCCCCTCTGACAGCGAGAGACCCCTGCAGGTGCCCAAGGAGATCTGGCTACTGGTGGACCACCTGTTCAAGCACGCTTGCCACCAGGTGAACAGAAAGGGACCGTGCCTGCACGGAGAGCTGGTGACCGGGGGAGACACCCCGGCTCAGTGAGTTGGTAGTACTCCGACCATGACTCAGGCTGGGTGTTTGCAAGGCCGAGGCTGGCTCCTCAAGGGCTTGGCCATCGCGCCTGTGCTCAGCCTCAGCCCAGGCTGTCCTGGAGCCCGTGTAGCCTCCCTCGGCTGCGCTGTCTGCCCTGCAGCTCTCACGAGGGTGCCCTGACTGCACTGTCATTGGCAGGAGGACCTGTTCCAGACGCCTGGCATGCAGGACGAGCTGCAGCAGATCATCGACTGCCTGGACACCAGTATCCCCGAGACAATCCGTATCCTTCACAGTCCTGAGGGTGGAGCCTGGCTCCCTGCCCCTCCCAGGACTCAGCTCACCATGGAGACCCTGCTCTCTTGCCTTCCCTGGGGCAGGCTCCCTGCTGGGGGAGCTGCCTCCATCTCACCCCTCTGCAGGGAGCCACTCGAAAACACCAAAGCCCCACAGGGCCCCGGGTCAGAAGAAGGGGACCATGTACAGGAGATGGCTGTGCTCTGCACAGGAGGTGCTGAGCGATGCCTGCAGGGAGCTCTGGGAGGAGCCTGATGAGAGAGCAGAGATGCAGGTGTGGGCGTGAGGGTGGAGGAGGAGACAAGAGGAGACAGGGTGGGGGTTGGCTGGAGCCCTTAGCAGCAGCATTTTAGATTTTGGGAGGGGAGGGGGGAGGCTCCAGCATGGAGCAGGGCTGCAGCAGGGATCTGGGGAGACACTAAAGCCCATGCTGAGGACGCGTGCTGGAAGTGGGAAGTGAGGAGGATAGTTGAGCTGTTAACAGCGAGGGAGATGAAGGGGCCAGATGGGAACGAGCTCCGTTTTGGAAATGTTCTGTTTGTGATGAGACATCCAGGAGGTGTGCACGGCAGGGGGTGTGCACGGGCTATGTGTGCGCGCATGAGGGAGTGCAAAGCAGAGGAGCCAAGGGTGGGTACTGCAGGGTGTGTGTGGTTGGAGTGCACGACAGGACTGTTGAGGAGTGCACAGCAGGGGGTGTCGGAGAGGGGTGGGGGGTGCACACACACATGGAAGGTGTAAGGCGGAGGTGTCAGAAGGGACAATTATTCCCCCTCCCCTGCCCCGAAAAAAAAAGTGTCCTGATTTTTTACACTTGCTATCTGGTCACCCTACCCCCCTCACATCCCCAGCTGTACACACCCCCACTGTGCACCCCCCCACACACACACCCTGTTGTACACACACACACCCCTGCCGTACACCTCGACACTCCACCCTGCCGCCCCCGCTGTACGCACCCCCTCTATCACCCCCACACACACCACCTGCAGTACGTACCCCCAGCCCCTCCGGCACCCCCTCACATCCCCTGCCGTACGCACCCCCGTCCCTTCTGACACCTCCGCCTTGCACCTTCCATGTGTGTGTGCGCCCCCCACACCGTGTGTGTGCACCCCCCATCACTGCCAAAGTCCAGGGGCTGGCGTGACAGTGCTTCCTGGGGCAGCTCCCAGCAGCGCACCCGCCCGCCGGCAGGAGCCTGCAGGGGGTTTCTGCGTGCTGCACCGGCTCCCTCCTGCCCAATCAGAGCTGCGGGGACGGGGCTCGCAGGCGCCGGCAGCGGGCAGAGCACCCTCCGCCCCCCCACCCCACTCACCCACCCGACCCAACCCTAGGAGCCAGAGGGACCTGTCGGATGCTTCGCGGGAGCCGCCCCAGTTAAGCACCGCTGGGACTCCCCACCTTGTCCCCCCGGCAGGTCCCTCTGGCTGTTAGGGTCGGCGCCCCGTGCGCGACGCAGAGCGCCGAAGAGCGCCTCCCCGGGCTCCCACCGTCCCAGGAAGCGCAGTGAGTTGGCGCGGCTGTGAGCTGGGGGAGAAGCCCACCCCAAAGCGGCGGTGCAGCGCCACTGGAGGAGCCGCCGCCACCTGGCTCTGGGTGGCTGGAGGGGGCCCCGGCACCGCCCCACAGACTGCATAGCTCTGCTCCCCAATCACCACGCAGACAGCTCCCTGCGGCGCACGGGCTCCGTTCAGTGTTGGGCGCCGTGCGTGCCAGCCAGCTGGGTAAATAGCTCCCTGGCCCCCGCCACGCCGCCCCCACGCAGCCACCCTGCCCGGGCTGCTGCCCGCCAGCAGTCATAGAATCATAGAATATCAGGGTTGGAAGGGACCTCAGGAGGTCATCTAGTCCAACCCCCTGCTCAAAGCAGGACCAATTCCCAACTAAATCATCCCAGCCAGGGCTTTGTCAAGCCGGGCCTTAAAAACCTCCAAGGAAGGAGACTCCACCACCTCCCTAGGTGACCCAACAAGGGCGTTTGGCCGGGGATTGCAGCCTGCAGTGGCTGGAGGCGGGGAGGGCACCGAGAGGTCCGCGGCAGAGAGCAGGGGCAGGTGGTGCCTCGATGTGGGGCAGTTTCCCATGTGTGCCCCTCCCTCCCCCTGCCAACTATCTCCCTCAGCAGGAGTGGGGGTGGTTATAAAGCCAGGCGGGAGAGTCGGTGGCCACTTTGGGTGAGTCTGCACCACAGTTTAAGCGCAGGGTTAGTGGGACTTGAGTCAGCTGAGCTGTGTTAGGGAGCCCTGGGCTTAGGGTGACCAAAGGTCCCAATATTAGAGGCTTTGTCTTATATTTGGCGGTGATGGGGAGCGGTCCCCAATATCGGGACAAAGGGCGTCCCGACCGATGTGCGGTCGGGATGTGGGACAAATGTGTTAAAATCGGGACTGTCTCGATAATATCGGGACATCTGGGCACCCTAGAGCGGGGTGTCGGATGGGGGTGCATATGGCAGAGGGTGGGTGGCGGTACACGGCAGGGGTGTTTGAGTGGGTGGAGGTGAGTACGGCAGGCTGTTGGGGGGGCCCATGACAGGGGTGCTGGACGGGGTGGGGGTGCGTACGGCAGGGGGTGGGGGGTACATGGCAGGGGTTTTTGAGTGGGTGGGAGTGAGTACGGCAGGCTGTGGGGGGGGGCCATGACAGGGGTGCCGGAGGGAGTGGCAGTGCGTACGGCAGGGGGTGGTGGGGTGCACGCCGGGGGTGCTGGAAGGGGCAGGGGTGTGTACGGCAGCGAGTGGGGTGTGTGCACAGCGGGGGTGTCGAAGGGGATGGAGGTGCATACGGCAGGGGATGTGAGGGGGTGACGCAGGGGGTGGGGGGGTCGAGTGCATGAGTGTTGAGGGGATGCACAATGGGGGTGTAAGAGGGAGCAGGGGTGTTCATGGGGCATGTTTGCAGGGGTCTCGGAGAGGGACGGGGTGTGCACAGCGGGGGTCTCGGAGAGGGACGGGCTGTGCACAGTGGGCTGTGCAGGGCCCTGGCTGTTTGAATAGAAGGGGGTAGAGGGAAGCACAGTTGAGGAGGCTGCCTGGGGAAAGGGGGAGCCCAAAGCCAGAGAAGGGTGGGGGAGGAGGCTGAAGGAGGGGTGGCAGAGAGACACCAGTCATGGGGGCAGCTGGGCACTGTGCAGGGCGGTGCTGGAGGAGATTGCTCCTTGACTGGGTGTGGCACAGCGGGCAGCAACCACTCGGTGGCTGAGGCACTCCTCATCTTCCTGGAGGCTCTGCCGGAGCCGGTCATTTGTTATGAGCTGTATCAGCGATCCCTGGACTGTTCCCATGACAGTCGGCTGTGTCGACAGGTGTGCGCCTCCCTCCCCCGTCACAGGGCCGCTGGGGCTCCCCCCGCTGCAGTTAGCAGCACTGGCCTCTGAGGCTGGAGCAGACTGTGCCACTGCCCCCTCGCCCACCCAGGCCACCTGACTGCAGTTAGGGACCCTCTGGCCCAAGGCCCTCTCCTGGGGTGGGCGGCCAGTGTTCTGTGGTGGCACGTGCCTGCCGTGGGGGCTGGGGAAGCTGGCTCGGGAGGTTTTGGTCCAGCAGCTGCAGGCACATACATCTCCTCTGACGTGCGCCTGAGGCAGGGGCTGAGCCTGGAGGGCTCCTCCTCACAGGAGTCCTGCTGCTGAGGAAGGCCAGTGAGGCCTGGCAGGTGGTGCTGGGCATCCTGGAGCTGTGGCAGTCTGGGAGGGGCACACAGCCTGATCTGGACCGGCAGGAGGGGCCGTAGCAGACTGTGCGGGCATGGGGGAAGGAGGAATGCATGCTGCTGGGGAGCTTACCTTTCCCCCCTTGCAGGTGATTTCTCACCTGCCCCGGTGTCACCGCAACGTGTTCCGCTACCTAATGGCTTTCCTGCGGGAGCTCCTGAAATACTCGGAGGACAACAATGTCAGTGCCAATATGATTGGTAAGAGCCCAACCCGCCCCTGTGCCTGCTTCCGTCTACGTAGCGTCCACACAAGCCCTTGCCCGCGTGTCTGATGCAGGATTTTGCCTCTCTTTGCAGCCACTCTGTTCACCAGCCTCCTTCTGCGACCTCCACCCAACTTGATGTCAAAACAGACTCCACAAGACCGCCAGCGTGCCATCAGCTTCCTCCTCGGCTTCCTGCTTGGGGGGGACGAGGAGTGACCTCCCTGCCCCCGATGCATGGGACCTACTGCCTGTGGTTTGGTGGGGGCCAGGCCCACCCCATAGCCCTGGAGGTGGGTGGGGGGAAGTCTCTAAGCTATGCTACAGGTTGTGTTTATCGTCAGAAAGGAAGTGGCCTCCCATTCTTCCCCCTGCTGTACTTACACTGCAGAGGACTTGTACACTCATCACACTGCCACCCAAGCCAGAGCCCTCCACGGGACGGGGGCTGTGCGTGAGCCCGGCTCTCTGGGGATGTGCTGGTTCATCCCCCAGCATCCCTTCCCTGCCAGTGGAGTTATTTATGGGAAGGGCAGACCAGGAGCTCCCTGAGGGCCTGGAGGTTGGCCACGGTGTCCCCTGGCTGGACTCTGCTGCTCTGTGTGTATATGTATGTGTACACACTGACACCTGTGTGTCTTGCCAGCTGTGCAAAGGAGCTTCCCTGAGTGTGCATCTCTTGTCTTGTACCCAGTGTGTGCCAGCAGCAGCACTGAAAGGTTTAATCAGTCCTTTGGCCTCTCCAGTCCCTTCAGCGCTGCATAGCCTTTCCTCTCCGCTCTGTGGTTTGTGTGATGCGGCCTCTGCATTGCTCACCCTGCCCTTCCCCCAAGCAGGGTAGCCTTACTCTGGCTTGTTGGCACCTGGCCCAGTGCTGGGGCAGTGAGCAGGGGGGCCCTGGCCCGGCTTCTGGGGTGCCAGTGGGGTTGCTGGTGGAATAATGGGGTGATGGTGCAGCCTCACTGGGGAAGGCTGCAGGGAAGGGGGGGAGGCATCTGCGGAGTTGGGTTGGGGGGGGACAGTTTAGTCTCCTGTGAGAGCGGGGCGAGGGCTCAGCCTCCTGGGGGTGGGCTGGGGTAGCTCAGTGGGGCTGTGTGGGCATTTGGCAGGTCAGAATGCTGCAGCCAGGGGCTGCGGCAACCCTACAGCCTCCTCCCCGCTCGCCCATGGTACGCTCCAGCCCTCCGCTGTCAGCCACCAAGGAGGGGATCCTCCTTCTTGTGTGCGGTGCTGGTTGGGCCCCTGCCCCAGCCCTGTGCTTTCTGCTACAGCTGAGCCCAGCACCTTGCTCCTGCCTCTGCATGCTGGGCCCACTGCTGTCAGTGCAGAGCCCTTGCCCTGCTCTCCAAGGGGATGGAAGATCCCTGCCTCTTTGGCACTTGTTCCCCTTTATGTGCTGATGTTCTCCCCTCCTAGGGCTCAGCTTCAGGTGGAGGGACGTGCCATGTGCCCTGCCCAGTGCCTGGGGAAGAGACTAGTTGGGGGCCTACATCATTCACCCCTCTGCTGCTCCGTTTCCCCTGGGGCAGGGAGGAAGAGCTGAAATGCTGGGAGAGGGGGTGCTGCTCCCAGTATCAGTGCTGGTGGGGTTCTCCGAGCTGTGTGCCTCCTGTCTGTGTCTGAGGCTGGGGAGGGGTGCATGCGGGAGGGGGTCACCAGAACACTAAGACCTACCAGCTTTGGCCACAGGCCCAGCCCGGGCAGCTCCAGCACCAGGAGCTGAGCTGTGGGCCGGAGCCACAGGAGAAAGGAACCTCAGGGCCCAGGCAACTCAGTAGTTTGGGGGAAGGGAATGGGTCCTGGTCAGCAGCAGACCCTGGGGATTCAGTGTCTCTGGTAAGTGTCTGGAGGAAGATCCTACCCCCCCCCCCACACACACACACACAATGCCAGGAGAGGGGAAGGCCCATATCCCCCAGCCCCCCAAGAGAGGGCTCCGCACTCAGGCTGTCCCGTGGGGCTCTCCCCTCTGTTTCCTGTGCTGCTGTGTGTGTTGTCCTGTTGCTCGGAGCTGCCCGGGGCTCCTGTACCTTGGGCTGTTTCTTTTTTATTACATAATTTATTAGAAAACTGTTTATTCCAAATAAACCTCCATTGTGCAATGAGTGAAGTGGTGTTACAAGGCCCCAGACCTGCCTGTCCCCTGTGCTGCCCAGCAGGGCAGTAAGTGCTTTGGGCTGTCCTAAGGCAGCAGCTTGGAGCTGCACGTCATCCCCGGGCCTACGTGGCATGCATGGCACCAAGGGGCTTATGCTCACCACTGCTGCCAATGGCACCTGCTTGCGGAATCTGCAGCCCAGCCCAGCCTGGGATGGTGTTGGAGTGTCTGCCGGCTCACCTCTGCACCATGCACCAGGGTGCCCATGCTAAGGCCTGGGCCTCGCCATCCAGCTGGTATCCCGGACAGTGGAGGAGGCTGAAGGTAGCTGATCCGAACTGGAGTGCTCCCAGGTCAGGCTGTGGAGTTGGCACTGCCAGGCAGGGCTTCAGGACTGGCTCCCTCACCATCACTCAGCACTGCCAGCAGCAGCTGCATGTTTTCTGGGATAGGAAACCTTCCAGGTGTTGGGGAAGAATGGCTGAGGGGCAGCCCAGTTGAGGGTTCCCAGTGAGCAGAGCGCTGCGGCTGATGCGGGCACTTAGCAGAGCTGGCCCTGCAGCATGCTCCAGCCTCTGGTGCACTCCTGCTCCAGGCCACTCTACCGAGATAGGGAGCCCCAAAGTCTGCTCCTGAGCCTGGCCCTGCCCCTGCCCCAAAGAAGGGGGCTGGGATTCAGCTTCTTGGTAGGAGCTCCCATGTGCCACCAGCTTCCCAGCACCTTGCTCCCCTTTCTCCCAGGGCGAATGTCCTCATGAAGCTGCCCTGCTCCCCAGCAGCAAGAAGGGCAAAGTGCAGGTGCTATAGGTGTGGGGTGGGGAGCCTCCACACAGCAGCAGGAGGCAGGAATCCTGGCACTGTGTGCCCACCCCCGCCAAGGAGAAAGTACCTGGGTAGGGGAAATAACTACCTTGGCCTCCTCTCCCACTGCCTGTAGCTCAGACAGATAGGGGGCTTTGACTGTGCACAGACCACCCTGCAAAGGTGAGGCCAGGTGCCTCCTACAAGGATTACTGAGTGGTCTGGGCACTTGCTAGCTAGCATCCCCTGTTGGCTGGGATGTGACCCACACCCACCCACTGCCCCCTGCGGGGACCAGCTGAGCTTCATCTACCCATCTGCTCTGTATCTGGGTATGGCCTGTGGTGAGTGGTCTCAGCCCTCTGCCATGGCTGGGGCACTTGGCACAGCCTCACAGGCCCTGCCATCCCCCCACATTGCCAACCCCTTTCAGCCATGCAGGGAGCGTGGCAGAGATGCCATGTTGGGCAGACCTGCTCTGAGCCAGCAGCCTCCGCACCAGGGCTCCCCAGGCTGTGTGCAGCTGAGCCTGCGCTCGCCAGTTTAGGGTCTTTACACAACAGCAATAAACAACCCCCAGGGCACAGCACAGAACTGTACCCAGCCATGCCCAGCAGACTGCTAGTGGGTGCTTCGGTCATGAACACTGCCGCCACCACAGGGCTCCCAGTACTGAAAAGGATCCTGGCCTCTCCGTACCTGCTGGGGAAAGTTTTCCTGTGGCCCTGCAGCAGACGGGCCCTGAGAGGAGCTGGCCCAGGACCTTTCAAATCCACAGAGAGAATGCAGCCTCAAAGCCCTGGAGCAGAGCTTTCCTGCCTCCCCCACGCAGCATCACAGCTTCCCAGGTGGGCCAGTTCCTTTCCCTTCTGTGGGCTCACCACCTCTGCACCCCCAGTGCAACCCTGCTGCAGGGAACAGGGCATGAGGGCAGCAGCAGGGACAGAAGAGCAGGTGGCCCCAAGGGCTCATGCACCCCCCACATTGGGAACCCCTGCCCTAGAGACCCACTGCCTTAAACCCAGCCCCAAGGGCCATAAAGGCTGCAGGCTGTTAAGGGACCGTAGAGCTGGGGAGGCTCCAGGGGCTGGTGCTGGATCAGGCTGTCCCAGCTTCCTCCCAAGGGTTTGACTTGTAGAGCCCTACGGGCCAGATGCTGCATCCAGGTAACTCCCACTGCACACAGTGGGAATTGATCAGTGGCAGCAGCTGCTTAGCTGGGCTCAGCTGCGATGCAGGAGGCTCTCATGGCACCTGTGTACACTCTGCAGGGGTGGCCTGTTGGGGCTTGCAATGGGCAGGGGCACCGGAGACCCAGGGATGTCTTGCCCACTGGCAGAGGGCACAGGGGTGCATTAGGGTCACAAGGAGCCCCTGGGTCTGGTATTTACATACTAGTGTGAGGTCTCTGTGGCTGTCATAATCATGGTGAGATGGATGTGTGGACGCCAGGGAGGAGTTAGGTGTAGCTACTGACGGTTCTCTTCATAGGGTCTGGAATATGTGACCAGCCACCGGAAGTTGATAAAAGAAGAAAACTTGGTTAAGTTTCCTTCTCTCAGGTTGTCTGCACATACATTGAGTGTTGCACGCTTCCTAGTGAGCGCCAAGTTACAGTCTGAGCCACAGGCTCACCATGTGACTGCCCAGTCTTCAGGGAAGATTTCAGCCAGGGAAACCCAAGTGGCGGGGTGGGGGCTAGCCTGTTCGCAAGTGCAAACAGTGGAGTTTTGGACTGTAACTGTAGGGCCTGAAACTCATGCTGCATCCTTCCCCTAGGAAGTTAGCCAGCAGGGGGTTTGCACAGAGCCGTAACTTGCTATTTTTGCGCCCGAGGCAAGAATATAAAATTGCGCGCTCCCCCCCTTGCTCCTCTGGCCTCGCCGCCCCCCCTTGCCTCCTCCGGGTATGCCGCGGCCATGCTGCGCCCCCCCCCCCACGCTCCTCCGGCCGCCCCCCCCCTTGGCTCCTCCGGCCACGCACCCCCCCTTGCCTCCTCCGGGCATGCCGCGGCCATGCTGCGCCCCCCCCCCCCCCACGCTCCTCCGGCCGCCCCCCCCTTGGCTCCTCCGGCCACGCACACCCCCCCCCCCTCCTCCAGCCGTGCTGCCCCCCCCGGCTCCTCCGGCCGCGCTGCAGCCATGCTGCGTCCCCCCTCGCTGCTCCAGCCGCGCCACCGCCCCCTTGGCTCCTCCAGCCGCGCTGCGGCCATGCTGCACCCCCCCCACACTCCTCCGGCCGTGCCCCCCCTTGGCTCCTCCGGCAGCGTCATGCCATGCCCTCCCTTGGCTCCTCCGGACGCGCCGCCCCTCCCTTGGCTCCTCTGGCCATGCTGCAGCCATGCTGTGCCCCCCCCCCCCGCTCCTCCGGCCGCGCTGCCCCCGCCCCTTGGCTCCTCTGGCCGTGCTGCGGCCATGCTGCGCCCCCAATCCCCGCTGCTCCGGCCACGCCACCCCCACTCCTCTGGTCGCACCGCACCACTCGCTCCTCGCTCCTCCAGCTGTGCCGTACCCCCCCGCTCCGGCCGCAACCCCCCCTCGTGCCTACCTCCTTTGACCGCACCGCGGCAGCGCCAACCCCCCCCCATACTCACTTTTTTTTTTGCTTGGGGCGGCGGCAAAAAAGTTAGAGCCGGCCCTGCGCTCCCCGCCCCAGCTCACCTCTGCTCCGCCTCCGCCTCCCTGGGCCTGAGCGCGCCGCCAGTTGCTTCTCTGTGCTCCCAGGCTTCCCGTGCGAACAGCTGATTCGTGGGAAGCGGGGGGTGGAGAAGCAGAGCGGGGTGGAGCGTTCAGGGGAGGAGGCGGAGGCGGAGCAGAAGTGAGCCCTTGCGCCCCTCCCCTTTGTGCGCCCGAGGCAAGTGCCTCACTTGCCTCGCCCTTGTTACGGCACTGGGTTTGCTTCACCAAAAAAGTCTCACAGCCAATGAACCACTGCAAGAAGAACTTGGGGTGAAATTAATTAATTGGCCAGGAGGGGAACTGGTTAGTTAAGTTTAGGCTCTAGTAGGTATGTTGTGACTTTAGCTTATATGTAACCCTTGGTTTCTGCTGGCTGGCATTTGAATCGCTGGCCTTTGTTAAATACACTTAGGTCTGTTTATTGAGAAAGCAAATAAGTGTAAGTTCCATGGTGTGTCACTGCTGAGCTGGGGTGTTGTCAAGGCTCCTTCCCCACTCTGAACTTTAGGGTACAGATATGGGGGCCTGCATGAAAACTTCTAAGCTTAACTACCAGCTTAGATCTGGTCCGCTGCCACCACTCCCAATATGCTAATTCCCTTCCCTGGGTAGCCTTGAGAGACTCTTCACCAATTCCCTGGTGAATACAGATCCAAACCCCTTGGATCTTAAAACAAGGAGAAATTAACCATCCCCCCTCCTCTCTCCCACCAACTCCTGGTGGCTCAAGATCCAACCCCCTTGGATCTAAAAAACAGGGAAAATCAATCAGGTTCTTAAAAAGAAGGCTTTTAATTAAAGAAAAAGGTAAAAATCATCTCTGTAAAATCAGGATGGAAAATAACTTTACAGAGTAATCAAACTTAAAGAGCCCAGAGGACCCCCCTCTAGCCTTAGGTTCAAAGTTACAGCAAACAGAGGTAAACACCCTAGTAGAAGGTACATTTACAAGTTGAGAAAACAAAGATAAAACTAACACGCCTTGCCTGGCTGTACTTACAAGTTTGAAATATGAGAGACTTGTTCAGAAAGATTTGGAGAGCCTGGATTGATGTCTGGTCCCTCTTAGTCCCAAGAGTGAACTCCCACCAAAACAAAGAGCACAACCAAAAGCCTTCCCCCCACCAAGATTTGAAAGTATCTTGTCCCCTTATTGGTCCTTTGGGTCAGGTGTCAGCCAGGTTACCTGAGCTTCTTAACCCTTTATAGGTAAAAGGATTTTGGAGTCTCTGGCCAGGAGGGATTTTATAGTATTGTACACAGGAGGGCTGTTGCCCTTCCCTTTATAGTTATGACAGGTGTGCTGTTCCTTTAGCGACTAGGGTTACCATCCGTCCGGGTTTCCCCGGACATGTCCGGCTTTTTTAGCTTTAAATGGCCGTCCGGGGGGGATTTGTAATAAGGTAGAAATGTCCGGGATTTCCCCCTTCCCCTCATGCAGAGTGCGGCGCGGCTGATTGGACGGCTAGGCCTGATTGAAAGCCGCTCGCAGCCACTGGGGCCTCTAGCAGCCAGAGTCCCACCCCCTCCGCAGAGCAGCCCTTATTTGTTTGGCTGCACGTGGAGCCCACAGCTCTCCCTCGGCCTGGTGGGGCGGGCAGGCAAGGGACAGGGAACAGGGGGGGTTAGATTGGTCGGGGATTCTGGGGGGGGCTGTCAGGAGAAGGGGGTGTAGAGAGCGGTTGGGGCAGGCAGGGGACAGGGAATGGGGGGGTTAGATTGGTCGGGGGTTCTGGGGGGGCTGTCAGGAGAAGGGGGGTGTAGAGAGCGGTTGGGGCAGGTAAGGGACAGGGAACAGGGGGGGTTAGATTGGTCAGGGGTTCTGGGGGGGGGGCTGTCAGGAGAAGGGGGTGTAGAGAGCGGTTGGGGCAGTCCGGGGACAGGGAGCAGGGAGACTTAGGGTATGTCTACATTACGAGAGTAGTTCGATTTTACTTAAATCGAATTTGTGGAACCGATATTACAAAGTCGAACGTGTGTATCCACACTAAGGACAGTAATTCGACTTTGTGAGTCCACACTAACGGGGCAAGCGTCGACATTGGAAGCGGTGCACTGTGGGCAGCTATCCCACAGTTCCCGCAGTCCCCGCTGCCCATTGGAATTCTGGGTCGAGCCCCCAATGCCTTCTGGGGAAAAAAATGTGTCGAGGGTGGTTTTGGGTAACTGTTGTCATCCAACCGTCACTCCCGCCCTCCCTCCCTGAAAGCGCCGGCGGGCAATTAGTTCGCGCACTTTTCTGGTGAGTGACAGCGCGGACGCCACAGCACTGTGAGCATGGAGCCTGCTGCGATCATCGCTGCAGTTATGGCCGTTGTCAACACCTCGCACCTTATCATCCACCTTTTCCAGAGGCAGATGCTGAGAAATCGGGCGAGGAGGCTACGGCAGCGCGGTGAGGACCTGAAGTCTGAGAGTGGCACAGACCTGTCACAAAGCACGGGACCCCGCGCCGAGGACATCATGGTGGCAATGGGTCATGTTGATGCTGTGGAACGGTGATTCTGGGCCCGGGAAACAAGCACGGACTGGTGGGACCGCATAGTGCTGCAGGTCTGGGATGAATCACAGTGGCTGCGAAACTTTCGGATGTGGAAGGGAACTTTCCTGGAACTTTGTGAGTTGCTGTCCCCTGCCCTGAAGTGCAAGGACACCCGGATGTGAGCAGCCCTGACTGTCCAGAAGCGAGTGGCCATAGCCCTCTGGAAGCTTGCAACGCCAGACAGCTACCGGTCAGTCGCGAACCACTTTGGCGTGGGCAAATCTACCGTGGGAGTTGCTGTGATGCAAGTAGCCAACGCAATTGTTGAGCTACTGCTGTCAAAGGTAGTGACCCTGGGAAACGTGCAGGTGATCATAGATGGCTTCGCCGTGATGGGATTCCCAAACTGCGGTGGGGCTATAGATGGAACTCACATCCCTATCCTGGGACCGGACCACCAGGCCAGCCAGTACATTAACCTAAAGGGCTACTTTTCAATGGTGCTGCAAGCACTGGTGGACCATAGGGGACGTTTTACAAACATCGATGTCGGATGGCCGGGCAAGGTTCATGACGCTCGTGTTTTCAGGAACTCTGGTCTGTTTAGACGGCTGCAGGAAGGTATTTACTTCCCGGACCACAAAATAACTGTTGGGGATGTGGAGATGCCTATAGTCATCCTCGGGGACCCAGCCTACCCGCTAATGCCCTGGCTCATGAAGCCCTATACAGGCGCCCTGGACAGTGAAAAAGAACTCTTCAACTACCGTCTGAGCAAGTGCAGAATGGTGGTGGAGTGTGCTTTTGGACGTCTCAAGGGGAGATGGAGAAGCTTACTGACTTGCTCTGATCTCAGCGAAACCAATATCCCCATTGTTATTGCAGCTTGCTGTGTGCTCCACAATCTCTGTGAGAGCAAGGGGGAGACCGTTATGGTGGGGTGGGAGGTTGAGGCAAATAGCCTGGCTGCTGATTACGCCCAGCCAGACAGCCGTGCGATTAGAAGAGCCCAGCGGGACGCGCTGTGCATCAGGGAGGCTTTGAAAGCTAGGTTCCTCAGTGAGCAGGGTAACCTGTGACTATTACGTTTGTTTAAAGAGAAGCTGAACCTGCCCCCGTTTCTTTACCCAGTTAATGTTGACTATCCTCTCCAGTTACATACCCCCTTCACCCCGTTCCCCCCCTTCCAACACACGTTTAAAAATAAAATAAATGGAACTTTGTTAATGAACACCGTTTTCCTTATTACGGATTTCGCGGTAAAGTGTTGAAATTGGGACGCAGACTGTGGTGGGGAGCGGGCGTAGTGATGGAAAGAACGCTTCTAAACTCGAGGAATGACAGGCTCCTGCTCCTAGAGCGGTCCGCAGTGGTGGACTAGTTGTTTCAACGGAGCCTGCCACCCCTCCTTTTCGGGACTCTGTGTGTGGGGGCTATGTGACTTTGTGGCGGGGGAGGACGGTTACAGATCCCCTGCTGCGTGGCTCTGTGATCCAGGATAAGGACCGCTGCATAAGATCTCTAACCGCCCTCCCCCGCCACAAAGTCACATAGCCCCCCCCACACAGAACATGAAAACCACCTCCCAGACTGACCAGGGTGCCTAGTGACTGCAATGTGTGTGTGACCTTCTGCTGAACCTGCCCCCGTGTCTGTACCCTGGTAAAGGTGACTGTCCTCTCCAATTACCAACCCCCTTCCCCCCCTTCAAACACACTCTCCTCTAAAAGAACATGACGGAAACAGTAATTAACAGAAACATATTTTTTATTAGCAACTACACAGTTAGGGAATGAAACTGGGACGGGGGCTTGGGTGAGGCGGGAAGGAAAGGACTTATCAAATTTTGGGGAATGAGAGCCTTCTGGTACTTGAGCAGTCTGCAGGGGTGGAGTGACAGTTTTCACGGCCCCTGCCGCCCCTCCTTCTTGGGACTTTGGGTGAGGGGGGTATGGGACTTTGTGGTGGGGGAGGGCGGTTAGAGATAGACTGCAGCGGGGCTCTGTCCTCCTGCCTCCGGTCCTGCAGAACATCTACAAGGCGCCGGAGCGTGTCCGTTTGCTCCCTCATTAGTCCAAGCAGCGTTTGAGTCGCCTGCTGGTCTTCCTGCCGCCACCTCTCCTCCCGTTCGCTGTGTGATCGCTGGTATTGCGACATGTTCTCCCTCCACTGGGTCTGCTGGGCCGCCTCGGCTCGGGAACAGCCCATAAGTTCTGAGAACATGTCGTCCCGTGTCCTTTTCTTTCTCCGCCTAATCTGCGCCAGCCTCTGGGAGGGGGATGCCGGGGTAGGTCAGGAGACAGTCGCAGCTGTGGGATGGGAAAAAGGGAGTGAATTCCTCACAAAGATAAATTTTTGTGAACAATGAACATAGTCTTTCTCTGTGAACAAGACCATGCACAGCACCTATCACATGTGCACTCAGGACAAGGTCGAATTTTCGGCCTTCGCATTCAGTGCCTGGGGTCTTGCAGTGGAGATCAGACAAGCGGGGCAGGACAGCGGAATTCGGGTAGCAGGCTGACATGGTAAGCCGTAGACTTTTGGCTGCTTAAAACTTAAATTATAGCAGTGCCCTCCTTTCACGTTCAAAGCAATGCTCCTACCGTTAGCCAGTTCCTGCTGCCGGCAATCCGGCAAGCATGAACTCTGCCCCTGTCCCACCCCCTCGCGGCTTTCCCCGGGAAAGATCCCTGTATGCTGCCCCTCTCCCGCCTCCACCGCGTGGCTGTAAACCGCCGGTTACAGTTATGTAAAGGAACAGGCAAGCAGTCCCAATAGTAACATTCCCCTAATTCAAAGCAGGTCACCATGAGCGACATCACTCTGCTGAGGATTTCGGAGACAGAGAAAGACCGCATGCTGCGTGAAAGCCAGCAAAAACCAGGGCCATATGCCGCCATGCTCTGCAAGGCAATGATCCCAGAGTACTTGATGATAGCCTGGCGCGGAAAAGTTTCCTACCACGGAGGACACAATAAGGCCACTCTCCCCAGGAACCTCATGCAAAGGCTTTCCAATTACCTCCAGGAGAGCTTCGTGGAGATGTCCCATGAGGATTTCAGCTCTATCCCCGGACATATAGACCTTATTTTCCAATAGCTGCACTGGCAAGGACTAAACAGTAGAGCGCCTAGGGCAAACTAATCATGATAAACCGGACATTGTTAGATTCTTTTGCAGTAGTTGCACTGCCAAGGACTAAAACGTTAAGCGCCTAGGGCAAACTAATCATGAAAAACCCATTGTTAATATTCCTGTTCTGTTCAGAATAAATGTTTGCATGTTTAAAACACTTACCGACTGATCCTTCCCCTGATTCAGGGTCCGGGTTAACGCCTGGGGAGGGTTGGTAGGGGATCTCTGTGAGGGTGATGAAGAGATCCTGGCTGTCGGGGAAATCAGCGTTGTAAGCGCTGTCGACTGCCTCGTCCTCCTCATCTCCTTCCTCATCTTCCCTGTCCGCTAACATCTCCGAGGAAGCGGCCGTCGACAATATCCCATCCTCAGAGTCCACGGTCAATGGTGGGGTAGTGGTGGCGGCCGCACCTAGAATGGAATGCAATGCCTCGTAGAAACAGCATGTCTGGGGCTGGGATCCGGAGCGTCCGTTTGACTCTTTGGTCTTCTGGTACCCTTGTCTCAGCTCCTTGATTTTCACGCGGCACTGCGTTGCATCCCGGCTGTATCCTCTCTCTGTCATGGCTTTTGAGATCTTCTCGTAGATCTTTGCATTCCGTCTTTTCTATCGCAGCTCCGAAAGCACGGACTCATCGCCCCACACAGCAATCAGATCCAAGACTTCCCGATCAGTCCATGCTAGGGCCCTCTTTCTATTCTGAGATTGCATGGTCACCTCTGCTGGAGAGCTCTGCATCGTTGCCAGTGCTGCTGAGCTCACCACGATGTCCAAACAGGAAATGAGATTCAAATTGCCCAGACAGGAAAAGGAATTCAAATTTTCCCGGGGCTTTTCCTGTGTGGCTGGTCAGAGCATCCGAGCTCGGACTGCTGTCCAGAGTGTCAACAGAGTGGTGCACTGTGGGATAGCTCCCGGAGCTATTAGCGTCGAATTCCATCCACACCTACCTTAATTCGACATGGCCATGTCGAATTTAGCGCTACTCCCCTCGTTGGGGAGGAGTACAGAAATCGAATTTAAGAGACCTCTATGTCGACATAAATAGCTTCGTTGTGTGGACGGGTGCAGGGTTAATTCGATTTAACGCTGCTAAATTCGACATAACCTCCTAGTGTAGACCAGGCCTTAGATGGGGGTGGGGTCCTGGGGGCAGTTAGGGTGGCGGGGGGCAGGTAGGGGGTAGGGGGATTCTGAGGGGGGCGGGAAGTGGGAGGGGGCGGGGCTGGGGTGGGGCTAGGGCGGCACCCCGTGTCCTCTTTTTTGATTGTTGAAATATGGTAACCCTATTAGTGACAGAAGAGCTTGGAATTGGGCAAGTGTCCAGTGGATCAGGAGCAGGGTGCTGCCCGTGGGTGGTGGTGTCAGGGAGCTGATCCCCAGCAGGCACAGAAAAGGCTCCCTTGCACAAAGGGCAGGTAGTAGCGAGGTGCCCCACAGCCCTGGGTACTCCCGCAAAGTGCCACAGGGCATGGCCCAAAGTGGCAGCAGCCTCAGCACTCCACTCGACTGCCCGCTGCCCCCCAGGCTGTTGCTCACACGCGTGCAGTCCCCACTGCCTTCATGGAGCCCATGCACCTCCAGATCTGTGGGGAAGGCTGCTCAGCTGCTATGCTAAGCTGGGTGGAGGTTGGGGCTCACCCCAGAGATGGCTGGGCCCCAGCTTTGTAAGCTAGAATGTTTCAAAGGAGCACCTGCTTTGGAGACACAAGTGGCAGCACGTTCCACAGTGTCTCCTCAAGTGCCACCTGCACCATGGGCCCAGCTGATGGATTTTATGGGTGTGGGAGCTGGGAGTGGTGCCATGGAGGTTTTTCGCTAGTCACTGAGTTCATACCAGCCCTAGCAATGGGGACCCCAGCCCTGCGCTGGGGAACCTTCCTTCTCCCGTTCAGCTTCCCGTTGTCTTTGCTCGGTTTGTGCTGTGGTTAGTGGCAAGGCACATGTCGTATCACACCCAGCAGCATGGGTGTGAGTGGCACATTACAGAGAGAACTGAGCCGCTGTTGCTGCTGAAGGAGCTGCCGGTCCATGGCTGATGTGCCACACTGCAGGACTATGGCCAGGAGGCTCGTGCATAAGGCTGCTCCTTTGCGCATGGTGCCCATCACGTGAGCACCCTCCCCTATGAGGTCAGGCCAGCAGGGGAGGCTGGGCCATTGCTGGAGAGACAGGGCTTGTTCTGCCCTCTCCCCAGCTGCGATGGGCACCAGGCCAGGGCACTTCGAAGGCTGCTGAAATCTGACTTAGTCAACTGCCTCTTTCCTCCCCCCGCATTGCAAATCTCTCAATTTACAGATTAATTTACCGGCTGGGGGGCTGTAGGTGCATGTGGGGGAGCGTTGAGGGTGGAGATCTCAGGGCACGGGGGTGAGATATTGAAGCTGAGGCCTTGGGGGTGGGCGGGGGGTATGACTTGAGAAGAGCAATTCCACGCGCAGCCAGCAGGTGGCACAAGAGCACTACTTTCCCTTCCCCCTACACCCAGCCAAAGGTAAGGCCCCGATTCAGTGGAAAACGGCTGCATATTCCCAGCCTGCCTGGTCCCTTAGCCCCTGCTGCTGGGCAGCGCAGCAGCTTCACAGCCCAGCTGCCTGCTTTCCCCAATCCGTCTGAGCTAAAGCCCCATTGCAGCCCCCAGGACATTGCACAGGTCCACACACTGGGTCTCAGCGTCCAGACACGGGATTTGTGCTCTGGCTCCCCCCACCCCCTCTGCCGCTGAGCTGGAGATGGCATGGAGCCTGGCAACAGCCCCTCGAGGCACAGGCCAGAGGGTCCCACCGGGATCATCTGGATGGATCTCCTGTACACCACGCCCCAATGTAACCCCCACAGGTAGGTCCTGTATGCGCTCAGCAGGGCAGCGTCACTCCCTCAGTGCACCCACTGCCTGCCCCTTGCACCACACCAGTCTACCCTGGTGCTGGCTGCTCTTGCGATGGTGTGGCTGGTGTTTGGAGCAGTCCAGCTGCCTTAGACTGTGAGTGCCCTGGGGCAGGGTGCCGTATCTTTGCTCTACGTGCATACAGCACCCAGCACAGCAGGGTTCTGCCCTGGTCTAGGCCCTGTCACTAGACGATCCAGCCCCCGGCCCTCTCCGCCAAGCAGGGAGAGCTGCATGCCCTGAGCCTGCTGAGGTTTGAGAGAAGCAGTTGCAGAGAGCCCCGGGCAGGCCCCATCCACCCTTTCCAGAACACTCCCCCGGCTGGGAGGCTGGGAGCCCTGGTGCAGCTGGATTCAGCCGGGTCATGCACAGTGCCCCGTTGAGTGCCCCCCGGTGTAGGGAAGACCCTGGCACTGGGGCCAGTCCAGCACTGACAGGAGCCTGGGCTAGTGGGGTGTTCGTCTCTCCTCTCTGTGGCTCTCCAAGAGCCAGGCTGCTCCGAACTCCACGGGGAGTCCGGGCTGCAGAGCTGCGCCTGCCCCCTCACAGCGGGAGAGCCTGGGCAGATACTGGCCATGGCATGAGCCTGTGCCCTGGCAGGCAGTGGCTGGGCCAGCAGCACAGGCCAGACGTGCCCAGCCTCTGCTTTGCACGTGGAGCCCAGGGGCTGGGCCGGGGTGGGAGGCAAAGATCCTGGCTGAGTGGCTCCTGCTGGTCTGTGGGCTGAGTCAATCCCCT
Organism: Emys orbicularis; assembly: GCF_028017835.1. Lineage (NCBI taxonomy): Eukaryota > Metazoa > Chordata > Testudines > Emydidae > Emys > Emys orbicularis. The sequence continues at coordinate 43,869,113 of NC_088691.1, read as the reverse complement.
GCCCCCCTTCCTAGCAAACCCTGAGGCCAAGCTGCAGGTCCCATGGTGGTAGGGTTGCCAACTTTCTACTCACACAAAACTGAAGACTCTTGCCCCGCCCCTCCTCCGAGGCCCTGCCCCTACCCTGCCTCTTCTTCAAGACCCGCCCCCGCTCACTCCATCCCCCCACCCTGTAGCTCGCTCTCCCCACCCTCACTCACTCGCTCATTTTCACTGGGCTGGCTCAGAGGGCTGGGGTGTGGGAGGGGGTAAGGGCTCTGGCTGGGGGTGCTGGCTCTGGGGTGGGGCCAGAAATGAGGAGTTCAGGGTGCGGGGCAGAGGCTCCGGGCTGAGGCAGTGGGTTGGGATGCAAGAGGGGGTGAGGGCTCCGGCTGGGTGTGTGGGCTGTGGGGTGGGGCCAGGGATGAGGGGTTTGCGGTGCAGGAGGGAGCTCTGGCCTGGGGGTGGAGCCAAGGGGGTTGGATTATGGGAGGGGGTATGGGTTGAAGCAGGGGGTTGGGGTGTGGGAGGGGGTACAGGCTCTGGGATGGGGGTGCGGGTTCCGGGGTGGGGCCAGAAATGAGGGGTTCGGGGTGCGGGAGGGGGCTGGGGCAGGAGGTTGGAGTGTGTGTGGGGGGGGGTGAGGGCTCCGGCTGAGGTTGAGGGCTCTGGTGTGGGGACGGAGATGAGGGATTTGGGGTGCAGGAGGGTGCTTCAGGCTAGCGCTGAGGGGTTTGGCATATGGGAGGAGGCTTTGGGCTGGGGCAGGGAGTTGGGGTGCGGGGGGGGGTGAGGGCTCTGGCTGGGGGTGTAGACTCTGGGGTGGGGCTGGGGATGAGGAGTTTGGGGTGTAGGAAAGTGCTCTGTGCTGGGACCGAGGGGTTTGGAGGGCGGGAGGGGGTCAGGGATGCAGACTCTGGGTGGCGCTTATTGAAAGCAGCTCCAGAAAGCAGTGGCATGTCCCTCATCCAGCTTCTAGTTGGGGGCATGGCCAGGCGGATCTGCACGCTGCCCCGTCCACAGGCGCTGCCCCCACAGCTCCCATTGGCCATGGTTCCTGGCCAATGGGAGCTGCAGAACTGTCTCTTGGGGCAGGAACAGCATGCGGAGCCCCCTGGCTGCCCCTATGCGTAGGAGCCGGAGCGGGGACATGCTGCTGCTTTCGGGAGCTGCGCAGAGCTTCAGGGGGCAGCATTGCTCATCAGCCTTCACCTGGCACTGCCCACAAAGGCCACTTGCTGGCTCCTAGCTGCTGTGTGGCTCCGAGGTGGGGGTCAGCCTGGGCCAGGGCCTGCCCTGCCACCCAGGAGCATCTCTGCAGCCAGCTTCAGTTGTCAGGTCTGGGGACGGCAGATGTCCCCTGCAAATGGGCTGAAGAGTCAGGGGCCTAGAACACGCCTGGACCCCAACAGCTGGGCTGAGGCCTGAGCTCATGTGAGACCCCTGGCCCCAGGGGCCTTGAGCAGCTTTCGTGCCTGTGTTTAATCCCTTGGCAAGCTGCAAGCGAAACTAAAACCGCCCTGGGGAGCTGTGGCCAGCCAGCACGAGGCCAGGCGGTTGAATCCACCCTCAGCTTGTCCCAGGCAAACGGCCTATGTGAACAAGCCTTGATGACAAGGACAAACCCACTCTAGCCCCAGCACTGCGCTCAGAGTAGCACCCCAGCTGGACCCCCACAGCCAGGGCCGGCTCTAGGCACCAGCGCTCCAAGCATGTGCTTGGGGCGGCACTTTCCAAGGGGCAGCACTCCGGCTCCTTTTTTTTTTTTTTTTTGCTTGGGGCGCAAAAAGCCAGGAGGCGGCCCTGAGCGGAGGTGAGCTGTGGCGGTGGGGAGTGCGGGGAGGGCCGCAGGAAGTAACCTGGGGGGGGGGGGCAGAGGAACCGCTCCCCCCCAGCTCACCTCCGCTCCACCACCGCCTGCTTCCCCGAGCGCGCAGCCACTCCGCTTTTCCCCCTCCCTCCCAGGCTTGCCGCGTGAATCAGCTGTTTTGCGGCAAGCCTGGGAGGGAGGGGTAGGAGGGGAAATGTGGTGCGCCCGGGGGAGGAGGCAGGGCCTGGGATTTGGGGAAGGGGTTGGAATGGGGCGGGGAAGGGGCGGAGTTGGGGTGGGGCCGGGGGGGCACAGGAAATTTTTTTTGCTTGGGGCAGCAAAAAACTTGGAGCCAGCCCTGCCCACAGCCCCCTGCCCCAGCTGGGACCCCCCCAGCCCTCTGCCCTAGCCGCGACCCCACATCGCCGCAGTACCCTGCCCCAGCTAGGGCACACACACACACTTAGCACCTACCCCAGCTGGGACCCCACACCCCATAGCCCCCTGCCCCAGATGGGACCCCATAGCCCTCTGCAGCTGGGCACCCCCCCACTGCCCGCAGCATCCTGCCCCAGCTTGGGCCCTCCCCACACATAGCCCCTACCCCAGTTGGGAACCCCCACCCCTCATAGCACCTCTCCTCAGCTGGGACCCCTGTTACAGAGCCCCCTGCCCCAGCCATGACCCACTGCCAGGGCAACACACCCTAGTTCAACCTCTGGAGTAGCCCAAGATGTCAGCCATCATGTAAGGGCTAGAAACTGCACACCAGGGGCCCAGCGAGCTGGGTGCTTCGGGGCATCTGGCCCCGTTTTACTGCCTAAATGAGGGCAGAGCTCTTGGGAAACTCTGGTTCCATGTGCCCGTCCCCGCCGAGCACAGCCCTACCTGTGCAGTGTCCTGCCAGCCGCTTATGGGGCTGCACTGGGCCCCAGGGCACATGGGCCTGGAAAATTAGTCATGGTGGAAGGTGCCCAGACACTGCAGTGATGGGCACTGGCTAAGCCCCTGCTGCAGAGAACAGAGTTGCATGTTGGAGCTGGGAGCCTGACTGGCCAGGACGTCCCAGCTAAAGATTTGGGTGCTTGAGCGGGGCCAGCCCACCCTTCAGGGGCCTTGCCCATTGCCTGGGCCCCAGCTGGCCCCCAGAGCCTGGAGCACAAGGTGAGTGCTCTCCTCAGCCTTGCCCCGCTCTGCTCCCCAGGCACCCCGTGCGTGGGAGGGAGAGCAGCTGGGGCGGCAGTGGAGAAAGCCGAGCGTGTCCTGCCGCAGGAAGCCTCAGGCAGTGTCATCTCCAGCTGCTTCCTGCCACCTCTTTGCAGGGCTCCTGCAGGGCCGCTCCCGGCCCCCCGCAGCAGCTGGGTGCCCTGGCCAGCATCCCGGAACCCAGGCATTGTTCTGCACGCCAGCCACATTCCTTGGGTTGAGGAGAGGAAATGCCAGAGCAGGCGGGACGCACCAGAGGGGCCGCAGGGCGGTGCACGGCCGCACCAAGGGAGCAGGCAGCTGGCAGCCTGGTCCCGGTTCCTCTGTGGGGCTGCCTCCTCTCGGTCCTGTACCAGCGAATCCTACCAAGACTTCATGGCCTCGGAACAACCAGTCTTCCCAGTAGAGCCCCCAGTGGGAGTCAGGCAGTGGCCAGCCATGGACTCATCCGGACGCCTCCAGCCATCACTGTGGCAGGGAATCAGGACAAGGGCCTTGGCCTGGCTGGAGCACAGGCAGCGCAGGGCTGGCTCTGGCATGAGATGTTCTGGTATCAAGGGGTAGGGGAGTGTTGGTGGCTGCAAGGGGCTGAATCTATGGGGCATCCTGGGATGCAGGCAGGCTGTGGCATCAGAGTTGTGGGGAGCAGTAGGTGGTGCTGTGTAACCCAGTCTCTCGGGCGCTGGTTCCAGCCTGTAGGTGGTGCTAGGACCCAGTCTCTCGGGCGCTGGGACCAGCTCCCTCTGACATCTCTCTCCTGTATTGTGCTAATCCAGGGATGCTCCAGGACAGTTCCAGAGTCAAGGTGTGACCCCCCACACCGTGTTTGGGTCTCTGACTGAGCCCAAGCTAGGCCTGTCCCCTCTGATGGTGCAGTGGGCACTTTGCTTTCATTGCTGCTGACCCAGCCAGCATGCAGCACTCCCCTCTCAGGGAGGAGCCAGGTCTGAGGCCGCCACCTCTGTGTGGCAGAAAGGGCATTTCACAGCTAAAGTGGGGTTGCCCTGGGCTCCTGGCAAGCTGCCAACAGTATGACAGAGCTGGGGCACGTGCCACTGCAGGAGAATCAGGCCCCAGCCTCTCCTGGGCCTTTGCTCGCCGCCCCCGCCCCTCCCCCGGCCCTGGCACAGGCTGGGAGGAAATGGAATGAGAATTGGAGCCACGTTGCTCACAGTCTGATTCAGGCAGGGCTAGTGCACAGCAGGGAATGAGCCCTGTGGGGAGGCCCACCAGCATCGGGCAGCTGTGGCTGCATGCCTGCCCTGGGGCCATGGGACCAGCTCACGTGTATGTGTGTGTGTAACGGAGGAGGTGTGTGTGTATGTGCATATGCTCACAAGGGGTGTGTGTGTGTGTGTGTAAGTGTGTGCATGTGCCCTCAGGGTGGAACTGTACATGTGCTCACAAGGTCTGTGTGTGCCTGTCTGTCTGCTCACAGGGTGTGTTTGTGTGTGCTCACACCATGCGTGTGTGTGCATGTCAGCTCACAGGGTAGGGGCTTGTGCACTCACGGTGTGTGTATGTGTGTGTGTGTGTGTGTGTGTGTGTGTGTGCGCTCACAGGGCGTGGTGCATACACATGCTCACGGGGGCATGCACGTGTGTGTGCCCACGCTCGCAGGGTGTGTGTGCGCTCATAGGGTGTGTATGTGTGTGCTCACATCCATTCACAGTCACAAGGTGTCGTGTGTGTGGACATGTGTGCTCACAGAGAGGTGTGTGTATGTGTGGTCACGGTGTATGTGTGTGTGTGTGTGCGCCTATGCTCACAGGGTATGGGTGTGTGCATGCACATGCTCATGGGGGCGTGCATGTGTGTGTGGGCATGTGTGCTCACAAAGGGCTGTGTGTGCACGCGTGCTCACAAAGGGGTGTGTGTATGTGTGCTCATCGTGTGTGTGTGTGTGTGCGCACTTACAGGTGTGCAACTGTATGTGTGTGTGCGTGCTCACACGGTGTGTGAGTACATGGTGTGGAAGCTGCCAGCTCTGAGCACAGCCTGGAGCTGTTTCCTGTGTTAATCCCTCTTTGCTCTACAATCCTCAGAGACAAGCGCCCATCCCATCCGATCAGCCCCCCACCCCCCAGCACGGAGCCGCTCCCGCTAATCTGCTTTCTGCTGCAGTGAATCATTTAAACCTGCCCCCCTGGGTGCAGCACCCACATTATGCTGCCCCTTGGCAGGGGGGTCCACTGTGGCAATCCATCCCATTCCCTGCACCTGGGCATGGCTTCCCTTTGTCTCTCCCCAGCCCCCTGCCATCTGCCTTGCCCTCTCCTGGCGTCACTCCGGCTGGTTCACCAGCTCTGCTGGCCTCCTGGCTGTCTCATGGCCACGCCACCAGCCTCCTTCTCTGGGTCTCTGCTGACACTGACTCTCCCCTTAAGCGTGTGACTCATTGTGCTCTCCTGGCAGGGGCACCAGTGCCCAGGGGCTCGTTCAGTGCCCACAGAGCTCTGTTCTCCTGTACTCTGCCCTTTTCCCACGCCATTAACTCCTGGGCTCAGCCATCACCTCTGGGCTGATTCCTCAGATCCCCTCTCTGCTCTGGACGACCCTCCTGTTTCTCGAGCCTATCGCTAGCCACCCCGAACTGCAGCTGCTGGGTCTCCCTCCCGCCTACTTCTCTGGCCATGTCTCTGTGGGCATCCATCTGCACTGGGTTCCAGCCACTCTTCTTCCCTTCCACAGACCTCTGGCTCTGCCTCCTGCAGTGTGGTCCACTCCTCCTCCTGGTCCCCATGTGCTGTCCACACCAGACTCCTAAGGCCCCATCTCTGTGCCCCCCATGCCTGGAAGGACCTCTCCTCCGGCATGTGCCAACTCCTCTGTCTTCCCTGGCTGGGCCCTGTTGGTCTCTGTGGGTGCCCTCAGGCCAAGCACCTGCCCGGCATTGCATGCCCCTGCACAGCCCTGAGTATGCTGACAGGTCTATGCCAGTGATGCCTAGTAAGGGTGCTGCTGTCTGGTGCCAGCCCCGTTGCCCGGGCAGTGCCCCACTATGCTCTGAATAGGAAGCTTTTCCCCGTCTCAGGGCACTGGCACTGAGTCTGCCTCCCCACCATGGTGGGACGTGGCTCCTTGGCCCCTGCAGACAGGAAGCCATGAGCAGAGGGAAAAGTGGAGCTCAGTTGCTTTTAAGCACAGTGCGGAAGCCAAGGGCTTCGGAAGAGCCCTGCCAGGAGGAGCTGGCCCTATCTGCGTGGCCTTGGAGATGCAGTGGAGCAGGGCTGCGGGCGGACAGCCAGGCCAGGAAAGGCCAGAGATTCCAGCGCTCCCTTCTGGGCTTCCCGCACGGGGAACCTTTTCCGCTCCACTCCAGCTGGACAATCCCAGCCTTGGTCCTCCCGCGCCCCGGCTGAGTGCAGGCAAACACAGCACAGCTCGGGTCAGAGCCCAGCTGTGTGTCTGGTGGACAGAGACCAAGGTTGCACGATGTTCAGTGCTATGGGACACTCTACCAGGCTGCCCCCATGTACCCTACAACCCAGCCCGCAGGAACCCCTTGTGTCCTGCCCCCGGATGGTGGGGGGGTGTATATGCCTGCTAGGCTCACACTCTCTGTACAGGCTGCCAAGTGAGAGCACAGCAACCTGGCTGCAGCACAGACAGCCCCGGCCAGGCCACTGGGCTCGGTGGGGACTGAGGGGCGCCCCAGGACATGCAGATAGGAGCGGGGACACCACTGCTTTAAGGCAGCTTCAGAGGGGTCAGGTCAAGGTCCTGCCCCTTTCCTCCAGAGCAGAGCACAGACCAGGGCCTGCCCCACCAGCTCCCTTTCCCCCAGAGCAGGGCGGGCACCAGGGACCAGGGCCTGCCCCACCAGCTCTCAGGCCAGGGAGTGTCAGAGCTGGGGACCCCTGTCCCTCCATGTGGAAGACTGATAGGCAGGGAGCACTGAGTGACGTGCTCCAGCCAATGGGACTTTGAGCAGCAGCTGTGTACTGCAGAGGTTAGCTGTGAAGGCCCCGGGGGACTCCCCGCTCCAGGCAAGCTGGACCAGGGACTCGTGCCTCCAGCCAGCCTCTGTGTCAACTAGAGCGAGCCCTCCAGCAAGAGACAGCCCGCCTGGGTCGCCAGCCTCCACATGCTGCCTTAAGCCCACCCCAGTGCAGTGACGCTGGCTGTTAGCAGCAGGGGAGGCGCTGGGTGAGGGAGGGACAATGCCATGGCAAGAAACTAGCCTGTGCTGGTGTCAGCCTGCAGGGGGTGCTGTGACCCAGCCTCTCGGGGCGCTGCTGCCGGCCTGTAGGGGGCGCTGTGACCCAGCCTCTCTATGATGCTCTAGGACTGGCTGTCTTAAGGGCCATTCTGGGGGAGGAGGCCCTTGCAAGGTGGGGTCCCCCCTCTGCCCCAGCCCCATCCCTCCAGGCCTTTCCCCAGCTCTGAGAGAGGATTGAGTGGCACAGCCCCTCACCCTGTGTGGAAGGGAGGCCTCAGTGTCCCACCTTCCTTTGGCAAGGGGGGGGGGGTCTGCCCTCCTGAGACAACAGCGCACCCTACCCTCTCCCCCAAACTAGACCCATCCCGCACGCTCCTCAGATGACAGCGCCCCCCCCCCCCGCCCCCAAACTGGACCCATCCCTCCCCCGTCCCCATATGACTGCAGCCCCTCCCCGCCCCAGCCCCCAAACTAGACCCATCCCGCCCCCCCACCTCAGCCCGAAAACTGGACGCATCCTGCACCCCCACCCAGATTGCAACCCCCAAACTGGGCATGTCCCACCCCACAACCCTGAAACTGAGCTCAGCCTGCACCCCTTCTCCCACAACTGGGCCTGACCAGCACCACCCCCTCAGGTCTCCTCCCGGCTTGAGGCACCAGGCGATGGAGGCGCTGGGTCCCCTCTTCCCCCTGTGTGGCACACGGGAACAGGGGCACTGGGTCCCCTCCTGGGGTACCTAGCGGGGAGACCGGGGCACTGGGTTCCCTCCCCTCCCGCCGGGGCACCTGGCAAAGGGGGGGGATGGGGGCGCTGGGTCCCCTCGTCATCCACCCCGGGTACCTGATGGGGGGGGGACGGGGGCGCTGGGTCCCCTCTCCCCCCCGGGGACAACCTGTGGGTGACTAGAGGTGCTGGGCCCCTGGGGCGCTGGGTCCCCCTGGGGCAAGTGTGTTAGAAGCTGCAAGGGCTGGGAGTCCAGGCCTTGCCTCAAGTTTTCTCGTCATCCCTTAGACTTCCTAGGGCTCAGCTTCTGTAGTCCCCAGAATCTGTGTCATTCCCCCCACTCCCAGAGCCACACCAACAGGAGATGGGACAGGCCAGCTTCCCTAGTTTCATAGCATTTACGGGCAGATGGGATCATTAGATCGTCCAGTCTGACTTCCTATGTGTCACAGGCCCTGACATGTCACCCCAATACCCCTATTTTGAACCCTGTGACTTCAGTTAAACTAAAGCCCTTGAGATATTACACTATTGTGAATCACAGACAGAGAACAGGAGCAATCCAGGCATCACCAGCACCCAAGGCCCCTGCAATGGCAGGGAATTGGTTACGGGTGATCCGACCAGGCGACCCTCGCCCCATGCTGCAGCGGAAGGTGAAAAACCTCAATGGTTCCTGCCACTCTGGTTAATTCCTGCAGGGAATGGCCCTGAACACTTGGGGGCCTGTTTAACTTTGAGATCCCCTTTTCTCGGTAGGCCTTATCTCTGGTTTCAGGATCCAGTCTAGCGATGGGGGACTGTGTCTCTTTACACGGAGTGAATGAGTGTCCCTGCTACAGGGAGTCAGTGTACACACTGCAGTGCTAACACAGCTGATCGCTCGGGGTTAACACTGTCGTGTCTGGTTGCTGTGCAGCCAGGTTGGCTCTCGATTCCATCGTCCAAGCGTTTCCCAGCTCAAGTCTGCATCCCAGAGGTGATGCGGGGGTGGAGGGGAGGCATGGGGGGCTCAAGTGCCCCCCCAGATTGGCCTGCCAGGGGCAGGGAGAAAGAGGGGCTCTATCTTTCTCCCTGTGCCTCCCCCCACCCCCGTACTTTTGGCTACATTGGCTGCTCTCCCTGGCAGCCGGGCGGGGAGCAGGGCAGAGCCGCATCTGCTTGAGAGCCTGGCTGGGAGACAGCAGGGCTGCTCCCTGTCTGGGCTCAGCTGGGTGTGGGGGAGAAGAGGGGACTCTAGCTCACTTGGCCCCAGTCCCTGCAGCATGGCCCGGCCCAGTTGCCAAGGACAGGGGCCGAGCGATCCAGAAACATGCTGGGGTTGGGGGACTCTGGCTCACTCAACCCTGTTCCTGGCAAGTGGGGCGGCAGCGAGCTGCCTCCCACCTGGGCCCTGCTACAGATACAGGGGCCGAGCAAGCTGGAGCCCCACCCCCTCCTGCTGGCAGCCAAGCCCAGGCTGCCTCCCAGCCAGGCTCTCTCAGGCAGAAGCGGCTCTGTCCCGCTCCCTACCCGGCTGCCAGGGACAGTGGGTCAAACTTGCTTGGGGCAGGGGAGAGGCACAGGAAGAGAAAGACAGAACCCCCCAGGCCCCTCCCTGCAGGTAACATGGGATGGGGAGAACGTGGCAGCCCAGGGTTGGGCGGGGGTGGGTGGGGGGGGTGTCACTCGGCAGGGGAGACATGTGGGCCAGTCATATGTCCTCCCCTTTAGCTTGGAGCTTGGTCCCAGGCTGTTTAACATTTTTATCGATGACTTGGAAGAAGGCAAAAAATCATCACTGATAGTTTGCAGACGATACAAACATTGGAGGAATGGTAAATAATGAAGAGGACAAGTCACTGATACAGAGCGGTTTGGATCACTTGGTAAATGGGGCGCAAGCAAACAATGTGTGTTTTAATATGGCCAAGTGCAAATATACATCGAGGAACAAAGAATGCAGGCCACACTTACTGGATGGGGAGCTCTATCCTGGGAAGCAGCGACTCTGAAAAAGACTTGCATGGTATCAGAGTAGTAGCCGTGTTAGTCTGTATCCACAAAAACAACGAGGAGTCTGGTGGCACCTTAAGGACTAACAGATTTATTTGGGGTTAAGCTTTCATGGGTAAAAAACCCACTTCTTCAGATGCATGGAGTGAAAATTACAGATACAAGGATAAATATATATTGGCACATGTATAGGTGCTGACTTCCCCTTTTTCTCGTGGGTGCTCGACACCCCCCCCACCCCCAGCCCCGCCCCCACTCCACTCCTTCCATGAGGCCCCACTCCTGCCCTGCCTCTTCCCACCCCTTTCCCACCCCCATTCCAACCCCTTCCCCAAAGTCCATGCCCCAACTCTGCCCCCTCCCTGCCAACTTCTTCCCCAAATCCCCAGCCCGGCCCCGCCTCTTCCCCACCTCCTCCCCTGAGCGTGCCACGTTCCCGCTCCTCCCCACCCTCCCGGAGCATGCTAATGCTGCCAAACAGCTGTTTGGCGCTGGCCGGGTGGGAAATGCTGGGAGGTAGGCAGAGGAGCGGAGATACCGTGCGCTCAGGGCGGGAGGAGGAGGTGGGGCGGGGAGGTGAGGGGAGATTGGCTGCTGGTGGGTGCAGAGCACCCACCAATTTTTCCCCGTGGGTGCTCCAGCCCCGAAGCAGCCATGGAGTCGGCACCTATGGGCACATGAAGAGAAGGGAGTTACCTTACAAGTGGAGAACCAATGTTGAAGGCCAATTTAATCAGGGTGGATGTGGTCTACTCCCAATAATTGATGAGGAGGTGTCAATACCAAGAGAGGGAAAATTGCTTTTGTAGTGAGCCAGCCACTCCCAGTCCCTATTCAAGCCCAAATTGATGGTGTTAAGTTTGCAAATGAATTGTAACTCTGCAGTTTCTCTTTGAAGTCTGTTTTTGACATTTTTTTGTTGAAGAATGGCTACTTTTAAATCTGTTATTGAGTGTCCAGGGAGACTGAAGTGTTCTCCTACTGGCTTTTGTATGTTACCATTCCTGATGTCTGATTTGTGTCCATTTATCCTTTTATGAAGAGACTGTCCGGTTTGGCCAATGTACATGGCAGAGGGGCATTGCTGGCACATGATGGCATATATCACATTAGTAGATGTGCAGGTGAATGAGCCTTTGATGGTGTGGCAGGTGTGGTTGGGTCCTATGATGGTGTTACTAGAGTAGATATGGGGACAGAGTAGGCAACGGGGTTTGTTACAGGGATTGGTTCCTGGGTTAGTATTTCTGTGGTGTGGTGTGTATTTGCTGGTGAGTATTTGCTTCAGGTTGGGGGGCTGTCTGTAAGCGAGGACTGGCCTGCCTCCCAAAGCCTGTGAGAGTGGGGGATCGTTTTCCAGAATAGGTTGTAGATCGTTGATGATGCACTGGAGAGGTTGTAGCTGGGGGCTGTACGTGATGGCCAGTAGTGTTCTGTTATTTTCCTTGTTGGGCCTGTCCTGTAGTATCATCAGGGCCGGCTCCAGGCACCAGGCAACTAAGCACATGCTTGGGGCGGCACCTGGTAAGGGGCGGCCAATCGTGGGGTGGCAGGGGGGGCAGCGCAGCATTCCGTGGGGGGGCGGGGGCGCTCCGGCGGCACGGCGCTTGGCGGGGGGCGCTCCGGCGGCGTGGCGCTCGGCAGGGGGGCGGCGCGGGCCGCGGCGCTCGGGGGGGGGTGTCCGGCAGCGCGGCACAGCGCGGCGCTCGGCGGCGCGGCACTTTTTTTTGCTGCTTGGGGCAGCAAAAAAGTTAGAGCCGGCCCTGAGTATCATAGAATCATAGAATATCAGGGTTGGAAGGGATCTCAGGAGGTCATCTAGTCCAACCCCCTGCTCAAAGTAGGACCAATTCCCAACTAAGTCATCCCAGCCAGGGCTTTGTCAAGCCGGGCCTTAAAAACCTCCAAGGAAGGTGATTCCACCACCTCCCTAGGTAAAGCACCCTCCTAGTGAAATAGTGTTTCCTAATATCCAACCTAGACCTCCCCCACTGCAACTTGAGACCATTGCTCCTTGTTCTGTCATCTGCCACCACTGAGAACAGCCGAGCTCCATCCTCTTTGGAACCCTCCCTTAGGTAGTTGAAAGCAGCTGTCAAATCCCCCCTCATTCTTCTCTTCTGGAGACTAAACAATCCCAGTTCCCTCAGCCTCTCCTCATAAGTCATGTGCTCCAGACCCCTAATCATTTTTGTTGCCCTCCGCTGGACTCTTTCCAATATTTCCACATCCTTCTTGTAGTGTGGGGCCCAAAACTGGACACAGTACTCCAGGTGAGGCCTCACCAATGTCGCATAAAGGGGAACGATCACGTCCCTCGATCTGCTGGCAATGCCCCTACTTATACAGCCCAAAATGCCATTAGCCTTCTTGGCAACAAGAGCACACTGTTGACTCATATCCAGCTTCTTGTCCACCGTGACCCCTAGGTCCTTTTCTGCAGAACTGCTACCTAGCCATTCAGTCCCTAGTCTGTAGCAGTGCATAGGATTCTTCCGTCCTAAGTGCAGGACTCTGCACTTGTCCTTGTTGAACCTCATCAGGTTTCTTTTGGCCCAATCCTCCAATTTGTCTAGGTCCCTCTGTATCTGATCCCTACCCTCCAGCGTATCTACCACGCCTCCCAGTTTAGTGTCATCTGCAAACTTGCTGAGAGTGCAGTCCACACCATCCTCCAGATCATTAATAAAGATATTAAACAAAACCGGCCCCAGGACCGACCCTCCGCTTGAAACCGGCTGCCAACTAGACATGGAGCCATTGATCACTACCCGTTGAGCCCGACGATCTAGCCAGCTTTCTATCCACCTTACAGTCCATTCATCTAGCCCATACTTCTTTAACTTGGCGGCAAGAATACTGTGGGAGACCGTATCAAAAGCTTTGCTAAAGTCAAGGAATAACACATCCACTGTTTTCCCCTCATCCACAGAGCCAGTTATCTCATCATAGAAGGCAATTAGCCATATGAAGTGGAGGATTGGGCCAAAAGAAATCTGATGAGATTCAACAAGGACAAGTGCAGAGTCCTGCACTTAGGACAGAAGAATCCCATGCACTGCTACATGGGACCAAATGGCTAGGCAGCAGTTCTGCAGAAAAGGACCTAGGGGTTACAGTGGATGAGAAGCTGGATATGAGTCAACAGTGAGCCCTTGTTGCCAAGAAGGCTAATGGCATTTTGGGCTGTATAAGTAGGGGCATTGCCAGCAGATCGAGGGACGTGATCATTCCCCTCTATTCGGCATTGGTGAGGCCTCATCTGGAGTACTGTGTCCAGTTTTGGGCCCCACACTACAAGAAGGATGTGGAAAAATTGGAAAAAGTTCAGCAGAAGGCAACAAAAATTACACTGCGCTACAGCCAAAATGCTTCTGAAATAAATATAGTCAAACGTTACTAATTCTGGGTCACTGAGAACAAAAATGATGCTTAAAATTGTTGATTGGCTCTAGTTTTCAAGATATGCTATTGGGTCAGTATATACGACCCTTGACTTGGGAATGGCGGAGGATAAGTGAGTTATAAAGGGAAGGGATCTCAATTTAAACCAGAAATGACTAAAATACATCTTTGACTGGATCTATGAATAAATCTATGACTGGGTTTGGACAGTACTTGCTTTTTAGGCAAAACAATGAATGATGCAATCTGAAGCTGGTATTGCATCATACATGATATGAATTGCATCATGTTATTCCTAGAAGTCATGGATGATGCAATCATAACGAAGCTTACATCACTCTTGTCATAACTATAAAGGGAAGGGTAACAGCTCTCCTGTGTACAGTACTATAAAATCCCTCCTGGCCAGAGACTCCAAAATCCTTTTACCTGTAAAGGGTTAAGAAGCTCGGGTAACCTGGCTGACACCTGACCCAAAGGACCAATAAGGAGACAAGATACTTTCAAATCTTGGGGGGGGGAAAGGCTTTTGTTTGTGCTCTTTGTTTAGGGGTTGTTCGCTTTTGGGACTGAGAGGGACCAGACATCAATCCAGGTTCTCACCATCTTTCTAAACAAGTCTTTCATATTTCAAACTTGTAAGTAAAAAGCCAGGCAAGGCGTCTTAGTTTTACTTTGTTTTCTCAACTTGTAAATGTACCTTTTACTAGAGTGTTTATCTTTGTTTGCTGTACTTTGAACCTGAGACTAGAGGGGGGTCCTCTGAGCTCTTTAAGTTTGATTACCCTGTAAAGTTATTTTCCATACTGATTTTACAGAGATGATTTTTACCTTTTTCTTTAATTAAAAGCCTTCTTTTTAAGAACCTGATTGATTTTTCCTTGTTTTTAGATCCAAGGGAGTTGGATCTGTATTCACCAGGAGTTGGTGAAAGGAAGGAGGGGGGAAGGGTCAATTTCTCCTTGTTTTAAGATCCAAGGGGTTTGGATCTGTATTCACCAGGGAATTGGTGAAAGGTTTCTCAAAGCTTCCCAGGGAAGGGAATTAGCCTGTGGGAATGGTGGCAGCGGACCAGATCTAAGCTGGTAGTTAAGCTTAGAAGTCCTCATGCAGGCCCCCACACTTGTACCCTAAAGTTCAAAGTGGGGATACAGCCTTGACAACTCTGCTGAACAAATTGCCCTATATCAGCTCTAGAAATCATACAGTGTCGTGCTCTCTTATTTGTCAGTGTTTGATTTTGCAAAGGGACACATTTCTGTTTAGCCTAAGTGAGCAGAGATGCCTCGTACTTGTGTGAACAGTGCAGATAACTTCTGCTATGTTTGTGGTGAAGTGACTTTTGCATCACAAAAGCACAGTATAACCACTATGGTTAAGAAAGCCGATCACCTTTATTTTGGCTGCAAAATTGGAGATCAGGACAAGAGGTGGGCCCCACACATATGCTGCAACACTTGTGCAATAAATCTTCACCAGTGGTTGAACAGGAAAAGGAAATCTATGCCTTTTGCAGTGCCAATGATTTGGAGAGAGCCAACAGATCATACCAGCAATTGTTACTTCTGCATGGTGCCTCCAGTTGGGAAAGGTGTGTCAAAGAAGAAAAAGTGGACTGTGCATTATCCAAACATTCCATCAGCTATACGCCCAGTACCCCACGGAGAAGGATTGCCGGTTCCTGATGCACCAGAATCATTCTCACTTGAGTCAGACGAGGAAGAGGAAGAGGATGAAACTTCTGGTCCTGAACCATCAATGTCACAGGACCCACATTTTCCTCCCATCCTCCTCCTCTGAACCACACCTCATAACACAAGGTGAACTGAATGACCTTGTCAGGGATTTGGAACTACCCAAGAGTAAGGCAGAGCTGTTGGGCTCCAGACTACAGCAGTGGAATCTCCTGGCAGGTGATGTTAGGGTTTCCATGTTCCGTGACCGTCAAAAGGATCTTGTCCCATTCTTCTTCATGGAAGGTGATCTTGTAGCCTGCAACAACATCGATGGTGTGATGGCAGCCCTCAACATCGTTCACGATCCAGATGAGTGGAGACTGTTCATTGATTCATCGAAGACGAGTCTTAAAGCTGTTTTACTGCATAATGGCAATGTTTTGCCATCAATTCCAGTTGGTCATGCAGTCCATATGAAGGAAACCTATGACAACATAAAACAAATTTTGAGGTGCATAAACTATGACCAACATCAGTGGCAGCTTTGTGGCGATTTGAAGGTTGTTGCTCTCTTGCTTGGTCTGCAGACTGGATACACAAAGTACTGCTGTTTTCTCTGCGAATGGGATAGTCGTGCAAGAGATTCCCACTACATCAAGAAAGATTGGCCACTCCGACAGTCATTGGAGCCTGGGAGGAAAAGTGTTCAGCATCCACCACTTGTTGAATCAAGGAAGATTTTGTTACCACCCTTACACATCAAGCTGGGTCTGATGAAGAACTTTGTCAAGGCCATTGACAAAACACAAGCAGCTTTCAAGTACCTCCGTGGAAAATTTCCAAGGTTAAGTGAAGCTAAGATGTTGGTCCTCAGATTCGTGAACTTCTTCGAGATGATGCATTTGACCATGCACTGCGTGGCAAGGAAAAGATGGCATGGAAAGCCTTCCAGTTAGTGGCAATAAATTTTCTCGGAAACAACAAGGCAGACAACTACAGGTTGTTGGTGGAAAACCTCCTCAAGGCATACAAAAGCCTTGGTTGCAACATGTCACTAAAGATACATTTTTTGCACTCTCATCTAGATTTTTTTCCACCGAACTGCGGAGCAGTGAGCGACGAGCACGGTGAGCGATTTCACCAGAACATTGCAACAATGGAGAAACGCTATCAGGGCAAATGGAGCCCATCAATGCTTGCAGACTTTTGTTGGACAGTGACAAGAGATGCCAAGAAGCGCCGAGTAGACACTGAATAGGACTGAACTATGTACATAATAGTTTTTTGCCTTTTGTTTCATAATAAATTTTATTTATATAACCCTTTTGCTGATTTTTAAAGTGTTACATAAACAGGACAGGTGAAATATTATCATGTAAAGCAACCGTAAACACATGAAAAGACCTAGGTTTACAATTTATGATTAAAACTCTACTATCTACACAATAGACATAGACATAAAATGTAAAAACTTAAATATCTTAGGAACAGTAGCCAATCAGTTGTTTTAATTGTCATATTTGAATTCAACACATCAAAATACATAATAAATAGCACATTTTATCTCTGAAGCAGACGACTTCTCAAAAATTGTAGACCAGTGTTATTAGGGGACTGGAGCACATGACTTATGAGGAGAGGCTGAGGGAACTGGGATTGTTTAGTCTGCAGAAGAGAAGAATGAGGTGGGATTTGATAGCTGCTTTCAACTACCTGAAAGGGGGTTCCAAAGAGGATGGATCTAGACTGTTCTCAGTGGTAGCAGATCACAGAACAAGGAGTAATGGTCTCAAGTTGCAGTGGGGGAGGTTTAGGTTGGATATTAGGAAAAACTTTTTTACTAGGAGGGTGGTGAAGCAGTGGAATGGGTTACCTAGAGAGGTGGTGGAATCTCCTTCCTTAGAGGTTTTTAAGGTCAGGCTTGACAAAGCCCTGGCTGGGATGATTTAGTTGGGAATTGGTCCTGCTTTGAGCAGGGGGTTGGACTAGATGACCTCCTGAGGTTCCTTCCAATCCTGATATTCTATGATTCTATGAAGTGGAAATCCATCAACTTCATGAAAAAACTCGCACAGATACAGAGAGACATCATCTTCCTCTCCAAGTGCAAACAGATGGACATCCTATCAAATGGACTGAAGGTAAAAAAATCCATTGCAATCGACATACTACACTGACTATGGTGAGAGATTGTGCCACACGCTCTCAAAGAAACTGAGGAACCCCCTGATCAGCATGTTGTACAGCAAACAGGAGAAGATCAAGAATGAGCTCTCAAAACTGGAGACTCTCATACAAAACCAACCTTCCACACAAACTTCCACATGGCTGGACTTTACAAAAACAAGACAAGCCATTTACAACGCACACTACTTCTCTACAGAGGAAAAAGGACAGTAAACTATCTAAACTCCTACATGCCACAGGGGGCTACAACAGTGGTACCCTTAACTCACCCAACAATATTGTTAATCTATCCAACCACACACTTAGCCCGGCAGAAGAGTCTGTCCTATCTCAGGGACTCCCTTTCTGCCCCACCACCCCCACCCCCACTCACTTGATACAGTTCTGTGATGATCTGGAAGCCTACTTTTGCCGTCTCCGACTCAAAGAATATTTTCAACACACCACTGAACAGAGCACTGACCTACAGGAACCCTCCTACCAACATTACAAGAGGAAGAATTCTGCATGGACTCCTCCTGACAGTCGAAATTACAGACTGGACTTCTACATAGAGTGCTTCCGCAGACATGCACAGGCTGAAATTGTGAACAAACAGCATCACTTGCCCCATAACCTCAGCCGTACAGAACACAATGCCATCCACAGCCTCAGAAACAACTCTGACATTATAATCAAAGGGGCCGACAAAGAAGGTGCTGTAGTCATCATGAACAGGTGAGATTATGAACAGGAGGCTGCCAGGCAACTCTCCAACACCACATTCTACAGGCCACTATCCTCCGATCCCACTGAGGAGTACCAAAAGAAACTACACCATCTGCTCAAGAAACTCCCTGCTACAGCATGGGAACAAATCTACACAGACACACCCTTAGAGCCCCAACCAGGGGTATTCTATCTGCTACCCAAGATCCATAAACCTGGAAATCCTGGACGCCCCATCATCTCAGGCATTGGCACTCTTACAGCAGGATTATCTGGCTATTTGGACTCTCTCCTCAGACCCTATGCTACTAGCACTCCTAGCTATCTTAGAGACACCACTGACTTCCTGAGGAAACTACAATGCATTGGTGATCTTCCTGAAAACACCATCCTGGCTACCATGGATGTAGAAGCTCTTTACACCAATATTCCACACAAGGATGGACTACAAGCTGTCAGGAACAGTATACCTGATGAGGCCATGGCACACCTGGTAGCTGAACTTTGTGACTTTGTCCTCACTCACAACTATTTCAGATTTGGGGACAACTTAAACCTTCAAGTCAGTGGCACTGCTACGGGTACCCGCATGGCCCCACAGTATGCCACAGTATTTTTTTTTCTAGCTGCTTTCACGTCTCCTATAAGCCAGGTTGTTTGTTTTTTTCACTTGTGTAGCCCTCTTTCTTGCTTGGGGAGTTTTGGCTTTTTGGACATCTAGTACAACGTTCTTATACAACTCCAAAATAGCACTCACAATTTTCTGATTAAATCCTTTCTCCCAGCTCATTTGACTCATCACTGTTTTCAGCTTTGTGAAACTGGCCCTTTTAAGTGTAGATATAATTATACTGGTTTGGACATTATTCTGTTTGCACATGACAAATGCAAGTCATGATCACTGGCACCGAAGCAATGATCAATAAGCCCAAGATGCTGCTCCTTAATAATAAAATAAAATAATAATAAGACCCAGCTCTTATCTAGTGGTTTTCATCACTAGACCTCAAAGTGTTTTTCCAAGGTCAGTAACATTATCCCCATTTTACCAATAGGGAAACCGAGGCAGAGAGCAGGGCAGTGACTTTCCCAAGGTCACCCAGC
The DNA here is from genome assembly GCF_028017835.1 of Emys orbicularis. Classification (NCBI taxonomy): domain Eukaryota; kingdom Metazoa; phylum Chordata; order Testudines; family Emydidae; genus Emys; species Emys orbicularis. The sequence goes on along the minus strand of NC_088691.1, from coordinate 43,850,154 downwards.
AGGCCAGTGGTTTAGCCAGGAATCCTTCTTCTCTGGTTTCCACCCCAATGCCTCCCGTTACATGATTCCCAAGCAATCAATCACCCCAGGAATGTGCCCCCTTCCCCCAAGCTCACAGCTCATGGCTGACCCCACATGCCTCGAATAGCGTGTGATGCAACACGTGTCTGGTGGGATGGGGCCCCGTGGGCCCAGAGGACGCAGCCCTGCTGGCTTCTATCTGGAAGGGTGTCTCTGATGCAACACCAGCTGTGACGCCCCCCACAGTCAGTGCACGGAGGGGGTTTCTCCCTGTGCGGCTCCAGAGGGTGCCCACTGCTTCGCTTGCTCTCCAGTTGGGATTCCCAGTGTGTGAGGACTCTAGAGTTGGAGACAAAATTCCGTCATCATCTGGGATAAAGAGGCCGTCTGGGCACGAGCCGTCCCCTGCTGGTGGGAGACAGGGAACCTCGGGAATAGGAACCGATAACCACTGCTCCTAGGGGCACGAACCCCACAACATCCATCTGCCGTGGGGAGGAGATGGGAGAGGACAGGTAGGAAAGGGAATAGTGAAGGGAAGGCGACAGAGAGGTGGGTAGCTACAGGGGTCTCTCTCTCTCTTTGGATCCCTAAGATCCTTTCTGGCTCAGTCACTAGCCACTGGGCAGGATGCAGGATTCTCCAGAGGAAGTTCTCTGGCCTGGGTGATTGAGGAGACCAGACTGGATGGGCGTAATGGTCCCTTCTGGTCTCAGGACTCTACATTTATGTTTTACGGCTCCAGAAATCTCTGGTACTCAGGGGACAAATCCCCCCAGGCAGAAAGGGGCTGCTCAGAGCCAAGGCAAACACTGTACATCTCCAGCTGAGACCTGCCTCTGCAGAGCTCACAAGAGGAGGCAGAGCTGTGGGCGTTCATGCCGCTTTCCCAGGGTCCCAACATTTCATTTCACTCGTTGATGGGTTCAGAGGTGATTTATCCCATCGCTCACCTGTGTAGATGCCTCTCAGGATCTCTGGTTCCTCAAGGCCCTGGGTAGCTGGGACAAAGGGCTCCTCTCCTCGCTCCAGGCAGGAGATGATTTCAGGTTTGTGAATGGGAATCCCTGCTCATGGGAAAGTCAACAGGTAAGGTCCCAGCCTGCCAAATGTCTCAGCATTCATTGTTCCATTGTTTTAACCCCAGCCACCCTTCCTGTGCTCACAAGGACGTGGGATCTGCACAGCTGGGGAAATACCACGGAAGGCTTTTGGGGGGGCGAAGTGTCTGTGAGGGGAGTTGACATCCCCTGTTAAGACACCAGCGCCTCTGTTAAATGCCAGTGGACCCTCTATCTCCAACTCAGAGGGCTAAATACAATCCCTGCACGGCCACTACTGTCCCTCCCGCTACGCCCCACCCTCCCACATAAGGTACGACTGGGGGGGGCACAAGCTAAAGGGGAGGACATGTGACCGCCCCACGTGTCTCCCCTGCCGAGTCAGCGCCCCCGCCCAGCCCCAGGCCGCCACGTTCTCCCCACCCCATGTTACCTGCAGGGAGGAGCCTGGGGGGGGTCTGTCTTTTTCTCCCTGTGCCTCCCCCCTCCCCCAAGCAAGTTTGACCCATTCTCCCTGGTAGCCGGGCAGGGAGCGGGACAGAGCTGCTTCTGCCTGAGAGAGTCTGGCTGGGAGGCAGCCTGGGCTCGGCTGCCAGCAGGAGGGAGTGGGGCTCCGGCTCGCTCAACCCCTGTATCTGCAGCCAGGAACAGGGTTGAGTGAGCCAGAGTGTCTCCCCCCCACCCCCAGCACGTTTCTGGCTCGCTCGGCCCCTGTCCCTGGCAAGTGGGCTGGGCCATGCTGGGGGGACTGGGGCCGAGTGAGCTAGAGTCCTGCTCCCCACCCGGCTGCCAGGGAGAGCAGCCAATGTATCCAAAGGTATGTGGGGGGAGGTGCAGGGAGAGAAGGCAGGCCAATCTGGGGGGACACTTGACCTCCCCATGCTCCCCCCCCCCCCCCCGCATCACCTCTGGGATGCAGACTTGAGCTGGGAAACGCTTGGACCAGGGATGGGCAAACTATGGCCCGGGGGCCACATCCGACCCTTCAGACATTTTAATCCAGCCCTCGAGCTCCCGCTGGGTAGCGGGGTCTGGGGCTTTCCCCACTCTGTGCATGCCATGGCTCTGTGCAGCTCCCGGAAGCAGCGGCATATCCCCCCTCTGGCTCCTACACATAGGGGCAGCCAGGGGGCTCCGCATGTTGCCCCGCCCCAAGCACTGCCCCCCGCAGCTCCCATTGGCTGGCCATGCCTCCGCGTAGGAGCCGGATGGGGGACAGGCTGCTGCTTCCAGGAGCTGCTTGAGGTAAGCGCCGCCTGGAGTCTGGACCCCTGACCCACTCCCGCACCTCAACCCCCTGCCCCAGTCCTGCTCCCCCTCCAAACCCATCGGTCACAGCACCGAGCACCCTCCTGCACCCCCAAGCCCTCATACCCAGCCCCACCCTAGAGCCCGCACCCCCAGCTGGAGCCCTCACCCCCGCCCTGCACCCCAACCCCCTGCCCCAGCCTGGAGCCCCGTCCCACACCCTGAACTTAATTTTGGCCCCACCCCAGAGCCCACACCCCCAGTCAGAGCCCTCACCCCCTCCCGCACACCAACCCCCAATTTTGTGAGCATTCATGGCCCGCCATACAATTTCCATACCCAGATGTGGCCCTCAGGCCAAAAGATTTGCCCAGCCCTGGCTTGGACGATGGAATCGAGAGCCAACCTGGCTGCACAGCAACCAGACACAACAGGGTTAACCTGAGCGATCAGCTGTGTTAGCGCTGCAGTGTGTACACTGACTCCCTGTAGCAGGGACATTCATGCACTCCATGTAAAGAGACATAGGCCAGGAGTGCGGGATCCCCCATCGCTAGACTGGATTCTGAAACCAGAGGCAAGTCCTACTGTTAAAAGGGGATCTCAGAATTAAACAGGCCCCAGGTGTTCAGGGCCATTCCCTGCAGGAATTAACCAGAATTCTGCCATCCATCCATCCATCCCAGAGTGAGCGCTTCCCCTCTGACTCACAGCTTTACACTGCAACCCTAAACATTCTCTTTGGGTTTCCATGGCAGCCACTGCCCACTGGGACGTTCAGAAACCCCAGTCCCAGGATACAGGGCACTTTTCCGTGTGACTGGCCCCTGTCCGAGGGCCAGGGTATCTCCACCCCACACTGAGAGGCTTTTTGACTCTGGCACAGAGCAAGTGTTTATTCCCTAGCTCCTCACCCCACCCAAAAACACAGCTAGAGACTTTCTGAATACGTGCAGTAGGCAAGAAACCCAGAAGGCTCCTCTTCCAAGCAGAGTGCTGTGCTCTGGGGACACTAATGACTATAATCCACCCTCCAGCTGCATGGCTTCAGCCAGGCACCTGAAGGGGTCAGGAAGGATTTTTCCCCCACTGCTGCTCAACTGTAATCTAGGGAATTTTTCCATCTTCCTCTGGAGCATCAGAGATCTGGCTACAGCTAGAGATGGGATCTTGGTTGGGGTGGGCTGGTGGTTTGAGGTGGTCCAGAGAATCCTCTCTCTAGATGCCCAGCTGGTCCCTCACTCACAAGCTCAGGGTCATACCGATGCTGGATTTGGGGTTGGGAAAGAATCTTCCCCTTGGTCAGAGTGGCAGGGACCGTGGGGGGTTTTCACCTTCCGCTGCAGCATGGGGCGAAGGTCGCCTGCTCGGATCACCCGTAACCAATTCCCTGCCATTGCAGGGGCCTCGGGTGCTGGTAACGCCTGGATTGCTTCTGTGATTCACAACAGTGTAATATCTCAAGGGCTTTAGTTTAACTGAAGTCACAGGGTTCAAAATAGGGGTATTGGGGTGACATGTCAGGGCCTGTGACACACAGGAAGTCAGACCAGACGATCTAACGATCCCATCTGCCCGGAAATGTTATGAAACTAGGGAAGCTGGCCTGTCATCCCCCCTCTGGGAGTGGGGGGATGACAGCCTCTCACACAGCTTCTGGGGACTACAGAAGCTGAGCCCTAGGAAGTTTAAGGGATGACGAGAAAACTTGAGGCAAGGCCTGGACTCCCAGCCCTCGCAGCTTCTAACACACGAAGAGAAGCAAGTCCTTACCCAGAGAGACCACGTTCCCATAGTTCTCCATCATTGTGTCTCGGTAGAACTCCCGCTGCCACTCACCCAGAAGGGCCCACTCTGCCACTGTGAAGTGCACAGCTACATCTGCAATTGTACAGGAACCTGGAACAACAAATACCCCCTTCAGTGCCTGCCGCTCTCGGACCTTTCACGCTGCTCATCCACACACAGAGCACCAGGGGCTTGCACTGTGTGCGGGACTGGCCTGAGCCCCTCCAACGCCCACCCACACTGGGACTGCCTGAGGCCCCCCTCTACCCTCTGCTCACAGGGCTGGCCCAAGACTCTCTGCTGCCTACCCCTGCGCACCTGGCCCAGGCTCAGCCACGCTCCTGATCCCTTCCTCCCGTGCAGGGCTAGCATTGCTGCGCATCCTCCCCTCCCCCTGCAGGTTTCTCTGTGGCCCACTAGGGATCACACTCCACTCTTTTGCCAAAAGTGGGCATTTGTCCGGTTTGCTCTTCCCAGCTGATGCTCAGCTGGTGAGAGCAAACAGGACAAATGTCCACTTTTGCCTAAAACATCAGGCCAGCTGAGACAGGGCTTAAAAAAGGGACTGTCCCAGCCCAAACAGGACATATCGTCACCCTTCACATGAGTGAATCTTCTCCCCCAGCCTGGATAGCTGCAGATGCTAAAAGTGAGCTACCCAGCTGCTCCTGCCGGTTTCACGTCCCCTCCTCGTTCCCTTTGCTGCTGCTGCTTTCCTAACAGTCTTCCTGGCTGCCTTTCCAATACAGCAGCCCCAAAATTGCTAGGTGGGCGCAGGCCTCTTTTGGTGCTGTGCTTTATGTTAGCAAGGGATCATCATCCTTATTTTTAGTGGACATTCGTTATCCCCATCATTCAGTCTTCATCTTCTTCACCCTCCTCCTTTTCTGGGTTTGGGCATCATCTCCCCCACCACCCCGCAGGGCCTAGGGGGGCTGCCCAGCTGTTAATCTAAGAACCATATTCTGACTCTCCCTCGGCACCTGCACAGGCCAGTAAAGGGATGTAAAGCGCCCCCCAGCCCCCTGCACAGGCTACCCATATTGTATGCGGTAGCCTCTTCGGGGCTGCTCCTTTCCCTCCTGCACGGTGGGCAAGGGCACGGGCGGAGCCTTGGTTCTGCTCTCCCCCAGTGCACCAACCAGCACCACTGAGCCTCTGTGGAGGGGGAAGTAATCTGTGCCTGTGACAGGGCTGGTGCAAATTGCTTCCCTATGGAGCAAGCTTCCCTGCAAGGACCATAGTGAGACTCAGATGTGCTGCCCCTTGCTCAGGTCTTGTGGCAAAGTCACAATTTTGCCTTATTAGTAATCTATACAGCATTCATCATCCCTATAGTCATAGGCGTGCGCAGCACATTTCATTAGGGTGTGCACCAAGGGAATTTTTTTTTTTAAAGGCGAACATCATAAAGGTTGGGGTGTGGGAGGGAGTGCGGGGTGTGGGAGGGGGTGCAGTGTGCAGGAAGGGGCTCAGGGCAAGGGATTGGGGCAGAGGAGGGGTGGGGGGTGTATGAGGGGGCTCAGGGCAGGGGATTGGGGTGCAGAGTGCAGGAGGGGGCTCAGGGCAGGGGATTGGGGTGCAGGGTGTGGCAGGAGCTAAGGACAGGGAGTTGGGGTGCAGGAGGGGTACAGGGTGCAGGCAGGGGGCTCAGGGCAGGGGGTTCCGGGGTAAGGTGCAGGCAGGGGGCTCAGGGCAGGGAGTTATGGGGCAGGGGGTTGGGGTGCGAGCTGCAGCCAGGGGTCTCAGGGCAGGGAGTTGTGGGGCAGGGGGTTGGGATGCAAGGTGCAGACAGGGGGCTCAGGGCAGGGAGTTGGGGGGGCAGGGGGTTGGGGTACAAGGTGCAGGCAGGGGGCTCAGGGCAGGGAGTTGGGGGGCAGGGGGCTCAGGGCAGGGGGTTGGGGTGAGAGGTGCAGGAAGGGGGCTCAGGGCAGGTTTGGTGTGAGAGGTGCAGGCAGGGGGCTCAGGGCAGGGAGTTGGGGTGCAGGAGGGTAGGCTGTTTGCACGCAGGCCCGGGGCTGGGGATCTGGGCTCCCCCGTCCCGGCAGGCAGGCTCGGGGGCCGGGCAGAGGGGGCCGGGCTGGGCGCTTGGGGCCAGGCCGGGCAGAGGCAGCCGGGGTGGATCGCCGAGGGGCCGGGCTGCTCCCAGGGCTGGACTCAAGGCCGAGGGTGCCAGGCCGGAGCCCCCGAACAGCGCCGGGGAGCTGAGCTCGCAGCCGGGCTGCCTGTGGGCCGGGCTCACCCCCTGCCCCGGGCCTGCTGGCTCCCGGGCCCCACTTAAGGTGGGCTGGGCTCAAGGGCGGCCTGACCCCCCCGGGTGATGCCCGGGCCCCCGACCAGGGTGGGGAGCCGTAGGCGGGTTTGGGGCCCTGGGCGCTGGAGGGGGGCAGCTGCCTTGGGGGGGGGCTGTGGCAGCACCCCCGTAGGCCACCTTAAGCGGCTGTGTTGGTGCTGCCGGGTGGGAGGCCGCCAGCGAGCACATGGGGCTGTTAAAGCAGCCAGCCCGGCCCTAGGGAAGGGGAGCCCGGCTCAACAGGGTGCAAGCAGGGGGCTCAGGGCAGGGAGGGGGGTGCAGGAGGGGTTCGGGCTCTGGCCCGGCCCGGCGCCGTTTACCCGCAGCGGCGCGCTCCCTGCCTGCCAGTGCCCCATGCCTCACCACTCACCACGTCCCCGCGCAGCCCCGGGGGAGGGGCGGCACAGGGCTCAACACGCTGCCCCTGCCACGCCTCCAGGTACCTCCCCTGAAGCTCCCATTGGCCGCGGTTCCCCGTTCCCGGCCAATGGGAGCTTCGGGAGGCGGTGCCTGGAGCAACCCCCTGGCCCCAGAGACATGGTGACCTGATGGCTGCTTCTGAAAGCAGGACGGGGCCTGCGGCACCACGGGGGCAAATCTAGATACATGCCAGATTTAAATTGATGGAAGAGTGTCCACACACACAGCTGAATCTGTATAACTAAATCAGTTTAACATCACACCTATAGTTAAACTGGTGCAACTTCTGTGTGTGGACAAGCCTTTAGAGCCAGATCCTTATCTGGTGTAAATCAGCACAGCTGTCTTCAATGGAGTTATGCTCATTTACAACAGCTGAGGATCTGGTCCTTATTGTGTAACCAAATATAATTCATTAGTTGTCAAACATTTTATTAAATAACCTGGGGGAGAGTTTCAAAAGCAACTGTGATGGGGTATACCAGGCTCAGAGGGCCCCCTGCTGGTGGCTTCAGGATCCTACCACAGCCCTTCCCCAAAAAGGAGCAGTGGAGCTGAGTCCTCCAAGTGGCCTAGAGAGGCTGCAGGGAGCAGCCAATCAGGGCCTAGCAGGCACATACAAAAGGAGCTGTAGTCAAGAGCAGGAGTTAGTTACTGCTGGGAGCCAGAGAAGTAAAGGTGGTGTTTATGGTTGGTGGTACCAGGGGTGTAAAAGATGCTCCTGGCAGGGTGCTGGGATGTGTTGTAGGAGCAGCAGTGATCTGTATGACTATGCTATGTAATGTAATGTAATATAATGTATAACCTGTATGCTCAAAAGGTCTGTTATACTCCTTCCCCCCCCCCCCCCACTTTGTCTCCTCTCCCTCTCTAAATACCTGTGAAGTGGCTTTCCTACTCCCCCTCCCTCCTGGAATGCTTGTGGGATAAATGGGCTGGTTAAACAGCTGGAAAATCAGAAGAGCTCCCAGGTAGATAGTGTCTAGGACTCTAATTAGGCAGCACTCACACACCCAATGCATGGACACTGTCCGAGGTGGAGTGTGACCAACCAGATGCAGCCAAGTCATCTCTAGTCGCAGGTCATAAGGAGCAGGTCCTTAAAAGGGGAAGGGGCCACGTGCTCAGCAGTGCACTCACAAGCTTGTACCTCCTGTGAAGGCCTTTCGCCCGGACCACTTGGCCAGTGGTTCTCTGCATTGCATTCTATCGTGCCTCGGGAAGACTTACCTTCATCGCACCGTCCATTGCTGCGCTGTGGGACACTTACCTTGAAGGATCCTGACATCTCCAGTGCCGTGCTTGTCCTGGGAGCGTGAGTATGCGAGAGTGACCTTCTCCCCGCCCACTTCTTTTGAGTTAGCTATCATTATAATAAATGTGCTGCTTTCTGCCAAACTCTGGTGGGTCATTAGTCCTCCCTAAGCTTACTGGCTGGCCCAATTTCAGGTAACAGGATGTGGTAGCTGAATGCCCTGAGGTAAGGGTGAATCAGAGTTAAAAGGGATGCAGCACCATGTGGCTGCTCTTCAGTGCTGGGTTTATAATGGTGCCAGCCCCACAGTGGGGAAAGAGTCCAGAATCCTGGGTTGGGGATGTGGTGAGGGCAGCAGCTGTTGGCCCCTCACCTAAAGGCCGAGTGTGTAAAGGCAGCAAGTGGGAGGGGGTGTGGTTTCTGGTCTTGCCCCCCCCCCCCCCAGTGGCTTATACCACTTGGTGGAGCCAGCGGAGGAGGCTTGGCAGGCCTGGGTCACAGGTTTCTTGTATGCCACAGACAGGTGGGCTCCCCTGTGGTGCCTGCTGTCACGGAGTCACTGGGCCAGTGCTCTGGAACAACTCCATATGAAGCCAGTCTGGACTCTGGGGGAGTCTCTGCTCTCTGAGCATACTGTCGCCAGGGCAAGAAGCTTACATGGCTTCGACTTTCCTGGGTCTGACCTCAGAGCATTCAGCATCCCCTTCCACACCGTGTGCTTCCCACAGTGAGTCTGCCCGGGCGGGGCTCCTGGGGAAGCCAGAGGGCCTTGCACCCCAACTCCTACAGTGAGCGGTGACTTCTCAGCCATCATGTAGAACAGAAGGTTTATTAGTTGACAGAAACACAGCGTAGAACAGAGCTCGTTAGCACGGAAATCAGTGACTTTCAGCCAAGTCCATCTTGGGGAGTCCTGGGCCACACCGCAGACTTCCAGCGACCCAACCAGACCTCAGACACCCCTGTTGCTCCTCCTCCTTGTCTTTGTCTCACCTCCTGGGCAAAGAGTTACCTGGTGGCATCCCTCTCCTGGGTCTCAGGTTAAAAAGGGCACCGGTCATAGCATATGTGCAGGCAGCTGGAGCAGCCTCACCTGCCCCAGAGGTCTCAGCCAAAGTCTCACACCCTATTCCCATCACCGAGGTATTGGTGAAGCACACAGGAAAACTGAGGCACACACACTATTCATGCAAAACAGTAAAACTCACATAGGCTCAACAGTAAGACTCACATACACCATAACAAGGAAAAATGCCCACTTTGTTACATCTCTCCCCCACTTTGAGACTGAACTGAGTGGGGTCACTTTAGCCAGTGGCCTGGGGAAGTTCAGGCCCCCCTCTCCGGGACCAGTACCGGGTTTACCATGGCACAGGGCCCACGCTCTAAAGGGGCCCTGACCGGCCCACTCTTCTCTGCCCACTGCTCCAGCTCCTGCTGCAGGGCAGGCTCTGCCAGCAGCCAAGCTTCCCCCCCCCCCTCCTCTGCCTCTTCCCCCGAGCATGCCATGTTCCTGCCTCTCCCCCCTCCCCCTCCCAGCACTTCCCCTGCCACCAAAACAGCTGTTTGCCGGCGCAAGGGAGGGGGAGGAGCGGGGCCGCAGTGCGCTCGCCACTCGGGGGAGGAGACGAGGCAGGGGTGGGGCCTTGGGGAAGGGGGTGGAATCAGGGCATACTCCCTCCATCCCCCTGGTGTGAGCCGCTCAGGGCATGGGGCTGGGAGCACCCCCATAACCCCAGCCCACACCCCCAGCTCTGACTCCTGCACCCCTCCACACACCCCCACGACCCCAGCCCTGACTCCTGGCCCCCCCCCACATCCCCACCCCCACCCTGAGCACCAAAAGGGAACTCCTGAACACCCCCCCCATTCCCACCTGCACCCCTCGCACCAAATGGGATCTGCCCTAGGTAAGCACTCCACACCCCAACCCCCGAGCCCCCCTCTCACCTTAGCTCCTGACCAGACCCTGCACCCCAACCCCCAGCCTGCTTCTGCACCCTAACTCCCTCCAAGACCCTGCACCCCCAGCCCTGAGCCCCCTTCCGCATCCTAAGTCCTGACCAGACCCCGCACACCAACATTTTCTTACATTTTTTTTTTTAATAAAGCGCTCTTATCCAAAGCGCTTTACAATTGTTCGCTAAAGGTACAAACAATATTTGAAAGATCATTAAGTGGCCTGTCGAGACCCTCCGTGATTTTCAAGTGGTCTGTAGAAAAATAAGTTAGACTACAAAAACAATCAAGGTACCTCACTTTATTTTCAGTTACTTGCTATTACTTTTAGGAGGAGGATGAAGAAAAAAAGAATGAAAAACGGGGGCGAGGGAAGATAAGAGAGAATGTTCTTTTTCTTGGCTGGGTCCCAAGGAGGGATCCCAAAAATGAAGCTGAGCACAGGGCCGCGGGGCCCCACTCACTCTAAATCCACCACTGACTGTCGTGTCACCTGGGCTGGGGATACTGTCTCGACTGATTCCCCACAGTCTCCAACCTACCTGGGCAGTACAGCAGACCTGGCCCTGCCCACTAGCTCCTCTCCACTCCCTAGCCCACCCACCACTTGCTTCCCACCTCCCACCACTTAAGGCTTAGCCCTCTCACTTTTAAAAATGATCTTTGTTTTCCAACACCTTCAGCTGGCACCTTGCAGCGGAGGGGCCCAGGCCATCAGTTGCCAGGAGACAGGGTGTCAGCCATTCTCTGTGCAGACAGCATCACACCTGCCTAGGGCTCTGCAACAATCACACACCCTTATCCCACCACTTAGATACTTAAGAAATGCATAGGGGAAACACAGTATTCAGAGAAAACATTAAGAACATTCCTACTTCGTCACACTGGAGGAGGGGTGGCTCAGTGCACAGAGAGACAAAGAGAATGGGCTAGAACCAGGGAGAAGGTAGGTATCCACTCTGTGGGCGGGGGGGGGAATCCTGTTTACCCCGTCCCCAACCCTGCTGTGCTTGCAGTTTTCCCCCGGCCCCTCCCTTGCTCCAGGGACCAACCCTAGCTCCTGCCCTGCTGTGCTTTTGCCCCCGGCTCCTGCCTTGCTCCAGTCAGCAGGGACTAATCCTCCTCCCATGCCCCACTGTACTCATCTTGCCCCTGGCCCCTGCCTCGCTCCACCTGGGGACCAATCCCCCCCCCCCCCCCCCCATGCCCTGCTGTGCTCTTGCCCCTTGCCCCTGCCTCGCTCCACCTGGGGACCAATCCTCTTCTCCCCCCCCCCCCCCATGCCCTGCTGTGCTCTTGCCCCTGGCCCCTGCCTTGCTCCACCTGGGGACCAATCCTCCCCCCCCCCCCCATATGCCCCACTGTCAGGGTGGATAAAAATCAATTATTTAAAAAAAATAAATTAAAAAATCGGATTTTTTTATTTAAATTGGATTTTTTTGATAAAAAGGTTTTTTCCTCAAAAATCATTTTATCTAAAGATAAATACATTATAGCTCAAAGATATCTCATCATGGAATAGGGATTATAAATTCTAATTCTATAGTATGAGACAATATATTCATGTAATGTTTAAGAAAAGTTTTGTAAATGAGTTCTAATAGTTCATGGATTAGGGGCCCAATCTAATGGGGTTCCACAGGCTTCTGTATAGATTATTTAGGTTAATCTTTCTATCTATCCAATGGGACTCAGAGCTCAGTCTAGAAGATACCATCAGAGATGCTTAGTTTTGCAGTTCTCAAACTCTGGATTTGTGTCTCCAGAGGTAACTGCTTGTTAACAGCAAAAATGTTTTTAAATAAATAATATATAGAGGTGAGAACTAACAGACCTCAACTCTATTGTCCCGCTGCAAATGTGTGTACACAGAATCAATCCCTTACCTCTCTCTCTAAAAGTGAAAAGTTTCAAAAAGTTCAATGAATAGAAGATTGTTGGGGGCGGAATAGATCTGGACAAGGAGAAGAAGTCTGGAGATAAATGTGAGAAGTGAGGGACATATGCTTTTTTTGTTAAAATATTATATGTTTGCTGTTGAAGAAAAAAATCCAGAATACTTAACATTGTTGTTTTAGTTAAATAAAACAATTTAAATTACCTTTGGTAAATGAAATAACCAAACAATCATTCATGTTCTGATATAGCTGTAAAACAAATCTGAAAAGTTTTCAAAATAAATCACTTTAAAAATGTATACTGTGTACCTTCTAAAAATGAAACCTACATCTATCTCTGAGTTGTGAAGAATATGTATTAAGGTTATAACAACCAACAAGAATGCTCTTTTATGTAGAAAACCATGATTAAATAGAGTCTTCCTGACTAGTGATTTAAATCAAATCCACCCTGCCCGCTGTGCTCTTGCCACTGGCCCCTTCATTCCCCAGGGGGGCCCACAAATATGGCGCTGGGCCCACAAAAAGTTAATCCAGCTCTGTCAGGACAAAGCATCAGCTATAACACTTGCACTCCCCTTAACGTGGGCCATCTCCATGTCATACTCCCAGAGGTGAAAGACACCGGGGCGTACAGGCTTAATGGCGTACTGGCAAGAGTCGGTGCGCCGTACCCAGGCGGCCCGGCCAGTGGCGTAGCCAGGTTCTAACATCAGGGGGAGCGAACACATAAAAAAAGGCGCCACCCGACATATCAAATTACTAATTGCATACTTTTAAATTTGTTATACGTATTTATTTGTACTTAAAATAAAAACACAAGAATGATCCAGCCATGGAAGGGTTTGCACAGCCGGCATTTCACAGGAGAACTTTAGATTATACTTAGATATACTTTAGATTCTAGAAAGTAAATCACAGAATACAGTAGTTTGTAATTGTCACCCCTCGCCCCCGGAGCAGAGCGGCGGCTCGGCTGTGGCAGAGTCATTCCCCGGGCTGCCGCTGCTTGCGGAGAAAAGATGCCGCTGAAGAGAGACCACAAGAAAAAAACATCCCTCCCCCCCCCCCCTTTTCCTTCCTTGTCCACCTCCTCCACTGGCACCAGCTGGGCTTCAGAGCCACCAGGAGCTCTGCCTACCAGATTGTGGCTTTTGTGCTGTGCTGTCGAGGTCTCCTTGGATGTCCTGATGTGAGAAAACTGAAAGCTTGGAAACCGTGTTAACTTCCAAGTGACAGGTGCCTATTGTAGTGCTGCACGCTTGGTTTCCAGCCAATGGTTCTCTTATTTCTTGGTGGCATATTAATTATTATTATTAACAAGTCCAGTAGGGCCTAGAAGCCTCACGTGAAGTCAGGCTGTGCTAGAAGCTGTACATATAGAGTACAAAGAGTTTACAGAGGGTGGACGAAAGGAAGTATCCCCATGATTTGGGGTATGTTTACACTGGAAAAGGGAGGTGTAATTTCTGGCTTGTGTAGACATACCCGTGCTAGTGCTGATCAAGCTAGTGTGCTAAAAATAGAAATGGAGCCACAGTGGTGCAAGGAGCTAGCCATCCTGAGTGTGATCCCACCTGAGACCCTTGATAAGCACTCAGGTGACTAGCCCCTCCTGGTGCTCATGCTGTTACACTTCTATATTTAGCACTCTAGTTTGATCTGAGCTAGCACCAGTATGTCTCCTCCAGCTGGGCATGATGCCTCCAGCTCCAATGTAGACGTACCTACAGATGGAGAACAGAGGCACAGTCAGACTAAGTGACTTGTTCAAAGTCACCCAGGGAGTCACTGGTAGAACTGGGAATTGAACGCATGTTTCCTGCTTCCATACAGTTGGATTGCCGCTTCACCTGGAGGTCTCAGGACAGTAATAGGCTGATTAGGCCTCAGCTGGAGTATTGTGTCCAGTTCTGGGCACCACATTTCAGGAAGGATGTGGACAAATTGGAGAAAGTCCAGAGAAGAGCAACAAAAATTATTCAAGATCTAGAAAACATGAGCTATGAGGGAAGATTGAAAACATTGGGTTTGTTTAGTCTGGAAAAGAGAAGACTGAGAGGGGACACGAGAACAGTTTTCAAGTACGTAAAAGGTTGTTACAAGGAGGAGAGAGAAAAATTGTTCTTCTTAACCTCAGAGGATAGGACAAGAAGCAATGGGCTTACATTGCAGCAAGTGAGGTTTAGGTTGGATATTAGAAAAAAGTTCCTAACTGTCAGGGTGGGTAAGCACTGGAATAAATTACCCAGGGAGGTTGTGGAATCATCGTCGCTGGAGATTTTTAATAAAGGTTAGACAAACACCTGTCAAGGATGGTCTAGATAATACTTAGTCCTGCCACGAGTGCAGGGGACTGGACTAGAAGACCTCCTGAGGTCCCTTCCAGTCCTGATTCTACTGTTGTAAATGTCCTATGTCCCATGAGCATGAGCCATTAAAGAGCTGCATGTTAATGTAGTGCATTGTGATGGTGTCACATAATGACTGTGCCCAAGGACACACAATAGTGTCCTGCAGTGAGGCATCATCACAACTAACGATGCAAACAATGCAACACAGTATCATGGTGCCCTGGCTATCATGCCAGCAGGATACCAGTACTTGCCATTGATGCACTTCATGCATTGTGCTTTATAGAATACATCCGTACAGACAGAGAGACCATTCATCCCAGCCTGAAATACAGCTGCTTCTGGGGTGGAACTTGGCAGCCAATTTGCACCACAACAGTGTGACAGAGGCGACAAAGTGAAAAAATGTCTCCTTCTGTCACAACTGAAGGGGCAAGATGGGTCAGCAGGATGCAATCGCCCACACTGGCCAGGACAGGAGGGTTAAGCAGTGAGGAAGTGGACTCTAGTGATCACACATGGTCAGGATGTTGGTTTTAAGCTTCCTCTGAGAGATGGTGGCACAGCGTCCCCTGAGCATCATGCTTCGGCGCTGATTCAATACTGACTCTGAGGGAAGGTCTCGGCTTCCTGCATCACCAGCCCAGGAGCAAGAGCTCACCCAGGACGGTTCAGGAGGTGTTTGCCTTCCCCGCTGCGTGGCCGCCTCTCTCTGCATGGAGCTGCTGGGGCCGGGGGCCAACGGGGCTGCTGCTCCTCCTCAGCTCCCCCCCACACACACACCGCACTGCCGCCCCTTCCCCTCCCAGCAGAGCCCACCCCTGCCTGGGCAGCTTGCACCAAGCGAGGCTCGGCTTAGCGAGCCGGGCAGCTGCGGGTGGGGGGGGGGGGGGAGCCAGGCAACCAGCTGACGCCGCCTGCAGCCCTGGAGCGAGCGAGCCGGGCTGGCGATGCAGGGGGGCGGTGTGGAGCCCAGAGCCAGCCAGCGGACACATGCAAAACCCGGCTCCAGACTCCGAGTCCGGAGCCCAGAGTTGCCTGCGCAGAAAGGCGCCGCTTTTAGAAAATGTGCTCAGGGGAAGCGGCTGCTTCCCCTGCACCCCCCTAGCTACACTACTGGGCCCGGCCTCCCCAGGCAGCAATTTAAAGGGCTTGGGGCTCCCAGCAGTGGCTGGCTGGAGCCAGCGGGACTCCGGGGGTTATTTAAGGGGCTGGGACGCCTGCTGCCTCTACTGCCCTGGGCCCTTTACATAGCTGCCGGAGCCCCGCCGCCGCTACCCCAGGGCTCCAGGGACTATTTAAAGGGTCGGGGGCGGTAGAAGCAGGGGAGTCCTGGTTCCCTAAATAGCCCCCAGAGCCCTGGGGTAGCGGCAGCAGGGCTCCGGGGGCTATTTAAAGGGCCCGGGGCTCCCATTGCCTCTACAGCCCTGGCCTTTTAAATAGCCTCCAGAGCCCCGCCGCTGCTCCGGCAGGCTCCAGTGGCTATTTTAAATAGGGCCTGGAGCGATAGAGGCAGGAGAGGCCTGGGTCCTTTAAATAGCCCCCGGAACCCTGCTGCCAGAGTCCTGGGGTAGCAGCGGCAGCTGGGAGCTCCGGCAGCGGTTTAAAGGGCCCGGGGCGGTAGTGGCGGCCGAGCCCTGGGCCCTTTAAACTGCTGCTGGAGCCCCCAGCTGCCGCTGCTACCCCGACGGGGCAGGGGGAGGGCACTTATCGGTACAGGGCGGGCCGGGGCTGGCTCTGACCCCCATCCCCGCCCCTTCCGGAGGCCAGAGCCGGCCCCAACCCAGCCCCGTACCGGTAAGTCCCTATTTCTACTTTCACCACTGCATACTCCTGGAGGGACGGAGTCCACCTCAGGAGCTTGGCATTGCCCCTTTAATCTGGTGCAGCCATGGCAGGGCGAGTGGTCAGTGTACACAATGAAGTGGTGCCCAAAGTGATCCAGCTGCAGCCTTTAAAGAGCCCACCCCAGGACCAGGCATTCCTTCTCTATGGCTGTATAGCTCTGCTCCCGGGACAGCAGCTTCCTGCTCAGGTACATGATGGGTGTTTCTCCCGCTTTGCATCAGTGTGCATCGGCACCACACCCAGCCCTGTGTCTGGGGCATTGGTGAACACCATAAAGGGCTTGTCAAAGTCTGGGTTTTCCAGCACCAGGCTCTTAACCAGATCCTCCTTCAGTGTGCAGAGAGCCCTCTGGCACTGCCTGGTCCAGACCAGCTTGTCTGGCTTACCCTTCTTGCATAACTCAGTGATGGGAGCTGACACAGAGTTAAAGTGGGGCACAAACCTCGGGTAGTGCCCCGCCATCCCAGTAAAGGACTGGGCCTGTTTATTAGTCTGGGGAGGAGGCCGATCTCTGAACGCCTCCACCTTGGTCGGCTCTGGGGAGAGGGGTGGGGGGCATCATCTGGGAAGGGGGGGGCGGGATGGGTCCAGTTTGGGGGCTGGCAGGGGGTGCTGTTGGCTGGGGAGGGGGGCAGGGGAGTGCTGTCCTCTGGGGAGAGTGGTGGGATGTATCCTGTTTGGGGCGCCGTCATCTGGGGAGTGGGGCAGAACATGTCCAATTTGGGGGAGGGGACGGGGGATACCGTACTCTGGGGAGGGAGGCAGGACAGGTCCAATTTGGGGGAGGGTGCTGGGGGGGTGACTTCATCTGGGGAGGGGGGCAGGTGGGTGCCTTCGTTTGGGGAGATTGGCGGGACTTGTCCAGTTTGGGGGAGGGGCAGGGGGGCACTGTAGTCTGGGGAGGGGGCAGGACGGGACCAGTTTGGGAGCAGGGGGTGCTACCATCAGGGGAGGGGGGCCAGACGGGTCCAGTTTGGGGGACAGGGTGGGTGGGTGGGCACCGTAGTTTGGGAAGGAGAGCAGGACAGGTCCAATTTTGTGGGAGGGAGTGGGGAGTGCCGTCGCCTGGGGATGGGGGTGGGATGGATCCTGTTTGGGGCGGGGAGCACCGTTGTCTGTGTAGGGGGATGGGATGGGTCCAGTCTGGGGGAGGGAGTGGGGGCGCCTTCATCTGTGTAGGGGGGCGGGATGAGTCTAGTTTGGAGGAGGGGCGGGGGAGGGGGCAGGGGGGAGAGCCATCCGCCCCCCCTACCCTCCCAGAGCCCAACCGTGTGGGCTTCCTGGCCTAGATATATACACACACACACACACACACACACACACACCCCAGAGACGCTCCCCCTTGCCCAGATACTCACCACCCTACCCCCCAGAGCCTAGCTTTGGCCCCCCTAGCTCAGACACCCACCCCCCTACCCTCAGAGCCCAGGGATCCACAGGGAGAAACAGCCTGATGCTGGGTACCAGGCTTGCACGGAGTTTCCTGCTCGCTGTCTCCTTCCCTCAGGGCATGCAGGGAACTGCAGCTGCCAGGAACCCTCTGCTCCACTCCCCGCTCTCCCCCCTCCCTCCCTCCCCCCCCCCAGCAGTGTCTTCGATCTATTTGTGTGGGGGAAAGAAAATTCTGCACACACAACGTTAATTTCTGCAAAATTCTGCATTGTGCAGTGTCACAGAATTCCCTCAGGAGTAGATCTCAGAGGAGGCTGCTAGCTGAGCTGGGAATAGGAGCCAGAGGTCCTGCATTCCTCTCCCATGCTCTAACCACCAGGCTGTGCTGCCACCTTATGGTAACTGTAACACAAGTGCTAGAGAAACCTCAGCAAGCTGAGAGCAGCTCCCTTCAGCCTCTCCCAGTCCAAGCCTTCAGGGTGCCAAGCATACAAGCCCTGCCACACCCACCCTGAGACACACCAGCTGTAAACCCAGGGCCCCACCAGGCCTGTCACCTGCCAGGGACTGGGACAGCGAAGTATGCTAGCACCAGTGCAGAGCTGTGCACACACCCTGGGTGCAAGCCCTCCCCAGGGCGAACGCCTCCCACCTCCTGCTGAGCCTCCACTGCAGGGCAAGGCCTGGGCCCAACTGGCCTGTCTGCACAGTCTGCTCCGGGCTGGCCACGCTGCCCGCCACTCATCTCCCGCAGGCTGAGCCAGTACTCAGTGCAGCTCAGCCCCTCACTCCCACTCTGCCGTGTTAGCCCCTCAGCCCCGCAAGCGCAGGCGGGAAGGGCTGAGTCAGACCTAGGAAGGGTGCATGTGGGGTTGCAATAGGTGACCCCTTATCTCTCAGTACTGCGCTAACACCCCCAGCCTGATGCCAGGGGGCGCTCTGCTGCCTTGCTGATGGGCTGGAGGCACAGGGCTCTCAACACAATCTCTCAGGACTCTCTGTAGGGCCAGGGACCAGCCAGAGCAAACACATCCTGGCTCATCAGCCTCCAGCCAGGTCTGGCACTGCAACCGCCTCTGCTGTTTGTCTGAAAGGGGCCTGTTGCTCTGGGCTCTGTCAGGGGCTGCAATTCCCAGTCCCCTCCAGAGGCGGCTGCATTTCAGGGGCGGTCAGGTTGTAGCGGGGTGGTAACCCGGCTCCGGTCCAGAGGAGGCTGTGACTGGAGAAAGCAGCTTTTAGGCTGAGCTGATTGGGGGAAGTGGTTGCAGCTGGGGCCACGCCCCAAACAGACTCAGCTGGCCCTATAAAGGCCAGGGCAGCCAGAAGCTCAGCACTCTCTTTCTGCACTCAGAGAGAGAAGGGCCTGGCTGTAGCAAGCCAGGGATAGTGTACCTGAGTGGAGCAGGGCTGGGGAGCTCCAGCCTGGATAGCCCCAGGCTGTGTCCTAGCGGAAGGCCAAGAGGTACTGGGGGTTGCAGAGGGCAGCCCAGGGCTAGGCCAAGGCAGCAGGTCCAAACCCTCCATGCCAGTGGTGAGTGGCCTATACTGCAGTCTGCCCCAGGGAGCGGGGACTAGTTGGTGACTGGCAGTGGCCTAGTGCTGAGGCAAGGTGGGGATAGTGGGTGGAGGTTCCCCTGGGAGGGGAGACCTAGTGTGTGGGTACTGCCAGGGGGCAGCACCTAGAGCAAGGGGGCACTGGGGTCCTGGGAGGGACATGGGAGCTGGGAAGGAGAGGACAGGTGGCTCACTGGCCTGTGGAGGGTGCTCCAGAGGCTGGAGAGCTAATTCCCTGGATGACCAGCAGGAGGTGCTGCAGGGGTGAGTCTGGACCTCTTACACAGGTGCACATTGCTTCAGGACCCTGGGGTGGCCGGTTCATAGAGCGACAGGGAGCTAGACTAGTAAATGCAGTAAATGTCCCCTTGCTGGCTGGCTCTCGGCTGCATGGAGCTTGGGGCAGATCAGCTGCAAATGGGAGTGCAGAGAGGGGGGTGGGTTGAATGGGGATCAGGCTTAGGGTGACCAGATGTCCTGATTTTATAGGGACAGTCCTGATATTTGGGGCTTTTTCTTTTATAGGCTCCCATTACCCCGCCACCCTCTGTCCTGATTTTTCACACTTGCTGTCTGGTCATCCTAATCAGGCTGATCCTGCTCAGCAGAGAGGCAGAGCCCAGGAGGCCCCGCAAAGGGAAAACCCTGGGCCTGGCCTCCGACTCTTGGCCAGACTTGGAGCTGCTATTTCCATCCCTCTCACTGGCAGAGGAGCAGGCCCTGGGGGCCCAGCAAGAGCCATGGGGCAGGGCCTGGGGGGAGCTGAGGGGCAGGGCCTGGCGGGAGCCTTGGGGCAGGGCCTGGGGGGGGGGCCTGGCGGGAGCCTTGGGGCAGACCTGGGGGGGGGGTGCTGGCGGGAGCCTTGGGGCAGAGGGGCTTTTGCCCTGTGAGTGAAAGGCCTGGTCCACATCTGCCTTTTCTTATGAATTTCTGCAGTGTTGCCAACTTTCATGATTGTGTCATGAGTCTCATGATAATTCTTGTTTTCCTTAAAGCCCCAGCTCCTGGAGTCAAGTGGAGCTGACGATTTCAGCCTTCATGCTTAAAGAAAAAGTAAGTTTCTAGCCCTCGTGGCTGTGGAGAAGCTTCCAGATGTGACCCCATGGCACCCTAGAGCTCAAATAGCAGAAGGGAAATACAAAGCCCCCCACAGCTGTGAGTCTTACACAATCTCATGATTTTGGGGGAGCCTGATGCATGATTTTTGACCGTTTTGGGGTTGGCAATACTGCTCATGGCACCAGTGATGTCCTGTGGACCTGCCCTGAACCTTATCCTGCTCCCCTCCCCCCTGTGGCCATGGGCAATGCTGGCAGCAGGGGAGGGCTGGGACTGGCAGTGCCCTGGGGTGCAGGCTGAGGGGCATTTCCACTGGGGCGTGGGGTGGTTCAGAATGGGGCCTTTGCCACAGGGGGTTGGATGAGTCAGGTGCACTGGGGCATGGGGCTTGGGGACGGGTGTTGGCGTTGGAGGGGCGGGTCTTGCTGTGGGGTGCCAGCATCAGGGCAGTTCTGGATCTGTGTGCATCCCAAGGTAACTACACTGCGGTGTCATCACCATGGGAACCCGAGAGCCTGAGCTCCATGCCTCTGGCTCCGTCCCGGCTTCGGCCATCAGATTGCTTGCCCATTCTCCTTTCCACCCACCCTTCCAGCTGAGCGCCTGGGCATGGGCTGGGAGAGCCACTGCTCGTCCCTGAGGCAGCCCCAGCCCCATTGCCCATCAGCCCCTTGGCACATGGCACTGGGTGGAGCTGCAAGAGCTGTGCCCACTCTAGCAGCACTGGCTGTTTCCTTCTCAGGCCCGTGCAGCACCCTGGGGCTGCTTTCCTGGGGGCAGGAGGGATTCAGGGAGCAGAGTGTTGCTGGGAGGGGTTTGCTTTGGCAACCTCCCTCCTTCTCCTGTCTGGCTACAATGCTCAGAATTCCTGCCGGGGCTCTGCCCATCCCTGCCCCTACTGGCTGGCTGCACCCTCCAGGCCGGGAAAGGCCAGAACTATGGCAGGAATCTCAAGGAGATTGAGACAAAGATGTGAGATGGAGCCAGAATGTGCTGGAGCCATGTAAATCCCAGTGTGCTGGGGGCTAAGTGCGAGTCCTGGCACCAGGGCCCTGGTGTGGGCCCTCCTGCACCGAAAGGCTGGGTGTACAAAGTCAGGCACTGATCCATCCCAGCACTAGCCCTGAGCCTCCCTCATGGAGCAGGAAACTGAGGAAGCTGGCAGAGAGTTGTCTCCCCCACCAGTATCCCGCCTGCTGCCAGCTGGTGGCACAGTGATGACATGTATGCCAGTGGCTGGCCTTGCACAAGAGACGGGCATCCCTGCTCCTCATGGCTGCCTCTGCGCAGCCTGACAGACATTCGTGATGTGCTGCTGACTTGCAGTAAGGGCCGGGCTGGGCTGTCTGTGAGCCTCCCCTCCCCACGCAGCAGCATCTCTGCTGGAAGAGCTCTCAATGCGCCCCACTCCCCCAGCCGACTCAGCATCTCCCTGCACCTCCAGCCACCACGGGGCTTGGGAGATACGAGGCCCCAAATTCAGCAGCACAGACACCTCCCAGCCCAGGATGAAGCTGGACCCGGCAAAAGGGGGCTGGTGGTGGGAAATGGCTCTAAAAATCACTTGCCCCATAACAGCAGCCTCACCGTCACCCAGCGACCTCTTACCTATGGGAGACCGAATGATGTTAGCTGGCAGTGCTGGTGCCCTTTCCAGACAGAGGCAGCCCTGCCAGTGCCATGGGGATCCCGGTGAGGGCTGGACCGCTGCCATGCACCATACCGAGCCCCCACCACTCTGGGCATGGCGTGCACTCTCCATCAAACCCTGCCCCCAGCCAGCTACGGCGCTTAGCCAGCCCCTAGCGCCATGCATGCATGACCATGGACAAGGCCCACACTCCAGACTGCATGCAGGCTCTTGGCCATTCTACAGCCTGGGCCCTGCTGCACACAGAAGGTTTCCCTCGCTTCAGTAGCACGCCAGCCTCCCCTCCTGGGGAGACAGATGCGCGCTAGAACTAGCAGTGTGGGCCAGCCCAGGAAGCGGAGTCGCTCTTTGCTCAGGTGGCTGGCCCAAGCCTCTGCCGGTGCCGCAACAGACACGCTGCTAGTTTTGCACACTAGGCTGAGCCCATCTTCCAGTCCCCAGAGCAGCACAGCTGGAGTCTAGGGCCTTGTCCATGGTCATGCAGGGACCAACCCACGGTGCTCTGACCACCGGCCATCCGGCCTCTCCCCACCCTGGTCTAGCTCTCCCAAGAAGCATGTGGTGTGCTGGGCCTGTCAGTACCAAGACTGAGCTGGGTCCTAAGGGGCTGCAGAAATCCTTGCCCCGGGGCCAGAGCAAGCTCCAGTCTAACCCCAGCACCAGGCTGCCCTCCCCCCCCCCCCCCTTCCCCCAGCCCCTAGACAACCTGGGGGTTGGGATGCAAGAGGAGAGATGCCGGCAGGCAGCGACTCGGCCAGCACCCAGACTGGGCTGCTTTGCTGGGAGGCCCCCGAGATGCCAAGCACCTGAGAGGAGATTAGCCTGACCTGCATGATTGGCATGACCGGCCATGCTCCCTGCAGGCTGCCTGGGGCATGCTCAGGGCCAGCAAGCACCAGGGGTGGGATGCATGGGGGCATGGACTCCTAGCACAGCCTTCTCCTAGGGCCTGGGGGATGATATGCACCCAGCTGGGCCCAGCTGACTCCCCTGTGGCCAGCCCCCAGTCACTGCACTGAACCCTGCAGATGTGGCCTGTCCACTTCTCCCAGGGTTAGGGTTAACCCTCTTCCTGCTGACCTCGCACGTGGCCTCTGTGCCCCATCACGGAAGCCTGCCACCAACACAGGCCTGGCACGTGAATCCTGGCAGAGTCACCAGCCCCCTGCAGCTGAGAGGGTGAGAAGGCCCATGTCAAGCAAACGGAGCACAGCGGCGGCGTGGGAACGCTGGGGAAGGTGGTGGCTGGGGCTGCTGCGGCTGGGAGTGTACTGCCTGTGGGGAGGAGGGGGGGCTGTGCCTGATCTATGCCCAAGCTGAGCTGTGGAGCCAGACTCCCAGCTGCAGGGTCAGGGTTCATTCCCAGCTATGAGCACGGCAGGGCAACATCCCGCCAGGAGGGAGCCGGAGGGCAAGGCACACCCCTGCTTTCTGGGTGCTCCTGCTCGTGGAAGGTTAGTCCCTGCATGGCCGCCAGGAAGGTCTGGGACCTGCTGGGGGGAGCTGGGTGTCACAGCATTCCTGCTGCATCTGGAGAGGCTGGGCAGTGGCTAAGCCCCACCTCTACAGAGACACCCCACCCCCCAGCTCCAGCTCAAATGCTGGGGAGCTGCTACCCGGGCCCTGCTGGGGCCCACCCTGCCTGGGTGTGTCTGCACAGAGTCCCTTGCCCTCTGCTTGGCTGGGCCCCTCTGGCCCTTGTCACTGCCCCCCGGGGCCAGGCGCACAGGCTGTGCTGGGCGACAGCCAGTATGGGGGGAGGGAGTGGGAGAGTGACTGGTGCAGCGATGGGGAGGGGAGCAGCTCTGGGGTGGGGGGGGTGAAGGATCTCACCCATCCCCATGGAGGGAACAGTCCATGTCTCCCAGCAGTGCCCGGCTGGTGCCACCAGAGGGACCAGTGCTCAGCGTCCAGATGCCTCTACCACTTCCTAAAGGGATGTAGCAGTGAGAGGGGCCCCAGGTACGTGGGGCCATGGACTCTCTGTCCTGGGGGAGTTTTGTGCAGCTGCTGGGGCGGCTTTGGCCTGACCTCTTTGTCGTTCGTCCTTTGCTGCCTGGCTCCATTTTCTGCTCTCCCGGGGATGCTAGCCCCCTGCACTCCCAGCTGTCGCTCCCCAGGCCAGGACAAGTGCCGTGGCTGAATCCGGTGGATCTGCAGTGCTGAGTGTTCCACCCTGGCACCGAGCTGGCCTGGGCCAGGCTGCTGTGGTCCTGCTGCCTCTGGCCCCACCAACGTGGGATTAGCACGCCGACTATGGAGCGTGTTAGAGGGATGCAGTGGCTCAGGGTGGGCTGGCACAGGAGCCAGAGCCTGCTCTCAGGCTGGCCCTGGTGGTATGCGAGGACCAGGGTGGGCAGGAGTGGAGGCTACATCGGGGGGGAAACGTGTCCCTGGGGCACCGAGGGGCAGTGATTGGGGTGTGGGCTGGTGTGTGTGACCCAGGCCTCTGGGCAGGTGTGGCCATGCTGGGTGTGTGGGTGAACCCCCTCTCCCCTGCTGAACTGGGGGTTGCGAGGTTATTACATGGGGGGTCGCGAGCTGTCAGCCTCCACCCCAAACCCCGCTTTGCATCCAGAATTTATAATGGTGTTAAATTAAAAAAATGTTTTAATATATTTATAAGGGGGGGTCGCACTCAGAGGCTTGCTGTGTGAAAGGGGTCACCAGTACAAAAGTTTGAGAACCACTGAATTAAAGGATTAAAAAACCTGCCTTATAGTGATAGACTCAACGAGCTCTGTCTGTTTATTTTAACAAAGAGACGGTTAAGGGATGACTTGATCAGTCTATGATACCTACATGCAGTGGCAGATTAGCCACTGGGCCAATAGGGCCCATGCCCAGGGGCCCCAGCCAATTGGGAGGCCCCTGGAAAAATGGGCACCCCTGCACCCTGACCCAGCTCCCCGGCAGGAGCACTGGGGGATGGCAGGGGGACTGCAGGTGGAAGGGGTGGGGAAGGGCCTCCACTTGCTCTGGCCCAGGGTCCCACAAACTCCTAATCTGCCTCTGCCTACATGGGGAACAAATATTTAGTAATGGGCTCTTCAGTCTAGCAGAGAAAGGTCTAATGCAATCCAATGGCTGGAACTTGAAGCTAGACCAATTCAGGCTGTAAATAAGCATACATTTTTAACAAGGAGGGTAATTAACCACTGGAACAACTTACCCAGGACAACTTACCCAGTGTCATCATCACTGACAATTTTAAAGTCAAGATTGGATTTTTTTGTAAAAGCTCTGGTCTAGGAATTACTGTGGGGCAGCTCTCTGGCCTGTGTCATACAGGAGGTCAGACTAGATGATCACAATGATCCTTTCTGGCCTTGGATCCTATGAGTACAGCCAAAAGCAAAGTTATACATCTAGTAACAAGGAATGAAGGCCATTCTTAGAGACTGGGGGGGCTGTATCCTGGGCAGCAGACACTCTGAAAAGGATCCAGGGGTCCTAGTGGACAAGCAGGCCAACGTAAGTTTCCCCGAGCGATGCTGTCGGAAAAGGGGTTAATACGATCCTTGGGTGTATAAACAGAAGAGCGGTGTGGAGGAGCAGGGAAGAGACGTGACCTTTCTGTATGGTGTTGGTGAGACCGATACTGAACACTGTGTCCAGCTCTCGTGTGCGAGTTTTAAAAAGAATATTGACAAATTTGAGAGGATGCAGAGATGAATCACAAAAATTATTCAAGGGTTGGAAAAATTGCCCTGACAGTGAAAGACATAAAGAGCTTAATCTAGTCAGTGTATCTAAACAAGGGTAGAGAGGTGGCTTGACTATGCTGCATCAGTATCTTCACAGGGAGAAAATACTGGGTACTAATGGGCTCATTAATCTAGCGGAGAAAGGCAAAAGAAGAACCGATGGTTGGAAGCTGAAACCAGACCAGTTCAGGTTAGAAATAAGGCACCATTGGAACAAGCTTCCAAGAGACGTGATGGACTTCTCCATTTCTTGAGGTCTTCAGATCCAAACTGGCTGCCTTTTGGAAAGGTGGGTGTGACACTTTTCAGGGTTCCTGGAGGTGTCTGGGGTGCATCACTGCCTCCAGCTTCCAGCCTTATCTGTGCCCACAACTGATGCCTCCCAACTCTGCCAGCCGCTGGCAGCACAAGGGCTCTGCTCGCCCTGCTCTGTCTCGCTTCAGACTAGCAGTTTACACACACCCTTTGTTACACTTGAGTGTCCGGTCCCTTGTCTTCTGGACACCTTTGCCCCCAGTGAAGCAGTGCACCCTGGTTTCACCTCAATTCAACACCCCACTTAGCACAAGGCATGTAGATGTCAATAGTAACAAAAGGGCAGTTTATTTAACAGAGCTTGAGATAGATTCAAACTAAAGGCAAGTAAAAGGATTTGAAAGTAAGGTTACAGGTAAAAGAGAATGGTTAGCCTAAAGTTATTAAGTTATTTTCCAGTCTAATAAGGTATTTGTCATCCAATAGTCAGCTTGTACAGTCCTTGTCTGGTCCAGAGAGCTGGGATCCACTTTTCATGAGATTCCTCTGCTGGCAGAATGTTGCCTTTGTAATGGATAATGTTTGTTCCCCTCTTTCCCTCTCTGCTACAGTCCCAGACCTTTGTCTGTGAAATCAAGTCTGCGTCTGCCCCAGGCTGTACAGACAGGGCTGGGCTGAATCAAGGGCTGATGATTGTTCTCAGTTTTGAGACCCAGCCCGCGTCAGGGGACAAGTTTCACCCCCCCACCACCAGTTTTAGAAGCCAAGGTTCTACATGGTACAGAACTCTAAAAATGTTTCCCGGACAAACAGCCCCAAATAGCCTTGAGTACCAGCAAACTGTTAGCTTTTGGTGGAGACCCACACAGCCCCTTGGGTGGAATATTGAGAAGATGGGCCAACACAGAGGTGCTATACCTGCCTGAGTGTGCCTGTGACACTGAGCAATAGTCAAACACACGTTAGTGGGTTCACTAGAGCAGGAAGGCTGAAAATGAATGGCCTGTGCTATATAGGAGGCTGCGCTAGCTTAAGGTCTCATGGTCCTGTGTGGGCTCAAACTCTATGAAGTGAAGAGCCAGTGGCCCGGAGTGGGCTGAAGTGAGCCACTGTGTCAGGTGCGGCTGCAGAATGTGTGCTGACCTTTAAGTCCATGCTCAGAACAGGAAAAGAGCGGTGTCCCTTGAGGAGAAAGTTTTGTAGTTTTCAGGGTGTCACAAAAGGCAGTCGGGGTGGGAGGAGGTGTTAAAAATCTTATTATAGCCTAGAAAAAAGCAAATCTCATTCCCCCCCACTCCCTGCCTCTTCAGGGCTGAGCGTTCTCTGCCAGCCTCCCAGCGGACACCCACCCACATGCCCCCTCCATTTTATAGGGGTAGCTTTGGAATCAGTCACACGTTTGACTCTGACGGCAAAGGTAAGGGGGCTGGGCAAATGGCTGACTCCGAGTCAGGGTGATGGTTGAGACCCACTTTCCCCAGTATGTTCATTGCCAGATGGCTGCTAGGCCAGGATCGCAGGCTAAGCTGCATTCCTCTTGGCCAGAGGTGCCTGGGAACACACTGACATCCGGGGTGACAACCCCATCAGTACAGTCAGGTTTTAGGATGGCTGGGTGGCTTTTTCAGTCGCACACTGTGGAATCCCCTTTAATCAACACCAACCCTGCTAGGGACAGCCAAGCCTGTCTGGTGAATCTTCAGTGCACGTTTCACTAGAGAGCCATAGATGCTGGTAACCAAGGCAACAGCGGTATTTTAA
Organism: Emys orbicularis; assembly: GCF_028017835.1. Lineage (NCBI taxonomy): Eukaryota > Metazoa > Chordata > Testudines > Emydidae > Emys > Emys orbicularis. The sequence goes on along the minus strand of NC_088691.1, from coordinate 43,822,630 downwards.
AACACCAGGCATACATAACTACACACATGTAAGGCACGATTTAAAAAAACTTGTCATAAAAACAATAATCTGCGCACAGAAGGCAGCAAAGTTAGCAACCAGGACATTATTTATTTAACTGTGACGTCCAAATAAATTCAGCCACCAGCCCCAAAGACCTGGTTAAAGCTGAGGAGTGGGCTAACCACCCTGCTTCAAGATAACTGGAAGGAGCAGTTAAGCCCCCTGAGGAAGTGAGATAGCTGGAGACAATAGATGCTACCACCCAAGGCAGTCAGCCCCAGGACGAAGCCTAAGCAGGACTAAGCCATACTGTCTAAGGGTTTCCATGGGCCTGGTTGCAAATACGGTGGCTAGGGGATTGCTTGTCGGGGTGTGTGTGTGAGAGAGACAGCCGTGAGCATGGCTTGGAGAGGGAGCACAGACAGAGCTTCCTAGGGGCACAGGACTGGCTGGAAAGGCAGGGTTGGGAAGTATGAGCCAGGAAACTGCCTGCAGCTGTTTGTTCCTGCTGTGTTCAGGGAGAACAACATTTGAGGATGTGCTTGGTGAATAAATGGGATTGTGCCAAAGAAATACCTGACTTGTCATCAGCTTCTCCCCCTGACGGAAACAACCTAGCAAAGCCCCTCACTTCTTGGGCCAAGGAGCAACAATACTTAGTCAGCCCCCTTTACCATGGGATCTGGGTGTGTCACAACCTAATGCATTTACCCTCACATCCCCTGTGTGTCAGGGCAGGGCCAAGATTCAAGAACTGAGGCCTAGAGAGGCTAAGTGACTTGCTCAAGGTCACACAGAAAGTCTGTGGTAGAGAAGGGAACGGACTCCAGGTCTCCTCCTGAGTCCCAGGCTCCTGTCCAGACTCTCTGCTTTGAGCAGCCATCTTTGTGTATAGCTCATTGAGGGCTGGTCTACACTACAAACTGACATTGGCATAACTACAGCTCTCTGGGGTGTGAATAGGTTGCTATGCTGATCTAACCCCCGGTGTGGACCGCGCTAAGTCAACAGAAGAATTCTTCCATCAACCTAGCTACAACCTTTTGGGGAGGTGGATTAACCACGGCGATGGGAGACCCACTCCCACCGCTGCTATGAGTGTCTATGCTGAAGTGCTCCAGCAGCGCAGACACAGCACTCTCACTGTGCTACTGTAATGCTTTAAGTGTAGACAGACCCTGACTTAGAACCTGGCCGTTGAGCCTGTCCCTTCTTCACACACTGTTTGTGAGCACTTACGCCCCACAGGACGGTAGGTAGGAATGTCAGTGAACAGCAGCTTCCGGACTGTAGCCAAGAGTCACTGACTCAGCAAATACAAGTTGTTTTGTGACAAAATGAAATGTTGTTTGCAGTGTTGTAGCTGCGTCAGTCCCAGGATATTAGCAAGACAAAGTGTGTGAGGTGATATTTTTTATTGAACCAACTTCTGCTGGTGAGGGAGACAAGCATTCATTCAAGCTTACACGGAGCTCTTCAGGTTTGGGAGAGGTACGAGTGTCACAGCTAAACATAAGGTGGAACAGATTGTTAAGCATAAGGAGTTAACACATGTTGCAAGAGACCATTCATGGTGAAGTTAGCACCTCTGCAGTCATAGCACAGAGGAGGTTAGTGGGTTATAGGTTCTTGTAATAAGCCATAAATCCAGTGTCTCTCTATTCAGTCCATGATTTGTAGTGTCTAGCAGAGTTACGAATTTAAACTCCCAGGCTCATCTTTGGCAGGTGTTGTGCAGGTTTCCTTTGAGGACAAAGACTGAGAGGTCAGATACGGAATGATCGTTCTGTGAAAAGTGTTGGCCCACATGTGATAGGGTGTTTTTGTCTTTTATCATTTTTCTGTTTGAGTTCATTTGAGAGCATAGTGATTGTCTCTATCGTAGTCCTCAACCATGAAGACTACATCAAATGAGGCCAACTGACAACTCTCCAACACTGCCTACTATAAAGAACTCAGAGACCCTACACCATAGTCCACCCAGGAATTTAAGGGATATCATTGAATCCTTCTCCAAACCACTCCAAGAGGAACTCGACAACCTCATCCCCATGAACCTACCCCAGGGACCTTCTACAGACAAGGGACCCCAGGCAGACCCATCATATCTGGCCATGGAACCCTTGCTGAAGGGATATGAGGACTCATAGAACCATCCTTGGACCACTCACCACACAAAGGGCTGGCTTCCTCCAGGACACAACTGACTTCCTCCAGAAACTCTGCAACATTAATAACCTTCCTCAGAACACCATCCTTGCTACCATGCATGTCACCTCCCTATCCACCAACAGCCCTCACAATGACAGCATTGCTGCCTGCCTCAACTATCTACAAGACAACACTCAGATACCACCCCAAACACAGCGCCAGACTCATCCATTTCATCCTCACCCATAACCATTTTACATTCAACAACAAATACTTTGTCCAAACCATGGGCAGAGCCGTGGGTACTAGGATGGCTCCCCAATATTGCAACTTCTTCATGGGCCACCTTGAGGAAGAATTTCTGGACAAATGCACGACAAAACTAATGATATGCCTGAGATACATCAATGATATTTACATCCTCTGGACAGACAACTTAAACTCCCTCAGAGCTTTCCACCACAACTTCAACCACCACCACCCATCAGACTCTCTCTAGAGAACTCCCACACCTAGGCACCATGATCAGCTTCAGCAATGGAACCCTACACACAACTATATACAAGAAACACATGAGTCACCACACCTACCTCCACAGATCCAGTAACCACCCCAAACATAGGAGGAAATCTGTTAGCTACAGCCGGGTACTCAGATACCACAGAATATGTTCCTTGGAGAAAGTCCAGGGTACACAGCTGAACACACTTAAAACTGCCTTCACCAAACCCCAGAGAACTAATTCCCATGCAGAAACAAACCCCACTGACCACACACCACTTCTTGTCACCTACCACCCATCTTTAAAAAAAAGGAAGGAGGAGGATCTGAGGAACTACAGGCCAGTCAGCCTCACCTCAGTCCCTGGAAAAATCATGGAGCAGGTCCTCAAGGAATCAATTTTGAAGCACTTCAAGGACAGGAAAGTGATCAGGAACAGTCAGCATGGCTTCACCAAGGGCAAGTCATGCCTGACTAATCTAATTGCCTTCTATGATGAGATAACTGGCTCTGTGGATGAGGAGAAAGCAGTGGACGTGTTATTCCTTGACTTTAGCAAAGCTTTTGATAAGGTGTCTCCCACAGTATTCTTGCTGGCAAGTTAAAGAAGTATGGGCTGGATGAATGGACTATAAGGTGGATAGAAAGCTGGCTAGATCATCGGGCTCAAGGGGTAGTGATCAATGGCTCCATGTCTAGTTGGCAGCCAGTATCAAGCGGAGTGCCCCAAGGGTCGGTCCTGGGGCCGGTTTTGTTGAATATCTTCATTAATGATCTGGAGGATGGTGTGGATTGCATCCTCAGCAAGTTTGCAGATGACACTAAACTGGGAGGAGTGGTAGATACGCTGGAGGGTAGGGATAGGATACAGAGGGACCTAGACAAATTAGAGGATTGGGCCAAAAGAAATCTGATGAGGATCAACAAGGAGAAGTGCAGAGTCCTGCACTTAGAATGGAAGAATCCCATGCACTGCTACAGACTAGGGACCGAGTGGCTAGGCAGCAGTTCTGCAGAAAAGGACTTACGGGTTACGGTGGACGAGAAACTGGATATGAGTCAACACTGTGCCCTTGTTGCCAAGAAGGCTAACGGCATTTTGGGCTGTATAAGTAGGACCATTGCCAGCAGATCGAGAGACGTGATCATTCCCCTCTATTTGGCATTGGTGAGGCCTCATCTGGAGTACTGTGTCCAGTTTTGGGCCCCACACCACAAGAAGAATGTGGAAAAATTGGAAAGAGTCCAGCGGAGGGCAACAAAAATGATTAGAGGGCTGGAGCACATGACTTATGAGGAGAGGCTGAGGGAACTGGGATTGTTTAGTCTGCAGAAGAGAAGAATGAGGGGGGATTTGATAGCTGCTTTCAACTACCTGAAAGGGTGTTCAAAAGAGGATGGATCTAGACTGTTCTCAGTGGTGGCATATGACAGAACAAGGAGCAATGGTCTCAAGTTGCAGTGGGGGAGGTCTAGGTTGGATATTAGGTAAAACTATTTCACTAGGAAGGGGGTGAAGCACCAGAATGGGTTACCTAGGGAGGTGGAGGATGCAAAACCTGCAGATGTAGTACCCCTGATGTGATGATCAACACCCCCCACAACACACCTTTCAAAATCCATGGGCCCTGCACATGCCTGACACAACATGTGGTGTACCTCATCCTGTGAACTAAATGCCACACCAACAATCACTACACTTTTGAATGAACTGACATAGAAAAATGATCCTTACGCTTACAAATCTGCTCCACCTTGTGACACTCTGGGACCTTTCCCAGAGCTGAGGAAGAGCTTGGTGTAAGCTCAAAAGCTACTCTCTCTTGTTACATGCACACTCTAGGGCACCTCATCTTTACTCTTCCATGGGCTCAAGGCATAACCCAGTTAATTTAGGCACCCCCATCTTTACCCAGTTCCTAGGGTTCAGGGCCATCCTTACTCAGTTCCTAGGACTCAAGGCGTACTCTTACAAAGTAATATCCTTGTGACATTATTGACATGAACTGTGACTGTATAGATCATTGTTGCAACCAAGCTCCTATAGTGCCACCAAATCTTGTACAAAGGAGGTCAAGTAAGATGTCTATGAAAAAGTTATGATTTGCAGGTTATGATTATGCTATCTGTATGCATGTATCATTTTTGTTTTTGAAGTTATGAATATTGGCTATGTACTTGTATCTCAATGTGTTTGATTCTAAGTAGCACCAGTGAAGCATTTGGCCAGCTTATTGAGAAGGGACTCTTCGGATTAAGTGCCCAATCAAGAAACACTTAACTGACAGTGGACCTTGGGAGACTCCAATCCACATATGAGGAGTCTTCCGGGGAACATTCAAGGTAGTATGGGAGCAATGGCTGCTCTACCTGTAAAGAACTGAGTCATGCATGGACATGTGACTTGCCCATGTGACTCCGAACTCCACCTTGCTGCTGTGATTTTCCACAGTAAGAACAAAGGGGTCCTTCCACATGGCAGAGGATATAAAAGGTCCTGGAAACCCCTCCATTTTGTCTTCAATCCTGCTTCTAACTTCTGGAGGAACCTTGCTGCAAACTGAAGCTCTGAACAAAGGACTGAATGATCCATCCAAGCTGTGGATGTACTCCCCAGAGACTTGATTTGAGCCTGCAGTTTATTCCATCACTGCTACAAGCCTGAACCAAGAACTTTGCCATTACTGTATGTAATTGATTACATTTACCCATTTTAACTCTCATTTATATTTCTTTCTTTTTATGAATAAACCTTTAGATTTTAGATTCTAAAGGATTGGCAACAGCGTGATTTGTGGGTAAGATCTAACTGGTATATTGACCTGGGTCTGGGGTTTGGTCCTTTGGGATCAGGAGAACCTTTTTTCTTTTATTGGGGTAGTGGTTTTCATAACCATTCGTCTCCATAAGGAGCAGTGCTGGTGGTGATACAAGGGGACTGGAGTATCTGAGGGAATTGCTTGTATGACTTCTGGTTAGCTAGTGGGGTAAAACCAAAGTCCTCTCTCCAGCTTTGGGCTGTAACTGCTCTGCTGTAAGCAATTTGTCCTGAATGGATACTCTCAGTTGGGTCCCGCCAGAGGCAGCATCATTACAGTGGCATTGTCATGCTAGGATTCACAGAACCAGGTCAATTAAACTTTGAATCAGAACCCCACACTATCCAAATTTGAATTTTGGGATTGAGAGTTTGGTTGGGTTAAAGATCAGTGATCATGAGCCAGAAAAAATCGGCAGAAGCAATGAAACTGCCCTGAGAGACAGCCTGCAATTTGAACATAATCAAAAAATAGCAGAAATTCAGATGAGAGAGAAGCAAGCCTTGGCCCAGCTGGAAAAAGAAGCTGCTGAAAGACAGAAGGAAGATGCTGAAAGAGAGGAAATGGCTCATAGGGGGCATATTGAACTGCTGGCTGCTGAGGAGAGGGTTCGCCGGATGCTACAAGAAACTGCCAGACTTAAGCTCCAAGTCAAAAAAGCAATGGAAGAACAGCAGAAACTGTATCATCTTGAAAGTCCAGTTAATAACAACATTGGTATGTTGTATTACTCTGAGCAGTTGTCTGTATTTAACCATTTTTGCTATGGCCAGGGAGAGGGTGACTCTAACCTGGAAAAGGTGGCAAATAACTGTTTGTCTGTGAAGGAAGTTTCGGAATGTCTGTCTAATGTCTTAGAAGTGAACCTGGAATTAGATCAAGCACAGAAAGAGCCCATTGGTCAGGAAAATGTTTCTCAGGAGCAGATTAAAGTGGATGGTCAGGTTAAAGACCTGACTGGGGAAGGAAAGGGTAGATTTTTGATGGGTGATGAATTGTCGGCTAGTACAGCTTGTAAAAGTGAACCTGAAAAGGGTAACTGTGATTTGCTGGAAGTAGCTCAGTCACAGTGTAGTGAAATATCAGGAGGTAGCCGTGTTAGTCTGTATCCACAAAAACAACGAGGAGTCCGGTGGCACCTTAAAGACTAACAGATTTATTTGGGCATAAGCTTTCGTGGGTAAAAAACCCACTTCTTCAGATGCATGGAGTGAAAATTACAGATGCAGGCATTATATAGTGACACATGAAGAGAAGGGAGTTACCTCACAAATATAGAACCATTTGTGAGATAACTCCCTTCTCTTCATGTGTATATATACAGTTCTGCGGTGATCTGGAAGCCTACTTTCGCCGCCTCCGACTCAAAGAATACTTTCAAGATAACACTGAACACCGCACTGATACACAGATACCCTCCCACCAACAACACAGGAAGAAGAACTCCACATGGACTCCGCCTGAGGGTCGAAATGACAGTCTGGACCTATACATAGAATGCTTCCGCCGACGTGCACAGGCAGAAATTGTGGAAAAACAACATTGCTTGCCTCATAACCTAAGTCGTGCAGAACGCAATACCATCCACAGCCTCAGAAACCACCCTGACATTATCATCAAAGAGGCTGATAAAGGAGGTGCTGTTGTCATCATGAACAGGTCTGACTACCAGAAGGAGGCTGCCAGACAACTCTCCAATACCAAATTCTACAGGCCACTTTCCTCAGATCCCACTGAGGAATACACCAAGAAACTGCACCATCTACTCAGGACACTCCCTACACTAACACAGGAACAAATCAACATACCCTTAGAGCCCCGACCGGGGTTATTCTATCTACTACCCAAGATCCACAAACCTGGAAATCCTGGACGCCCCATCATCTCGGGCATTGGCACTCTCACTGAAGGACTGTCTGGATATGTGGACTCCCTACTCAGACCCTACGCCACCAGCACTCCCAGCTATCTCCGTGACACCACAGATTTCCTGAGAAAACTACAGTGCATTGGTGACCTCCCAGAAAACACCATCCTAGCCACCATGGATGTAGAGGCTCTCTACACAAACATCCCACACACAGATGGAATACAAGCTGTCAGGAACAGTATCCCTGATGATGACACAGCACAACTTATTGCTGAGCTCTGTGACTTTATCCTCACGCACAATTATTTCAAATTTGGTGACAATATATACCTCCAGACCAGTGGCACCGCTATGGGCACCCGCATGGCCCCACAATATGCCAACATTTTTATGGCTGACCTGGAACAACGCTTCCTCAGCTCTCGTCCACTCACGCCCCTTCTCTACCTACGCTACATTGATGACATCTTCATCATCTGGACCCATGGGAAGGAGACCCTGGAAGAATTCCACCATGATTTCAATAGCTTCCACCCCACCATCAACCTCAGCCTGGACCAATCTACACAGGAGGTCCACTTCCTAGACACCACCGTACAAATAAGCAATGGCCACGTTAACACCACCCTATACCGAAAACCCACCGACCGCTACGCCTACCTTCATGCCTCCAGCTTCCACCCCGGACACACCACACGATCCATCGTCTACAGCCAAGCACTGAGGTACAATCGCATCTGCTCCAACCCCTCAGACAGAGACCAACACCTACAAGATCTTCACCAAGCATTCTCAAAACTATGATACCCACACAAGGAAATAAAGAAACAAATCAACAGAGCCAGACGTGTACCCGGAAGCCTCCTGCTACAAGACAGGCCCAAAAAAGAAACCAACAGAACTCCACTGGCCATCACCTACAGTCCTCAGCTTAAACCTCTCCAACGCATCATCAGTGATCTACAACCCATCCTGGACAATGATCCCTCACTTTCACAGACCTTGGGAGGCAGGCCAGTCCTCGCCCACAGACAACCCGCCAACCTTAAGCATATTCTCACCAGCAACCACGCACCGCACCATAACAACTCTAACTCAGGAACCAACCCATGCAACAAACCTCGATGGCAACTCTGCCCACATATCTACACCAGCAACACCATCACAGGACCTAACCAGATCAGCTACAACATCACCGGCTCATTCACCTGCACGTCCACCAATGTTATATATGCCATCATGTGCCAGCAATGCCCCTCTGCTATGTACATTGGCCAAACTGGACAGTCACTACGCAAGAGGATAAATGGACACAAGTCAGATATCAGGAATGGCAATATACAAAAACCTGTAGGAGAACACTTCAACCTCCCTGGACACACAATAGCAGATGTAAAGGTAGCCATCTTACAGCAAAAAAACTTCAGGACCAGACTCCAAAGAGAAACTGCTGAGCTCCAGTTCATTTGCAAATTTGACACCATCAGATCAGGATTAAACAAAGACTGTGAATGGCTATCCAACTACAGAAGCAGTTTCTCCTCCCTTGGTGTTCACACCTCAACTGCTAGCAGAGCACCACACCCTCCCTGATTGAACTAACCTCGTTATCTCCATACTGATTTATACCTGCCTCTGGAGATTTCCATTACTTGCATCTGAAGAAGTGAGGTTCTTACCCACGAAAGCTTATGCTCCCAATACTTCTGTTAGTCTTAAAGGTGCCACAGGACCCTCTGTTGCTTTTTATATAATGCCTGCATCTGTAATTTTCACTCCATGCATCTGAAGAAGTGAGGTGTTTTACCCACGAAAGCTTATGCCCAAATAAATCTTAGTTAGTGTTAGTCTTTAAGATGCCACCGGACTCCTTGTTGTTTCAGTGTAGTGAGAAGAGCAGCAGTTTATCTGTTGGGAGTGGCAATGTGCCTGGTAAGGAAGCTGCCCCACTCTCCCAGTATTTGTCTGTAACCAGCCCTGGGTGCTGGGACAAGGGAGAGGAAGGCAAGGGAAGTCTGGATGAGCCTAGGCAGCCTTGTGAGCTGATGGCTTTGTCTAGTCAGCAGTTTGGGAAGGCAAGGAGAGTGGAAGATGAGTGTCCCTATCCCTTACCTGTTACCTGTGTGGAGAATTGTGACAGTGAAGGGAATGTTCCTGTGTCTGTTAGGGGTATTGACTTGCCCATGGGGGGAGGAGCTACCCCAGTCTCCAAGCAGTTGTCTGAGAACAGCCCTGTGTGCTGGGATAAGGGAAAGAAGATCCCAAGCTGTGTGTCTGGTAAAGGAGAATGTGTCTCCAGTTCTTTGTCTGTGAAGCAGACAGAAGGTGCCTTTCAGCCTGTGAGGGTAGTGCAGTTGTCTCAGAGTTAGTTCTGGATTCAACTAAAGCCCAGGAAGGGAATGGTCCTAAGTTTGTGTCTGCTAGGGAGAATGACACTGTAACTTGGTTGCATCCAGTTAGTGTCATCGCAAAATCCCAGAGACCAGACAATTCTGGTGCTTGTATTTTGCCTGTTGCTAATATGTTGCTGGTAAAGGTGTAGCAACTCTGTCCAATCAGGGTAATTTCCTAGCCCGGGTCAAGGAGAGCATAAAGGTGACTTGATTGTGTTACCTACTGACAGTTTGGAAACTTGTAGCAAGAAGGAAAAGATTCTTCCTGAGCTTGGGTGTGGCAAAGGGAAGGAGAATGCTTCTGACCTTTTGACTATGAAATCTAGCAGTTTGCCTGAAAGGGGATTGTGTAGGAATCCGCCTGATGAGCCAACGGTGATTCGGAATGTAAGTGAAACTCAGGAGTTGGTAGTGGCTCAGCAGAGCAATGCTTCTGTGGAGCAAGGTAAAGATGAACTGGTGCTTAGAAAGATTCCTGAAGAGAAAAATTTTCAGGGTAGTCTTTGCAAGCAGTTTGCTGCAACTGAAGGGTGTGGAAGTGATTTGATCAAGAAAGTTTCAGTTCCTAACAGCCAGAAATTTTCTGTTGTGAATGGATCCACTGACTTTCCCTTTGAAAGGTCCAGTGTGGATCGCTTGAAAAGATGGAATGAAAATTGTTAAGAAAGTTAAACAGCCCTTTAACCAAGTGGTTGTGCTTAACCAGTTTGTTGGAAAAACAATGTTGTTGGAACAGAAATGTCTTCATGTAGATTCTGTGTGTGAACAGTCTGTGTCTCAGGTTCAGAGAGAAGACTGGGTAGCTGAGTCTGCAGAGCAGAACAGCTGTGTAGTTAATCTCTCGAGAATGCAGGGGATGGCAGATATACTCATCTCTAGACACTTTGGATATGACTTCTAGTCTCTCAGTGGACTTAACATCTAATTCCATGTGGAAGCAGAGGTTGGTAATGGAAGGACCACAGAACTTTGAGTCTAACTTGCTAGTAAAAATGGATGGTATCTCTTTAAGACAGAGTCCAACCTTGGAATTGGTAACAGTTAAGGATCTGAAAATTAAGGAACTGGCTCCTGTCTGTTTGGATGCAAATTGCCTGGCTGACAGGGAGAAGAAAGACTTTCTAATAGCTGTTAACAAAGAGGGCACACCCAATCACCCAGTGGATTATGTTAAGCAAGAAAAATCAGGGTTTGATCCTACAGGACAAGGAGGAAAAAGAGAACTTAATTTTGCAAAGGGAAGCCACAGGGAAACCCTAAAATGCCCAAACCCCAATGGTATTGAGCCAAAGGTGTGGCATGACAAAAATGATTGTAAATGGACACTTGCAATGAATTTGTTGTTATTACTAATGGTAATTTTTGTAACTATTGTGTTGCTATCACCAAGAGCTGTAAAAATGTCCAGTGTGCCTAAGCTTTTGGAAAATCCCTTGAACATGTTAAGAGTGATACATAAGAACACACTTTATGTTAAAAGGCCTTGTAATGCTGATGTTGCACAGTTAGTGCCTGTAAACAGTTTTGGAACTTTTCACAGGAGAAAAGACATTCCAGACCTGATGTGCTGTATGCAAAGGGAAACTGAGGCACACTACCATATTGTTTTCATGGCAAAATGCCAAGATTCCTATACTATGAACAACATTAATATCTACAGTGACTTAATTGGGTTCCAAACATTTGCCAGAGCTTGTATGGATAAAGTAGCTAAGTTCTTTAGCTCTTGGCAAGATCACATGAGACATACAGGCATAGGCCTGGTCTACACTATGAGTTTAATTGGAATTTAGCAGCGTTAAATCGAATTAACCCTGTACCCGTCCACACAACGAAGCCATTTATTTCGAAATAAAGGGCTCTTAAAATTGATTTCTGTTCTCCTCCCCGACGAGCAGAGTAGCGCCGAAATCGATATTGCCATTTCGAATTAGGGTTAGTGTGGCCGCAATTCGATGGTATTGATCTCCGGGAGCTATCCCACAGTACACCATTGTGACCGCTCTGGACAGCAATCTGAACTCGGATGCACTGGCCAGGTAGACAGGAAAAGCCCCGCGAATATTTGAATGTTATTTCCTGTTTGCCCAGCATGGAGAGCACAGGTGACCACAGAGAGCTCATCAGCACAGGTAACCATGCAGGCCGATAATCGAAAAAGAGCACCAGCATGGACCGTACGGGAGGTACTGGATCTGATCGCTATATGGGGAGAGGATTCAGTGCTAGCAGAACTTCGTTCGAAAAGACGAAATGCCAAAACTTTTGAAAAAATCTCCAAGGGCATGATGGAGAGAGGCCACAATAGGGACTCAAATCAGTGCCACATGAAAGTCAAGGAGCTCAGACAAGCCTATCAAAAAACAAAGGAGGCAAACAGTCGCTCCGGGTCAGAGCCGCGGACATGCCGCTTCTACGCCGAGCTGCATGCAATTCTAGGGGGGGCCGCCACCACTACCCCACCTCTGACCGTGGATTCCGAGGCGGGGGTAATCTCATCAGCCACACCTGAGGATTCTGCGGATGGGGAAGAGGAGGAGGAGGAGGAGGAGGAGGAGGAGGAGGACGAGCTTGCGGAGAGCACACAGCACTCCGTTCTCCCCAACAGCCAGGATCTTTTTCTCAGCCTGACTGAAGTACCCTCCCAAGCCAGTATCCAAGACCATGACCCCATGGAAGGGACCTCAGGTGAGTTTACCTTTTAAAATATAAAACTTGTTTTAAAAGCAAGCGTTTTTTAATGATTACTTTGCCCTGAGGACTTGGGATGCATTCGCGGCCAGTACAGCTACTGGAAAAGTCTGTTAACGTGTCTGGGGATGGAGCGGAAATCCTCCAGGGACATCCCCATGAAGCTCTCCTGGAGGTACTCCAAAAGCCTTTCCACAAGGTTTCTGGGTAGTGCAGCCTTATTCCATCCTCCATGGTAGGACACTTGACCACGCCATGCTAGTAGCAAGTAATTTGGTATCATTGCATGACAAAGCCTGGCAGCGTATGGTCCCGGTGTTTGCTGGCATTCAAGCAACATCCGTTCTTTATCTCGCTGTGTAATCCTCAGGAGAGTGATATCGCTCATGGTAACCTGGTTGAAATACGGGAATTTAATTAAGGGGACAGAGGTGGCCGTTCCTACTGGGCTGTTTGCCTGTGGCTGAAAAGAAATCCTTCCCTGCAGTTAGCCAAGCGCGGGGGGGGGGAAATTGGCCCTGAGCTTTTCGTGTTTGGCTAGCAGGGATCTTCCCTGATACCAGCCACGCGGTGGGGGGAGGGGTAAAGCGATCATCCAGAGAATTGGATGGCGGGGGGGGGGGGTTAGTTTGTTTTCTGCTGCTGAAGGTTAACAGGAAAACCGCAGCACTCAACGGGCTTTGCTTGGTATGTGGGAAAGGAGGGCGCAGAAGCCGAAAGACAATGGCTTACCATGGTCGCATGCAAGCCGAATTCTGTTGCCCGGACCTGCGTCTGTGATCTCTAGCAGCAAAGCCACAGGCACTCAATATTAAGAGGCAAAATGTGACCTTGCACAGAAATCACGTGTGCTATGTAATGTGAATAGTGTTGTTCACCGTGAAAGAGTATAAGCATTGTTCTATAAAATGTATCTTTTAAAAAAATTCTCTCCTTTTTTCCCTCCCTCCAGCAGCTGCAAATTTTTCAAGCCTCCCTCCTCAGTCCCGAAGGCTATCTCAGATAAGGCGTCGGAAAAAGAGGACGCGAGATGAGATGTTCGCGGAAATCATGGAATCCACCCGCAGTGAAAGAGCTCATCTGAATGAGTGGAAGGACACGGTTTCAAAGTATAGGAAAGATGCCAGTGAACGTGAGGACAGGAGGGACCAACGTGAGGAGAGGAGATGAGAGGTGGGGGCAGGAAGATCAGAGGAGGCAGGATGCAACGCTGGGGCTGCTGCGTGAGCAAACAGACATGCTCCGGCGTCTGGTGGAGCTTCAGGAATGGCAGCAGGATCACAGACTGGCGCTACAACCCCTGTATAACCCCCCTCCCCCTCACCATGTTCCATAGCCTCCTCACCCAGATGTGTAAGAACGCGGGGGAGGCTCCGTACACCCTCCCATTCCACCCCAGTGGACAGCCCAAGCAAAAGGCTGTCATTTTTTTAACCTTTTTTTAGTGGCCTTTTCCTTCCCGCTGATCCTCCTCCCAAACCCCACCCGGGTTCTCTCCCTCTTTTTATAATCAATTAATAAAGAATAAATGATTTTTAAATGATAGTGACTTTATTTCCCTTGAAAGCAAGCTGTGATCGGAGGGGGAGGGTGGGTTCCTTACAGAAAATGAGTCAATAAAGGGGGCGCGTTTTCATCAAGGAGAAACAAACAGAAATTTCACACTGTAGCCTGGCCAGTCATGAAACTGTTTTTCAAAGCTTCTCTGATGCGCAGCGCTTCCTGGTGTGCTCTTCTAATCGCCCTGGTGTCTGGCTGCGCGTAATCAGCAGCCAGGCGATTTGCCTCAGCCTCCCACCCCACCATAAAGGTCTCCCCCTTACTTTCACAGAGATTGTGGAGCACACAGCAAGCATCAATAACAATGGGGATATTGGTTTGGCTGAGGTCTGATCGAGTCAGTAACGATCGCCAGCGACCTTTTAAACGTCCAAATGCACATTCTACCACCATTCTGCACTTGCTCAGCCTGTAGTTGAACAGCTCCTGACTCCTGTCCAGGCTGCCTGTGTATGGCTTCATGAGCCATGGCATTAAGGGGTAGGCTGGGTCCCCAAGGATAACTATTGGCATTTCAACATCCCCAACGGTTATTTTCTGGTCCGGGAAGTAAGTCCCTTGCTGCAGCCGTTTAAACAGAGTAGTGTTCCTGAAGATGCGAGCATCATGAACCCTTCCCGGCCAGCCCACGTTGATGTTGGTGAAACGTCCCTTGTGCTTGCAGCACCATTGAAAAGTACCCCTTGCGGTTTATGTACTGGGTACCCTGGTGCTCTGGTGCCAAGATAGGGATATGGGTTCCATCTATCGCCCCACCACAGTTAGGGAATCCCATTGCAGTAAAGCCATCCACTATGACCTGCACATTTCCCATAGTCACTACCTTTTGTAGCAGCAGCTCAGTGATTGCTTTGGCTACTTGCATCACAGCAGCCCCCACAGTAGATTTGCCCACTCCAAATTGATTCCCGACTGACCGGTAGCTGTCTGGCGTTGCAAGCTTCCACAGGGCTATCGCCACTCGCTTCTCAACTGTGAGGGCTGCTCTCATCTTGGTATTCTGGCGCTTCAGGGCACGGGACAGCAAGTCACAAAGTTCCATGAAAGTACCCTTACGCATGCGAAAGTTTCGCAGCCACTGAGAATCGTCCCACACCTGCAACACTATGCGGTCCCACCAGTCTGTGCTTGTTTCCCGGGCCCAGAATCGGCGGTCCATGGATAGAACCTGCCCCATTAACAACATGATCTCCAAAGCACCGGGGCCCGCGGTTTGAGAGAATTCTGTGTCCATGTCCATGTCCTCATCACTCTTGTCGCTGCACTGCCGTTGCCGCCTCCTCCTCGCCTTGTTTTTCTGGGCCTGGTTCAGCATAAACTGCATGAGAATGCGCGAGGTGTTTACAATGTTCATGACTGCTGTCTTGAGCTGAGCGGGCTCCATGCTTGCCGTGGTATGGCGTCTGCAGTGTTCACCCAGGAAAAAAGGCGCGAAACGGTTGTCTGCCGTTGCTTTCATGGAGGGAGGGGTGAGGCTGTACCCAGAACCACCTGCGACAATGTTTTTTGCCCCATCAGGCACTGGGATCTCAACCCAGAATTCCAATGGGCGGGGGAGACTGCGGGAACTATGGGATAGCTATGGGATAACTACCCACAGTGCAACGCTCTGGAAATTGACGCTAGCCCTGGTACATGGCCGCACACCGCCGAATTAATGTGCTTAGTGTGGCCGCATACATTCGACTTTATACAATCTGTTTCCAAAATTCGAATTCTGTAAATTCGGATTAATCCCGTAGTGTAGACATACCCCAAGGCGCTGACTTTCCCTCTGCTCGACCCCGCCACTCGCCCTGCCCCTGCACCGCCTCTTCCCGCCCCTGCACCACCCTCGCCCCACCCCCATTCCACCCCTTCCCCAAAGTCTCCACCCACCCCGCCTTTTTCCACCCCAGCCCCACCCCCTTCCCACCCCCTTCCCACCCCCATTCCACCCCCTTTCTCCAAGTCCCTGCCCCTGCTCTGCCTCTTCTCTGTCTCCTCCCCTGAGCACCCCGCATCCCTGCTCCTCCCCCACCCTCCTGGAAAGTCCTAAATGCCACCAAACAGCTGTTAGGCAGTGGGCAGGAAGCGCTGGGAGGGAGGGGGAGGACACAGCGCGCTCGGGGGGAGGAGAAAGAGGCAAGATGGGGGCGGGTGGAGCTTGGCTGCTGGTGGGTGCGGAGCACCCGCTAATTTTTCCCCGTGTGTGCTCCAGCCCTGGAGCACCCACGGAGTCGGCGCCTATGCATACAGGAACCATGCTGCAAGAGCAGATCCAATCCACTATTATTCTAACCAAGTTTTACCTTGTGTTTGTAAAAAGATTCAATCATGTTATTTAACATGACTTTGAGAAATCATTTCTGTTGTACACTGATACGGCTTCTAACCCAATACTAGCTGTAGTAAGACAGAACCAAGGATGGGGGGGCTCTTGGGACGCAGTCAGTGATGTTTGTGTCATCCCTTCCTGCATCAGTTTTGTGTTGGGGGTGTGACGTTATTGACATGAACTGTGACCGTGTAGATCATTGTTGCAACCAAGGTCCTATAGTGCCACCAAATCTTGTACAAAGGAGGTAAAGTAAGATGTCTATGAAAAGGTTATGATTTGCTGGTTATGATTATGCTATCTGTTTGCATGTATCATTTTTGTATTTGAAGTTATGAATATTGGCTAAGTACTTGTATCTCAATGTGTTTGATTCTAAGTAGCACCAGTGAAGCATTTGGCCAGTTTATTGAGAAGGGACTCTTCAGATTAAGTGCCCAATCAAGAAACACTTAACTGACAATGGACCTTGGGAGACTCCAAACACTTAACTGACAATGGACCTTGGGAGACTCCAATCCACATATGAAGAGTCTTCCTGGGAACGTTCAAGGTAGTATGGGAGCAATGGCTGCTCTACGTGTAAAGAACTGAGTCATGCATGGACATGTGACTTGCCCATGTGACTCCAAACTCCACCTTGCTGCTGTGATTTTCCACAGTAAGAACAAAGGGTCCTTCCGCATGGCAGAGGATATAAAAGGCCCTGGAAACCCCTCCATTTTGTCTTCAATCCTGCTTCTAACTTCTGGAGGAACCGTGCTTGAAACTGAAGCTCTGAATGACCCATCCAAGCTGTGGATGTACTCCAGAGACTCAATTTGAGCCTGCAGTTTATTCCATCACTGCTACAAGCCTGAACCAAGAACTTTGCCATTACTGTATGTAATTGATTCCATTTAGCCAATTTTAACTCTCATCTATGTTTCTTTCTTTTTATGAATAAACCTTTAGATTTTAGATTCTAAAGGATTGGCAACAGCGTGATTTGTGGGTAAGATCTAACTGGTGTATTGACCTGGGTCTGGGGCTTGGTCCTTTGGGATCGGGAGAACCTTTTTTCTTTTACTGGGATATTGGTTTTCATAACCATTCATCCCCATAAGGGGTGGTGGTGGTGGTGATACAAGGGAACTGGAGTATCTGAGGGACTTGCTTGTATGACTTCTGGTTAGCCAGTGGGGTAAAACCAAAGTCCTCTCTGTTTGGCTGGTTCGGCGTGCCTAGGAACTCCAGCTTTGGGCTGTAACTGCCCTGCTGTAAGCAATTTGTCCTGAATTGATACTCTGAGTTGTGTCTCGCTAGAGGCCGCTTCATTACAATCCTTATCCTCTATTTATTAACAGTTACCAAAACAGAATGCACATGCTAAGCATACAATGCTCACCAATCCCAATAAGGCAGACAAACTTTTCCTGGTGGCCAGTCAGGATCAGGTCATCTGGGGACTCTAGCTTCTGCACCACATGGTTGGCAGGGTGTTGAGGTCTGTCAGCTCTGATCTTGGGCTGTGTCCTGGAGTTAGATTCCAAAAAACTTCCCTTTGGACCCTGTTTATATAGTGAAACTTGTGTCCTGCTTAGCTATATCTTAACCAAACATTTAAAACTAAAGTCCTATAAAACAGTATTTTTCACCCACCCTAGCCCACTACTAAACAATTCTTTACCCAGTCAGACCCCACCACCTTAGTTGATTTAAATCTTGCAAAATGAGTTATGCAACAGACAGAAACAATGAAAGAATCAGACAGAGACCCTACAGATAAACAATAGGGAAGTGGGGACCACAAAGGCAAAACAATAGAAGTAGAGATTTCATAATCACAACGGTTGCTAAGTGATTTCTTGCCAGACAGAACGCTATCAAGCAAAGTTTCCTTTAAAGATCTTAAGATCTGTTTCTTTATCTGGTGGTGGTGGGTACTGTCGGACGGGAGCCTTCTTAACAGCCCGATGTTACACTGTTTTGATGTAATTTAGATGGAATGTGAGGATGTGACTTTCTGCTTCTTAGCTCATGGCTGCTGCTGTCCATATGTGGCTGCTGCTGCTACTTACTAAAGAAAAAGGCCTCAGTCCTTACACTCTCACCAACAGAAGTTGGTTCAATAAAATATATTACCTTCCTCCACTTGTCTCTCTAAAATGAAATGCTACAGGCAGAAGTGGGAGGAGCATGACTAGACCAGCTGCCTGGTTCAAAGAGCTCACTCTGGGCTCAAGTGTTTGCATTGGCATCTAAGCCAGCATTACAGCCCTCCTAATTCAGCTCTGGCAAGGCAGGCATGGGCCTGCATGGGACGGAGGGGTGGCACTGCCAGCAGCACCAAGCTTCTGCCCCCTGCAGGAGAGAGCGGGGGGCGGAGAAGAATTGGCCTGGGCGGGCCCCCCCTAGAGTGTGGGCCCGGCGCCATGGTGCAAGTGGCGCCATGGTAAATCCGCTACTGGGTGACAGAGGGTTGATTCACTGAACTGCCCTGACTTCAAAGGGGGAATGCAGCATGGCTGAGGCAAGCAGGCAAGGACAGCAGGGCTTGAACCAACTGCCCCCGCCAGCGAGCTCAGCTGCCACCTGTCCCTGCTGCCCTGAGTGGTTCCTGTTTCTGGCGCTCGCCGGGGCTGCCACCTGTCCCCATTTTCCCTGGAGTTTCCCTTTTTTAGGTAGCTGTCCCAGGAAACCTGTAAGTCCTCCCAGCCCAGCCCTGGTGGTTGTTGTCAGTCACCCCCAATGGCTCCCCCAGCCCTACTGTCTACACCGTGGGTGGCAGTGCCTGTGCAGAGGGTGCTTGGGTTCAGAGTGTCGGGGAAGGGGTGGCTTGGGAGCAGCAAGCAGGACAGGGGGAGCTTAGGGGCAGCAGCGCCCAGTGGCTGCCACGTACATACCGGCTGCAAGGGTCACCCTGGGCAGGAATTGGGTGGATCTGGCTCGTGCTGCATTCTGCTTGGTGAGGTCAGTGCCCAGGGCAGCCCTGGGAGCAGGAGACAGGATGGGAGATGGGGCCTTGGAAGTGGGGGGCAGGTGGTGTCCAGGGGGTATGCGGTAGGGCAGGGGCAGGTGGTTGTCCTGCTCAGAGGTGGCAACCCTAGCACTCCCTGAGCCACCCTGCATGTAACCTAGATGAAGCTTCTATAAGGTGGTTAGAAAACCATTCCCAGAGAGTAGTTATCAGTGATTCACAGTCATGCTGGAAGGGCATAATGAGTGGGGTCCCGCAGGGATCAGTTCTGGGTCCGGTTCTGTTCAATATCTTCATCAATGATTTAGCTAATGGCATAGAGAGTACACTTATAAAGTTTGTGGACAATACCAAGCTGGGAGGGGTTGAAAGTGCTTTGGAGGATAGGATTAAAATTCAAAATGATCTGGACAAACTAGAGAAATGGTCTGAAGTAAAGAGGTGAAATTCAATAAGGACAAATGCAAAGTACTCCACTTAGGAAGGAACAATCAGTTGCACACATACAAAATGGAAGTGTATGCCTAGGAAGGAGTACTGTGGAAAGGGATCTGGGCGGTCAGAGTGGACCACAAGCTAAATATGAGTCAACAGTGTAACAGTTGCAAAAAAAAGTGAACATTATTCTGGGATGTATTAGCAGGAGTGTTGTAAGCAAGACACGAGAAGTAATTCTTCCACTCTACTCAGGCCTCAACTGGGGTATTGTGTTCAGTTCTGGGTGCCACATTTCAGGAAGGATGTGGACAAATTGGAGAAAGTCCAGAGAAGAGCAACCAAAATGATTAAAGGTCTAGACAACATGACCTATGAGAGAAGATTTTAAAAATTGGGTTTGTTTAGTCTGGAAAAGAGAAGACTGAGAGGGGACATGATAATAGTTTTCAAGTACATAAAAGTTTGTTACAAGGAGGAGGGAGAAAAATTGTTCTTTTTAACCTCTGCGGATAGGACAAGAAGCAATGGGTTTATTGCAGCAAGGGAGGTTTAGGTGGACATTAGGAAAAACTTGCTAACTGTTGGGGTGGTTAAGCTCCGGAATAAATTGCCTAGGGAGGTTGTGGAATCTCCATCACTGGAGATTTTTAAGAGTAGGTTAGACAAACACCTGTCAGGGATGGTCTAATCCTTAGTCCTGCCATGAGTGCAGGGGACTGGACTAGATGTCCCTTCCAGTCCTATGGGTCTACATCTGTCACTCCACCCAGCTCTCGGTCCCACAGCCTCATCCCTCTGTCATCCCTCTTGGACCCCACTCCTTTTCCTTGTGCCCTTGCCACACCTCTGCTGGCCTAGCAGGAGAGTAACTCTCTCTACAGCAGTCTGTGATGCTCCTGTTTTTTCTTTACCACCACCCCAGCCAATGGGCAGGTTCAGACATTCAGCCCCTGGGAGTACCCTCCGGTATGTGCCTCTGCACACATATCCTGCCTCTTCTGCCTGGGATAGGGCAGTAGGGGCTTGGAAATAACATCCTGCGTAGGTGAATGGGGAGTGAGGACTAATGATTAGGGGGCTGGAGCACATGACTTATGAGGAGAGGCTGAGGGAACTGGGATCGTTTAGTCTGCAGAAGAGAAGAATAGGGGGGATTTGATAGCTGCTTTCAACTACCTGAAAGGGGGTTCCAAAGAGGATGGATCTATGACAGAACAAGGAGTAATGGTCTCAAGTTGCAGTTGGGTAGGTTTAGGTTGGATATTAGGAAAAACTTTTTCACTAGGAGTGTGGTGAAGCAGTGGAATGGGTTACCTAGGGAGGTGGTGGAATCTCCTTCCTTAGAGGTTTTTAAGGTCAGGCTTGACAAAGCCCTGGCTGGGATGATTAGTTGGGAATTGGTCCTGCTTTGAGCAGGGGGTTGGACTAGATGACCTCCTGAGGTCCCTTCCAACCCTGATATTCTATGATTAAAGTCCATGTGTTTCTTGACACTGGAGTGTCACTTTAGTTCTGACGAGGCAGCCTATGGATAGCCCCCCCCCCCCCCCGGCAGAAATACATGCGCTGTCACAAACACCCGCATACTCCTTCAGCATAACCAGCCTCAAGGTGGCTTCCTGCAGTTAGAACACTGTTGGGATGATGCACTGGGCCATGCAGATCCAGCCACCTCCAGTGCCAGTAGTTCCATTCTGCCTCCTTAAATCCTCCACCACCCACTTTGAGTGAGATATGCCCATCTTGTTCAAAAGAACTGCCCAGCCCCAGCCCAGCAGTAGCTGCATTTCAGGGAAGAACAAAGCAGCCCCGATGGTTGGGCTGCAGTGGCACTTGCAGCTGTAAAGTTTTGTGAGAAAACTTTTTATGACTTACTGGGGAAACAGGAAAGCTCCTGGCTCAGAGCAAGGAGCAATGACCCACTGCACGGCTAGCCCAGAGGTCTGGTTAAAAGAGCTCTCTCTGGGCTCAAGTGTCTGCATGGAGATCTAAACCAGCATCACAGCCCTCCTAATTCAGCTAAGGGCTTCCTGGCAAGGCAGGCATAGGCCTCCACAGGACAAAGGGGAGGCAGAGGGTTGATTCACATAACTGCCCTGACTTCAAAGGGGGATGCAGCATGGTTGAGGCAGGCAGGCAAGGACAACAGAGCTTGAACCAACTGCCTCCACTCAGGATCCAGACCCCTTGGTGCCCCTGCACTCGCCAGCGAGCTCAGCAACAGTAAATCCTGGGAGGGGACTAAGGTGATGGGACAGTCTCCTGCACTGGGCAGGGCCCCAGTTACATTCCACCACCCTGGAGCTGATCACGACTGCCCACTAATCAGAACCTAACTGCCCCTCACTACTCCATTCCCTCCAGGCCTCGACCCACGCAGCTTCCCACTGTGCGATGGGGATGGTCCTGACCGACTTGGGGAAAGCCCTTTGCAAGCTACAGCTGGGAAGCCCTGGGGGCGCTCTGCAGTGTCCAGGCTAAGCCGGGGGCTGTGACACCCAGGATCACACATACCCCCATCCCAAGGGAGAAGGGAACAAACAGTGCCTGGACCTCCTAAAAGAAGGGTTTATTGTCATCATAACTTTATTAGAAAGACATTTACACAGACCAATCTTTACAGACGCAGAAAACAGTGACCAACAGGGAACAGGTTTGTCTGGAATAAGGCATCCCCATTTGGTATAAATTAGTATTTTATACAAGAATCACTGACAGACACCTGAAACATTACACAAGAGCCAGCTCCACCTACCCACTCGGCACCCCTCACCCCATGGAGCCATGCTGGCACCATGGCTCAGTGCTGGGGAGGGGTATGCCCCCCACAGCTGGCCCTCCATTGACTTCAGTGTGATTGGAGCAGAGATCCACAAGGGGAAACCCCTGGTGCAGAAGCTTCGGGGAAGGGAGCTCCCTGCCAGACTAGCCAGTGCAGATGCCAGATCCCCCCGCTCCCTGCCAGGAGATGGCGCTCCCAGGGCCTGTGTCATAGCGCCACTGCAGTACCAGGGGCACTCCAAAGCAGCAGGCCTCCCAGGCTCAGATCCTAGCCCCCACGCCTGGGAAAGCCCCTCTTCCAAGGGCTGCTCCTTCACTCCCTCCTCCAGCTCTTGCTGGGCAGGTGCTGTCCTCGCCACACGCACAGCAAAACAGACTGCAGGATGTGGGGAGGGATTGGGCGTGGTCGAGCTGTACGAGATCCTCTGGGCCCAGCAGCCCCCTCCCCCCCACCCCCAGCCAGGGCGCCAGGCCATCTCTGCAGCACCATGCACCGGACCGGTTCATCTCCCATGGGGGAAGGTGGGGGGTGTTCAAAGACATTGAAGGGGCCCTGTGCAGGTTTAGCACCACAAGAATAAATAGACCCACCAAGCCAAACACCACCTTATACGCATGCAGACGAGGTGCTCAGCTCTCTAGCGAGTGGAGGGGATGGGACTAATGGGGGATTGCCTAGGGAGCCCAGAAGAATAGTTTCTCCCTCTGTGCTTCTCAGCCCCATTGGCCTTCTCATGCCAGACACGGCTCCCAACCCCTAACATGACACCCCCTCCCCCACACACACACAGCTGCACTGGAGCTACATGCTCCTTGCCCAGCCTCTGGGCAGGCTAACAAGAAGCCAAGACAGCAATGAGACCAGGCAGGCTCATTACAGTAGTGCTCTTCCTCCCCGCCCCATGGAAACACCAAGGGAGCAAGGGCAACCCAGCCCAATCCCCTCAGCCCAGAGATCCCCACGCACAGGAGTCTGCGGTCCTGCTGCTTCTGTGAGAGAGACACAGCCAAGAGGACAGAGGGAGCTGGCAGCCAGGCACCCTTCCAGTCCTGAGCTGTGTTAGGGGCCCACTCAGGATTATGGGGCTGGTTAGGTCAAGGTGAGCCCTGGGCAGTGTCCCCTCTGCCAAGGGCTGGAAAGAGGCAGGGATCCGCCCCAGCCATCAGCAGGGAAAGGGGAAAGATGCCAGCGTCTGCACCCAGTTTGGGTGCCGGGTCTGCAGAGACAAGGCGCGGAGATGCCTGCTGGGTGTGTGCGGGTCTGTGTCTCTGTATGTGAGGGGGGGTCAAGGTGCTGACAGCTCCATCCGGGGCGGCTGCATGACAGGCTGGCGGACAGGAGGAGCCTGCCCACCTCAGCAGGCAGGAGCGCCGCACTCAGGGCTCCATGACAAGCAAACCAGTCTATAAAGCAGAGAGGACAATGGGAACGGGCCTTCAGGGGGCCAACAGCAACCCTGCAAGTGAACAGAGGCAAGGAGACAAGTCAGGGGAGGCCACAGCCCCCACTGGGAGACTGACCCCTCCCCCCAGCACCCAATCCAGCCCCACGCAGCTCCCTCCTGCACCTTTGCGATAGGGACACAAACCCAGGCTCTCCTCCTGCTTAAGAGGCTGCCCCCAGAGCCCATTCTGAGGAGTGCAGAAAAATCACATCTGGCTTTCTATTCTATAACCAAGCGAATGGTCCTGGGGGAGCCCCCCCCAACCCCCAACTGCAGATACTCCAGCAGCTATGACCTCCAGGATAATCTCAGGGGACCCCACTCCCTCTAGCGCAGACCCTGGTAGCTATGAGCAGCTGGACTGAAGCATTGCATCCATTGGGGACGGATTCTGTTCACATCTGCTGTATGGACAGCAGCTCTGAGCACTGTCCCCACCCCCAGGACAGGTGTTCAGTGTCAGAGGGCTAGGATGAGGTCTTGCTCTCCCAGCTGTGGTGCTTCCCCCACATGCCTGCACCTCCCCAGACATGCCCTGCCACACTGTGCTGGGCTGGTCCCACGTGACTCTCCCACCCTCCCATGGAAAAACCCATTACCTGCACTAGAAAGGCATGGGGCCCTTGTGGGAAAGACGGGGTCTTGGACGCCGGGACTTTCGCCAGCCATTCTGCCGGTGTCCTGCTCCATTCCGCATCCCCTTGGGGTGCGCCAGGTTCCGGATGTTCCCTTTCTCCAGGTCTCTGCCATCCGGCGCCTCAGACAATGGTGCTGCACACAGAGGAAGCATGTTAGTGCCAGAGGCCCCTGCCCACAAAACCCCTCAAGTCACACACAGCAGGCCTGGCACGTCCCAGGGCTCCAGCCTCCCAGAGCTCAGTGGTTCCTGAACCCCATATTCAGAGCCCCCCCAATCCTGCCCCAACTCTTGGCTTTCAGATCCTACATTCTGTCTTGCTGAACATAAGACCCATACTGGGTCAGACCAAAGGTCGATCTACACCAGTATCCTGTTTTCCAACAGTGGCCAATGCCAGGTGCCCCAGAGGGAATGAACAGAACAGGTAATCACCAAATGATCCATCCCCTGTCGTCCACTCCCAGCTTCTGGCAAACAGAGGGTAGGAACACCATCCCTGCCCATCCTGGCTAATAGCCACTGATGGACCTATCCTCCATGAATTTATCTAGTTCCTTTTTGAACCCTGATATAGTCTTGGCCTTCACAACATCCTCTGGCAAAGAGTTCCACAGGTTGACTGTGCATTGTGTGAAGAAATACTTCCTTTGTTTTGTTTTAAACTTGCTGCCTGTTAATTTAATTTGGTGGCCCCAAGTTCGTGTGTTATGAGAAGGCATAAATAACACTTCCTTATTTACTTTCTCCACACTAGTCATGATTTTATAGACCTCAATCATATCCCCCCTTAGTCATCTCTTTTCCAAGCTGAACAGTCCCAATCTTATTAATCTCTCCTCAGATAGAAGCTGTTTCAAACCCCTAATTTTTGTTGCCCTCTTCTGAACCTTTTCCTGGTGCATTTATCATGGAAGGACCTGCCCGGAGCCATCCCAACACAGACTGTCCACATGTCTGTGTGAAGAGGCCTCCTCTCCCTCCCACCCCACTCAAGGTGAGATGGGAAACCCCCTGTTTCTATGGGGGGTGGGCAGGGCTGGCCCCTCCCAGAGTTGGCTCTGTCACGCCCTGCTGGGCTTGCTTCCCCAGCTGCCTGCCAGAGGGACTCTCCTCTGGGGAAGGAAAGTGAGCTCAGCTCCCTTGCTCAGGGGTGGGCTGGGATCAGCTGAAGCCCCTCACTGAGGCCAATTCATTTCCTTCCTCCTGAGGATGCATCCTGCGGCAGGGCTGGGGAGATATTCTTGGAAATCCCCTCCTAGGACTCCAGCCCTCCTTGGGACAGTTAACCCCAGCAGAGCCCCTCCTCCCCCCACCATTACTGGCTGCACATCAAACCTGGCCCAAGCACAGCAGAGCAGGTCATCATTTCCTGCTGCTTCTCCCACCCGCAGGGAGAGGGACCTGCTGCATTTCCTCCTCTTCTCCCAGCCTTTGAATCCTGTCCAGTGCCACAAAGGAGGGGAGATTCCTATGGGAAGAGCCAATGGCCACCCCAGGCATGGTCCCTCTCCAGCCAGGGTGGGAATTCAGCCCCCACCACATTGGGCTATAGCAGAAAACCAAGTGCTGCATCTCCGCCCACTCCCCCAGTCAGCTCACCCTAAGCAGGGGCAGAGCCCAGGGCACCCAGCTGCAGAGAGCAGCCTCCCAGTCTTCTGCAGAGTATCCTGGGAAGGAGGGAAGCCGCTCTAGGGAACCCCCTCAACAGACTTCTACCCCCAGGGCAGTCTAGTCACTGCTCTGGGTTCGGGTACAGGATTAAGCCAGGGAATGCCAGTGGCTAGTAACTAGTCCACTGCTCTCAGAGCCATTGCCAGGAATTGGTTACTTTGCACGCTTCACTCTCTCTCTGGATTCAGTGGCTGGATTTGCTGCCTCTGGCTGGAAGCCTCCTGGGATATTGGCTCTCGCTTCCAGACTAGCCCCTTGGGCCTTCTCAGCCCAGGCTGTGGTTCCAGGGTCACCGACAGGCGGCACATCCCTGCCGGGTGTCAGCGTCCCAGCCAGACCTGCCCATTGCCGAAGGCAAGGTGCACAGAGTGGTGATGGAAATGGGCCCAGAGTGTGCAGCCGGTTTCCTGGATTACCCCCAGCAGGAGCCATTAGGCTGTGGAGTGCTTCCTGGAGTGACTTGGCCAGGTCACTTACAGCCCTTGGCATGGTGCCATGGGGAATTCTCTGGCAAGGGGGGACAGTTCATGCCAGCAGCCAGGGCTCCTGGTATCCCTGATCAGATAGCAGCCTCAGCCCATGCTCACACTCACAGGCTCTGCATTCCACTCCCCTGCCCCGCACACAACCACCCCCAACCAGTAACCATGAGCCGCCACTCCTCCCCACACAGACACCAGTACCAGTCTCCCTCCCTCCCTCACCTTGGGGCAGCCTGCCTGAGAACCCCGCATATCTAACTGCACACACAGCCCCACAGAGCAGCTGTGCCTGCTTGCACCACTGCACACCCACTCGCTCATAGTGTGGAGTACAAACATGCAGCGTCCATGTACATGCACCACATACTGTCCTCCCTACAGGCCACTCGCATGGGCTGTCCCTGCACCCCACCATTCCCCACCCCAGGCTTCCCTGCCCTGCCTAGACCCACCTCACACACTTTGCAATTCCCTGCACTCTTTGATCCCAGGGTCTCAGCAGACCCTGTGGGGTGGAGTCTGCATCTATACCAATGACACCTGGTGTTGGAGCTGGGATGGGGGCACACACACACCCATTATTCCTCTGTACCATTCCACCACGCTGGGAAACTCCGATTAATCCAGTGAGAAATGCCCTGAATTCAAGCAGTCTGTCCCCTCCCAGGCACCAGGGCTCTAGGCTGCCCCTAATCCCCTGGGGAGTCACACAGCAGCTAGTCTGCAAGAGGTCCTGGGTTGTGATGCAGCCCCATGCAGGCTGGGCTGGGCCCTGGGATGATCCCGTTACAACGCTGACCCCCACCCCCTAGACAGCTCACCTTGGAGCTTGATCGAAGGTGGGGTAAGCTGCCCTCCCCTGTGCCAGGGAGACCCCTCCCCATTAGAGTCATATGAAGGCAGCCTGGGCAACCTTAGCCAGAAAGGGGAGATTGAGGCCAGGGCTCCCCACAGCCACATCTCCAGAAGGCCGCTGGTGCCATGGTTCTGTGCCTGAGGCAGAGAAAAGGAGGATGGGGGGGCAAGTGGCCCTCCCAAGCCCTGGCCTGGTCCCAGGCTCCAGCCCCTCTGGTTGCCGGGCAGCACACAGGCTCCCGCAGCTGAGACGCACTCTGCCCTGTCCATGTGGCGTTGTTTTGCTGGGCTCTCCAGCCAGCGGTTCTGACAGGATGTGGTTTGTTATCACCATGAAGAGCGCTTTGTCTGTGCTGGACAGCAGGGGAAGGAAGAGCCTCCAATTCCTGTCAACAAGGCTCCATCGGTGAGGTGTTGATTAGCTCCCAGGCTAACTTTGCGTGTTCTGCCCCACATGCCAGCCAGGGCCAGGCTGGCACTGCCTGCATCTCCACTGCCAGGGCCAGCCCCTGCCCTGCTAGACCATCTGAGGTGCTCTGGCTTAGCATCATTGGGCAGGCTCCCCCCCGCCCGGCAGCGCACACTGCTCGGCTTGGGGGGGGGGGGGGCGGCGGGTTCACCACCTCCAGAGCCACAGGGCCAGTCCACAGTAACTGGAGCATGGGACCCCAGCCCCCCTTAGCCAGACACTCACTACTTGAGGGCACAGCATGACTCCCTGGCCCGACCCCCCTCCTTTGCCTTCATGGCTGGAAGGGGTCCTGGAGCTTTTCCTGGCTGCAGCTTGAGGCCCAGGGCCGGAAAGAGCAGAGACCTTGTGGCTGCGGCCATTGTGCTGTTCAGCACAGCCCTGCTGCTCCTGCAGCCCCCCCATGCGCTGCACAGTCTGGAACCCCTCCCTGAGACGGCACCTGCAAGGGCAGGGCCATTGCCCTGGCACAGAAACCTTGGGCGCAGCTGGGGTATTCTCCCCTCATGGAGGCACAGTCTGCAGCAGCAGTCCCAGCCCTACAGCAGAGCTCATGGTGGGGAAATAACCCTTTCACCCCACTCACAGGGCTCTGGTCTACAGCATGTGTGGGGCTGGAAATCCCCTCCTGGTTGGGGTTCCGAGGCGTTGGGCCAGACTATGACCACAGCTCTCCACCTGCCTACCAATTCCCAGGCTGCTCCGTACTGGGCGCCTCACACAAGAGCCCCTTGCACCTGCCCCACCTTTTCCATGCCACCTCCTCCTGCCGCTCTCGGATGCTGGTACTGCTGCTGCTTGTCCACTTGTTCTGCGCACACAGAAGCTTTCAGCCTCCAGGGCTGTCACTCAGACACCTTCCACCAGCACCAGCACTGCTTATAAGCACCTGTTTTTCTTTTAAGCATCTCATTAGCTGCATACAAAATCTGCCACAGCCTGACAGCGCCAGTGTTTGGAGCACAGCAGGCTTCCACTCCATGCATTCCCCAGATGCACCCTTCACTGCTCCAGCAGGGAAGGAGGTAAGAACTGGGAGAGAATTTCAGACAGCACCAGAACAATGGCAGAAAGCCCGGGGAGCAACTGTGAACAGGAAGGATACAAAAACGGGCATCAGATGCCCGCTGCACACTGAAAACCCACCTCCACCCTGATGCCAGGGATCTGGGAACGAGTTTCCTGCCTACCTGAACAAGCCCAGTGGCACCTGGTAAGTGGCAGCCACTACAGCAGATGCAGCTGGGCAGGTACCAGTCTGGCAACTGGTATCACCATATGGGCATCCTGCCCATTACAGCCACCAAAGCTCAAACTGGCACCTGTGGGCTACAGGCAGAGGTTACACTAGCCAAGGCCAAAGGGGGCCAGCTCCTCTAGCTGTGCCAACAGGAGACGTACTGAGCTGATCTTGGCTGGGAGTCACTGTGGGCAGCTCTCCTGGGATCCGTTGACACTCAGCATCAGGTGTTCTCTTCCCTTCTGCCTCAGCTGGCTCAAGGGCACACTAAGCAGAGTTTCTCTAGATCAGCCTGAGACCCCACAGCTATCTGCAATGCCATTTAACCCCATGTCATCTGGAAGCTCTTTCCCTTCCCCATGACACTCCGATAAACACACACCCTGTCGCTGCCTTGTAAGTTTAGCCTTTGTGCTGCTATGTTTAAAGCACGAGCCTGTGACTCCAAAGAGATGCATTAAGTCCCAAACGATCTGCGTTTGTGGGCCCCAGCTAGTCCCTAGCAGTGCAGTGTAGCCACATCACAAAGCCAACACACATTGCCAGATAATTAGCAGTCACTGCTGCAGGGAATGGAATGCCCGGGGAGCTGTGGGGAAGGGCTGGGGGCCAAAGGCCAGACTGCTGGGGGGGTGCTGTGGTCACGACGGAGCCATCCCTGCAGCTTTGTGCAGGAAGCGTGCACAGCAAGCCCCATGCTAGTCCAATCTCAAGCCACAACTATTATCTCCTCACTTTCCTGACCAGACACATTCACCAATTAAATAGAGCTGTTGAAGCCAAACCACGCATCTGCTCCTGCCTTCCCCTTGTAGGGGGAGTCAGCGTCTGTCACTGGTTCTGGTTCCTGCACAGAAAGTTAACTCCTTTGGCAAGTCTGTTCTTGCAACAGGTCCCCTCCTGCCCTGCAGGATCACCAGGGGGCATGGGCCTGAGGCGAGGGCCCAGGTCAGGCATGCCCCTTAGAGAGAGGGTAGTGCCAAGGTCAGGGTAGCCCGGTGGGGAAGCCCGGTGCCCTCATCCCACACTCCCATCCCTGCACAGACAATCCCCTGTTCATCCCCCCTGCCCTGCTATGTCCCCTTCTGGCTCCACACCAGCGACAGCACGTCCTTGCGCCCCATCGCCCTTCAGGAAGCCTGGCAGGGGAGCTACCATCAGACCAAGCAGGGGGCTGCTTTGCTGCTGGTTAGGAAGACACACAGCCATGCCCGTTAACTGATCAGATCCAGCTGGATATGAGAGCTGGCATGGAGCAGTTGGCACTGTGGGCCTGGGGGAGAGGCTGGGCGGATCGGTGCCCATCACAGCCCTCGGCCCCAAGGAGAAGCAGGACGGAGAGCCCCGGGCCCCGAGGCCGGCCGCTGAGCGCGGCCAGGGCTGGTACGATTCGCTGCCTGCCACAGGTGTCCCGGCGCCCAGGAGAGGGGCCGCGCCCCGCAGCCCAGCGCCAGCCGCTTCCCGAGCCCGGCCTGTGCAACAAGTGCCGAGCCGAGCCGAGCCGAGCCGGGCGGGCGGGGGCTGCGGCCGGCCCCGGCGCACTCACCTCCGGAGCCCGCGCTCAGGGCGAGCCAGAGCAGCAGCAGCGCCAGCAGCCAGCGCCGCACGCTCATGGTGGGACCGGGGCTGCAGCCAGGCGCGTCGCTCGGCGGGGAGGGGCCGGGCTCTGCCAGGCGGCGGCGGCGAATGCACCCGCTCGCGCCGGGGGCTGCATTTGTAGCCGAGCCGTGCGCCTGGCTCCCGGCCCGCCCGGTCATGTGGCCGCGGAGGCTGGCGAGGGGCCTCCCCTGCTCGCTCCAGCACCCACCGCACGGAGGGGGGCGCGGCCAGCCCGGCCCCGCCCGCCCTGGGGCACTGGAGAGCCCGAGCGCGGCCCGCTGCGCGACCGCCCCCGCTCTGCGAGCGACCTGGGCTGGGGACCCCAGGACCCGGCCTGCGAGAGGAGCCCGACCCGGCTGGGGGACCCCTGGTCTAGGCCTCAGTTTTTCAAACTCTTTCCCCCTTCGGTGTGTGCCCCCTGCCCCACCCCGAGCCCACAGGGCCCCCGAATCAACATCCCCCTGCGTTCTCTATAGGTGTCAAATTATGCCCCCCACCCACATACACACAGAGAGGACCTGATCCTCCCCTCCTGGTCCCCTGTCTCATCATCTTCACCTGGGCAGGCTGGGGGTACAGCGCTCCCCAAGCAGGGCTCCCTGCAGTGTTTAATTGGTAATGAAACAAGTGCTGGGGCTCAAGCAATTTTTTTATTTTCACAACTGATTTACCAAGACCAGAGGTGCCAGGGCTCTGAACTGCCAGGCCCAGAGGTGCCAGGGTTCAGTCCTGGCAAGCCCTGGCACAAATTAAGCACTAGTTCCCTTCAGTGGGTGTTTCACACCTGCAGTGAAGGGGTGGGAATGATGAGACAGGGTGCAAGGGCAGGGAGAGGCAGCCCCTAAAGTGAGATTGGCTTATGCTCAGCACGTGGGAAGGCAGGGGAATCTCAGGCAATGGTATGTGAGCATCCCTGTGAGAGTTCCTCACTCTGCACCCCAGTCTGGTGGGTGTGAGATCAGCATGTGAGAAGTTGGTGATGCTCCACTACCCCCATAGCCCTGGGAGCAGGAGAGATAGCGCACCTGGGGAAGATGGGGCAAGGGGTGGGCTGCAGGCTCCTGTGGGCAGGCAAGAGCTCAGTCATTCCCCAGAGGTGGCCCAGCAGAGCAACCCCTCTGGCCTCCCCAAAAGGAAGGGTAGAAAATGGGGCAACAAATACCATTCCCTCCCCCTCCCCCGGAGCAAAACAACTCCCTGGGTTGCAGGGAAGTGGCTCAACGGAATATACTTCTCCCTGAACGACTGTTCTGTTTTGTGTTGACCTTGGTTCTCCAGGTCCATAGAGAGCCCCTTCAGTTGCTGGAGGGGTCACCAGCTTGTGGTGCAGGGTAGGGCCCTGATCCTAGGCTTGTCCACGGGAATGGGGAATGCAGCAGACAGACACTTCCCAGTTTTCTGTGTCTGTTTTCAGCACTTGCTCCACAAAAACAACAAGGAGTCCAGTGGCACCTTAAAGACGAACAGATTTATTTGGGCATAAGCTTTCATGGGTAAAAAAACCCACTTCTTCAGATGCACTTTTCAGAAGTGTTTTTTTTTTAACCCATGAAAGCTTATGCCCAAATAAATCTGTTAGTCTTTAAGGTGCCACCGGACTCCTTGTTGTTTTTGTGGATACAGACTAACACGGCTAACCCCTGATACTTGAATGCTTGCTCCAGTGGCCTTATTGAGGCAGCACCTATATGATAGCATAGTGCTATATATGCTATGGGCCCGGTTCTGAGCACCATTCCATTGCTACAAATCAGGAGAAATAACATTAAACACAATGAGCCAGATCCTCCACTGTCTGGCACTGTGTACACCGCAACACCTCATGTGTGTAAAAGTGCAGAGCTGGGGTCAGGGGGTGCAGAAAGCATTCTGATTTGGGAGCATTTCACATCCTCGTGGCACATGTCTTTACTGAGGATCAGGGCCAACAGAGTTACAGCCGTGTAAGTGTAGGCCTGAATGTGACTCTACTCTGGGTAGATTCTCGTCACTTGGGATGTAGAGAACTAAACTGAACAAATCATTCGGTGACAGAATTGGTGGAATCAGAAGCATCAAGTCAATGTGTTTCTCTCCCTCTATCTAGCTATTTCTAAGCCCCCATCACCCTAGAATCTGAGAAACTCACAAACATTGATGAATTTATCTTCACAGCACGGCTGGGAAGTGTTGTTAGCCCCTGAGGCACAGAGAGACCATGTGACCTGTCCAATGGCACACTTGAAGTCTGATTCAGAGCCAGCAATTGAACCCAGATGTCTTGAGACCCAATTCTGCGCTTTAGCCAGGAGCCCAGCCCTTTTCAAGAGCCATGCACGCTGTTCGTTATTGGCAAGCATTACAGTGAGCAAATTCCCAAAAGGCCACAAATTTTAGCATGAGCACTTTTCATTTGTCATTGGTCGTTCACTATTGTTTAAAAACTTTCAGTCATCCAATCATGAAGCAGAAATAATGCCTTGTGGCTTAGGAGACCAATCACAGCACGAATAATGAATATCAAATATTGACTCTTCAAAGTGAACTGTTTGCAAACAATCTGCAGACTGAAATGTGTCAAATACACTATCAGGCCAACCCTTCCAAATAACAGTTACGTTTGCAGAAGTCACAAATGATTTGCTAATCGAAACCAGGACTAAATTCATAATAAATACTATTCCTAATGAATAGTTCACCCAGCCCCACTGCTAGCTAATTCACAGCAGGAACCCGTCTTGCTTTGGACACGGGTGGGGTCAATGCCCAGCAGTAATGTCTATTCTAGTTCGGATTGTGATGATTCTGTAGATACAGAACATCCCTGTATTGCAACAGCCTTACATTTCTTGCCCAGCGGCTCCTCAGCAGCGCTTTGTGGTCAGCGCTTTCCCTGTCCTCCCTGTTCAGCATGGTGTCTGCAGTCAGCTGCATTAAATCTCAGCCTAGTCACTTGTGCCCCTCTTTCAGCGACAGCCTCAATCGTGAGCCCTGCTGGGTGCCTGCAGAGGAGCAGGAATGTTCCCTTGCATAGGCTACCCACCTTGCTGAACCTATATGCTGGGAGAGTAGCAGCTGCCAGGCTGCTATATTCTGCCCAATTGGGTGAGCAGGGGTGGGAAAGGGCTGGAGCCCTGGCTTCACGCTCAGAGAGCCAGGGAGCGCACCAGAGCCAGGGCAGAGGGAGAAGTAATCTCTGCCAGCAAATGGATTGGGACCCATGATTCTGCCCTTGGAGCAAGCAGGAACCCAACTCTGACTCTCAGAGTCAGATTCTGGTTCCGGCTCTGCACAAAGCCCAGCAGCTACACACTGCCCCATTCTGGGGCTGGACTGTAGGGAGACAATGTCTCTCTTTCCAATCCCTCCCTGCACTATGCCCAGGGAGCGGCTGGCCAGAGGTGCCCATGCAGCGATGTCTCTCCTCCCTGCGAGGGTTGTACCCTTTGTAAAGGACTCGCCTGTGCTGAGGGCATTCTGCACCAAACAATTAAAAATTCTGCACACAATATTTTAAAATTCTTTAAAATTCTGCAAATTTTATTTGTCAAATAAATGTGGAGGCTCAAGCATGGCATTGGGGAGCACAGGCCATTGTCTGCACAGAGGTGGGAGATCACTGTGCAGCTCCCCCCCCGGGACACGAACTCAGTGATGAGGCTACACCCAACCCTAACACAGCACAAGGACCAGGCCTGCCCCAGAAACACCCCAGGCCAGATGCACCAGATGTGGGCAGGCAGGCTCATCAAGGCAGGATCCAAGTGTAGAGGGGCTTAGTGTGGGGGGAATCCAGGTGTGGGTTGAGAGGGTTCTGTGTGGGGCAATCTGGGTGCGAGTGGCTCAGTGGGGGATCCAGATGCGGGGGGGGATCTGGATGCACAGGGGCTTGTTGGGGGGTTCTGGGTGCAACGGTAATGGGACTCTGCAGGGGGGTCCAGGTGAAGGTGGTTAGGGCTCAGCGGGAGGGGTGTGTGTGTCTGGATGTTGGGGGGGATAGAGCTCGGCAGGGTGGTTTTGGTGGGGGAGCTCAGCGGGGGGGTCCAGATGCTGGTGAAGTGGGGCTCAGTGGGGTGGGAATCCAGGTGCAGCTGGTTGGGTCTCAGTAGGGTGGGGATCCAGGTGCTGGTGACTCATTGGGATGGTCCAAGTGCAGGGGGAGTAGGGCTTGTCGGGGGGGTTCTAGGTGCGGGAGGGTGAGGCTCAGTGGGGGGGGTCTGGGTCTGAGGGGGTCTGGATGCATTGGGGTTGGGCGGATGGGGGAGCAGCTCCCTGTACAGGGATCCCTCCCACTGCAGATGAGGAGAAATGGGTGCAGGAAGTGTGTGTCTGTGGGGTGGAGTTTGCAGAGCTTCCTACAGCCAGGGGAGAAATCTGGGGGGGTGTTTGACACGGCCCCGGATGCTGTGCAGGGGAAGAGGAAGTCCCGCTGGGACTAACAGCTGAGCCCAGCACAGGGTAGGAGCCACCAGCTGGGTCTTCCCCAGTCCCACTCGCTGCCCCACAGTGATTTACCTCTCTGCCAGCTGCCCTGGGCACCAGAAACATACTGCTGGAGAGGGCCCATGACTGCTCTTGGGGCTTCCCTTTGCTTCCCTGTCAGAAAGTTATTTTTCTGCAGGGAAGCAAAGAAATCTTCAGGGGACATAAATTCTGTGCATGTGCAGTGGCGCAGCATTCCCCCAGGAGTAAGTAGGTCACTGTTGCAGTCATAGGCGCCGACTCCGTGGGTGCTCCGGGACTGAGAGGGAACGCGGCGCGCTTGGGGGAGGAGGTGGGGCTGGGGCGGGGATTTGGGGAGGGGTCCAATAGGGGCACAGAGGGGCGGAGTTAGGGCGGGGACTTTGGGACGGGGTGGAGTCGGGGCGGGGCCAGGGGCGCAAGCACCCACTGCCGCAGAAAAAAGTTGCCGCCTGTGGTTGCAGTGCAGCAGGTTCTCACAGGGACCATATTGAAACAGTGTCCCTGCTTTCCCATGACCCACCCTGTGTGGCACTGGGCCAGTCTGCCTCCTGCTGGGCAGTAGAGAGGGACGGACCAGAGGTCACCTGAAATCTAGTTTTTTTTTCTCCTGCTGCTAATAGCTCATCTTAATTAATTAGCCTATTACAGTTGGTATGGCTACTTCCACTTTTTCATGCTCATGTATATATATCTTCTTACTATATGTTCCATTCTATGCATCTGATGAAGTGGGCTGTAGCCCATGAAAGCTTATGCTCAAATAAATTTGTTAGTCTCTAAGGTGCCACAAGTACTCCTGTTTTTTTTTTAAATCTAGCATGTATAGTGGGAGGAACTGCAGCTTTCTGCTTCCTGCTAGGCTTGCGTGGCACAGCTGGGCATGGGCATGGGGGGCCGGGCAGTGAGAAGTATTAGTGTCATGCGCTTGGCAGCTCTGAACCCCTTCCTCAGATTCCTATGGGTCCCAGGTCAACGCTCAGGCTTCCATCCTCATGCTGTTCCCATTGCAATTAGTGAGTCCAATTCCCAGCTGTCTGGGACCTCCAGGAGACCACAGTTCCCTTGCTATTCTGAGGTGCATCTCACCTGGCCCTGCTGATCTCTGTAGATCTTGGCCAAATCCTGCACGGAGTGCTCCGGTAGCAATCCCATTTTGGCCCCAGACTGTGGCCTTTGGTAACTAGTCTTTCACCTGCCTCTTCCCCAGACTTCTCCTGTCCCGCCCAGGTCCTCTTGAGCTTTCAAGCTCAAGCACTGAGTGTGTGAAACCCTGAGGCAAGGTAAATGCTGAGCAGCTCTGCTCCCTCGCCATCTTCCTCTCTCTGTGGTGACACTGCTTCAGCCCTGCAATTCCTCCCACCACTCATGCCTTTGTACAGCGGGTGTATTTCCTGGGGCACTCAGCTGACAAGATTTCATTCTGCCTCCCTAGCTTTCCACTGATCTCCCCTGCTGCACTCCTACCCCGCTTCCCCGGAGTTCCCTCTTGCCCTTCAAGTCCTCTCTGCTAACCACTCTGGGCTTTTGTTCCCCCTGTTTTTCTTCCATGTTCAACTTCTCCTGCATTTCCTTAGTGTTCCCCTGGGAGCCTCCATCCTTCCCAGGCACCTGGCCTATCAGTAATGCTGTTAGCAGCGCTGCTCCCCAGGAGACTGGGCGCTCCTTGCTTCATTCCTCAAAAGTTACTTTCATGAAGCCAAAACCTCTGGGGTAGCTACCTGCTAATCAGCACTCCCTCTGGCTAGTGTCCAGGCTCCCTCTGGCTAGCGTCAGGGCTCCTTGGCATGTGGCCTCAGTCATTTCATGGCCCCTTGCTTCCTGATTCCCTTTTATCTGTAAGTGCTGGTGCTAGATGCAAAGACAAGGAGTTACTGTAATTTTAAGCACAGTTCAAGAATGTGCTTGGTTGGTTCTTGCTGTGTTTGGAGACGAAACCCTCCCATGAGCACCAAGGCCTGTGACATTATCATCAGCAGTGGATAAAGGGCGGGGGAGTAGGGGGGAGGAGTGAAGCTCCCCTTCCTCTGTTGAAAGCTGAGGGAGAGTTTTCTCCTTCTCTACAGGTTTGGGGGTTCGATGCTGCCCATGCCCCCCCCCCAGCTTGGAGCGGTGCTGCCCCATGCCCCTGCCCCCCCAGCTTGGAGGAGTGCTGTTAACCCACGGCCTGGCTTGAAGGTGTAGTGGTGCTGCCCTGCCGGGGTCCAGTGAGCACTCCCCCATTTCCACCTTCCTTTAGCCAGGAAGATCAGACACACTTAACACTCACTTCCCAGGAAAGGCAGCACACAGTGAAGTGCAGAAGGGCACACGTTTCCTGTGAGTCACAGACCACAGGTCCGTGGTGAGTAGTAGCTGCAGCAAGACTGAAATACCTCCAGAGCCAAATCCAGCTTTGTGAGGCACGTCTCTGTCTGGGGACCTGGCTGCTCTGACAGGACCTGGGAATATGTTCGGCTGCATCTCATGCGGCCTCTGGGACGTGATCCTTTACCCCAAACATTGCTATTAAGCTGTGAATAGGGTGACTAGACAGCAAGTGTGAAAAATCGGGACAGGGGGTGGGGGGTAATAGGAGTCTATATAAGAAAAAGACCCAAAAATCGGGACTGTCCCTATAAAATCGGGACATCTGGTCACCCTAGCTGTGAATAAAAGGGGACGAGCTAGATGGTCATGACAGAGGGAGGCTACCGACTCTGCTCAGTTGAAGAGGGGGTATCCTCAAGTGTCACGTCTCGTGAAGAAGACCCAGCATTATCCCAGTCAGCCCCTCACCCCGTGCATCATCGCACTTGGCGCTGCTCTCCAGCAGCTGGCTGTGCAATGGGAACACTCACCCTAGAGTCACATATCTATTGTCCTCCACATTTGGATGCATCCTTTCTCTTTTCTAATGCAAAAATTCTAGGGCAGGACAAATCTCCTTTCGACTCGTCCTAGCCAAGGGATGTCTGGGACGGCCCACTTGCTGGTGAGGGAAACCCAGTTTGGCCACTGTATTCTAAAGCCAAGGCAGCTGTGGCTACTAGTGAATGGAACGAAGACAGAATGATCCGGGAATTCCACCTTCTTATTCCCTCCCCTTTGGAAATCACAAACGCTCTGCACGCAGTCAGACCAGCACGAGAAAATCATGAGGGCTCAAGTGACAGAAATCTGGTGTCCTGGGCCAAAGAGGGTGGATTTTAAAGAGCCATTATTTCTGAAGCCAGAACAGAGAGCTGGGGAAAAGCACAATCTGCCTTGACCTGGATTCACGGTGTTCTGGGCGTGAAGCCAGAAGGCAGCTCTAAGGTCCTCTAGTTGGACCTCCTGAATCACCCAGGCTGGAGAATTACACCCGGTGGTTTCTGCATCAAGCCCATAGCTTATGGTTGAGCTAGAGCCTGTCTTTCAGGAAGGCATGCCATCTTGATTTAAAGACTCCAAGTGTGCGAGTTTCCCCCTTCTTTACCTGGCTTGGGGGTTCGGTCATCCCTACGTAAGTTGTTCCAAGGGTTAATCCCCCGCACCATTAAAAATGTGCACCTTATTTCTAGTCTGAATTTGTCTAGCTCCAGCTTCCAGCCATTGGATCTTGTTGTGCCTTTAACTGCTAGAGGAGGGGTTCTCAAACTTCATTGCACTGCGACCCCCTTCTGACAACAAAAATTACTACACAACCCCAGGAGGGGAGAACTGAAGCCTGAGCCCGCCTGAGTCCTGCCGCCCTGGGTGGGGGGCCAAAGCTAAAGCCCAAGATCCACTGCCCCAGGCTGGGAGGCCAAAGCCAAATGCCAAAGGCTTTAGCCCCAGGCAGGAGGCCTGTAACCCAAGCCCCACCACCCAGGGCTGAAGCCACTGGGCTTCGGCTTTGCCCAAGGCAGTAGGACTCAGGCTTCGGCCCCAGGCCCCAGCAGGTCTAAGCCAGCCAGCCAGCCCTGGTGACCCCATTAAAATGGGGTCCCAACCCATGGTTTGAGAACTGCTGTGCTAGGCTAAAGAAGCCTTTAGCATATGATCCCTGCTCTCCATGTAACACAGAACCGGACTCTCTGGTCCAGTCAAGCTGCTCCCAGCCCAGGACAAGGGAGTGGCTGGGGTCTCATCTGATCCTTCCCTCCCAGATAGCGTAAAGCCAGCTCTAACCTAGGCATGGCCCCAGGGACTGTCCTGGCATCTGGCAGTTGCTAGTATGCAGAGGTGCCCCAGTCACAAGCTTTTGTGACAGCTTAGAAACCCTGCTGGATGCAGCACTAACTGCTCCTTATCAAAGGGCTCACATGGAGGTCAGCAGAAGTCAGTCTGACTCCAGTGGGACTTGGATCCAGCCTTTGCTAGGGTGCATGCATATGGAGTGCCTCTGCCTTGAAGGGCCTGATTTTCAGAAGTGCTTTGTACCAGCAGTTCCCACTGAGCCGATGAGGCTGGAGGGTGTTCTGCACTTCTGGGTCCTAACCGCTCTCCTGACATGACCAAATATACCTTGCACATGCGCAGTGCACCTCTTTCACTTGCTAAGAAGAACCTCATTCCCTTCAAACCAAGCAAAGGCCTGCTTCTCTGTCCAGGTCAAGGGGCCGCTTTCTGACCTCTGCCAGTGTGTGCAGCTAGCTATAGACTTCCTCACATGGAGAGGGTGTATTTTGTCCATCCACTGAACACAAAAATAACAGGAGGGGCTGAGCCGGAGCTTCCAGACAAAATGCCCTTTCTGTCAAAGACCCATGGTGGGAAATTTCAGACTCAAAGATTTCAGGGGCTAATGAGTGTGAAAAAACATTGGGCTGGGTCATGGCAGCATAGCAAGACAATGCATCTCGTACTTCAGAACCTACACTTCAGTTTTAAAAATCTGAAGCTTCTAGCCTTTATGACTGCAGAAAACCTTCAAAAATGGGAAGCAAGTCCAATTAATGTAGTGACACCTGCCTGAGTCTGCAGAGAGCCTGAAGCAAGAGCTCTGAGCAGTGTGAACTGCCCTATTCATCTCAACGGGGTGCTTAGCCTGGTACCTGGGAGGAGTGGTAGATACGCTGGAGGGTAGGGATAGGATACAGAGGGACCTAGACAAATTAGATGACTGGGCCAAAAGAAACCTGATGAGGTTCAACAAGGACAAGTGCAGAGTCCTGCACTTAGGACAGAAGAATCCCATGCACTGTTACAGACTAGGGACCGAATGGCTAGGAAGCAGTTCTGCAGAAAAGGGCCTAGGGGTTACAGTGGACGAGAAGCTGGATATGAGTCAACAGTGTGCCCTTGTTGCCAAGAAGGCTAACGGTATTTTGGGCTGTATAAGTAGGGGCATTGCCAGCAGATCGAGGGACGTGATCATTCCCCTCTATTCGACATTGGTGAGGCCTCATCTGGAGTACTGTGTCCAGTTTTGGGCCCCACACTACAAGAAGGATGTGGAAAAATTGGAAAGAGTCCAGCAGAGGGCAACAAAAATGATTAGGGGGCTGGAGCACATGACTTATGAGGAGAGGCTGAGGGAACTGGGATTGTTTAGTCTGCAGAAGAGAAGAATGAGGGGGGATTTGATAGCTGCTTTCAACTACCTGAAAGGGGGTTCCAAAGAGGATGGATCTAGACTGTTCTCAGTGGTACCTGATGACAGAACAAGGAGTAATGGTCTCAAGTTGCAGTTGGGGAGGTTTAGGTTGGATATTAGGAAAAACTTTTTCACTAGGACGGTGGTGAAGCAGTGGAATGGGTTACCTAGGGAGGTGGTGGAATCTCCTTCCTTAGAGGTTTTTAAGGTCAGGCTTGACAAAGCCCTGGCTGGGATGATTTAGTTGGGAATTGGTCCTGCTTTGAGCAGGGGGTTGGACTAGATGACCTCCTGAGGTCCCTTCCAACCCTGATATTCTATGATTCTATTATTCTATGATACCTAATGGTAGTATTTTAAATATCAGCATTGTGAAATATTGCACTGTTGGTCAAAGCTCACCACAAAGAAACAGGCAACGGTCAGTGGGTATCACTGCATACTGAGCATGGAAGGAAAGCGAGGGGAACACAGAAGGAAAGATACCATCTTCTTTTGGTGTGGTGAGTGGGAGGAGCTTGGGATGTGGGTGGAGCTTGGGCAATGCTGAGAGTTATTTTTCCAATCTGACACCCGGTGAAAATCAGGGAAAGAGGGGCCGTGATGGAAAATGTTTTGATGGGTGCTGCCAAGGTCCTGCCGTGCTGTAAACATCTGCAGCACAGGCACGCACAACAGCAACACAAAGGAGACCAAACTGGAGCCCTGAGCTCCGTGGGTGTCTCTCCAGTGTGCTGAGAGCCTGGGGGGAGAAACAGGAAGAGAGGGACTGCTCCTGCAGGAAGGATATGATGCCACAGGTGGTGGTGTGACAGATCAGCTGCCTGGAGTGTCCGGTATCAAGGGATACAACGGTGGAGGGGAAGGGGGGTTGGCACATGTCGCCCAGGCATTCTGGCTCTGCTTCAAAGCCCACTGACTTGAGTGTCAGCTCAGGCCCTTAGACTCCATCTGCACTGAAGCCCTTGTGGGCTCCCCGGTGCCAGACCAAGCCCCTGGAGCAGTTGTGGGACCCCACAGTGCGAAAGGCTCCCAATTGTTGCCATGGCCAGTGTGATTGCGCCTGCCCCCAGCAAGCATGGGTGCCCGTGTCCAGCTGTGCAACGGGCGCTGGCTGGTGCTCGGCAGGACATCCGGCGGGCAGGGCTCCCTCCAGCACGGTGTTGCCAGCTCTCCCGATTTCCTCGTGAGTCTTGCCATCGCTGGTGTTTGTCTCCGAGCCCTGGCTGGGGGAATCTGGGGGTGGCAGGAGATCCCATGCTCTGCTGTACACAAAGCGGGCTCCAGTGGTGCAATGGGTTAGCGCACAGTACTTATAAAGCAGTGCTGCGTGGAGTGATGCTGAGGTTGTGAGTTTAAGCCTCATCTGGAGCATCAGTTTTGGGAGATTTGATAGCAGCCTTCAACTACCTGAAGGCAAGTTCCAAAGAGGATGGACCTTGGCTGTTCTCAGTGGTGGCAGATGACAGAACAAGAAGCAATGGTCTCAAGTTGCAGTGGGGGAGGTCTAGGTTGGATATTAGGAAACACTATTTCACGAGGAGGGTGGAAAAGCACTGGAATGGGTTACCTAGGGAGGTGGTGGAATCTCCATCCTTAGAGGTTTTTAAGGCCCATCTTGACAAATCCCTGGCTGGGATGATTTAGTTGGTGTTGGTCCTGCTTTGAGCAGGGGGTTGGACTAGATGACCTCCTGAGGTCCCTTCCAACCCTGATATTCTATGATTTTATGATTCTATACACTCCCAGCACTACACTGGGCAGGACGGGGGACACATGCAGTGAGCGGGAGCGACGAGCACCCAACACAGCAGGCAGCTATCCAAACGCAACTGCTGCAGTTTGAAAACTGCTCGTGGCTTTTAATCCTGGCGTGTGAGTTTTGAAGCCTGACGCAGGGTTTCTGGGAGCCTGGGCATGATGATGCTGCAGCCGGGCCTCAGCCTTCTGCCCACTGCTCTGAGGGCTCCCACCTTGGCTCTGTCATTGGTCACCTTCCCAAAGAGAATCAGCAGAAGGGCTAATTGTCCACGGGCTCACCAGCCTGGTGACCCCTCCCTCATCCAACTGTAACCCCACCAGCCATCCCCGCCTCCCCCCACAGAGGGCCTGCACTGCAGAGCCATAGAGAGTCCCGAGTGTGGATCATGCATCAGGCCCGGACCCACTGGACACCCCTCTCTGAACCTGGGAGCAGGAAGCCCTTAACGCAGGGTGAAAAAGTCTCAGACTTAAACTTTCCCCAAAGCTCCAGTTGTGGAATCAGTTGTTCTCAGAAGCAGGACTCAGTGTGGAGCAGTGCTCTAGTGCCAGCCAGGGAGAGGGCAAGGAAGCATCTTCTTACATTCTGGCCTATCTTGTCTGCACATGTGCCTCTTTGGGGCACATGTGCAGACCCCCAGCTAAGACCAGAGCATCTGGTAACTTGCAACCAAAGCCCTGGGTACAAACAATGTCATCAGATGGTCACATCCACTTCTCATCCAGGCTGCTGTATCCACTTCCAATAGGACCAAGATGCATTGTTCTGTTGCCTCTCTGCCACTGGTTGGAGTGTGGCTGCCATGCAGGGAATGGTGGGAGGAGTGCTTCCTGGCACAGGTGCTACAGGAGCTGGGCTGGGTGCTGGACCTGGGCCCAGTGCATTGGTTTGCATGAGCCCAGTGCCTTTGTGTGGATATGATGAGGTGCATGCAAACAGTGCGAGAGCTGCTGGAGTTTCATGTTTACCCTTGAAAGAGAGCAGCTCTTTAATGCAGATAGACTGTCTCCTCTCAGGACCCACACTGAGACAGCCCAGGAGCAGGGAAACATTATGGGCTTAGAGAAGGGAGGTGAGAAATCAAAGTGAATTATCTGTAGGCTTCCTGCTCTGTAGATCCTGAGCTGTGAGGAAAGTGCAGGTGACTAAATTCAGGCCTGGCCTACATGAGGAATTAAGTCAGTAGAACTATGTTGCTCAGGGGTGTGAAAAATCCACACACACCCCTGAGCGACGTGGTTAAACAGACCTAGGCCCCGG
Organism: Emys orbicularis; assembly: GCF_028017835.1. NCBI lineage: Eukaryota > Metazoa > Chordata > Testudines > Emydidae > Emys > Emys orbicularis. Next base: position 43,778,745 of record NC_088691.1, on the reverse strand, counting down.
TGTAGACAGTGCTTAGTCAAGGGGAGAATTCTCCCGCTGACCTAGCTACCGCCTCTCGGGGAGGTGGAGTATCTACCCCAATGGGAGAACCCCTCCCATCGGTGTATGAGGTGTTGCCACTGCGGTGCTGCTATCGCGTGTAAACAAGCCCTTAGCGTGGCTCGGCCCCATGCTCTATCACAGCCTGTTTGCAGCGCTGAGGCTTCAGAAGAAAGGTGCGTGTCCCAGCTGTCTCTTGCCTGTTGCACAGTCTTGTGCCGTGGGGGCCCATCTTGCCCCTGGATCCTGGAGGCTGAGCGCCATGGTTGTTGGAAGGACAGTGGAGATTTTGACTCAGGTACAGTAGGGCCAACAGTTCAAACGTGGCCGCTAATTTTAGCTACCTCCATATGTGGGGGCCCAACTTAGGCCTGACTAATTCTCAGAGGTGCTGCTCCCCCAATTCCAGTAGAAGGCAGTGGGACCTCTGGGTGCTCAGCACATTAGAAAATCAGGCCCACGGTGTCTCGGGGGGCACCCTAAATCAGTGAACTCCTCACATTTTTGATCTTAGTGTCTAATTTTGTAGCAGTCCTGGGTCTACCCTTCCTCCACGTGCTGCCGAGCTCCACAGGGACTGAGGCCTTGGGGATCCCATTGGGTGTGTGTGGAGGGAAGGATGTGGTCTGAGGAGAGGAGCAGTGGCATGGCGAGAAGGAAGAAAAGGGACTGTTCAATGCCTAGAGTTTTATACACAAAGGTTTGGGGAGCCCACGTCTCTAGACCACTTGTCTCTGCCATCCAGCTGTGGATGCTTGTCCCTGTTAAAGGTGCCACACAAGACTTTTTAACACCATTGGTTCAGTGCCAGGATCTTGCTGTTCAACATGTGACATATTGGCGTCCATGCTGGGGAGCTAAGATGTCATGGGGATGAGCTCTAAGAACTGTGTTTGTTTCTGTTTCTGTACGCAGCCAATGCTCAATATTGGATGGCGTGGGAGGCGAGCAGGAAGCCTGACGTCCAAGTCATTTTTAATGAATGGGGGTGGGAAACGCCTAGACCCAAGTTTTACAAGAGGAAAAATTGTAAAGTCTCCTCACTCCAAAGTGCTTTGATCTATTTGCTTCAAACCCGGAAAGAAAATTCCACTCAGAGAGAACCCACAAACTCTGAAGGCCAAAATAACATTTCTATTGAAAGTGATCGGGAGGGTTTATAATGGAACCTGGTGAAACCTGAACTGCTGAGAAGCTCTTGTGTCTCACTAATGATGATAACACTTTCCAAAGGACGTCTCTCACCGCTGCCAGCCTGACCACCTCCTCCATGAGCCCTCCTTATTCTGTCCTAGCACAGACATTCACTTTTGCCCTTGCCTGAAGTTACTTCCTGTTTGCTCAAAGGGACGGAGGAGGGACAGAAGCTTAAAAATTCCATGTAACCCTGGTTTTTGCTGCCTTCACTTGTCAGATGACTTTGTGGGAGATAAATACTCTGCTAGATGTATCAGCTATTGGCTTTGTGGCGCTAAAGGGGCTTCTCCCTTAATCAGCAGGCAGCTGCTACTCCCCCATCCACTCTTTGAGGATTAGAACTCACTGGCGGTATGGGTGCTTATATGTCCCGAGGGCACTGTCTGAGCGCTCCCGGGTTTCTAAAAGCAGGAACCCCCCTAGCAGTCGCTCCCTCTCTGCCCTCCCGACAGGCGGGAGAGCCCTGGGTCAGTGGGTGTCCTGGGAGGAGAGCTCGCTGTGTGAAAGGTCAGTGTCAGAGCTGAGTGTTGCAGCGCATGGCTCTGTGCTGCAGCCCTCCTGCTGGAGGACAGAATTCCCACTCCCCTCTCTCCCCTCTGCCTGCGCTCTTTGCACCCGTCCCCAGCAGCCCAGCTGCCCTTCACAGTCGCTGTTAGTTCCCTCTCTGGTGAGAGCCCGAAGGGTCAAATCTGGCCGCGTGAGTGTCTCCAAGGTGGGAGCCCTAGCAGTTCTCACTGTGGCTGGGGGCTTGCCATACTGAAAATCCGTCCACTTCTCCAGGGGTCTGACTTGGGCCCCCAGTTCTGGAAATGCAGGTGCCAAGTGCCAGGCTGTTCACAGGGAAAGGTTCGGTGTCAGAGCAGGGGATGGGGCAGCAGCTCTCCTTCTGAACACAGGCCAGTCAATGCAACTGCATCCGCTCACACCTCCAGCCTCTCCTGCACCCTCACACACAGCCCTGGCTCCAGGGCCACACAGAGTCTAACAGAGACATATACAACCATGCCTAGATACACACACACACACACACGCACACACACACACACACATACACACACATGGCTAGACACACACAGCCATGCCTTTAGATACACATGTGCACACACACACATGGCTAGACACGCACAGCCGTGCCTCTCCTTACACACACACGGCTAGACACGCACAGCTGTGCCTCTCGTTTTACACACACACATATCTGGCTAGACACACACAGCCATACCTCTCGTTACACACACACACATGACTAGACATGCACAGCCGTGCCTCTTGTTACACACACACACTCCTAGACACGCATAGCCATGCCTCTAGATACACATGTGCACGCACACACACAAACACACACGGCTAGACACACCAGCTGTGCCTCTTGTTACACACACACACACACACAACTAGACACGCACAGCCATGCCTCTCATTTGACACACATGGCTAGACACACACAGCTGTGCCTCTCGTTATACACACACACACAGAAACATGCCTGCAGATACCCCTCTCCCTGATAGCTACATCCATAAATGCCGCCCTCATGCCCACAGAGCCGCCCCCCACCTGCACTCACATTTGGACAGGTGTTGGCTCCCCAGCGGCTGAGTTCAGTTATTCTGGTGCCCTCAGCCCTGCAGTTGCCCCGTGTTGAGATCTGGGTTGCTGCTGGTGGTGGCGGCCACACACTGGCACTAGCAGACAGGGAGGAGAGCATGGCTGGTCTGGATTAGTGTCACTTCCCTTCCGAGCAGCAGACTCAACTCTCTGACCCCCACATCTGGGCAGGAGCTGGTTCCTGGGTTCCAGCCCCTTTCACTAACAATACCCAGCCCTACTTGGACACGCTCCCTCACAGCCATCCCAGGCGTGCTCCAGCGAAGGAAGTCTGCTCCTTGCACAATGTTGCAGGGGTGACCTATTCCCACAACTCCCCTCCTCACATCTCGCACGTCAGCCCTTGCTGGAATCCATTTCCACACCCAGCTCCCTTGGGAAGCCACTGTTACTTCACCCAGACACATATGCAGTCGGCCTGCTGGCCCCCGCTTGCAGTGAGTAACTGCCCTGCTCACCACAGCAATAGTCCAGGGCTGACACAGTCACCACCAGTGCTGTCTGGCAACCAGCTGAGCATGAGGTTGGCACGGCTGCCCACGTAGCATCTCCCCTCCTGCTGGGCATATTTTTCTCTCTGCACATGACTCTTCCCCTCTTGAACTGGCTCCTGGTGAAGTGACCATAGGGCTAATCAGTGCCTGGGAGGGGCTGTGCCCTCCCCCAATCCTCTGTGCAAAACAGGATGCGTTCTCTGCACAAAGTGTGTGCGACCCTCTGCAGTGTTGGGATCCCCAGAATGGCAGCCCCTGGAGTGAGTGTGCACAAGGGAGCATGGGAGGGTGGGGGCAGGGCTTTCATATGACAGAATGAATAGTTAGAAAACACGGCTGAAGAAAAGGGTCATTGCCAGGCTGAGAGGGCCCGTTCCAGATCTGAAACCCTCCTCCTTGTATGCCAGGCCCCACATAAGACGGGTTCCCATCAACACTCCACAGATCATAGAATATCAGGATTGGAAGGGACCTCAGGAGGTCATCTAGTCCAACCCTCTGCTCAAAGCAGGACCAATCCCCAACTAAATCATCCCAGATCATACAACTGGAGCAGGCGTCCTCTTTAAACCCATAGATGAGAGTCCAGAGCTACTCCAGCCCCACTTCCCACTCACCCTTTGCCCCAGGACCTTGTCTTGGAGCTCCACCATACGCTCCCAGCTACAAAGGCTGCAACAAGGTAAATGACACCACCACCACCACTCCCCCTGCCCCCCCGCAGCATCTAACATTTACGTGGGATGAACGAACCGCTCGGCACATGGCTCTTGTGCAGTTTGTTTCCACTGCTGGACGCGTGCAGAGCAGAGACTGAGCTGGGGGGAACTTTCCTTGGGGCTTGTTGGCTTTGCCATTTCCTAGCTTTCTGGCTTTGTGTCCCCAGTGCTGGGAAGGCTTCTGGCCTTGGGTCCTGTGACCGGGAGTGACTGGCATCCTGTACCTACCGTGTCTGCTCACCCCCAGTAACCGCCTCGCTTGGGGGAGCTGTCCTCCAGGGCTGGAGCCTGTGTGCTGCTGAGGGGTTCCCATTCCTTCCAGCTTTGCTGAGTTAAGGGGTTTCCTAGCATCTTCCCCCCATGAGGGGATTGTCCTTCCCAGCCCAGCTGTCTAGGCAGAGCAATGGGATTTCCGCCTCCCCTCCTCACAGGGACTGAGGAGGGTGACGTGGTGGAACAAGCTCTCTCAGCCCTGCATGGCTCAGTGTTCCCAGTGGGTGGGTGGGTGGGGGGGAGGGTGTGGGTCTGCAGTGTTCTCTCTAGGGGATTTTCCAGTGCTCCCTGTCGGGGGTGGATTCCCCTGTGTTCTCAGTGGGAGTGGCTGAGTGCTGGGTGGCCCATGGGTCCCCTTCTCCCAAATACACCATCCCACAGCCACAGCCATCTCTCAGGGGAGACTCCACCCCTTGCCCTGAGCCCACCGCAAAGGCCCAAGACTATCATCAGCCCTGCAGGACATAGTTATTTCAGGACCATATTCCTCATGGTTCCCTGGGCCCTGCCAGGTGCAATGGTTACACACATAGCTGGGCTGCACTGGCTAGCTCTAGAGAGGCTGGTTGGACCATCCTCCGGGGGCTGAGATTAAGGGAATTGTCTGGGTATATTGTGTGATGAGCAGGGGTTTGGGATGACTGTGACTTCCCAGGCTCAGCGGTCGTGTCACTGCCATTTGCCCACTGAACGGTTAAAACAGATTCTATCGACCAGAGAGCTGGGCTTGGCCATGGCACCTACCTCAGGGACCTTGCTGGTCCTGCCTGTGGCTGAGGCAAGGTCTCATGCTCCAGTCCAGGAGATCCTGTGTTGCACTGAGCCTGTTCGAAAGATCCTGAAGAACAAGGGCCTCTGTAGTTTTCCGCACTAACTACACAGCAGGACACAGCTCCCAAGAGAGCCCCAAGAGAAACCCCAAGCAGACTGAGGGAGCACCAGATAGACAGGGCAGGAGGGGTCAGATTGCAGCCCCAGCAGAAGCCTCTGCAAGCTGCGCAAAGGCAGAAACATGGAAATGCAGAGGCCCTATACAACCCCCACCAGTGAGAGCCTTCTGCTGAGCAATTCTGGTACAGTAACTCCTCACTTAAAGTCGTCCCGGTTAACGTTGTTTCGTTGTTACGTTGCTGATCAATTAGGGAACATGCTCGTTTAAAGTTGTGTAATGCTCGCTTCTAAGTCATTTGGCAGCCGCCTGCTTTGTCCACTGCTTGCAGGAAGAGCAGCCCCTTGCAGTAGCTGGTGGGGGCTTGGAACCAGGGTGGACCGGCAGCCCCCTATCAGTTCCCCCTATCAGCTCCTCGCTCCCCTAAGTTCCCTGCCTGCAGTTCAGCTGTGTCCCTCCCACCACTGCCATGTGCTGCTCCTGCCCTCTGCCTTGGAGCTGCTCCCTGAGACTCCTGATTGCTGTGCCGGGGGGGAGGGATGGAAGAGGGGGGCTAATGTCAGGGTGTCCCCCTCCCCCCTGCTCCTGCACCCCACTTACCCCATCTTCCATAGAACAGGGCTCAGGATGGAGGGAGCTTGCAGCAGCTCTGTCTCAGCAAGCTGATCTAATTAACAAGGCAGTGTATTTAAGAGAAATGTGCATATCTCCCTCCATTCCTGCTGCCTTGTAGAGTGAGAGAGTTAACCCTTGAGGGTTCAGCCAATTGCTAGTTCATCATTTAGCAGTAAGGGAAATATCCCACCTTCTGACTCCTCCACCTCAACCAAGCTTCACAATCATCCTCACTGTGTACCAGTATTAAATTGTTTGTTTAAAACATATACTGTGTGTGTGTGTATATATATATATATATATATAGTCTTTTGACTGATGAAAAAAATTTCCCTGGAACCTAACCCCCCCATTTACATTAATTCTTATGGGGAAATTGGATTCGCTTAACATCGTTTCGCTTAAAGCCGCATTTTTCAGGAACATAACTACAATGTTAAGTGAGGAATTACTGTACTGCGGTAGGACGTCAGACAGGGCAGGAGCTGATGAGCTCTTGCATTTCCATTCTGGGCCGGAACAGACCAATACTGAACAAAGAGCACTTTGCGGTGCAGCTGTGGAGCCCGCTGGCTTCGTGCCAGTGCTCAGGCAGAACTGAGGGCACACATGGGCTCAGAGCCTTTTAAAGGTGCCCTGCAATGAGTTACAAACAAATGCCTTTGTGCCGATGAACTCCCCACAAAGCACAAGGGCGGAGCAGTCATCACAGCCCTCCGTATATATGAGTCCTGTGACGCCGGGCTGGGTAGCTCATGCCCATGGCAGCTCCCCAGCATGCCCCACATCACAGCTAGCACAACCCTGCAGCACCCTGGCCTGCCCCAGAGCTCCTCGGGAGGTTGGTTAATGGTTTGCTGTCTCCCGCAGGCCTTGTTCAGTCTGGCTGTCCCTCAGCTTGATCCAAGCATGCAGCCTGGGGCCACCTGAAATGTTTTGAGGATTCGTGTATGCCAGTGTTTTCCAATGTGGTTCCCACCCCAAACCATTAGGCATCCAATGGAGCAACTGTAAGCTTTCTGGGGCAGGGGTGTTGGGGAAACTCTGTCTCCACTGAAGTCAGTAACCAAACTCCCACTGACTTCAATGGGCCATCACCCGCTGGAGACCGGGGACGTTACCTTCGTCATCAGTGCAGCGAGCCCTGCTGCAGGCTCCGCCATGTCCACAAAGCCAGAAGCAGCGCACAGCCTGCCCAGGAATGCATGGCCAGCACAGCCCATGGAGGGGTCTTAGAGCCTGCTCCGGGTGTTTGCTGATCAGTCCTTCCCGACTGGCAGACAGAAGTTTGCTGTTTCCCGCCACCGTTAGCACTATCTGTCCTGTAAAAGACACCTGGCTAGAAGAGAGGAGAGGCAAGCAGGAAGACGGGACTGTCACTGTCCTGACACTGCTGTAGGGATCAGATCATGCTGGATCAGTCTGAACTCCATGCAGGCGGGCATGGGGAGTGGTGGCTGCAGGGCAGTGCCTGGAAGATAGCAGTGACCAGCACCCTAGAAAGCCAGGGGGTTACATTTAATTGGGTTATTACACAAGGCCAAAGGGATGCAGAGTCTTTTTTCTAAGGAGTTCATGGGATCTGGGGAGCCAGTATATGATCCCCCACAGCCTCAAGAGATCAGGGAATTGTATCTCTGGCATCTGGTTGTTAAGCAGCCCACAGCCTGGACAAAGTTCTGCCTAGGGCTCGTGGTTGGGCATTGCCCTTCCCACGTATGTGCCCCACCATGCCCTGGCTAGCATCAGATGTGGGGTCATTCCCCAGCTCAAAGCGCGGCAAGGGCCCATCCCATATGGCAGACCTTCACTTGCCCGGCTGCCCACGGCTCCTGATATGACTCTGATACCCCCCACCCTAGAGAGGCCTGGGGGCACCGGGCTCCTTCTCCCCTGCTCCCAGCATTCTAGGAAACTCCTTCCATTCCCTTCCGCATTCCTGTGTTCCTTGGCCCCTCTCCCCTCCTCTGACATGCATCCTGTTTGCTAAACACATAGCACCAGCCTGAGTCACCCGATGGCTTCTGCAGGTGACGGAAGGCTAACAATAGCCAACAAAAGGAGGATGTCTCCTCTCCCCGCACGCCCAGACCAGCCTGGAAACCTCCATCTGAAGGGCCTTCGAGGAAGCTGCTAATGGGAGAGAATGGCCGCCCGGGGCTGGCTCGATCCCCACCGGACATGCGCCTTCCGATGAGTTTTGTCCTGTTGACAGTTGTTTGTTTGGGGCTAGGAGGGAAGGAGTGATGGGAGACGGCCTTGGTGAGATGGTGCAGGGCTGGGGCTCAGCTGGGAGCAGCGCTCCCTGGCACAGATCCCAAGGCCTGGGTGGTCATACTGCCTGCCCAGCCACCCCACAGAGCATGTCGGGCACCCCTACTCCCTTCCTGCCTTCCCTCTCCTGATGGCAGAAGGGCTGCAGGGCTCCCTGACCCTGCCCACTTACAGAGAGGTCTGCAGGGCCATGCAGTGAGAGCGAGTTTGCCTGGGGAGAAGCATAGCCACTTCCTGTCATCAGCATGACAAGGCTGCGGGTCTCAGAGAGAACTGGGTGGGGAGAAACATCCCTCGGGGCTTTTCTCATGCTCCTAATGGGGAAGAGGTTTCCTGGGGTCCCAGAGAGGGTGACCAACTGGCTGGGGAGAGTTCCCTTTCCCCTTTCCCTGACGGGGGAAGAGGCTAGGGACCAGGTCTAGTGCAAGCAGGTGGGGCCCTGAGGGTTACCCCCAGGGTCCTTGTCCCTCAGTGCAGCCACTGGCTCCTTCCAATCCCTCCAGGTCCTGTGCTGGCCTCCTCTGCGCTGAGCTGCCCCTTCACACTCCTGTGCCTAACCTGTTATCCCCCGCACTGACAGTCTGGCCTAGCTGTCCCTGAACTCAGCACAGACAGTGGAGCTGCCCGTGGGCTCTGCTCTGTCAAGTGCTGTGCGTGTCTGTGGTGCTAGAAGGATGAGCTGGTAGCTGAAGAACAGGGCTGAGAGTCACAAATTTAGAGATTCCAAAGCCAGAAGAGACCACTGTCATCATCCAGTCTCCTGGTTAACACAGGCCAGAGACCTGCCCCACAATAATCCCTAGGGCAGATCTTTTAGATCTTGATTTAAAAAATGATCAGTGATGGAGAAATCCACCATGACCCCTGGTAAACTTTGCCAATGGTTAATGAGTCTCACTGTTACAAATTTGACCTTATTTCCTGCCTGATTTTATCTAGCTTCAACTTCCAGCCATTGGATCGTGTTAGACCAGGGGTCGGCAACCTTTCAGAAGCGGTGTGCCGAGTCTTCATTTATTCACTCCAATTTAAGGTTTCGCGTGCCAGTAATATATTTTAACGTTTTTAGAAGGTCTCTTTCTATAAGTCTATAATATATAACTAAACTATTGTTGTAAGTAAAGTAAATAAGGTTTTTAAAATGTTTAAGAAGCTTCATTTAAAATTAAATTAAAATGCAGAGCCCCCCAGACCGGTGGTCAGGACCCAGGCAGTGTGAGTGCCACTGAAAATCAGCTCGCGTGCCGCCTTTGGCACACGTGTCATAGGTTGCCCACCCCTGTGTTAGACATTCCTCTGCTAGACAAAGAGCCCATTATTAAAGATTTGTTCCGCATGTAGGTATTATAGACTGTGATCAAGTCACCCTTTCGCCTTCCTTGTGAAGCTAAATAGACTGAGGTCACTCAAGGGCAGGTTTGCTAATCCTTTAATCATTCTCAAAAACAACGAGGAGTCTGGTGGCACCTTAAAGACTAACAGATTTATTTGGGCATAAGCTTTCGTGAGTAAAAAAACACTTCTTCCCTTGCATCTCAAGAAGTGGGTTTTTTTACCCATGAAAGCTTATGCCCCAAAAAATCTATTAGTCTTTAAGATGCCACCGGACTCCTCATTGTTTTTGTGGGTACAGACTAACATGGCTACCCCTCTGATATTTTAATCATTATCATGGCTCTTCACTGAACCCTCTACAATTTATTAACATCCTTGAGTTGTGGGCACCAGAACTGGACACAGGATTCCAGCAGCCGTTGCACCAGTGCCAAATCCAGAGGTAAAATAACCTCTCTGCTCCTACTTGAGATTCCCCTGTTTATGCATCCCAGCATCCCATTAGCTCTTTTGGCCACAGCAGCACTCTGGTAGCTCATGTGCAGCTGATTATCCAACCCCCTCACACCCAAAAAAGATCTTTTTCAGAATCATTGCTCCCAGGGTAGAGTCCCCCATCATATAAGTATGGTCCCCATTCTTTGTTGCTAGATGTTTACATTTACATTTAGGGTCAGGGTTCCTGAGTTCTGTTCCCAGCTCAGGGAGGGATGTGGAGTCTGGTGTGTTAGAGCAGGGACAGGGAGACAGGACCACTAGGATCTTTTCCCAGCTCTGCTACAGATTCCCCATGTGATCTTGGGACATTATTGACTTGCTACCTTTGCTTTGCATTTCCTCAGCCCCCAGCCCTGGCCAACATCCGTAGCCTCCCTTCTCCTGCTGCTCAGTGGGCCCTGTGAGTGTCTGATCTCCGGGGAGGCTTTGTTTCCTCAGCCTTGTTTTCCCAGAGGGGCCCAGGGAGGCAAGTCAGCCCAGGAGAGAGTCCTGAGTGCAGTGGGAGCTGGCTCCCCTGTCTGGCACTCACAGGGTTAAGTGCAGGAATGTGGTGCTTGGGAGGGTCCGAATAATTGGCTCTAGGCTGTGGATGCAGGGTCTGTGCCCTCTGCCCCGGGACCGTGACCCCTGCCCGGGCGGTAAGTGCGGATACAGCCCGCGGGCTATGCAGTCCACACATGGATTTCATTCCATGGGTGGAATAGCCAGCCCCGCCCACAGACCAGTGTCCCATGCACAGGGGTGGCTCAGCTGGCAGGGGATGGAGCTCTCCCTCAGCCTGTGCCCGCCTCCCAGGCCCAGGGAGTCCCCAGGGAGCGCCCCGCCAGCCTTGGTCCTGTCCAGCAGCCCAAGGCCCAGTTAGTAACTGTCAGGACAGAGAGGAGAGGGAGCGCCCCCAGTGTGCTCTCCACAGTCTCAGTGCTGAGCAGAAGCCCAGCCCCCATCACAGCAGCCAGGCAGGGGCCTGGGGGAGCGACGAAGGGGGGAGGGAGAGATTCGTTTGCACTTTTCACTAATTACTGCGGTGGAAATAAACCTCGGCCTTCTGTTGCCAAGGCAACTTCACTTCACATCATTGAGAAACTTTCGTTGCCATAACAATTAAAGGCAGCTTCTGGGACCAGAGCCGTCTGGTCCCCACTGGGCCCAAAGAGGGGCAGCCCTGCTCCAGCCCATTCAGCCCAAGCAGGCAGCACATCCCTCCCTCGGGTAGGGGCCTCCTGGGGCTGAGTGCCCATGGGTGAAGGGGCTAGGGGACGCTGCCAGCCGCAGGTCATTGATGAACTGAATGTGTCAAGTCTCAGCGTGTTGCTGGAGGGAGCTGGCAGCACTGAGGTGTGACCGCAGCCCGGGGGAAGCTGTGTGTGTATGCCTTCCCTAGGGTCAGCGTGGCAGAAGGGACAAGGGAGGAGAGAGCATTGCCCAGCTGGCCTATGAAGACCTCGCCCAGCACCGAGCCTGCTCACTCCCACCCTGCAATGTCCTCAGGGGACGACCCCCGTTCTAGGTGAGGCCTTGGCTTGGAGCGCTGCAGCTATGCTGCTGCCCAGCCATCCCAGAGGGCTGCTGGGGCAGGGCCAAATGCCGGAGGGATGTTGCTGCTCGGGGTGTTGGGTGCTGCTGAGAGCTGAGTGGGGATTAGGGAAGCCCCCTCCCCCGGAAGTCAGGATGGTTCCCTGTGCACAGCAGCCCCAGCTGGGCTCCAAGGCACGGGGGGAAGGAGAAGGTTGCATACTGAATATTGGGCTTCCTCGTTGGGGCCCCAGCTGCATGGCTTTGCAGGAGGCCAGATTTGCTGGAGCTGGCCCCAGCAGGCCTGGGAGGTGGCTTTCCTGCCAGATTATGGGCCACACCCCAGGGGGCTTGGTTACTCCACTGGGAAGCTAGTAGACCGCAATAGTGGCCTTTCCGTAGCCTCTGACTGCCTGCTCCAAGGGCTGCCCATGGGGGGGGGCACAGTCGACAGTGCTAGTGCTGGGCAGGTCGCACTCCAGCAACATGTGCAAATCGCACCCCTCTGTGCCTCCTGGAGCTGAGGTCTCAGGGCGAGATGGGCGCAGCTTGTGGCACTGCACAGAGCCAGCCCCGTGTGCTTAGAGCCTGCATCGCAGACGTTTGCTCCGGGCTAAGCCCGAACCGGCTCCAAGCCCACCCAACCTGAGAGGGTCGAGTCACTTTCCAACCCGTCCGGCCCCTTTCCCTGACCTGAGACAGCCCTGCTGCCGCCTCAGGCCCATGGGGTTGGCGTGGTGCTGGCTAAGCGCCCCACACTCCCGGATGCTGCCCCCGTCTCACTGGGGGGGAGAGGCGCTGCCAAGCCTCATCACCTCTGCTCCGCAGCGCACACACAGTGCAGTGGCTGGTAGAGTGAGGTGTGCAGCCGCCAACGTCACACAGACACACACACACGGGCAGGAGGAGGAGAGCCGACCTGGCCCTGAGAGGTCCTGCACCTGACCCTGACAGCACCGTGTTACTCCAATTGTGATTCTGGTGCACCTGGAGCACCATCTAGTGGTATTAAGGAGGTAACACAGGAGGGGGTTAACTGAAGCAGAATGATACGTCAGGTCCTGCCCCACCAGGGGAAGGCTGAGCTTCAGGCCTCAGATGGTGAAGGACTTGCCTCAGCCCAGGGGAAAGGGCTCAGAGGGACCAGCGCCCTGCAGGCTGCTAACCGTGTCTGCTCCGTGCCTAGGGGCACAGCCACATTCAAGCTGGGAGGTGTGATTCCCAGCTCACGCAGACATACCTGTGCTAGCCAGGAGAACACGTTAGCCACCCAATATGTATCCAAAGGGGCCGGGCAGGTATGTACTCAGGTGGCTAGTCCGAGCTGCCACCCAGCTACCCTGTTATTTTTAGCACACCAGCCCAAATGTTCCAGTGGAGAATAGTCCCAGTTCTCCTGACTTCCAGGACGTCATTGTGCTGCCTCTCCAGCCTTGTCTGCTTGCTAACTCCTCACCCGCCTGACTTGCTGCTACTGCGCGGGCTCAGCGCGCTGGCTCCCTGCAGAACTCACTGGGGTCTCTGGCTGCTCTGCAGATCAGGCTGCATGATCACAAGGATCCCTTCTGGCCTGGACCTCTCTAAATCTGCAGATCTGTTTGAAGCTTCATTGATACCCTAGTTTTGGAGGGTTCTTACGACCTACCCTGCCTCTGTGCAGAAGAGTTCCTGGAACATCAGCCAGACACCAGAGCTTGGCCTGGTCAGTGCCAGCATCTTTGTGTTGCCTTCTTCAACCCTGCTCTTTTCAGCTGACCCTGTGTCACCTTGTGAGCCCGGCTGCCCCTCCCCCATAACCCCTTGGTCCAGCTGCCCCTTCTGCCCTCATCACCCCTCAGCCCAGCTGCCCTCCCCTTCCTCCCTCAGCCCGGCTGCCCCTTCTCCCCACTTCTCCCCTTAGCCCGGCTGCCCTCTCTCCTCCCTTCACCCCTCAGCCTGGCTTCCCTCCCCTTCCTCCCTCAGCCCGGCTGTTCCTTCTCCCCCCAGTCACCCCTCAGCCCAGCTGCCCCTCCCCTATCATCCCCCAGACCAGCTGCCCCTTCGCCCCTCAGCCTGGCTGCATCTTCTCCCCTCATCATCCTTGAGCCTGGCTGCCCACTTAGCAGCATTGCATGGTTCAGCAGCCAGGCTGCACACCCATTCTGCACTGACCCCACCCTGCATTAGTGCTCTCTGCACGTTGGCGTACACAGGAAGAAGTGGGCACAAGCAGTTGGCAGGTCCCATGAGGCGGATGCGAGGGCAGGGTGTGCTCTACAGGGGGTGCAGTGTAAAGTGCCATTTTTTTTCTCTAGGGCCCCCCCCCCCCCAATCCTTGGGTTTGGGTTTGGGTTTGGGATGGGACTTGCATCCTTTTCAGCCAGGCTGCAGCTACACCAAGCTTTTCCTGAATATCTGTGTCACTAGACCCTGGTGCTCTGAGGTCAGCTGGCATGAGTATCATGTGGTGCTACATGGAAGGGGTAGGCTGTTTGTTCTGGCCAACAATCATTTCCCCCAGGACACAGTAGGTGCTGGGTTTGCTTCACATGCAAAATGACAGCAGAGCTGAGAGAGAGGCTAACATGGGGACTGCGCTGCACTGGCTCAGACGAACACGCCTGGCCTCAGGCATTGCATTTTTATCCTCCTCTGCACTGGCTCTTTAATCTGCGCTGTGCGGGCTGTGGGCACCTGTGTTTACAGGGAATGATTTGCTGCCAAGCCAGCCCTTTCCAATCTGAATACTGAGTGCCAACCGGGGCAGCTCCATGCTGGGAGTGAGATGAGCTAACAGCATCCTCCCTCCCCCCCCGAGTGCCCTTTGAGCTCCCTGCCCGCGGACTGCTGGCTGGTGAACTGCATGTGCTGGGAAAGTGCCTAGGCAGCTCTCTCTCCTGCTGTCTATGGCTGTCTACGGCTTACGGCAGGCACAGAGAGCCTGCCTTGGTGCTTCCCCGACACGTGCTCATCAACTCACGCCCCAGGAGCAATCTGTGTGCTACCCACTCTTGGAGCAGCCCAGTGCCCTGCACACCCCTCACCCTCGGGCTCTGCACTGACTCCCCATAGAGAACAGCATTCTGGTCAGGGTCGGCCTTACGTGAAAATCCCCTTCAGGAGCCTGCCCCTGCACTGCATGCTGGTACCTGGGATCCCAGCTCTCCCCACTGCCCTACACCCTCCATTCTTTGGCTCTCAGCATGACCTCCTCTAACAGCCATGTTCCTACTGGACCAGCAAATTGTGCAGGAGACAGAATTTCCCCATGCCTGGGCCTGTGCTCTGGGACTCACCCTCACAGAAGAGAAGAGACCACAGGCCTCACAGTGCTCCACTGCACTCTGCTCTCCACACAGGCCTGCCTTAGGTTAGAAAAGTGGCATCTGTTTAACTAAACTAAATTTAAACCAATCCAGTTTAAACTGGTGCAAGCCCCTCATGTAGATGCACTTACACTGGTCTCACCCTCCTTGCAACTGGTTTAGCTTAGTTCAATGATTTGTCAACAAGCTAAATCAATTTAAGTGCAGCTTAAACCAGTTTAAGGGCATCTCCATTAAGGACTTGCACTGGTTTAAACTAGATTGATTTTAAATTTACACCCTGCGTCTACAATAGGGGTTTGTACTGGTGCAGCTACATCAATACAAAAATCCCTGCAGCAGACAAGTCCTGAGAGCAGAATGTAGTCTTCCCGTCTTCCCGCTGAAGGCAATTCTGAGATACACATAGCACCTAGGGAAGGAGTGGGGTGGGACAGGGCGTAGGAGTCTAAATGCAAAGGGTTTTATGTGACTAGAGAAGATTGTGGATGCTGTTTCGCAGGGGCAGCAGCAGTCCCAGGGACACATGAGTGCTTTACCAGAGTCTGCAATGTGTCGTGACACACGTGTGTTAGAGACAATCTGTTCTTCGGTTTTGCCATTTTAGGGCATGTCTACACTGGAGCTGCAGGTGTAATTTCCAGCTGTTGGTTCAGCATCACATCTAAAATGGCTGTCCCCCTGCTTACCTCCTCCACTCTCTGAAACACAAAGTTGTACCCAGTACACTCCAAGAACTTACTGGAAATTTTGTGTATTGCCGTATTACTTTTTCCACAGCCATCTGGGTAGTGAAAGCCCCCCATTACTACCAGGTCTTGTGGTTTGGATATTTCTGTTGTTTGTGCTTGTAATGCCTCATCCCTAGGGTTACCATACGTCCGGATTTTCCCGGACATGTCTGGCTTTTTGGTCCTCAAATCCCCATCCGGGGGGAATTGCCAAAAAGCCGAACATGTCCGGGAAAATACTAGTCCCCTGCTTACCTTAGAGCGGCTCCGGCAGGCTGCGAGCTGCAGGCGGATTCCCCCGCGGCAGCGGCTGCTGCTGCCCCCCCAGACACCTCAGCTCTGTGTAGCTGAAGAGCCGAGCTGCCCGAGCGCTACCGGCTTCACGGTTTGCCGGGCAGCCCCCAGACCTCCAGACCCTGCGCCCCCGGCCGGGCGCTTCCCCTCCCGGGCTCCGGCTGCGCTGGGGAAGCGCCCGGCCGGGGGCGCAGGGTCTGGAGGTCTGGCTGCTGCCCGGCAAACCATGAAGCTGGTGGTGCTCGGGCAGCTGTTTCGCGTGGCTGGGAGGGAGGAGGGGGAATGCGGGGCGCTCAGGGGAGGGGGCGGAGTTGGGGCGGGTCCAGGGGTGGGGAAGGGGTGGGGCCAGGGCCCCGTGGAGTGTCCTCTTTTAAAAAATTTTAAATATGGTAACCCTACTCATCCCTCTCCCCTTCCTGATTTGGTGGTCTATAGCAGACCCCTACCATGACAGCATCCCTATTTTCTCCTCTTTTATTTTTACCCAAAGACTTTCAATTCATAGGTGCTGACTCCATGTGTGCCCCGCCGATCAGCTGTTTGGTAGCAGGCAGAAGGTGCTTGGGGGAGGAGGTGGAGCAGGGGCGGGAAGAGGTGGAATGAGGATAGGGCCTTTGGGGGTGGGGCAGAGGGGGGCAGGGCCTCAGGGCGGAGCTGGGGTGGAGCACCCATCCAGAAAGAAGAAAGTCGGCGCCTGTGTTTCAACTAGTCTGCCTCGTAACTCTGTCTTGACCTCAGAACAGTTATACACCTCTATCCCGATATAATGCGACCCGATATAACACAAATTCAGATATAACACGGTAAAGCAGTGCTCCGGGGGGGGCGGGCTGCGCACTCCGGCAGATCAAAGCCAGTTCGATATAATGCGGTTTCACCTATAACGTGGTAAAAAATTTTGGCTCCCAAGGACAGCGTTATATCGGGGTAAAGGTGTATATTCTTGATGGATAATGCAACACCTCCTATCTTTTTTTCCTGCCTGTCCTTCCTGAACACGTTATACCCTTCTTTCACAATATTCCGGTCACGAGACATCCCACCAAGTCTCTGTGACACTGAGGCTACGTCTTCACTACCCGCCTGAATCGGCGGGTAGAAATCGATCTCTCGGGGATCGAATTATCGCGTCTCGTCGGGACGTGACAATCGATCCCCGAATCGACGCTTGTACTCCACCAGCGCAGGTAGGAGTAAGCGCCGTCGACGGGGGAGCCACGGAGCTCAATTTGCCGCCATCCTCACAGCGGGGTAAGTCGGCTCGGATACGTCGAATTCAGCTACGCTATTCGCGTAGCTGAATTTGCGTATCTTAAATCGACCACCCCCCCCCCCGTAGTGAAGACGTAGACTAATTAAGTAATAATTTAGCTTATGTTCTTGCATTTATGTACAGACATCTAAGATGTTGAGCAGATTCCCCACTGATTTCCTTCTTGTTGCTCTATGACCCTATTGTAATTTTCCCTGTCCCCCGTAACTTCTAGCCCTCTGGTAAGATTGTCTTTATTTATGCTTACCTGTGGGCTTTTATCATATGTGAACCTAGGTTGGCAAGTCAGTGCACGGAGATGCTCTTCCCCATCTCGTCCCAGCAGACCTTCATGGAACAGCATCCCCTGGGTGAGGAAGCTGAAGCCCTTCCATCAAAATCTTCTGTGCAGCCAGCATTCACCTCCAGGATGTGCGTGTCCCTGCCTGGGCCCTTACCTCAATTGGGAGGATGGATAAGAACACAAATTGTGCCCCTGGGTCCTTCACCCTTCTTCCCAGAGCCCTGTAGTCACTGCTGATCTGCTCAGGGTCAGACCTGTAAGGACCAGGGCTTAAATTTAGCCGGAGACCTCCAGAGTGGAGCTCCACTAAATATTTTCAAACCCACGGGAGCCCTGGTGCCCCGCAGAGCTAAAGCCCCGAGCTCCTGCGCCTCCCATGGGGCTGAAGCCCTGAGCCCCTGCACCTCCTGCAGGGCTGAAGTCCCGAGTCCCTGAGCCTCCCTGGGGCTCTGGGAAATACTCAGTGAGAATTTAATCCCTGGGCAGTATCATTAGTGCTCACATGGGTAAGCAGCATGAGGTAGTGACCAGAGGGACAGATGAGCCTCAGCAACCTTTCCATCATGTCTCAGCCGTGGGCTCCAGGCAGGCAGCACGCCTCCCGGGGCATCAGGTCAAGCTGGCAAATGGATGCCTCCATCTCCCTCAGAAGGTAGTTCCCTCCCACCCTTACACCTCCTCCTTTTGGGTGCTGAGGCCATGAGCCTCTCAGCCTTGGGGACAGGTGGCTCCTCCTTCTCAGTCACGGGAGTCTGCTCCTCACCTCCTGTTGCAAGTCTAGCATAGCAATTCTTCAGTTCGATGGACAGGGGACCAGGACCTGGTTGGTGGGGGGTGGAGCCCTGTCTACTGTCCAAGGTGCCCAGCAACCAGTCTCCTCCCCACAGAGCAGCCAGTGGTGCCACTGTAGTCATCTGTAGTCATCGAGCATCCTCCGACTCCCAGATGTTTCCATGTGCATCCTATCAATGAAGTCCTAGTGCTCCCAGATGCTTCACAGATGAGCCACTTCCTCCTGCAGCTCTCTTACCGGCTACCTTGGTCTTATGCTCTTTTACATTTTTATCGATGACCTGGAACAAAGCATAAAATCATCACAGATAAAATTTGAAGATGGCACAAAAATTGGGGGAGTGGTAAATAACGAAGAGAACAAGTTAATTGATTCAGAGCAATCTGGATCACTTGGTAAGCAGGGAACAGTGTTTTAATACAGCTAAATGTAAATGCATACATCTAGGAAAAAGGAATGTCGGCCATACTTACAGGATGAGGGACTCTGTCCTGGGAAGCAGCGACTGAAAAATATTTGGGGGTCATGGTGGATAATCAGCTGAACATGAGCTCCCAGTGCAACACTGTGGCCAAAAGGGCTAGTGCAATCCTGGGATGCATAAACAGAGGACTCTCAAGTAGGCATAGAGAAGTTATTTTATCTCTGTATTTGGCACTAGTGCAACTGCTGCTGAAATACAGTGACCAGTTCTGGGGCCCACAATTCAAGAAGGATGTTGATAAATTGGAGAGGGGTCAGAGAAGAGTCATGAGAATGAGTAAAGGATTTGAAAGCCTGCCTTATAGTGATAGACACAAGGAGCTCAATCTATTTCGCATAACAAAAAGAAGGTTAAGGGGTTATGTGATCAGAGTCTATAAGTATCTACATGGGGAACCAGGGCCGTAGCAACAAAGAACGTGGCCCCCTCCGAACGGTGGCCCCCTCCGAACATATGTCCAGGCAGGGCCCCTTACAATGCAGAAACTGGAATGCGGTATTTATTTTGCCACTTTTAGGGGCCCCCTTCCTTGCGGGGCCCCCTCTGGTTGGAGGGTACGGAGGGCGCTCGCTACGCCTCTGTGGGGAACAAATATTTAATAATGGGCTCTTCAGTCTAACAGAGAAAGGTCTAACATGATCCAATGGCTGGAAGTTGAAGCTAGACAAATTCAGGCTGGAAATAAAAAGGAAAGTTTTAACATTAGAGTAATTAACCATTGGAACATTTATCAAGGGTTGTGGTGAATTTCCATCAATGACCATTTTTAAGATTTAAAAGCTCTGCTCTAGGGATTATTTGGGGGCAGTTCTCTGACAGGAGGTCAGAGCAGATGACCACAATGGTCCCTGCTGGCCTTAGAATCTATTGATCCATTTCCAGGTGTAACATCCCTGGAAGACATCCCAATCTTTCAGGAACATCTTGGTAATCTTTTAGCAGCTTTGCTTTGCTGCATGGATGCCACCGTACATTGTCTGCTCTGGGTGTGGCTTTTGTTTTGCTTGTGTGTCCGTTGTCTGAATCGTTTGTCCCAAGTTTAATGTTCCTAGGTTCATGAATTGACTTATTTTAACTTGAAAGCAGTGGCTTCTGTGCTGTCTGTATTACTTGAGGTTTCAGCCTCTGTACTTTTTCTTGGTATTCTGCTTGTAATTTACATTGTTCTAGTGGTTATTATGCTCATGCCATTACATAATTTTAATTACCTTTGCTTGGTTGCAATTTTGCTTTCTTCTCTTGCACATTGCTAAGGAAGTCTTTGAGCACAGCACATTCACTGATGCCTCTCTGTCTATCTGGCTGTAGTAGGGTCGCGCCGGGGCTCTACCCTCCGGGACGGAGGGGCGCCACACCGGCTCACTAGAGTACAGACAGTCAAAGCTCAGGCCCCTTTACGCAGGGGCTGAGCGACCCACAGTTCAGGGAGCTCAGGCCCCCAGGTAGGGCTGAGCAAACACTCAGCTGGCCCAGGCCCTTTGGTGCAGAGACTGAGCAATAATCAAGAGTTTACGCAGGCCCAAGCCCTGGATCAGGGCAGGGCACAAACAGGCACAGCTCAGGCCCTTGGATGCAGGGGCTGAGCAGACAAACAGTTAAGGAGCTCAGGCCCTCTGGGGCAGGGGCTGAGCAGACAAGCAGTTAAGGAGCCCAGGCTCCTACACCTGAGCGTTGGGTGAGGGGGAAGCCTGCCACCCCTGAGCGGGGGCGGCAGGGGGGAACGCAGGCCCACCCACTCCACTGCGTTCCAGCCTGGGGCCCTAACAGCGGTTACTGCCGCTGCTGGTCAGTGGGGTATCCTGACCGAAACACACTGACATCGGCTCACAGGCCTCTGCAGCCTGACCGGGGTCGGTTACCCCCGGGCTACTTCCGTGTTCCCCCTCGGGGCCTACCTTGTTGGCGATGCCGGGTTCGGGCCAGTCCAGCAGCATCGGTTCCTCCGGTGCGGGGCTTGGGGGCCGGTCCGGCAGGTCTCCACCAGGGTCGCTGGCCCGGGGCAGGCTTGGCCAGTCCTCCTCGGGGTACCTGGCCCGGGGCAGGCTTGGCCAGTCCTCCTCGGGGTACCTGGCGAGAGGTAGGCTCGACCGGCGCGGTGGGGTAGCAGGCGGCTCGCGGCCGGCAGCTGTCTCCCAAGCGGGAGCTCGGCCCGGGACGTCTGCTCTCTCTGCCGGCCTGGGCTCCACTGAGCTCTGCCGGCGGGCTTTTATACTTCCGGGTCGGGGCCGTGACCTCGGAGGGGCGGGCGCCGGACCCGGTGGCTCCGCCCACGTTGGGGTTAGGGGAAGTTCGGCCCTATGCGGGACGGAGGGGCGACACACCGGCTCACTACACCCCTGCCCCCCCCCCCCCCCTCAAGGCCGGCTCCCGTCCCTCGGGGCCGGACCCATCTAACTCTCCCATGCGGAACAGAAAGTCCGCGTTGGCGTGGTCCTTACCGGCCCTATGGTGGATGTATAGGCATAGGGCTGTAACGCCAGGTACCACCATGTTAACCGCATATTATTGTTTTTTATGCGGGCCAACCACCGAAGCGCGGCATGGTCCGTGACTAGTATGAAGGGGGCCCCCAGGATGTAATAACGTAGGGCATCACAGGCCCATTTTACCGCCAGGGCCTCCTTCTCTATTACCGCGTAGTGTCTTTCCCGCGGGAATAATTTTCGGCTGAGATATATAACGGGGTGCTCCTCCCCATCCACCTCCTGAGACAGGACCACCCCTAGTCCTACCTCCGAGGCGTCGGTCTGGAGGACGAACCCTCGGTCAAAGTCGGGGCTGTACAGGACGGGTTCGCGGCAGAGACAGTCTTTGAGGGCCCGGAAGGCACTGTCACACTCCGGGGTCCATTCCACCCGTCTGGGACTGGTTTTGGTAAGGAGCTCTGTTAAGGGGGCCGCAATGGAGGCAAAATCGGGGATAAACCTCCGGTAATAGCCCGCCAGTCCCAGAAATTGGCGTACATGGCGCTTCGTAGTGGGTGGTGGGCACGCTGCTAGGGCTTGAACCTTCCCGACAAGTGGCTTTACTTGTCCTCCTCCTCCAATCGTGTAGCCTAGGTAGGTGGTTTCCTGCCACCCGATCCGGCATTTCTTTGGGTTGGCGGTTACCCCGGCAGCTCGTAGAGACCTCAGGACAGCCGCTACCCGCTCCGGGTGGCTCTCCCACCGGTCACTATAAATGACTACATTGTCCAGGTATGCGGCCGCGTATTCCCGATGAGGAAGCAGGAGGCGGTCCATGAGTCGCTGGAACGTCGCAGGGGCACCATGGAGACCGAAGGGCATCCGAGTAAATTGATAGAGGCCGGTGGCGGTGGCAAAAGCAGTTTTCTCCTGTGACGTGGGGTCAAGGGGAATCTGCCAATACCCTTTGCATAGATCCAGGGTCGTGAGGAAGCGGGCTTTGCCTAACCAGTCCAGCAGCTCATCTACCCGGGGCATGGGGTAGGCATTGAACTTCGAGATGGAATTAACCCGGCGGAAATCGATGCAAAAGCGCTGTGTGCCGTCCAGTTTGGGAACCGGAACTACTGGGCTGCGCCACTCGCTCTGGGACGGTTCAATGACGCCCAGCTCTAGCATCGCTCGTACTTCCTCTTCGACGACCTGCCGCATACGATAGGGAAGGGGTCTCGTTGACTCGCGGATTACTACCCCCGGCTCTGTCTGAATGTTATGGTACACGACGGAGGCACTCCGTCTGTTTCCGCTGCTCCACAGTCAAGGATTCTCCGAGCTGCGGCGTGCCGACGTCCTCGGCCGGTGTAACCCGAGGCCCTAACTCGGGTTCGGGTGGACAGGGATTAATCAGGAGGCCTTCCCGTTCCCTCCAGGGCTTCAAGAGGTTGACGTGATACCGCTGGACTTTTTTTCGGCGGTCGGGCTGGTTGATCTCATAGGTGACCGGCCCAACCTTCCGGATCACCGCATATGGCCCCTGCCACCGCGCCAGTAGTTTGGACTCACTGGAGGGTAAGAGAAGGAGAACCTGGTCGCCCGGCTGGAACTCGCGGACTCGGGCCTCTCGGTTATAGGTTTGGGCCTGGGCTTCCTGCGCGGCCTTCAGATTCTCCCGAGCGAGAGTTCCCGCTTGTGCTAGGCGTCCCTGCAGCTGGAGGACATATTGGAGAAGGCCCTGAGTGGGTGACGGGGCTTGTTCCCAGGTCTCTCTTATGAGATCCAGCAGTCCCCTCGGCCGCCGGCCGTATAACAACTCGAAGGGAGAGAATTTGGTGGATGCTTGGGATACCTCACGGACGGCCAGGAGCAATGGCGGGATCAACTGGTCCCATTGGCGCAGGTCCTCAGGGGAGAACTTGCGCAGCATGTCCTTCAGGGTGCGGTTGAAGCGCTCGACTAGGCCGTCAGTTTGCGGGTGGTATACAGAGGTGCGCAGCTGTTTAATCCCAAGGAGCCGGCATACCTGTCGTAATAACCGGGAGGTGAAATTGGTGCCCTGGTCAGTGAGGATCTCCCGGGGCAAGCCCACGCGGGCAAAGACCTTGACGAGTTCGTTGGCAATGGCCCTTGCGGTGATACTCCGGAGCGGGACAGCCTCTGGAAAACGGGTCGCGTAGTCCACTATGACCAGGATATACAAAAACCCGGCCCGGCTCCTCGGGAGGGGTCCCACCAAGTCCATGGCCACCCACTCAAACGGGATCTCCATAATGGGCATCGGGACTAGTGGGGCCGGGGCTGTCCGTGGGGGAGCAGCCAGCTGGCACTCTGGACAGGAGCTACAGTAGTTTCGCACCTCTTGGTGCACTCCCGGCCAGAAGAACCGGGACAGAATCCGTGCGAGGGTTTTCTCTTGACCCAGGTGCCCGGCCGCGGGGACGTCGTGGGCGAGTTTCATCACGGCCCGACGGTGGCACCAGGGCACCATCAGTTGCCTCTGGACCTCCCCAGTGCGGGAGTCTCGGTCGACTCGATAGAGACGGTCACGTCATAGTTCGAACCGGGGCCATCCCTTGGCCCGGGCGGGATCAATCAGCGCATCGTCTACGGCGTTCAACTGTTCATAGGCCCTGCCCAGGGTGGGATCCTCCCTCTGGTCTCGGCAGAAGTCAGTAGCGATCTGAGGGTCGTCTGTTGGCATTAGCGGGAGGTCTTTAGGCCCTCCTTCCTGGCTCCGATGTCCCGCCTCGTCAGTCTCCTCCGGGGGGTCCTCGTGGCAATCCCCTTCCAAGGCGGGGGGTGATATCAGGAGTCTCCTGCGCATGGGAGCCTAGGATGCTCGGGAACTCTGGCCAGTCCCGCCCCAAAATCACGGGGTAGGCGAGTCGCGGGGCCAGGCCCACCACCATGGTCCGCGTGACCCCGCCAACGGTCAGTGGGACTCGGGCACTGGCATAAGGGCGAACGTCCCCATGGATGCATTGCAGGAGGATGTTCCCCAGCTGGGGGTCTTTGGGGAAGCCCAGGCTTTGGCGGACTAGGGTCTGTCCACAGCCCGAGTCAACCAGGGCTCGGGTCTGGCAATCTCCAACAACGATGGGCACGGTGACCTTGGCGGCCTGCGGGGGTCGAGCACGGTTCTCCCCGGCGCACACGTGCCCAAAGCTGCAGTCCATCTCAGTGCAGTCACGTTGGAGATGCCCACGCTTCCCACAAGAGAACAGGGTCCGATTTCTGGTCGCCCGGGTCGGGCTGGGCCCCGCACTGGGTTCTTAGGGGGACTCCGCGGGCCACGGCCAATCCCGCTCTCAGGTCCCACGGGGGCAGGCTGAGGGGGACCCTCGGGACGTCGATACCGGGGCTCCTGATCCCCCGGGGGATTCCGTGGTTCGATTCGGGGGTTCGTCCGTCTCTCGGGGTTGGGGCGATCGAGCCCTGAAGGGTGACCCCACATACCCGGCCCCACCGGGGTTTCTGCCGCCAGGAAGTCCTCCATGAGGGTGACGGCAGCTGCTACAGTTGGAGGCTGGTGGCGGAGAACCCAAGCCCTCCCCCGGGACGGGAGGATATGAAGGAACTGTTCCAAGAGAACTTGCTCGGCGAGCTCCTCGGGGCTCCGCCTCTCGGCTTGTAGCCACCACTGGCACAGGTCCCTCAGCTCCTGGGCCACCAACCGAGGCCGGGCGCCCGGGGTATAGGACAGAGCCCGGAACCGCTGTCGGAAGGTTTCGGGGCTAATGTCTAAGGCGTCTAATATCGCCGCCTTTACCCGGACATAATCTCGCGCCTCCTCCGTGGATAATCCCCAGTAGACGGTTTGTGCCGTCCCGGTCAGGTATGGGGCCAGGAGGGTAGCCCACTGGTCCGGCGCCCACCCGGCAACGTGTGCGACTCTTTCGAAAGTCACTAGGAAGGCCTCAGGGTCATCCTGTGGTCCCATCTTAGTCAGCCTTACCGGCAGGGTGGAACGAGGGGCCCCGTCCGGGTCTCCTAGCTGGGGCCCCGCGGGTCGGGGCAGAGCGGTCGCCAACTGCTGTAGACACTGTTGCTGGAATTCCCGGGCTTTCACCGTCAGGTCCTGTATCAGCTGCTGCTGCTGGGCTCCCAGCTGCTGGACGAGCTGCTGCTGCTGTTGAAGTTGGGCGGCCTACTGCTGCTGCTGAAGCTGGGCCGCCTGCTGTCGCTCCTGACTCTCCGTCAGGAGCGTGAAAAGCTTCGTTAAATCCATGTCTCCTGTGGGGGACCGCTCCCCCCCGGACCCCTTCTCACAGGGGTCTAGGGCTCGTGCCCACATTCTGGGCAAGAGATCCCCACTTCTGGTACCACGTGTAGTAGGGTCGCGCCGGGGCTCTACCCTCCGGGACGGAGGGGCGCCACACCGGCTCACTAGAGTACAGACAGTCAAAGCTCAGGCCCCTTTACGCAGGGGCTGAGCGACCCACAGTTCAGGGAGCTCAGGCCCCCAGGTAGGGCTGAGCAAACACTCAGCTGGCCCAGGCCCTTTGGTGCAGGGGCTGAGCAATAATCAAGAGTTTATGCAGGCCCAGGCCCTGGATCAGGGCGGGGCACAAACAGTCACAGCTCAGGCCCTTAGATGCAGGGGCTGAGCAAACAATCAGTCAAGGAGCTCAGGCCCTCTGGGGCAGGGGCTGAGCAGACAAGCAGTTAAGGAGCCCAGGCCCTGGGTCAGGGTGGGGCACAAACAGTCACAGCTCAGGCCCTTGGATGCAGGGGCTGAGCAGACAAACAGTTAAGGAGCCCAGGCTCCTACACCTGAGCGTTGGGTGAGGGGGAAGCCTGCCACCCCTGAGCGGGGGTGGCAGGGGGGAACGCAGGCCCACCCACTCCACTGCGTTCCAGCCCGGGGCCCTAACAGCGGTTACTGCCGCTGCTGGTCAGTGGGGTATCCTGACCGAAACACACTGACATCGACTCACAGGCCTCTGCAGCCTGACCGGGGTCGGCTACCCCCGGGCTACTTCCATGTTCCCCCTCGGGGCCTACCTTGTTGGCGATGCCGGGTTCGGGCCAGTCCAGCAGCATCGGTTCCTCCGGTGCAGGGCTTGGGGGCCGAGCCGGCAGGTCTCCACCAGGGTCGCTGGCACGGGGCAGGCTTGGCTCCTCCTCGGGGTAGCTGGTCCGGGGCAGGCTTGGCCAGTCCTCCTTGGGGTACCTGGCGAGAGGTAGGCTCGACCGGCGCGGTGGGATAGCAGGTGGCTCGCGGCTGTCTCCCAAGCAGGAGCTCGGCCCGGGACGTCTGCTCTCTCTGCCGGCCTGGGCTCCACTGAGCTCTGCCGGCGGGCTTTTATACTTCCGGGTCGGGGCCGTGACCTCAGAGGGGCGGGCGCCGGACCCGGTGGCTCCGCCCACGTTGGGGTTAGGGGAAGTTCGGCCCTATGCGGGACGGAGGGGCAACACACCGGCTCACTACACTGGCATTCAGTTTCCAGTTCGTTTGTGTGCTGCTCCCTTGTGTTTGCAACTGCTGCAAGTCTGAGCTTTACAAACCATTTATATTTGCTGTTTTACATTGCATTAATGTCATATACATGCAAAATCTCGTGCTCTGAGTCACTGCTTGCTTCCTTGATATGGTGCACTTTTTTCTTTGCTTTATTGTTTGCAAGCTTTGAGATAATGATTTTTTTTTGGCCACAATTATTGCATATAACCTCACAGGGGTGTGCGCAAGGAGGGGGCAAGCAGAAGCACAGGGCCCCCCAAGCAGTGGGGGCACAGAACTCCTCCAGGGCGGAGAGAGCCAGTTCGTCCAGCCATGGTGGGGCACAGAAAATGCTCCCCCAAAAGCGGCCAAATTTTTATTCCTGTGCATGCCCCTGTGACGTCACATGTAGAGCATTTTGCATTATCATGTTTTTCTCCACCGTATCACAGGTTTTCTGTTGCAATTCATTTATCTTCTCTGCTTTGTATTTGTGCATTTGCTTTTGCACAATTTTTCTCTGAATTTTCATGCTTCCCCTATGCTATTGGTGAATTATCTCGGTGTTAGTGCCACCTGTGAGCTTGTTCACCAGCTTTGTTTGTGTCTGTAGCTGTTGGTAGAGTTGCTGTAACGATGCGGCCTCTGGCGGGACACTACTGAGAGTATCAATTCAGGACAAATTGCTTAGAGCAGGGCAGTCACAGCCCAAGGCTGGGGTTCTCCACTACTAAGGCACACCAAACCAGCCAAACAGAGAGGACTTCGGTTTTACCCCACTGGCTAACCCAGGGGTGGACAAACGTTTTGGCCCGAGGGCCACATCTGGGTGAGGAAATTGCATGCAGGGCCATGAATGTAGGGCTGGGGTAGGGGGTTGGGGTGCAGGGGGTGTGGCAGGGGGCTCAGGGCAGGGGCTTGGGGGGCTCATGGCAGGGGGTTGGGGTGCGGGGTGCAGGAGGGGTGCAGGGTGCGGGCTCCAGCCCGGCGCCGCTTATCTGGAGTGGCTCCGGGGTGGCAGCGGGGCTAAGACAGGCTCCCTGCCTGCCCTGGCCCTGCGCCATGTCGCTCCTGGAAGTGGCCAGTACCACGTCCCTGCGGCCCCTAGGATGGGGGGGCAGAGGGCTCCACGCGCTGCCCTCGCCTGCGGGTACCTCCCCCCAAGCTCCTATTGGCCACGGTTCCCCGTTCCCAGCCAATGGGAGATGCGGGGGGCGGTGCCTGCAGGCGAGGGCAGCTCATGGAGCCCTCTGCCCCTCCTTCCCCAGGGGCCTCAGGGACATGGTGCCGGCCGCTTGCAGCAACGGTGTGGGGCCCACGGCGCAATGGAGTTGGCAATTCCACAGACCGGATCCAAAGTCCTGACAGGCTGGATACGGCCTGCGGGCCGTACTTTGCCCACCCCTGGGCTAACCAGAAGTCATACAAGCAATTCCCTCAGATAACCAGTTCCCTTGTATCACCACTAGCACCACTCCTTATGGGGACAAACGGTTATGAAAACCAATACCCCAGTAAAAGAAAATAGCTTCTCCCGATCCCAAAGGACCAAGCCCCGGACCCAGGTCAATTAGGGTGACCAGATGTCCCTATTTTATAGGGACAGTCCCGATATTTGGGGCATTTTCTTCTATAGGCGCTTATTACCCTGCACCCCCTGTCCCGATTTTCCACACTTGCTGTCTGGTCACCTAAGGTCAATATACCAGTTAGATCTTACCCACAAATCACACTGTTGCCAATCCTTTAGAATCTAAAATCTAAAGGTTTATTCATAAAAAGAAAGAAATATAGATGAGAGTTAAAATTGGTTAAATGAATCAATTACATAAAGTAATGGCAAAGTTCTTGGTTCAGGCTTTTAGCAGTGATGGAATAAACTGCAGGCTCAAATTAAATCTCGAGTACATCCACAGCTTGGATGGGTCATTCAGTCCTTTGTTCAGAGCTTCAGTTTGCAGCAAGGTTCCTCCAGAGGTTAGAAGCAGGATTGAAGACAAAATGGAGGGGTTTCCAGGGCCTTTTATATCCTCTGCCATGCGGAAGGACCCTTTGTTCTTACTGTGGAAAATCACAGCAGCAAGGTGGAGTTTGGAGTCACATGGGCAAGTCACATGTCCATGCATGACTCAGTTCTTTACAGGTAGAGCAGCCATTGCTCCCATACTACCTTGAATGTTCCCCGGAAGACTCCTCATATGTGGATTGGAGTCTCCCAAGGTCTACTGTCAGTTAAGTGTTTCTTGACTGGGCACTTAATCTGAAGAGTCTCTTCTCAATAAGCTGGCCAAATGCTTCACTGGTGCTGCTTAGAATCAAACACATTGAGATACAAGTACATAGCCAATATTCATAACTTCAAATACAAAAATGATACATGGATACAGATAGCATAATCATAACCAGCAAATCATAACCTTTTCATGGACACCTTACGTGACCTCCTTTGTACAAGTTTTGGTGCCACTATTGGACCTTGGTTGCAACGATGATCTATACGGTCACAGATCATATTAATAACGTCACACCTGTGCACGCCATTGTAACCTCACATGTAGAGCATTTTGCATTATCATGTTTTTCTCCATTGTATCCACAGGTTTTCTGTTGCAATTCATTTATCTTCTCCACTTTGTATTTGTACATTTGCTTTTGCACAATTTTGGATGTATTTTTCTCTGAATTTTCATGCTTCCCCTCTGCTATTGGCAGGGCCAGCTGTAGGCACCAGCAAACCAAGCACATGCTTGGGGCGGCACAATTTCAGGGGCGGCATTCTGGACACCTTTTTTTTTTTTTTTTGCTTCGGCAGTTGCACTCCTGGAGGTTTTTTTTTAATTTTTGCTTGGGGCAGCAAAAAACCTAGAGCCGGCCCTGGCTATTGGTGAATTATCTCGGTGTTAGTGCCACATGTGAGCTTGTTCACCAGCTTTGTTTGTGTCTGTAGGTGTTGGTACAGTTGGTGTGGGCTCTCTGAACATTCTTATTTGAGCTCCTGTATCTTTTGTCCCTATTACTAATCTGTCAGCTCTTAAGATTTGATAATTGCAGGAGTCAGCCCTTTTGCGCAGTTTGGCAATAGACTGACCTATTGTCTCCCCAGGTTCTGGATTACACTGGTTGAAAAGATCCCTTTCATATCTGATATATTTTGTAGGTTAAAATGCTTTTGAAGCACTTATAGGATTTTGCATGGGTCCCCCCCAGTCTGCTGCTGGTGTATACAGATGCTGCTGGAGCAGTTGGCAGGCTTCACCCATTACAACTAGTAGATGGCTGCTCTTATTTTTTTTCCCTTTCTATCCAGCCCTGTTTCAATGTTATAGTTTTCCCATTGCTAAACACATCCCCTTTCCTGTCCATCTGTTCAGGGACAGGAACCTGGTATGCTGCCAGGATTAGTGGTTGCTCTTTGTTTTTGTTTGGTTTTTCTCTTTTCCCCCTCAGTATTTCCAACATGAAGTTTCTGGTTTTATGTACCTGCAGGAGCCAACTCACTTCTAACACCACATTCTGTGTGAGAGCATAAAAAGAGAACACCAGCACAGTGCAACCTTCAGTCTCTGCCTTCCTCCACATGTACTGCCTACTCTCAAGCACTTCCCCGAAAGCAGGGCTATCTAAGGACTTGTCCACACAGCAGCAGCATGTAGGGTACATGTAGCTACGCACCACAATGAAAAGCAGGCTGCATCCACCCTGCAGAGCATACATCAGTGAAAGGCTCTGGCAGGGGGAGGCAGCAGGGAAAGGCTCTGACAGCAAGGAGCTGCCAGAGCCTTTCCCTGCCCCCTTCCTCCCCCCGGTCAAAGCCTTTTGCTACTGCCTGACCCTTTCGCTGCTGCTTCCCCATAAAAATAGCAGTGTAGATGGAGGAGGCACTGCTTGGGTGTGTAGAGAGCCATGTAAGGTACATCCCCTTCCCCCCCGCCCCCCAGATTATGGTGTATCTGGTGTATGGTCTTTACCATAGGTGGAGTTTGACTTCTATATTTGGACAGGGGACAGCTCCAGTCAGGCCAATGGGGCCACATTGGGGTGGGGGGGCAAATTCTGTGCCTGCCCAAGGCTTGCAGTTTGACAGGGCAATGTCCCCCATGCCCCCCAATGCCCATGGTCTTTACTCATCTAAGCTGTGCCTCACTGACTACACTGGTATTTATACCCACGCTGGTGTGTGTGTGTGTGCAATTTGTGTACCCTCCTATATGCCACCAAAAGTGCAAACACAGCCTATGCGCCTAGACCTAATCATACTACAGCGCCCCCTATGGGGAAGCTATTTATTGTAACACCCTGCAGTTGTGGGGCAGGCTCTGCCATGCAGATTGTTCTTTAATGCCTGGAGAACATTTATGAAGGAAACCAAGGCGAGTATTAAAGAACTTGCTGAGTCGCCGTGGAGTTGTGAGCTTGCACTTTTGGCAGCTGTTTCCCCTCCTGTCACTGTTCTGAACATCAAACTACCAGCAAAAGGCCAATTTCTGCTGCTCATTTCTGATGTGATGAAAAATATTTGAAGGCAAACTCTGGTACAACAGCCACTTAATGGCGATGGCCATTCCTCTGAGAGGATGTCATGCTGCGCTGGCTGCAGCTGGAATCAGCTATCAGCAGTAGCCAAGCACAGCGTTGGAAGGCATGATTTCAGAGCACAGACAGCAGGAGGAATGGTGTTTTATCCAGCCCCTTCGGAGCTGCTTTTCCTACCTAGCAGCACATTCAATAGCGTTTTTCACTGGGACTGTTTGCCCTTTTAGCAGCCTGCCTGACAGTAATTTTCCACTCCTGAGGTAGCCGGGTGTCCATAGAACATTGCTTCCTTTGGCAGCGCCTACCTCTGGGAGCAGACATCCCGCAACTATGGCAAGGAAGCAATTGATTCCCAAAGCATATTTCAGCATCAGCGGCAGGTGCTAAACCAGGCATTGCAAAGAGTGGGCAAATGGACCTCACTGAACAGGCAAAGGAATCAGAAGTTTATCCTAGAAGATGTGATTCTGAAAAGAGGATGAACATATCCTGACTACCCCATCCACCAATGAACATAGAGGGGCTCCCTAGGCAACACTGAGCCATAGGGCATGTCTACACTGCAATTCAACACCTGTGGCTGGCCTGTGACAGCTGACTCATGCTTGTGGGGCCTGTAAAATTGCTGTGTAGACATTGTGGCTTGACCTGGAGCCCAGGCTCTGGGACCCAGTGCAGAGGTGTGATGGGGTTCTGGGCAGGACATGAGGCAGCATGACATGAAGTCTCCGCCCTCTGGTTACTCTGGTCCAGCAGAGTAGCCCATAGGTGCCATTCAAAGTCGTTATAAGTAAGAGCAGCTCTTGGAACTGTTCTAGCTTACACACAAGGTGCAAAGCTGGCTAAAAGACATTCTCTCCCCTCCCATCCCCAGCCCGCCGCCGCCACCACCACCACCATAGAAGCACAGCTCAGAATCAGAGCCTCTGTAACACAGGAGCATGCTCAGACTAGCCCTGAGCAGGAGCCCTCTGCTCCAGTATCCTCTCTCCAGCAGCAACCAATAGCTGAGGCTGCAGAAGAAGCCAACCAATAACTGAATAACCAACCCATAGCTTCCCCCACCCGCTGGTCTCAGGCAGAGGCTGGGGGGTGCACTGGGACAGGAGCATTTCTAATGCCTGCACATTTTTCTCCCCCCCAATGTGGCTGTGGCTGTGGACGTGGCTGGGGCTGCATTTGCTTTCTCCATGGACAGCTCCACCCCATCCCTGGCTCCTGTGTAAGCCACTGGTTTATAGTGTTGTGGTAATGTTTGCCTGTTGGGCCTCCGCTCTCGTGGTTTGGCCAGGTTGGACATACCATGGGGAGAGCGAGTCCTGCAAATAAATGAGTGCTGTGTTTGTTTGGAGACTCAGGAGCCCTGACATGCAGTGCCTGCAGCATCACCATGTGGCGGGCTTCTCACATAACAGAGGATGGCAGAATCTCATAGAAAGGACCAGTGCTGCAGTATAGCCCTACACTATACAGCTCACCTCCCAGCAGGGACATGCAGTGTTTGTTAGTGACCGTGACATGGGTGGTCATGCCTAGTGGTTAGAGCGGGAGCCAGAAGTCAGGAATCAGAGCTGAGGTGAGGACCAGGTTACCTGGTGTGAGGCAAGACAGGGGTAAGGCTTAGGCAGGAGCAGGGCTGGAACAAGGTGGGAATAGGGCTTATCAAAGCCATGGGCAAATGCTTTGAGCAGCTGCTGAACTGCTGCTGCTGGTGGGCTTAAGAGCCGGTCTGCTGACTCCTCCAGCCAATCAGGCAGCGTAGCCAATCAGGCAGCCTACTACAGGCTGGCTGCATTCGTTAGCTTGCCTGGTGACTGGCTCTGCTACAGACCTGATTCCTGACAGCACTCCCCGCACGGGCACCTCCTTGGGGCCTCAGGGCCCGATTTCTCAAGGCACTTTCAATGGAACTCTCACAGTAAGCCTGGAGCGTGGATGTTCTCTACCGGTTCCTAAGATCACTTGTCCGGATTGTTGCCTTCCAAGTCCACCAGGTACTGGAGCCTGCCCTGACCCGCTGAGAGTCAAGGATTCGGTGGACAAAGTGCTCCATCTGTCCACGGACTATTATGGGTGTCAGTGGTAGGTTGGAGAAGTTTGGGGGTCTCAATGTAGGGCTTTAAGAATGAGATGTGAAATGCAAGGTGGATCTTCAAGGATTCGGGCAGCAGTAAACACGGGGTTTACCTGTTCTGTAATCCAGGTATTGGTCATCTAGTTTAGTGGATGAGCCGCTTAATTTAAGATTCTGAGCAGAGAGCTGCACCTTGTCCCTATGGCCAGACTGGGAGCAGCCTGACGGTCTTGGTCTGCATGGTGTTTATAGGCATCTTTTGCAGACTGCAGGTGTTTCTTGCGCTTAGTGCACCCAGAGTAGGTGGGAGACTAAATCTGCAGTGGCTGGTACTGGGGATCCTACAGGCAAGTCTGGGAGGAAGTGGCTGTGAAAGCCATACTTTGTAAAGAATGGGATGTGGGGGATCGAGGCATAGATTTCATTGTTACATGCAAACTCATGAGAACATAAGAACTGATGAACGGCCACAGTGGGTCAGACCAATGGTCCATCTAGCCCAGTGTCCTGTCTTCTGCCAGATGCTTCAGAGGGAATGGACAGAACAGGGCAATTATTTAGTGATCCATCTCCTGTTGTCCAGTTCCAGCTTCTAGCAGTCAGAGGTTTATGGGCACCCAGAGCACAGGGATGCGTCCCAGGCAATAATCATTTATGGACCTATCCTCCAGGAACTTATCTAATTCTCTTTTGAACCCAGTTATACTTTTGGCCTTCACAACATCCCCTGGCAATGAGTTCCTCAGGGTGACTGTGCGTTGTGTGAAGAAATACTTCCTTTTGTTTGTTTTAAACTTGCTGACTGTTAATCTCATTGGATGATCTCTGGTTCTTGTGTTACGTGAAGGGGTAAATAACACTTCCTTATTCACTTTCTCCACACCGTTCATGATTTTATAGACCTCTGTCATTTCCCCCTTACTCATCTCTTTTCTAAGATGAACAGTCCCAGTCTTTTTAATCTCTCCTGCTATGGCAGCTGTTCCATACCCCTAATCATTTTTGTTGCCCTTCTCTGTACTTTTTCCAATTCTAACATATCTTTTTTGAGATGGGGCGACCAGAACTGCACGCAGTATTCAAGGTGTGGGCGTAACATGGATTTATATAATGGCATTGATATTTTCTTATTATCTATCCCTTTCCTAATGGTTCCTAACATTCTATTAGCTTTTTTAATGCTGCTGCATATTGAGCGGATATTTGTAGAGAACTATCCACAATGACTCCAAGATCTCTTTCCTGAGTGGTAACAGCTAATTTAGACCCCATCATTTTGTATGTATAATTGGGATTATGTTTTCCAATGTGCATTACTTTTCATTTATCAATACTGAATTTCATCTGTCATTTTGTTGCCTAATCACCCAGTTTTGTGAGATCCCTTTGTAACTCTTTGCAGTCTGCTTTGGATTTAACTATCTTGAGTAATTTTTAGGGCTGTCGATTAATCGCAGTTAACTCATGTGATTAACTCAAAAAAATTAATTGCGATTAATTGCACTGTTAAACAATAGAATACCAACTGAAATTTACTAAATATTTTGGATGTTTTTCTACATTTTCAAATATATCTATTTCAATTACAACACAGAATACAAACTGTATAGTGCTTACTTTATATTATTTTTAATTACAAATATTTGCACTGTAAAAATGACAAACAAAAGAAATAGTATTTTTCAATTCACTTCATAAAAGTACTGTAGTGTAATCTCTTTATCATGAAAGTGCAACTTACAAATGTTTTTCGTTACATAACTGCACTCAAAAACAAAACAATGTAAAACTTCAGAGCCTACAAGTCCACTCAGTCCTACTTCTTGTTCAGCCAATCGCTAAGAGAAATAAGTTTGTTTACATTTACGGGAAATAATGCTGCCCACTTCTTAATTACAATGTCACCTGAAAGTAAGAACAAGCATTCACATGGCACTGTTGTAGCTGGCGTCGCAAGATATTTATGTGCCAGATGAGCTAAAGATTCATATGCCTCTTCATGCTTTGGCCATCATTCCAGAGGACATGCGTCCATGCTGATGATGCTTGTTCAAAAGATAATGCGTTAATTAAATTTGGGACTGAACTTCTTGGGGGAGAATTGTATGTCTCCTGCTCTGTTTTACCCGCATTCTGCCATATATTTCATGTTATAGCAGTCTCGGATGAGGACCCAGCACCTGTTGTTCGTTTTAAGAAAACTTTTACTGCAAATTTGACAAAATGCAAAGAAGATACCAATGTGAAATTTCTAAAGACAGCTACAGCACTCAACCCAAGGTTTAAGAATCTGAAATGCCTTCCAAAATCTGAGAGGGATGAGGTGTGGAGCATGCTTTCAGAAGTCTTAAAAGAGGAACACTCTGATGCAGAAACTACAGAACCTAAACCACCAAAAAAGAAAATCAACCTTCTGCTGGTGGCATCTGACTCATGATGATGAAAATGAACATGCATTGGTTTACACTGATTTGGATGGTTATCAAGTGGAACCCGTCATCAGCATGGACGCATGTCCTCTGGAATGGTGGTTGAAGCATGAAGGGACATATGAATCTTTAGTGCATCTGGCATCTTGCGACACTAGCTACAACAGTGCCATGCAAATGCCTGTTGTCACTTTCAGGTGGCATTGTAAACAAGAAGCAGGCAGCATTATTTTCTGCAAATGTAAACAAATCTGTTTGTCTGAGCGATTGGCTGAACAAGTAGGACTGATTGGACTTGTAGGCTCTGAAGTTTTACATTGTTTTATTTTTGAATGCAGGGCTTTTTTGTACAGAATTCTACATTTATAAGTTCAACTTTCATGACAAAGAGATTGCACTACAGTGCTTGTATTAGGTGAATTGAAAAATACTATTTATTTTGTTTTTTATAGGCAAATATTTGTAATAAAAAATAAAGTGAGCACTGTACACTTTGTATTCTGTGTTGTAATTGAAATCAATATATTTGAAAATGTAGAAAACGTGCAAAAATATTTAAATAAATGGTATTCTATTACCATTTAACAGCACGATTAATCGCGATTAATTTTTTTAATTGCTTGACAGCCCTAGTAATTTTGTATCACCAGCAAACTTTGCCACCTCACTGTTTACTCCTTTTTCCAGATCATTTATGAATATGTTGAACAGCCCAGGTCCCAGTACAGATCCTTGGGGAACATCACTATTTACCTCTGTCCATTCTGAAAACTGACCATTTATTCCTACCCTTTGTTTCCTATCTTTTAACCAGTTACTGATCCATGAGAAGCTCTTGTCCCATGACAGCTTACTTTGCTTTTAAACCTTTGGTGAAGGTCTTTGTCAAAGGCTTTCTAAAAGTCCAAATACACTATATCCACTGGATCTCCCTTGTCCACATGTTTATTGATACCCTCAAAGAATTCTAATAGATTGCTGAGGCATGATTTCACTTTACAAAAGTCATGTAGACTCTTCCTCAACATAGCGTGTTAAAATGTGTGTCTGATAATTCTGTTCTTTATTAGTTTCAACCAATTTGCCTGTGTGACGAAGTGGGACTGTTCTTAATGTTTCCTCTGAATACTGTGTGGGTGCCTCAGTTTCCCCTACCCAGTCTCTAGGAGGTGGGATAAAGGCCAGTGTGCATAAATCACTGACACTCTATCTCCTAGCAACAAATGGTCAGGGCCCTTCCCCCCTGCAAGGAAATAGCTAAAGGTGAACAAAGAGATCAGGTGACCTCCTGTCCCGGGAAAGAGACAAAGGCCAGAAAGGAGGGGCTGGAGGGGGTTTTCAGTTTGGAGCTGGCTGGGGACTAGGACGGAGTGAGGGCAGACGGGGGTGTCTCGCTCGCGGGACCCCAGAATGGACCCGGCGGAAGGGTCCTGTTCGCTGGACCAACAAGCTCTGTTTTAGACCGTGTTCCTGTCATCTAATAAACCTCTGTTTTACTGGCTGGCTGAGAGTCACGTCTGACTGCGAAGTTGGGGTGCGTGCAGGACCTCTGGCTTCCCCAGGACCCCGCCTGGGCGGACTTGCTGTGGGAAGCGCACGGAGGGGCATATGCTGAATGTTCCCAGGAGCGACCCAAGAGGTGAAGCCATGTGAGCTTCTTGCCCTGAAGACAGTCTGCTTCATGGGAGAGGAGGCTCCCCAAAGTCCTGACTGGCTTTGTGGGGAGCAGCTCCAGAGCATCGCCCAGGGACTCCGTGACAGCCTGGTACTGAAGTTAGGCCTGTAATTGCCAGGATACCTCTGGAGCCTTTTTTAAAAATTGGCATTACCTTAGCTATCTTCCAGTCATCTGGTACCGAGGCTGATGAAGTGATAGGTTACATGCCATAGTTACTAGTTCTGCAGTTCATATTTGAGTTCCTTTAACTCTTGGGTGAGTATTGGTCCAGGTGACGAATTACTGCTTAATTTATCAATTTGTTCCAAAACCTCCTCTATTGAAAGCTGTCAATGACCAGGAAGTGGGTGGTCGTGCCTCGTGGCTGGAGCAGAAGATAGGCCCAGTGGTTAGAGCAGGAGTTTGTAGCCAGGAATCAGAGCTGAGAGTCAGCGCCAAAGGAGTCGGAGCTGAGGGTCAGGATTGGGTAAGTGAGCTAAGGCGGGCGTAGGCTGGGGTCAAGGCAGGAGCAGAGCGGGAGCAAGGAGCAGGAGCTATCGCAGCCATGGGTGAATGCTTTGAGCAGCCACTGACCTGCTACTGTTGCTGGGCTTAAGAGCTGGTCTGCTGACTGCTCCAGCCAGGCCGGCAGCGTAGCCAATCAGGCAGCCTGCTGCTGGGGTTGCCAACTTTCTACTCGCACAAAACCAAACACCTTTGCCCCCCCCGCCCTCCCCTCCTCCGAGGCCCAGCCCCCTGCTCACTCCATCCCCCTCCCTCTGTTGCTTGCTCTCCCCACGCTCACTCACTCACTCACTCACCCACCCATTTTCACTGGGCTGGCTGGCTCAGGGGGTTGGGTATGGGAGGGGGTGAGGGCTCTGGCTGGGAGTGCAGGCTCCAGGGTGGGTCCAGAAATGAGGAGTTCAGGGTGCGGGAGGCAGCTCCGGGCTGGGGCAGGGGGTTGGGGTATGGGAGGAGGTATGGGCTTCGGGCTGGGGGTGTGGGTTCCAGGGTGGGGCCAGAAATGAGGGGTTCGGGGTACAGGAGGGGGCTATGGACTGGGGCAGGGTGTTGAGGCACAGTGGGGATGAGGGTTCTGGTTGGGAGTGTAGGCTCTGGGATGGGGCTGGGGATGAGGGGTTTGGGGTGCAGGAGGGTGCTCCAGGCTGGTACCGAGGGGTTTGGAGGGCAGGAAATGAATCAGGGCTGGGGCAGGGTGTTGGGGTGCAGGGATAGGGTGAGGGCTCTGGCTGGGGGTGCGGGCTGTGAGGTGGGGCTGGGGATGAGGGGTTTGGTGTGCAGGAGAGTGCCCCGGGCTGGGATCGAGGGGTTCAGAGGGTGGGAGGGGGATCAGGGCTGGGGCAGGGGGTTGGGGCACAGGAGGGGGTTCAGGCTACAGGCGGCTACCCCCTCCGGCTCCTACGCAGTGGCGCAGCCAGTTGGCTCTGCGCGCTGCCCCGCGCATCTCCCATTGGCTGTGGTTCCCGGCCAATGGGAGCTGCACAGCGGCGTTTGGGGCAGGGGCAGCATGTGGAGCCCTCTGGCTGCCCCTAGGTGTAGGAGCCAGAGTGGGGACATGCTGCTGCTTCTGGAGCCGCGCGGAGACACGGCAGGCAGGGAGACTGCCTTAGCCCTGCTGCATCGCTGACCGGACTTTTAACGGCCCAGTCAGCGGTGCTGACCAGAGCCACCAGGGTCCCTTTTCGACTGGGTGTTCCGGTGGAAAACCGGGCACCTGGCCACCCTACCTGCTGCATGCCAGCTGCGTTTGTTAGGTGGCCTGGAGACTGGCTCTGCTGAAGGCCCTGCTTCCTGGCAATAACTGAGCTGTCACAACAGGGATTATTTATAAGGGGAGAGGGTCTGTATCCTTGCGTGTATCTGTGTGTGTGTGTAGCTCTGTGTATGTGCATGTACACGCAGGTGTGTGTGCATGCAGCTTTGTGTGCATGCTGTGTGTGTACAGTTCTGGGGGGTGTACATCAGTTTGTGTTTTTGTGTGTGTAGCTATGTGTGTGCGTGCGTGTGTGTGCATAAGCACTTGTGTGTGTGTTTGTTCAACTTTGTGTGCATGCTGAGTGTGTGTCTATGTGCACAGCTGTATGTGTCTCCTGGTAACAAAATCTGAGCCAGAGGGTACTAACTGCCATTGAGCATGGATTTCCCATGGGGAAGGGCCAAAACGGGGTGCGACTTGCATGTCTTCATTGAGGCGTGGAGGCTCTCATTGCTGTGGGGGGAAGTGGGTTCGATTGACCAAGCTGTGACCCTGTTAGCGTTGCGCTTTGGGCATGTGCCGTTGATCTCTCACCAAGCTTCTCAAGTGTGCATCCCAGACAAGGTAGGCCCAGCGCAGCTGCGTAGCAAGGGCAGTGAGTAAGGCTTCTGCAGACTTGGTGAGGTGCCCGGGGTGAGGGTGGGCTCCTGGCCACTGGCAGGGCTCTGGGACAGTCACCCATGACCAGTGGCGTAGCCAGCTTTTAAGAGGAGGGGGAGCAAAAATAAAAAAGGTGCCCCCCTTGGCTCCTCCTCTGGCCACGCCCACTTGACTCCTCCTCCGGCCGCACCGACCCTCCCCCTCCATAGCTCCTCCGGCCCTGCCATGCCACCCCCGTGGCCCCCCCTCTCGCTCCTCCGGCCGCGCCCGCCACCCCCCCCATGGCTGCCGGCCGCGCTGCAGGCCGCCAGCCTGGGCACCCCCTCACTCCTCCGGCCCAGCCGTGGCTGCCAGGCTGCCAGCCTGGCCCCCCCTCGCTCCTCCGGCCCGGCCACGGCTGCCGGGCCACCAGCCTGCGTCCCCCCTCGCTCCTCCGGCCCGGCCCCCGGCTGCCGGGCCGCCAGCCTGCGTCCCCCCTCGCTCCTCCGGCCCGGCCGCTGCTGCCGGGCCGCGCTGCGGGGCGCCAGCCTGGGCCCCCCGCCCCCCCTCGCTCCTCTGGCCTGGCCGCGGCTGCCGGGCCGCGCTGTGGGCCGCCAGCCTGGCCCCCCCCTCGCTCCTCTCCGGCCTGGCCGCGGCTGCCGGGCCGCCAGCCTGCGCCCCCCCTCGCTCCTCCGGCCGCTTTTGGAAAGGCGGGGAAAGCGGCTGTTTCCCCTGCACCCCGCTAGCTACGCTAGTGCCCATGACCCAGGAATGGAAGGGAGACGAGAGGATGGGATTAGCCAGTGTGCTCAGGGCTTCGGCACACACAAGGATGTACCCATGCACTGAGCTGCATAAGGAGAGCCTGATTTCAGTGGACGCGGTACACCACTATCATGCCCTAGAGGCTCTTCAGTGGTTCAGTGGACCCCTCCCGCTGGGCTCAGGTGACTGATGCTAGTGCTTGTTCCGGGTACTACCCCAGGCTAACTGACCAGCACGCACGTGGCTTCCCAAAGTGGGGCTGGAGCATGACAGGAGCATCCCTGGCTGTGCTGGCAGCTCGTTTGCTGGCTCGCTGGTCGCCACAGGAGGCAGGGCTGTGCCAGCAGGTCCGGCTCCAGCACGAGGGTGCTGCGGTCACCTCCTGGATACTGAGGTTGGTGACGTGCAGGGTTTTCAGGAGGTGAAGAGGTGAGGGGGGCACAGCGTACTCCAGGGCACCTGCAACACCTCGCCACGGCTCTCTGGGCTAACGAGAGCATAGACCCCAGCTGGCAGAGATAGGTGCCATGCCAACAACCCCTCAGCAGCAACAGGATAGGAGCTGAGATGCCTGCTGGAGCTCAGTGGGAAGATGGCTGTGTGGGTATGTGACGACCACCCTCCTGGCCTTACATCTGCGACTGAACCACAGACCTTCGAAGCTCACAGCATGAGTCTCACAGCTTGAGCTGCAGAGCCAGGTTGGGAAGCTGGGGCTGGAACAGACACAGGCAGAGGGGCCCCCTGTGACCAGCAGGCTAGCCCCCCGCAACTCCCCAGAATTCATGCGTGCTGGGTTTGCAGGACCTTTCTGCTGCACCCCGGCCTGCCCCCAGGCACGATCCCTTCAGGGCACAACTGCGGCTGGGAGCAGGAAGCTGATATGGTTCACAATGCCCCTGCTCTACAAGGGGAGAATGGGAGCAGCCGACTCTCCCCCGTCCTGGAGCTGGCTCGCTGCACAAGCTGCTCCGATGTCATTTTATGAGCCGTTATTATGTTTCCATAACTGCCGGGGGCCCTCCGAGTGCTCCGACAGCTGCACGGCTGTGTGCTGCATGCCCCAGCGGTGCTCTGCACAGGCAGCTGGCCGGTGGCTGGCTAGGGGAGGAAACTGGGCATGTTTCCCGAGAGCTTTAGTTCTGTACTGGGCACATGGGTTATGAGACTCAGGCTCTTGGGCCTGCCATAGACCAGGGCTGGGAGAGGGGAACATGCTGGGTGAGGGCTAGGAGGGCGGTGCTCTGGCAGCAGGGGGAAGGGCAGGGGGGGCTGTCAGGAGGCATGTGAGATGTTCCAGCTGCTGGAAGCCGATGGCATGTGGCTGTGCTCAGCTGTGTCTTTGCCGGGCCCTCCATCATCGACTTGCTGAGCATGGCTGGCTGGCCCTGCCCACTGAGTGCTCTCTCTGCTCCATGCATTCCCTATGCCTCCCCTGCCACTCTCCTGTTGCAATCTCTCCTCCTCCAGATGCCTCGCTGCCTCTCCCTCCCCATCCCTCCCCTGCCCCAGGGGAGCTGGAGCTCTGCCTCTCTCCTTCCCAATGCTGCTGAAGGAAGGCCTGGGCCTTGGCGGTTGCTTTCTTCCTCCTAGGCAGTGCAGGAGCGGAGCCCAGAGGAGTGAATGACGGGGAGTGGCCCACAGTTCATGTTTGTCCTCAGCGGTTCTGACAGCTGTGTTAACGCCAGCCACGGTAAGCCCTGACTAATGGGCTAGGAGGAAGGTGGCAAAGAGCTTGATAAGAAATTAGATTCAGCAGATCCATGCTTGTCCCTGTTAGGCTGTTGCAGCACACCCCAGGGCTGCCCAGAGGGGGGGGCAAGTGGGGCAATTTGCCCCAGGCCCTGGGCCACGCAGGGGCCCCCACGAGAATATAGTATTCTATAGTATTGCAACTTTTTTTTATGGAAGGGGCCCCTGAAATTGCTTTGCCCCAGGCCCCCTGAATCCTCTGGGTGGCCCTGGCACACCCTGATTCTTTATCAGGCTCATGGTCAGACAGATTAAAAACCCCAGTGCCAACATCTAACGTGCTCCTCGAGTCAGGCACCGCAGGCGGCGTTGTGCTCCAGGAAGCTGCGCCAGAAGAGAGACAGCGACAAGACTGGCAATCAGTCACACCCAGGCAGGTCAGGCAGAAGGATAAATTCCACTCAGCAAGTGGCTGATAACCTGCCCAGGTCACAGCTACACCCTCCGCACCAAGGTCATCACTAGCCCTGAGAGTTGACCCTAGGGGAGGCCCTCACACAATATCTGAGTAAAGCCAGCGAGGACTCTGGTGTGCTGGGGTGTTACTGACTATGCTCCTGCACCAGGAGCAGCAAACGCAGGTGCCAGGAGACAGCTCCCACCCACAGCCTACCTGGCTTCTGCAGCAGGAACTGTCCGGAGAACAAGAAGTGGCCGAGAGCCAGGGGGCCTTGGATCTGGTCACTCCTCCCACTGAGGACATCCCTGAGCCCTAGCTGTGCATGTTAATATCTGGCTGCAGTAGTGGGGGTGAGGGGTGAGAGTGGGTCAGGCTCATAGTGTGTTTAACTTGCAATTGTCAAAAAGTACCAAAATTGAAGGGAAAGTGTAAGAGTAGGCACTGGGGTGAGTGGGGCCCAAGCCCTGCCCTCCTCTGCCCCAAACAGGCCAGGAGACTGGGGGAAGGAAAGGAAGGTCCATCTGTCTCCTGCACTTCTGTTCTGGCAGGGCCCCACCTGAGCCCCACAGCCTCCCTCTGGCCTGGACTAAGGTCAGCTGCAAAGGAAAATAATTGGCTCTGTGCCCTTGTGTGTGGCTTTTATGATGCAGAAAGAGGGCCTGCAAAGGGATTTGTTTGTCTGCTGCTTGTTCTTTAAGGTATACATTTGGGTCTTGTCTCCCTTGTTTCTTTCTTCTAAAAGGCTCTGTGGCCAGTTGGGGAACTCAGGATGATAATCTCTCAAGGAACTGCAAGCTGAGCACTTGAGAAGGGAGGGGTTTCACTTAGGTTGTTTAAAGCCCTTAAATGTTGCCGGCTTTCGTAAACCTGGTGACCTTAAACGTCTGAATGTGAAGGATTGCGCCCCACTCCTGCCAGCTGAGAGCAAAGGGTGCCCCTACGCCAGATCTTTGGGTCTGTGAGACTTCCAGGGAGACCCCGTATCTCTGACCTTTCTAGCGTAAACACTCGGTCAGACATATCTCCTTTCAGTCCCTCAAAAGAGCCAGCAGGAGCAAAGCAAGGCACATACCCATATGCTGCTTCTTTTCCAGTCCTTTTCAAGTCCCAGCCTTACCCAGGAGTGTGCCAGGGGAGCAGGCCTAGACTGGATTCTCTGATACTGTCTGTCACTGCTGCTGCCTTTGGGCAGATCTTTGGACTTTGGGACCCTGTCCCTTGCTGTGTTATCTGTTTGCTTTTATCTGGTGGCAAGAATCTGAACTGGAGGGCAGAGGAAGTGAAAAGATTCTGAAAGCCAGCCTGTTGCTGACTAAGGAATTGCTATCTAGCGGGCACAGGACGGGGATTGGGAGTCAGACAGAGACTCAGACTTGGGCTCTTTGATCCCACCTGGCAGAAGGCGGCTCCGGACTGCCAAGGAAACATGCCCTCTTCTCGCTGGACCACATGGGCCTGGATGCTTCTCCTTTCTGGTATGTTGGTTAGAATCTTCATTCAGATGGCACCAGCCTGAAGAGACGGGCTGAGCCTGGGACAAACCATTGTTCCCACTGAGCCTGCCTATCTATCTAATCTATCCTCCTCACCCCATCGAATGTCTAGCCTTTCCCTTCACTGCCTTGGACCGGGATTGAGTCGGAAATTTACCTGTCTCGGGACTGAGTCGGAAGTTTAGGGTTAAATTAAGGCAAGTCTCTTTGCTCGGCATCCCAGAGAAAACAAGTGAGGTTTTCTTCTTAGAAAGGGCAATAGTACTGCTGCTCCTTGCCCCCATCCCCCAGACCTGTCACGGAGTACTCCAGCTCCTGCTGGCCCCGGGGGCCTGTCCCTCTGGCAGGGCCGGCCGTGGTCGCAGGGTTTGGGTCCGGGGCGGAGCTGCTGGGGCTGGGTTTGGGGGTGCTTGGCCGGCAACGCTCGGCCGGGGTCGGGGCCGGCGCGCTCGGCCGGGGCCGGGGACGGTGCCCCAGGGCCCGAGCCAGAGCCGCCAGGGCTGGGGCCAGAGGTGCTTGGGCCGGA
Organism: Emys orbicularis; assembly: GCF_028017835.1. NCBI lineage: Eukaryota > Metazoa > Chordata > Testudines > Emydidae > Emys > Emys orbicularis. Next base: position 43,734,293 of record NC_088691.1, on the reverse strand, counting down.
GCCATGGGGCCGGGCCAGGGGTGCTCAGGCGGAACTGGGGCCAGTGCCCCGGGGCCCGTGCCCCGGGGCCCGAGCCAGGCCGGAGCCAGAGTCGCTCGGGCCGGGGCTGGGGGTGCTCGGCCCCGGCGCCGCTCAGGCCGGTGCCCCGGGGCCGGAGCTGCTCGGGCCGAGGCCGGGCTGGCGCCGCAGGGCCAGAGCCAGAGCCGCTTGGCCGGGGCCGGGCCGGCGCCCCGGGGCCCGAGTCGGGCCGGAGCCAGAGCCGGTCGGGCCGGGGGTGCTCGGCCGGGGCCGGGCCGGCGTGCTCGGCCGGAACTGGGGCCGGTGCCCCGGGGCCCGAGCCAGGCTGGAGCCAGAGCCGCTGGGGCCGGGGCTGGGGGTGCTTGGCCGGGGCCGGGCCGCGCCCCCCCGCCCCAGCTTACCTGCTGCTGCCCACCTGCCCCTGCTTCTTTTCAGACTTCCCGGAACATCTGATTCGCGGGAAGCAGGGGAGGGGGAGGAGCAGGGGGGCGGAGCGTTCAGGGGAGGGGAGGATGGGGAAGTGAGCTGGGGGCGGGGGCGGGGTGGACAGCTGCGGGGCCCTCTTAGGCGCGGGGCCCAATTCAGCCGAATCGGCTGAATCGGCCTAAAGCCGGCCCTGTGTCCTGTGGGCACTGACCTGTAGCCCCTGCATGACAGACTGACTAAAGGACAAGCTGTGGGAATGTGCAATGGACTTTCCAACCCCAAAGCGCTGGTCAGTGCAGCCTGGACTCGTGCAGGGAAGATCAGTGGCCCAACTGGGCAGCCCCACAAGCAGATGGCAAGTGATCTGGAGTGTGCTCCGGTGGCCTGCTGTGACTGACATTATGAAAGCAAGAGAGATTAAAATCCTAGCAGTGGCAAACTAAGCTCAGAGCGATTCTAATTCTGGAAGCAGAGGCTCAGTCCATAACTCAGCCAAGAGAGCATCTTGGCTTGTGGAGTTGGCAGGATCCGATCCTGTGCTGTGCTGAGCAGCCTCTGTCAGGACCAGCCCCTGAGTAAGCAGCAGAGTGTGTGGAACAGCAGCCTCCAGGAGTCAGCTGTGTATCTGAGCAGGAATCTGCAGAATACAGCTGTTGGTCCTGTGCATGGGCCATTCTAGCTTTGTGTGAAGATCTTGGTCTGTGGCGAATGGCTAAGCCTGGCTCCATTTCTGATCACCTTGGGGTACCACTACAAGGTGGGTTGCCCGCTTTTGCTGTGGATTTGCATGCTTTGATATGTTTGCATCGCTGTAAAGTTACCTTGGCTCTGAATAGCCTGGCTGCTTACCGGTTGGTTTTTGATAACCACACCATTCTTGTGAGGATTTGTACCCTAATTTGACCAATCTGTGGGCACGCTCTGAACCTTAACCTCATACTAACAACATTTTTTGTCCAGTAATTTCCTTAGTTTTTTAATGGCTCAAGCATCCACCAGAAGGGAGCCCTGTTCCAGAGTCTCTAGGAGGACCATGGCATGGGGTGTAAGCTCCAGGCAGGGTCTGCTGGTCAGCAAGTCCCCACTAATCGCAGTTCCTGCCCACCCTCCCATGATGCTGCAGATCTACCTAGCTCATAGGCTCATAGATTCCAAGGCCAGACGGGTCCATTGTGATCATCTAGTCCAGGGGTGGGCAAACGTTTTGGCCCGAGGGCCACATCTGGATATGGAAATTGTATGGCGGGCCATGAATGCTCATGAAATTGGGGGTTGGGGTGCGGGAGTGGGTGAGGGCTCTGGCTGGGAGTGCAGGCTCTTTTGAGGTGGGGCCAGAAATTAGGAGTTCAGGGTGCGGGAGAGGGCTCTGGGCTGGGGCAGGGGGTTGGGGTGCGAGCTCCAGCTGGGGGTGCAGGCTCTGGGGTGTAGGCGGGTGCTCCAGGCTGGGACTGAAGGGTTTGGAGGGCGGGATAGGGATCAGGGCTGGGGTAGGGGGTTGGTGCGCAGGAGGGGGTCAAGGATGCAGGCTCCAGGTGGTGCTTACCTCAAGCAGTTCCTGGAAGCAGCGGCATGTCCCGCCTCCAGCTCCTATGCAGAGGCGCAACCAGGCGTCTCTATGGGCTGCCCTGTCCGCAGTCGCCGCCCCTGAAGCTCCCATTGGCCATGGTTGCTGGCCAATGGGAGCTGCAGGGGCGGCATGGGGAGCCCCCTGGCTGGAGGGGGGACATGCTGCTGCTTCCGGGAGCTGCATGGAGCAAGCCCCTGACCCCGCTCCTCGGCTGGAGCTCGAGGGCCAGATTAAAACATCTGAAGGGCCGTAGTTTGCCCACCCTTGATCTAGTCTGACCCCTCTGCCCCTGTATAAGAGAGGCCAGAGAACTGCCCCAAAATAATTCTCAGAGCAGATATTTTAGAAACAAATCCAATCTTGATTTAAAAATTGTCAGTGATGGAGAATCCACCACAACCCTTGGTAAACTATTCCAGTGGTTAATTACTCTCACAGATAAAAAATTGTGCCTTATTTCCCATCTGAATTTGTCTAGCTTCAACTTCCAGCCACTGGATCGTGGTATAACTTTCTCTGCTAGATTGTTTTCTTCCCCATGGAGGTACTTATAGACTGGGATCAAGTTACCTCTTAACCTTCGCTTTGTTAAGCTAAATAGATCAAGCCCCTTCACCATAAGGCAGGTTTTCTAATCCTTTAATCGTTCTTGTGGCTCTTGCCTGACTCCTCTCCAGTTTATCAACATCATTCTTGAGTTGTGGACACCAGAATTGGACACAGGATTCCAGCAGCGGTCGCACCAGTGCCCAACACAGAGGTAAAATAACCTCTCTGCTCTGACTCGAGATTCCCTGTTTATGCATTCCAGGAACGCATTCGCTCTTTAGGCCACAATGTAGCACTGGGAGCTCATGTTCAACTGATTATCCACCCCCTGAAATCTTTGTAACGGTCACTGCTTCCCAGGATAGAGTCCCCCACCCTGTACATGTGGTCTGCATTCTTTGGACACATTTATGTTTAGCCATAGTAAATAGTACACAGCGACTGCCTGGCCTCCTCTCTACCCGCCCCCAGATAGACAGCGAGTGCCCAGCCTCCTCTCTGCTCCCCCTCCCCCGATACACAGTGGGTGCCCAGCCTCCTCTCTGCTCCCCCTGCCCATATACAGCCAGTGCCAGGCTCCTCTCTGCTTCCCCCTCCCCGATACAAGGGGAGAGCCTGTCTTTTGGGGGAAAAGAGATGAAGTTGGCTGAGGTGGGCGTGAGCTGCTGTAAAAGGTGATTTTATACAGAATAGCCCTTTTTTGACAGTGTCAAGGGGTGGTAAAACTGTCATCCCAGGTGCTGGTAATTCAGCTGGAGCTGAGAGAGGTGGCGATGTCAGCTAGGTTCCTCCCTCTGGCTCGGTCTGGTCAGGACATCTCTCAGGAGTAGGATGACCAAGGCCCAGGGTCCCAGGAAACGGGGGCAGGGGATGGCACCTATGATGGTGAAGCTTGCTCCAGTAGCCTCCATCTGTTCTTCCTCTTCCGTCTTCGTTCCATCTTTCCCCCCAAAGGCTCTTTCTTTAAGGACCCACAAAGGGAAAGGTGGGCAGAATGGTCCAGCCCCTCATTATTTTCTCCACCAATTAGGCCTAATATCCAACATCCCAATTTTGGCTCCACATCATCATCTGTTTTTACTTAGCATCATTTCAGCATTCCTTGGATTACATCAACGTGGCCTGTTTGGTTCTGACTAACCCAGTGTCTCTGCGGTTCTCTTGCACCTGTTCATAACGTTCTTCATTGAAACTAACATGACCTAGTTTCCATGATAAATTCCAAAGCAGGGAAAAGTTACAGCCCAATTGTCACAACCGTCCACTCTGCTCCCCCAGTACATGGAGCACGACCTGACTCTACTCTGTTTCCCTTCCCATCTGCACTGCCCACAACCTCTCCAGATTTCTGCACCTTGCTCTGACTCCTCTGGTTCTGGTCTCCGGTGCAGGCATCTCTCTTGGGACTGAGGTGCTTGTGGTTCCTTTGGATGCAGGAAAACATATTTATTGGAAACCTCGAACGTGTCTAGAATCCCTGATTGCACTCAGTCTCCCTCTCACAGCTGTAAACACCTTCATGCTCTCTGGCTGATTCCAGGAACTCTCTCTTGCAATCCTGGTGCTCTCTGGCTCATGTTTAGAGGGTGAGACACTGCACAGTTTTTATTTGATGTGCAGTTTTATGTTGTTGAAGCTGAGTCTTGCTCTCTAGGGATCAAATCCACGTGTCCCAGAAATGCTGGGAAATCCATACGGCTCACGGAACTCGCGCCTCACAATTGCCAGCTGGACAATGACATGGAAACACAACAACACAGCTGGGGAGAAGTGCTCCTTGGAAGAGCATCTTCAAGCTATTCCTCGAGATCAGCAAAGGGAGTGGAAGGATACCCCGTGTGGGGGACATTTCCAATCCCCCAGCCCCCAAAAGCAGTATCATTATCTAAACCTTGGCCCTTCTGTATCCCATGGGATACGTTTCTCTCTGCCCTGTCTTCTTACCTGTAGACAGGTGCTGTCCCAGGGTGCTCCTCAGACCCTGCAGGCTCCCTGCCTTATTTTACATCTCAGTTCCAAGAATAATCCCTTAAACCCAGAATCTGTAAGAACACTATTCTCCTTTCTTAGGGTGTCTACAGTACCCACGTTACAGCATGGCCGCAGCCGCACTCTGACATGGGCAGTGTAGTCACGCTTTATCGCCGGGGGAGAGCTCTCCCAGCAATAAAATAACCACCCCGAACAAGCGGTGCTAGCTTTATTGCCAGGAGCACGGCTCCTGGTGAAAAAGTACTGTCTATATTGGCGCTTTTCAGCGCTAAAACTTTTGTCACTCAGGGGTGTGTTTTTTCACACCCCTGAACGACAAAAGTTTTAGTGCTGAAAGTGGCAGTGTAGACACAGCCTTAGACTCATAGGTTCCAAGGCCAGAAGGGACCAGTGTGATCTAGTCTGATCTCCTGTATAGCACAGGCCAGAGACCTGCCCCACAATAATCCTTAGGGCAAAGCTTTTAGAAACACAGACAGTCTGGATTTAAAAATGTTCAGTGATTGAGACTCCACCGTGACCCTTGGTGAATTGTTCCAATGGTTAATTACTCTCAGTGTTAAAATTTACACCTTATTTCCAGCTGGGGGAGAGGCGCCTCTCCTCCCCCCACCCCCTAGCCCAGGTGCTGCTGCGGGGAGAGAGAGCTGTGGGGAGTCCTCTCTCCCTGCCGTAGCCCCCGGGTAGCGTGCACTCCAAACCCCTCATCCCTGGCCTGTACCCCCAACCGGAGCCCTCAACTCCCCCCCACACCCCAACCCTCTGCCCCAGCCCTAAGCCCGTCATCCCCAGCCCCACCCCGGAGCCCTCACACACCTCTGCACCTCAATCCTCTACCCCAGCCCTGAGCCCCACTCCCACACTCCGAACCCCTTGGCCCCACCCACACCACATGAATTTTGTTATGTGCACCAATATGGAGGTGATGTGTTACACATCTCACCTCCTTACTGGTGCACATAACAAAATTCATTCCGCACATGGTGGGAAAAATTAGAGGGAACACTGATGATGACCAGGGCTGGTGCAACCACTAGGAGAACTAGGCAGCTGCCTAGCGCGCCAAGTGGTTGGGGGCGCCAAAAAGCCCGCTCAGGGGAGGCGATGGACTAGAGGTGAGCTGGGGCAGGGGGGCGCGGGGAGGGCTGCCCGCAGCAAGTAACGAGGGGGTGTGCAGGGAAACCGCTCCCCGCTCCAGGTCACCTCCGCTCCGCCTTCTCTCCTGAGCACACCGCCCCTGCTCTAATTCTCCTCCCCTCCCAGGCTTGCCGTGCCAAACAGCTGATTAGCGCCGCAAGCCTGGGAGGTGGGAGAAGTGGAGCGGCGCTGGCGTGCTCAGGGGAGAAGGCGGAGCGGAGGTGAGCTGGGGCGGGGAGTTGCCACAGGGGGAGCTGCCCGGGTGGAGGGAGGGGCGGGGAGCTGCCGCAGGGCTGGGAGCTGCCGCAGGGGGGGCTCCCCGGGCGGAGAGCTGCCGCGTGGGGCGCCGCAGGGCTGAGAGCTGCTGCAGGGGGGGCTCCCTGGGCGGAGGGGGGGCGGGGAGTTGCTGCAGGGGGGGCTCCCCGCCCCTGCCCCATGGCCTCCGCCCCTGCTCCGCCCCAGCCCCGCCCCCACTCCCCTGAAGACTGCAGCCAGGCCCGACCCTGCTCTCACCGCATGGTAAGTGGAGCGACCCGGCCCTAGCTGGGGGGGTGGTTCCCCCCTTCCACCTTCCCCCAAGCCTGGGAGCCAGGGGTGCAGAGCGGGCTGGGGCCCTAGACCTCCGTGGGGGACGGGGGGCTGGCTACTTCCTGTGGGAAGTGGAGTGACCTGGCCCCAGCCTGCTCCGCTCCCCTGGCTCCCAGGCGTGGGGGGAGGGGGAAACCGCTCCCCCGCACTCGCCGGCGGCGCGGCTGGGAGCCAGGGGAGCGGAGCAGGCTGGGGCCGGGTTACTCCACTTCCCGCAGGAAATGGCCAGCCCCGCTCCCCCACGGAGGCCTGGGACCAGCCCCCCCTCCCGTGGAGGCCTGGGGCCCCACACAGTCCCCCCGCGGGGGGGAGGGCCTGCGTAGGGCACCCAAGTAGCTAGGGACGGCCCTGGCTCCCCGGGCCGGAGCGGGGGCGCAAGGTGGACGTTTCGCCTAGAGCGCAAAATATCCTTGCACCAGCCCTGATGATGACCCAGCACATGCTGTTCGTTTTAAGAACACTTTCGCTGCAGATTTCACAAAACACAAAGAAGGTACCAATGTGAGATTTCTAAAGATAGCTACAGCACCCGACCCAAGATTTTAGAATCTGAAGTGCCTTCCAAAATCTGATCGGGACAGGGTGTGGAGCATGCTTTCAGAAGTCTTAAAAGAGCAACACTCCAATGCGGAAACTACAGAACTCAAACCACCCAAAAAGAAAATCAACCTTCTGCTGGTAGCATCTGACTTAGATAATGAAACATGCGTTGATCCACATTGCTTTGGATCGTTATCGAGCAGAATGCGTCATCATCAGCATATACGTATGTTCCCGGGAATGTTGGTTGAAGCATCAAGGGATATATGAATCTTTAGTGCAACTGGCACGTAAATACCTTGCGTCGCCAGCTGCAACAGTGTCATGAGAAAACCTGTTTTCACTTTCAGGTGACATTGTAGAACAAGCGACAAAGAGTCCTGTGGCACCTTATAGACTAACAGACATATTGGAGCATAAGCTTTCGTGGGTGAATACTCACTTCGTCAGATGCATGTAGTGGAAATTTCCAGAGGCAGGTATAAATTATTTATACTCCAATACGTCTGTTAGTCTATAAGGTGCCACAGGACTCTTTGTCGCTTTTTACAGATCCAGACTAACACGGTTATCCCTCTGATACTTGACATTGTAGAACAAGAAGCAGGCAGTATTATCTCCTGCAAATGTAAACAAACTTGTAGACGAACCTGTTTGTCTGAGCGATTAGCTGAACAAGAAGTAGGACTGAGTAGACTTGTAGGCTCTAGTTTTACATTGTTTTATTTTTGAATGCAGGGTTTTTTTTGACATAATTCTACATTTGAAATTTGCACTTTCATGACAAAGAGATTGCATTACAGTACTTGTATGAGGTGAATTGAAAAATACTATTTCTTTTGTTTATAATTTTTAGAGTCCAAATATTTGTAATAAAAAAATATAAAGTGAGCACTGTACACTTTGTATTTTATGTTGTAATTGAAATCAATATATTTGAAAATGTAGAAAACATCCAAAAATATTTAAATAAATGGTATTCTATTAATTTTTTTAATCGTGCGATTAATCGCGATTAATGTTTTTAATTGCTTGACAGCCCTAGTATACACACATGCACCACACAGACACACACACCCTACACACACTGTGTGAACCTACCCCACGTACCTAGTTCACTTACAGTCAGCAACGTCTGAACATTTCACCCTGATGCTAAAATATTTAAGCAACTTGAGTTGGAGTCTAACTTGGTCATGTCCAACAGAAAGCAATCTACTGCCGAGGTGAGTCTGAGTGCCACACTAGCACCGAAGCCCAGCCCAAGGATGTGCTCTGTCCCAGGTACTGCCCCCCCGCTCAGGCCACAGCTCTGTTCCGCTTGGGCTGAGCAAATCATTGATTTGGGAGTTTTGTGGCTGAACAGGAAAAAAAACCTTGGGACAGTGAGAACTGGTTTCTTGACTAAATGAAAACTGGGTCGAACGAAGCATTTCAAACGTTGTTTTGAATTGATATTGTTGAAACTGACTGAGTCAACATTTCCAAAATATTTCTTTTTGGGGCTGAAACGACTGGCTGAATTCAATGCAAATTCTTGAACAGATTCAGGGCCCTGAAACATGCATTTTTCAGTGAATTTGCTATTTTCTGAACGCAGGACACCCAGCTCGTGTTCTGTTTTAGGGCAGGGGAGTGAACAAAGCCTCTGCTGCTCTTCTGCAGGGGGCAGTGGTAGAGACTGATCAGATGCCAGGCCAGGTCCAGGGTTTGAGTGTCACCAACCCAAGCACTCAAAAACAAGGAGTCAGGAAATCATGAGATTGGCTGAAAACAATAATAAATGTAAACCTCCTGGTTTCTGAACCTTCCAGCTGCACTCGGCCGATGATATCTGGCTTCTCTCCACAACCACATGGTCTGGGAACATACGATATTTTACAAAGCACAAGCTAAGATTCTCCAAACTCACAGGACTCCGGGAGCTGGAGCTTTAGGAAAGGCATCAGCTATCACCAGCGTTTGCAGCACGGGCTTTGTACTGTCTCCAAGCTGAGGGAAGTCTTTCTCACAATCAGGCTCTTTGCTGCGTACTAGTGTGACATGGAGATAGGCCCTGATTCTTGGCTCTGGGCCCCACAAGCCCACTGCTAGAGCATTGGCATCTTCCTTGTCTCTGCATGGCCTGCTGAGCTGCCATGCTCTGCAGAGGAAGGGAGGTCTGGGCTCACGGTGCTGGGGCTTGAGGGGCACCAGGAACACATGGCAGGGAATGAGGAGGAGGGATTTCAGTGGTTTGGGGAGGGGGGCGCATCCTAGCAGCTGCTGACGTGGTTCTGTCCCTTGCTCCTAGGCTGTGCCATGGGATGGCCGAAGCAAAGCAGCTCTGCCACAAGTGACATCAGAAACTGCACTATATCCCCGCCGGTAAGATCTTCCCCCGCAAGGGCAGGCCTGACTGCACCCCCCACTAGCCAGATTCTCTCGGGCCCAGACCTTCTCCCTCCTCTCTGCCCTTCTCAGCCTCCAGCCTTCTCCCTGCTTCTCAGTGCCAGTCGAGGGATCCACATGCCCTGGCAGCATAGCCAAAGGGCAGCCAGCTGGCGCCTGAGAAGAAGGGGCTGGTGGGAGGAGCCTCAGCCGAGCCCCCCACAAGACAGGGGCGCCTCCCTGCCTTTCTGAAGACTGTCTCTGTCCTGTTCTGTGCTCAGCTCTGAGCCCCAGAGCCCCGAGTGCAGGCAGTCCACATCAGAGGGTCCACATGCTGCCAGGGCACTCTGTTATGGGCCCCAGGGAGCAGCCAGCCAGCCCTTGGGTGATTTCACTGACATGCTGCGCTGCCTGGCAGCACACGGGAGCAGAGTGCTCAGCGTAGCTGCACGTCCACGCTACTCCTGCTCTCCATGCTGGCAGCACAGGGCCCCCGCAGAAGGCCAGGAGGGCGGAGGGCTGCCCTGGGGATCGGCCCCTCATTAGTGTGTTTCTCTGTGACCTCAGTTCCTGCCCCCCACGGTGACAGACACAAGCGCACAGCTGAATGCCCTGCGCCAGCGCATGCAGTTCTACAACATCAGTGCCTACATTGTCCCAGCCACCGATGCACACATGGTAAGGCTCAGGCTACCAGTCTCTGGGTCTCTGTCCCGCCCTAGGATCTACCCCACCCTCCATGCCCCGGGGCAGGGGCCCCAGCATTTGCTGTACCCTGATCAGGAATGGGCACCTTTGCACAGTGCCTGCCTGCCTGCGGCTCAGGCCCTCGTTGCCTGTCCCTGGGAGTGCAGCTGTTTGGCCCAGCGCTTCTGGCCCAAACTCCTGCCCCTTTCTCCTGCCTGGATCCTGTTCCCCTTCGTGCACTGCCTCTGCCCCCCAGGGGCTTGAGCCTTGCTGGGGAGAGGGGCTGTAGGACAGAGTCCCACTGGGCAGCTGGTGTCTGCCAGTGTACGGGCTGTTCAGTGCACTGGTCCCTGGGCAGCAGCACTGTGCTGGGGTGTCGGAGGAGTGGGGGGGAGGGGTGGCATGTGCTGTGCTGGGGTGTCTGTGGGGGGGGGAGGCGTGTGTTGTGTGGGGTGTCTCGGGGGGGCAGGTGTGTGCTGTGATGGCGTGTCTGTGGTGGGGGGCAGCGTGTGCTGTGCTGGGGTGTCTCTGCGTGGGGGGTGGGGGCAGGTGTGCACTGTGCTGAGGTGTCTCTGCAAGGGGGTGTCATGGAGTCACCGGGGTGATGCTCTGGAACTACTCCATACGAAGCCAGCCAGGACTCTGGGGGAGCCTTCTTGTCGCCAGGGCAAGAAGCTTACACAGCTTTGACCTTCCTGGGTCTGACCTCGAAGCTTCCAGCATCCCCTTCCACACCGTGTGCTTCCCGCAGCGAGTCCACCCGAGCAGGGCTCCTGGGGAAGCCAGAGGGCCCTGCACCCCAACTCCGCAGTCAGCAGTAACTCTCAGCCAGCGTAAAACAGAAGGTTTATTAGTCGACAGGAATACAGCGTAGGACAGAACTTGTTAGCACAGAAATCAGTGACTGACTCGCTTCCAGCTGCCTGGCCCCTGCCCTGCCCGTTGCTCCGCCTATGGCCTTTGTTTCGCTTCCCGGGCCAAGAGTCACCTGGTCGCATTTCCCCCCCCCCCCCCCCCCCCGTGGGTCTCAGGTTACGAAGGGCAGCCATTGCATCCGTGCAGGCAACCGGAGCAGCCCCCGCAAAAGTCACACACACCCTTATTCCCACCACCTAGACCAGGGGTGGGCAAACTTTTTGACCTGAGGGCCACATCGGGGTTGTGAAACGGTATGGAGGGCTGGGTAGGGAAGGCTGTGCCTCCCCAAACAGCCTGGCCCCGGCCCCCTATCCGCCCCCTCCCACTTCCCGCCCCCGACTGCCCCCCTCAGAACCCCCAACCCATCCAACCCCCCTGCTCCTTGTCCCATGACTGCCCCCTCCCTGGACCCCCCCGCCCCTAACCGCCTCCCCTATCCAACCCCGCTGTTCCCAGTTCCCTGACTGCCCCCCTGACCCCTATCCACATCCCCGCCCCCGACAGGCCCCCCGGGACTCCCACCCCCTATCTAACCCCCCCTCCCTGTCCCCTGACCGCCATCTCCTGGGACCCCCTGCCCCTAACTGCCCCCCGGGACCCCACCCCCTATCCAACCCCCCCTCCCTGTCCCCTGACCGCCCCCTCCTGGGACCCCCTGCCCCTTACCGCCCCCCTGGGATCCCACCCCCTGTCCAAACACACACACCCAGCCCCTTTCGGAATGTGGCCCTGCAAACATGGGAGGAGGACTCAGGAGGAGCAGGGGCAGCCATACTGCTTCTCTCCGTCCGGCTGCGCGGCCGCCCAGTGCTCCTCCTGAGTCCTCCACCTGCGTTCGCTGCGCTCCTGCCACCCGCACCTCCCGCCTGCTCCCCTGAGGCTGTGGGTGAGGCTCCCTCCCTGCTCTCCCCTGCCCCCACCCCCGCGGGGGGAGTGCGCCGGTGCTGAGCTGCCCAGCGGCACAGTGAGCTGAGGCTGCAGGGGAGGGGGAACAGCAGGGGAGGGGCCGGGGGCGAGCCTCCCCGGCCGGGAGCTCAGGAGCCAGGCAGGATGGTCCCGCGGGCTGGATGTGGCCCGCGTGCCGTACTTTGCCCACCTCTGACCTAGACATTGGTGCAATACACAGGGAAACTGAGGCACACACAGCATTCATGCACAACAGTATGACTCACTTAGGTTCACATACAACATTAACAAGGGAAAATCCCCAGTACATCACGGGGGGGGGCAGGCGTGCGCCCTGATGGTGTGTCTCTGCATGGGGGGGCAGGTGTGCACTGGGATGGCGTGTCTCTGCGTGGGGGGGGGAAGACGTGTGCCGTGATGGCGTGTCTCTGCGTGGGGGTGGGGACAGGCGTGCGCTGTGATGGCGTGTCTCTGCGTGCGGGGGGGGGGGGGGAGACATACACCGTGATGGCGTGTCTCTGAGTGGAGGTGGGGGCAGGCATGCGCTGTGATGGTGTGTCTCTGCATGAGGGGGCAGGCGTGCGCTGTGATGGCGAGTCTCTGCGTGCGGCGGCAGGCGTGCACTGGGATGGCGTGTCTCTGCGTGGGGGGTAGGCGTGCGCTGTGATGGTGTGTCTCTGCATGGGGTGGGTAGGCGTGCGCTGTGATGGCGTGTCTCTGCAGGGGGGAGGGGGCAGGCATGCGCTGTCATGGCATGTCTCTCTGTGTCCCAGAGCGAGTACATTGCTGAGCGGGATGCACGGCTGGCGTGGATTAGCAGCTTCACGGGATCTGCAGGTGAGCGCGTCCCCACAGCCTGTCTGAGTTCCCGTTCACCTTCCCCGCCCCCCACTTGTGGATCCCCCTACCAAGGGCCCTCTAGCCAGGCTGCACCCTCATTATGCCCCTGGTGGGCCCATCCCCTCACAGCACCCCCTCCGAACAAGGCGCCTCTACCTGTGTGCTCTCTCCCTGACCCGCAGGGGGGCCATTTCCACGCCCAGGACACGAAGTAACCAGGCCCCAAGCTCTCCAGCTGACTGCGTCCCAGCCGGGGGGGGGGGGGGGGGAGGGGGGAGACCTAGCTCTGGTCAGACCTGCCCCCTCCATAGCATACAGACCCTGGGTCGGCCATCCCTTGCACTCCTTGTTAGCCAGAGAGGGGCTCCGAGCTGCCGAGGGGAAGCCAGCCCATGCACTGCTGAGGCTATGGGGGACCTCCTGGAACCAGCTGTCTTGCTGCCACCTGGCTGGGCGGTGTCTGGAGGAGGAAGGGGGCTGAGGACGGGCACTGATGGGCAGCAGGCAGAACCGCGGGAACAGGCTCCCCTGTCAGGCTCACTGCACTGAGGTTACAGCATCACTCACTGTGAGGGGGGCATGTGCTGGTGCGGGGCAAGGAGCCCTGGGGGCTGGTGAGCACATGGGTGCTTCCCATGTCCCTGTTGCCCTGGAGACAGGTGGGAGTCCCAGCAAGGGGAAGCCCACGCAGGGGGAGGGGGTAGATGACCCCTTGAGGTCCCTTCCAGGGCTATGGGTCTGCGATCTGCGCCCGCCAGCTCTTGGCATATGGCACCATCCTGCTGCCCCCTGCCATCGCCGCAGAGGCAGACTGGGAAGATGGGTCATTTGTTCTGTGCGAAGCTGCAGAACAGGCCAGCGTGCAGTGCCACGCAAGCCCCTCCCTGCATTAGCAAGAGGGCAAGTGATGCACTAGGCACTGGGGCTAACGGGTCCCTGCTTGAGTCGCCCGCCCCCAGCAACTGTCCTGACAAGAGCCCCTCTGGGAGGGAAGGGGCAGTGAGACGTGCCTGCCAGTGGCACCAATTCACAGACTCCTTGGGGGAGCAAATTCCGGGCCCCACCCCCACAACAGGGCGCCCACTGGGTCCTCCCTCAACCCCCTTGGAAGGGGCATTCCCTCCCCACAGCCCCCCCCAACTGGCACCACTGCAAGGTGGTGTCTGCAAAGGCCGGGCTAATGAGCCTTCTCCTCTCCCGTCTCAGGGACGGGGGTGGTGACGACAAAGAAGGCGGCTCTGTGGACAGACAGTCGGTACTGGACCCAGGCTGAGCGCCAGATGGACTGCAACTGGGAGCTACAGAAGATAGGTCAGTAGCTACGATGGGCAGGGAGATTGTGCCAAGCCCGACCTCTGCTGCCCACTCCAGTCCCAGAGCCGCCCTCAGTCTCAGGGCCTCAGCAGCCTTTCTGTGCCCAGCCGCTGCCATGAGTGCCTAGCGCTGGGGAGTCCCAGCCTCTCACTGGGGAGCCCTGGTCTCCAGAGCTCCAGGAAAACCCGGCCTGGTACACAGCAGCCTCTGGTACCATGAGGCTGCCAGTCTGGCAGTGACTCAGAGCCCTGGGCTCCTGGCAGAGCCAGGTTGGCAGCCCAGCAGCTATGGACCTGTGAGCCTTTCTCCAGGTGTGCCACACACGAGCCACCTGAGCTCTCCATGCCTGGCCCTGCTCTCCCTTCCCTGCCTGCCCGTCTCCCCCCGCCCCCAGAACCCGTGTGCCACTATGCTGTGCCCTGTCTTGCAGTCTGGACTGATTCCATCGGCGAGTGGCTGCTCCAGGAGATTCCCGCTGGCGAGAACATTGGACTGGATCCCTTCCTCTTCTCCATTGGTATCGCCCCTGCTCCCTGCATCTCCTACCTGCCCTGAGGAGCCAAGCATCCATCCCCCCATTCCACTCCACAGTACCTGCCCCTAAGGCCTAGGACAGGGGGTGGAGGGCCTGATACTGCAGCCCAGCTCCCATTGCCCTGGCTCTCACCCCTGAAGCCTTGGCCGGAGCAGTGCCTGGGGAGGGCGCAGCAGACTGACCATATCTCAGAGCCTAACCGACAGCTGCATCCCTTTTCAGATCTCTGGAACAGTTACGCCCGCGTTCTGCAGGGTTCCAGCAGGACCCTGGTTCCCATCGAGGACAACCTTGTGGACCTGGTGTGGGGCACGCAGCGGCCTCCTTCGCCCACCAGCAAGATCTACCTCCTGCCAGAGACCTTCACGGGTCGGTACTCGCTCCTTGCGGGTGGGCGTGGCACATGAGCCCATTCTCTGGCACCCCCTGCTGGTGACACTGGAGAGCGATCACCTGTGTGCTGCCGGGCATGCCGGGATGTCAGCAGGGTGTACCTGTTCATGCTGATGGAGGGTAGAAGTCTGAGTGCCACGCACACAGCTGGCCCCAGGGAGGTGCCTGTGCTCCCCGGAGCTCTCCAGATGTTTTGGGCTCCCCTGGAGGAGTCTGGCTGGGCTGGGTCAGGCAGGGACGTCCTTGGCTTGTTCGCTGAGGGCACAGCATTTATGGGAGGCTACGGAGAGAGCTTTGGAGGAACGAATGCCCTCCAGCCCAGCAGGGATGGGCCAGGGGCTCATAAGGGGGCCCTGCATGTACCTGACTCTCATGCCTGACCCCCACTGTCCTTTCAGGCAGCACCTGGCAGGAGAAAGTGTCCGGGATCCGGAGCCAGATGGAGAAGCACTCCAGGAGCCCCACAGCCGTGTTGCTGTCAGCTCTGGAGGAGACGGCCTGTGAGCGCTGCAGCCCAGGACCATCCTGCCACTGCACCCCCCTACCATGGCCTCAGCCCACACCCCTGGCTTCTCGCTGGCAGCCCCGGTGTCCCAGGCCCCCAGCAGCCCCGCCAGTGCCCTCAGTGCCCCTCAGACCCTCCCAGCACCCCCAAGAGCATCCCCAGTTCCCTTAGCACCCCATAACCCCTGCTAGCCCCCCAACAACCCCCCAGTGCCCTCAACACCCCTCAGCCCTTCCCAGCATCCCAACAGCCCCCCCCCCCAGGGCCCTCAGACCCTCCCAGCATCCCAACAGCCCCCCCCCCAGTGCCCTCAGCACCACTCAGAGCCTCCCAGTCCCCAACAGCCCCCCAGTGCCCTCAACACCCCTCAGACCCTCCCAGTCTCCAACAGCCCCTCCAGTGCCCTCAGCACCCTTCAGCCCCCAACACCCCCCACTGCCCTCAGCGCTCCTCATACCCTCCCAGCCCCCCAACAGTCCCCCACTGCCCTCAGCGCTCCTCAGACCCTCCCAGCACCCCAACAGCCCCCCACAGCTCTCAGCGCCACTCAGACCCTCCCAGCCCCCCAACAGCCCCCCAGTGCCCGCCACACCCCTCAGCCACTCCCAGCCCCTCAACAGCCCCCCGGTGCCTTCAGCAACCCTCAGCCACTCCCAGCACCCAACAGTCCCCCCCAGGGCCCTTAGCACCACTCAGACCCTCCCAGCCCCCCAACAGACCCCCCCAGTGCCCTCAGCACCACTCAGACCCGCTCAGCCCCCCAACAGCCCCCCAGGGCCCTCAACACCCCTCAGACCCTCCCAGTCCCCAACAGCCCCTCCAGTGCCCTCAGCACCCCTCAGCCCCCCAACACCCCCCACTGCCCTCAGCGCTCCTCATACCCTCCCAGCCCCCCAACAGTCCCCCACTGCCCTCAGCGCTCCTCAGACCCTCCCAGCCCCCCAACAGCCCCCCATTGCTCTCAGCGCCACTCAGACCCTCCCAGCCCCCCAACAGCCCCCCAGTGCCCTCCACACCCCTCAGCCACTCCCAGCCCCCCAACAGCCCCCTATGCCTTCAGCAACCCTCAGCCACTCCCAGCACTCAACAGTCCCCCCAGGGCCCTTAGCACCACTCAGACCCTCCCAGCCCCCCAACAGACCCCCCCAGTCCCCTCAACACCCCTCAGATCCTCCCAGCCCCCCAACAGCCCCCCACTGCCCCCAGCACCCCTCAGACCCTCCCAGCCCCCCAACACTGCTCCAATGCCCTCAGCACCACTCAGAGCAGCTTCCCTGCTGGGCATCCCACAGCAAGCCGAGACTGCCTGCCTGGCCTGGCTGTTCAATGTTACAGGGGTGAGATCTGGGCCCCTTGTGCTGGTCCTGACCGATGGCACCACTCTAGTGTCACTTCGTGCCCATACCCTCTGCCAGCACTGCCCCAGGAACCCAGCGGGGAGCGACGCTAGGCCAGGGCAGGGCAGGCAACCTGGTGTGCAAGGAAGGGTCTATAACACCTTTGTTCCTACAGGGCTCTTCAATCTCCGAGGAGATGACATCTCGTACAACCCTGTCTTCTTCTCCTACGCACTGCTGACCACATCAGACATCAGGTACAGAGCAGTTCCCCATCCCCAGCACATCCCCTGGGGCCTGGGCTGGCTCTCCCAGCCCCTCTGAGCCCCAGCACATCCCTCGTTACTGGCCTCCAGCTCCCCCAGCCCCTCTGAAACCCAGAGTGTCCCCCCAGGGATCAGGCTGGCTCCCCCAGCTCCTCTGAGCCCCAGCACGTCCCCCAGGGACCGTACTAGCTGCCCCATCCCCTCTGAGCCCGTGAATCCTCCAAGGACTGGCCCCACATCCCCAATCTGGACAGTGGTGGGGGCCGCAGCTGAGCCCAGCTGAGCTGAGCTCCTTCCCCCCAGTCTGTTTGTGGACAGGAACCGCCTGAGCACAGAGGCGCTGCAGTCCTTGAGCGCACAGTGCCCGGGGCCCCTGTGCGTGCAGGTGGAGGAGTATGACCAGGTGCGAGCCAGCGTGCAGGCCTATGCCCAGGGAGACGTCCGGGTCTGGATCGGGACGGAATACACGACCTATGGGCTCTACGGAGTGATCCCCCAGGTGAGCATTGGCCCCAGCTCTCCTGGTACCAAGGGGCTAGGCTTTTGCCACCTCCTCTCTTCCGCGTCTGCAGGACAGGCCGAGCCAGCCCAGGGCTGGGCGTGGCTTTGGCAAATCTGCCTGTGTGAGGGGCACCAGGGGTAGCATTACCCATGTAAGGAGCTGGCATGCAAGGAGGGGACAGCAGTGATGTGCCTGCGTGTGCAAGGGGAGGGGGGTTAGGTCCCAGGTATGCGAGGGAAGTGGGGGTGAGAGGCCCCGTGTGTGAGGGGAGGGGGTGAGAGGCCCCAGGTGTGCGAAGGGAAGGGGGTGAGCGGCCCTGGGTGTGTGAGGGGAGGGGGTTGAGAAGCCTTGGGTATGTAAGAGGAAGGAGGTTGAGAGGCCCTGGGTGTGTGTGTGTGGGGGGGGCAGGGCGGGATGAGAGGCCCCGGGTGTGTGAGGGGAGGGGGTTGAGAGGCCCTGGGTGTGTGTGTGGTGGGGGGAGGTGAGAGGCCCCAGATGTGTGAGGGGAGAGGGTTGAGAGGCCCTGGGTGTGTGTGGGGAGGGGGTGAGAGGCCCCATGTGTGCAAGGGAAGGGGGGTTGAGAGACCCCAGGTGTGTGAAGGGAGGGGTTGAGAGGACCCAGGTGTGTGACTCGCCACCCACTGCCCCCCCCCCAGAAACCAGCCAGTTCTTCTGCCAGGTGGTACGTACAGGGCCTGGAGCCGCCACAGGCTCTAGCTGTGCTGCTGTGTGCCAGCAGCTCGGGTGAATAGCCGTCCCCCTGCTCCCAGCATGCACAGGGCACTCGGGGGCAGCGTGGCTGGCAAGCCTCGCTCCTCTGGCCAGCTGACACCTGGCCCATCCTGACCATTGCAGGACAAGCTGGTGGAAAGCAGCTACTCCCCCGTGATGACGACCAAGGCAGTGAAGAATGCCAAGGAGCAGACGCTGCTGAGAGCAGCCCATGTAAGTGCTGGCTCTCCCTCTGCAGAGGGGCTGGCCTGGGGGTGGGGACTGGCTGGCATGGGAAAGGGCCTGGTGCTTCTCTCACCTGGGAGAATCAGGCTCCCGGCGGGTCGCCCCCAGGTGCGGGACGCCGTGGCTGTGATCCAGTACCTGCTCTGGCTGGAGAAGAACGTTCCCAAGGGGTTGGTGGATGAATTCTCCGGCGCTCGCTATGTGGACAAGCTACGAAGGTCAGTACGAGCGTGACCCTTGCCCGGGCTCCAGCTTGGCAATTCCCACTCCCGCCCTATGAGACATTGACTGGGCCACAGACCTCGTGGGAGATGGGCCCATGCGGCAGGATCTGGCTCTGGGGCCCACGCTCCGCACGAGCCCTTAGTGACCAGAGCGGGAGTTGCTCTGTGTTGGTGCCCCCCACAGTGAGCAGGGCTTGGCCACGGCCGCACAGGGACTCCTGCAGACCCCTGTGCCCTGTTGGGGTAGCGCCGCATGGAGGGCAGGCATTAGGGTGCCCATGGCCAGCATTCCACTGGCCAGGTTTATATAGGCCAACAGCGCCCCCTAGTGGTGAGGGGATGTTGACGTCTGATGGTGTCGTAGAGCTGAGCGCTGGAAGAAATAGGCTGATCACCCTTCCATTCCCTGGCAGCTGTACACCGCCTGAGGGGAGAGCAGGCCCCAGGAGAGATGTGTTGGGGGAGATGGCCAGGGCGAGCCCCAGCCTGCCGTGCCCTCCCTTCCCCAGACCACCCCCAGGCTGGGAACCAAGAGGAAGAAGGAATGCATGGCTTGGGGGCGGGGTGGGGGGGAGGGAGCCCAGAGAACCAAGTGCCAGGGCCCAGCTAGATTACCCTTCCTCACACTCCAGCTGCACCCTCCCCAGGGCTTGATCTGGCCCCTCCAGGGTCTGTAGGGCCCAGCCATGCCCCCTGCCCTCCCAGTCCCTGGAGGCAGCCACACTGCCCCCTCCTCACCCCCAGAGGCCTGGTTGCACTGTCTCATCCCTCCCGCATTCCTGGGATCCTTTCTCCTTTCCAGAGAGAAGGAGCACTGCAGGGGCGCCAGCTTCGAGACCATCTCTGCCAGCGGGCTCAACGCAGCGCTGGCCCACTACAGGTACCAATGGAGCAGCCTCTCCATGGACGGGATCAGTGCCACTGGGACAGGCCCTGGCACCCTCCACAACCGGGACCTCCCCCCCACTCACTGCCCACGGGACCAGGAATCTTTCAGCCAGCAGGGCAGGAGACAGAACTGCCCCAGGAGCTGGGCCCAGGTAGTGGGGCTCCCTGCCCTAGAGAGGGAAGCCAGCTGTAGCCCTCTCAGAGCTGAATGCCATGCTCCCCTCAGCTCCCCGCTGCACACATGGCGTGTGGGGGGCCCTGCTGCCACACAGTGGGGTGCTCTGATGCTGTGGTGAGGAGGGCTGGGCACACACCTGGACAGATGGGCATTCTTAGGGGAAGGAGACCTGCAGCCTGCAGAGCTTTCCCATTTCTATCTGTCTCTCCACGCCCTCGGACTGGCCCGCTGTAGCGTGTGAGCACGTATGTGAGTGTACATGAGCATGCACACGAGGCAGCTGTCGGGGTGTCCCCTGGAGTTGTTAGTGGAATCTCTTGGTTACTGTGGGGGTTTTCCCTTTCAGTCCATCCAACGTCAGCAGCCGGAAGTTGTCTGTGGATGAAATGTACCTGTCGGACTCCGGAGGACAATATCTGTGCGTATGGCCTGGCCTCATGTTCGTGCTGCCTCAGCTCTGTCCCCACAAGAACAGCATTAACCATGTCCAGAAACAGGCAAACCATGGTGGTTACACTGAGCCGCCTTCCCCAGGGCATGCCCAGCCCTGTGCCCCTCTGGTCCCACAGCAGGCAGGAGGAAGGGCAGGAGCTGCTCTGCACTCTGGCAGAGGGACCGGCTCAGCACTCTGCAGGCAGGGAGTCCCAGGCTCACAAGGTCATGGCCCGGCTTCTGGGGATGCTTATGACTTTTCCTTCTGCTGCAGGGACGGAACCACGGACATAACCCGGACTGTCCACTGGGGAGAGCCCACCCCTTTCCAGAAGGTACTGAGCATGCCCATATGTGGACCCCTTGCCCTTGGCCTGCGGCTGGGTCCCAGGCACTGTGTGCCACAGTCCTGGACTGATGTGCATCTCTGGTGGGGGAGATGGCAAGGGCTCCCCACTCCCTGGCTGTGTCAGTAATGAGGGTCCTCTCCTCTTTCCATCTCTTGGCTCCCAGACACCAGATCCTGGAGGGCCCAGAGGCAGCAGGACAGGACAGCACCCTGTTCAAATCCACAGCCAGCTTGAGCTTCACAGCCGCGGTAACACCACACTCCATGGGCCTTGAGACTTCATGGCGCCAGCTGGAACATGCCCACCTTCCCCTGCTGCAGAAACACGGGCCCCACCACCTAGCTAGAGGAGAGTCTCCATTAGCTGCTAGCAGTCATAGGGCCCAGGACCCCCAGCAGATGCCATGCAGAAGAGGGGTTGTGGGTCTGCATGGACACCCTGCCCCCCTGCATTGCTATCACCGCAGCCACGACAAGTGCTGCAGGTGGCCACTGACTCGTTCTGTCCCACGCAGGAAGCATACACGCGAGTGCTGATGGGAAACATCGACCTGGCCAGGCTTGTCTTCCCTTCCGAAACATCAGGTAGGTGCCAAGCTGGGCACAGCCCTGCCCTGGGATTGCTGGCTGTACCCCATGCTGAGAACAAGGCTGGGGAGAACCTGAGATTCAATGCTCTGGGGCAGAGTTGGCTTTTCAAATGGATCAACCTACCCAAGAGCCCTGGCATCTCAGTGGTGCTTGATCCAGGTCTTTTCCGTGGATGAGGTTTCCCAGGGGGTTTTGGTCTGTTACCTGTGTAAATGAATCCAGTCCACACAGAGATCTGAGAAAGTTCTCACATGCCCATGTTCTTGCCAGGCCCTCCTTTTCAATCTATGCCTGCCATTTTTCTGCTTCTGTGAGTGAGAGAGCAAAATGCAACTGGCTTCCGCTCAGAGCCATGTTGTGGCAATAGTACACCACCTAGGCTGTAGCTTGTTTGCATTTGCACCGGCCATTGTGAGTTTGTTCACATCGTAGTACTTGAGAACTGGAGCTGTTGAGATCATTTCTTTTACCTTTTTAAAGGCAATTTCTTGGTTTGGCCCCCACAGTCAAGATGTGTTGGACTTTAACAGTTCAATTGGGGGGGTTGTTTCTGCAGAAGGGTCTTGTAGGTATTGACCAGGGCAATGTACCATCCCCAGTACTCGTCTCAGTTCCAGTACATTCGTTGGTGCATTCTATTCTCGAATTGGTTCCACTTTCTCAGGGCTAGGACTGATTCCATCTTTGTTTATTGTCTGTCCCAAAATCTTGATTTGGGGTAGGTAAAAATGCACTTTTCCTTGTTTAGCTTCAGTCCAGACCAACTGATTAGGCTTAGACCTTGGTTGCGGGATTTGTTGTGTTCTCCTATCGAAGACCCATAATATCATCCATGAAACCTACACCTCCATTTGTGTTTGTTAGCAGTTCTGCCATCTTTCTTTGGAAACTTTCAGGTGCACTGGGAATCCCACAAGGTAACATTCAAAAGCAAAGTCCCCCAAAGGGTGTGATCAATGGAGTCAGTTTAGCACTTCCTTTGGCTAAAGGAACTGGCCAGAATCTGCTCGAGGCATTCAGGTTGGAGAATACTGTAGCTCCTTTCACTTTGAGGGGGAAGTTACCCAGTGCTAGAAGTTAGGTTACCAGACGTCCGGGTTTCCCTGGATACAGCCTCTTTTTTGATTCTCCTTTCTCTGTCCCTGGGGGATTTAAAAAATAACAGGCAATGTCTGGGGGTTTTGCATAGCAGGCAAGCAGCAGCTCAGAAAGAGCCTTGATTGGTCTGCTGTCCGATTGGTCCCTCCTATGCATCTGCAGCTGATTGGTCCATTCCCCTACAAGGCACAGCTGCTGGATCCTGCCCACCCAGGCGGGCTCCTAGCCCTGGGGAGAGGCTGACTGACGTCTGTTGCTGCATCCTGGGCTTGTGCCAACTACCTTGCCACTGTGACAGGGAGTAACACTGCCCCTCACCTCCAGTGAGTACCCCCGCCACAGGTACCCCCTTCAGCACCCCCAACTGTACCCCACCTCCAGCTCCCCCTTCCCCTCCAATACCTCCCCTCTGGCAGTGTCCTCTTTTTGGAAACCTGAAATATGGTAACCCTAGTTGGGAGAATATATGTTTCTCTTACAACTAACTGCTTCATTGAGTCTCTTAAGAGTCACACCAATTTTTCCCCCCCATTTTTCTTTGTAACCAGCACCACTGGAGCACACCATGCCGTTGATTCAGAGATTTTCTTGCTTATGCCAGTCCACTCTATTCTCTTTAACTCGATTTCCACTCTATGAAGTAACGGGATGGGAATCCTGCGATCTGTACGTACACTATATGGTTCAGCATGGTCTCTTAAGGTTATTTGTACCGGATCCCCTTTCAGAAGTCCAATATCACCAAACAGTCCGTCGAGTTCTTTCATCTTCTTCACTAGGCCCATCCTGGCAGCCATGCTGCGGCTGAGAAGGCTGCTGGTCTGTGGTCCTTTGCTCATATGTGCACTCTGAATGCAAAGCTTTTGTCTTTGAAAGTTGTTTCTGTGGGGGACTGGCCCATGCAGTTCCGAATCCCTCCAGGGCTAGTCAGGTTTTGTAAGTCCCTTCTGAGATGACTGACTTCAGCTCCTGAGTCAATTTTAAAGTCAATAGTCTTGCCATGAATATTCAATTTCACTGCTTTGGTGCTGTCCATATTTTGTGCATGTATTGAATCTTTTGCCTCTGGCTGGACATGCATCATCTCTTGGGATAGGACTTTTTCCACACCTCATGCATGCAGGCTGGAATTTATCCCTCTGGAGTTCTCTCTTCTTGCCTCAGGGGTTTTATGATAATGGCTTTTAGTGCTCTCAGGTGTCTGTTTACAGTGTCTAAACTAGTTTCAGGTTTCTGAAGATGCTCCAGCCTTTTGTTCTGCTGTTTGACTAGTTCAGAGTGCTTTGTTATCCGTAGCTACAGCTAGTCATCTTCAGTTGTAGCTGCTGTGAAAGATTTTTATCTGTTACCCCCGTAACCAGCTTGTCTCTGATATTTTCATGTTTTGCAGTTCCAAAATCACAGTTTTCAGCCTATGCATGCAGAGCTCTTATAAAACATCCACCATTTTCCCCCGGTCCTTGAATTCTCTGGTGAAAATGTGCTTTTTCATGAGCCACATTTTGCTGAGGTATAAAGTATGCATCAAATATAGCCAGAGCCCTTTCTTCGTCATCTTTGTGACTGGCTTCAGTAAAGTCAAAGGATTTAAAGATATGCTCTGCCTGCTTCCCCACAGTGTAAATTAAAGATTAATTAATAAATAAATTTGTAGCAATTGGAAATCTTCCAAAATACTGCTTCCAGTCTGTCCATTTGTCAAAGCTGAAGTTCTCAGGGGCATTGAAGAATGGCATGTGGATGAGATCCTGCAACCTTTCCTCCTTTTTCCCTTCTGTTTGCAATCTTTGCTGCTTTGTTCCTTCTATTTGTTCTTCTCTGGCATTAGTTTACTTCTGACACCATGTCATGTACTTCCTGTACATAGCATCAGGGCTGCTACTAGCAGGTCAGGCTTCTGTACCAGCTATTGACTGGACACAGAGCTTCCTTCCCAGAGAGAGACACACCAGCCCTGGTCACTGTAAGATCCTTTAGTGCTCTGCCAGGTATGGCTAAGGTTAGCTTAAACAAGGTAGTACACACACAGCGACACCCAGTGGCTGAACAGTATAATATAGTTTAGCATTCTGCTACGCAGGCAGGCACACTGGGGATGGGCATGGCTTCTCCTCTCAGGACTTGGCTTTTTGTGTTTCAGGGAGAGTGGTTGAGGCCTTCGCACGCCGAGCCTTGTGGGAGGTTGGACTCAACTACGGCCACGGGACTGGCCATGGCATTGGCAATTTTCTGTCTGTCCATGAGTGTAGGTGCTCTGCTGGTTGCCTGTCCCCAAGGGAAACAGCACAAGGGCCTGTGCCCTCTTGGCTCTCACCCCTACCCCTGTGTGTTTGGACTGGACAGGCACAGGGGAGCTGCGCCAACAGCTCTGCCTCTCCCTGTCTCCCTGCTCCCATTGCTCGGCCAGTGTCTGGGATAGAGGCGCCCTACACCAGTGGTGGCTGCCCATCAAGAATTCTCAATCCCCTGCTGGCAACTGGATGCCCCACACCTGCCCAGTGACTTCGCCATGGCCCCAGGGAGCACAGCACCTGTCATCACGGTGCCTGGAGGATACCGATGGCTGGGCAGTGTGGCAGCTCAGCCTGCTGGATGCCTGGCTGGCCTGAGAGGCCCAGTGGAGGGAATCAACTGGGAGTCCCAGGGAGCGAGGGTTGCTAAGCATGCTGGGCTCTGGGTAGATGCACGATAAGCACAGGTCCCCAGGCCCTATGCAAGTGGAAGGTGCAGCCACCTCTCCAATAGATCCTGCTTGTGGAGGAGGGAGTGGATGTCTCCAGTCTCAGGGCTCATCCTGCTCCAGCATCCAGAAGGAGAAATAAACTTGGCATCTTCTCCCTGCAGGGCCAGTGGGATTCCAGTCCAACAACGTGCCCTTGGTCAAAGGGATGTTCACGTCCAT
This sequence comes from Emys orbicularis, assembly GCF_028017835.1. Classification (NCBI taxonomy): domain Eukaryota; kingdom Metazoa; phylum Chordata; order Testudines; family Emydidae; genus Emys; species Emys orbicularis. Next base: position 43,709,284 of record NC_088691.1, on the reverse strand, counting down.
AGGTACGTGTGTCCCTCACAACCCCCGCCCCTCCACACCCCGGGCACTTCCAATACCCCTGTGCCCCGAGACGTGGGCTCTTGTGCCTTCTAATCTCAGGCAGCATCGCCCTTCATGAAATCTCCCAGACCCCATGCATTCCCATGGCAGTCCTAGGCTCTTGCCAGGGCTAGGGGGTGGGGGGTAGTGCTGTGGGACAGGGCCCTGGTGTCTAGCATGTGGCCTGGAGGTATTTGGCAAAGTGGGGATCATGCAGCTGGAGCTCTGTGATCCCAAGGGTGTGTGGGAGACCCCAGTTACAGGGTTGTCAGGGCTCTGGATTCACTGGCCTCCCTGTGTCTGCTCCCCAGAGCCCGGTTATTACCAGGAGGGTGAGTTTGGAATCCGCATTGAAGACGTGGCACTGGTGGTGGAAGCTCAGACCAAGGTGACTCATCTTCCTTGCCCCGATGGGACAGGCCTTGCTGACGCATCATCAGTCGGCAGCCACCTTCCCTTCCCCTCCTTCCCCCCACTTTCTCCCTCAGTTCTAGAGGGCTGGGCCAGACCTGGAGACCGGGTGAGGGCAAAGGGATTTGAGGGCTTAGCTGGGAGACAGCTGATGACAGTTCCCTACCAGCCGCTTAGCAATGACTCGGGGAAGGGTGTGTGAGGCCAGGGATGTTTAAGAGATCTGCTCTAGGAATTATTCTGGGGCAGGTCTCTGGCCTGTGCGATACAGGGGATCAGACTGGATGGTAACAATGGTCCCTTCTGGCCTTGGAGTCTGTGAATCTCTGAACACATAGGAGATTGAGTGTGGACTTATTCATGTTCTTGGCCAGATCATCAAAGAGCTCAGCTTGCTGGCTGCAGGATCAGCATGGCCCGGCAGTGTGTGCCAGGGTCTGTGTGGGGCAGAGGGGCCCAGCTGTGTGTGCCGGGGTCTGTGAAGCGGGATGGGGCCCCGTGGCATGTGTGCAAGATGAAAGCCCTTGTGCCCCGCTGCACCCACCAGCTGAGGTGGGGGGGCCTTAGGCAGGGCACCAGGGAGACCAGATAGGTGTCCAGCTGGATTTGGTCTCCTGGTGCTAGCCAACAGGGTGATTTTAAAGCCATGTGTTAAACCAATGCCACTGAGTCAGCGTGGGTCTTGTGAGCCCCACAAGGGATCCACACATGGGGCTGCACCAGTATCAGTGAACTCGGTGCCACTTTGGCAGCATCCCTGGGAGAGGCTGCAGCACGGACGTGGAGGGTGCGGCACGGGCTGGGATGGAGCCGATCACAGCTCAGAGCACATTGTGTGCAGAGCAGGAGCTGAGAGGAGTAGCCCTCACCCCTGGGTGGTATTATGGAGGCTTGGCAGCCCCAGGTATGAGAGCAGGACAGGCCACACAGGGCTGTAGGAAGTGTGGCAAATGGTACCACGTCGGAAGGGAGAGGCAGTGAGCTGTGACAGGGCAGGCACCTCTTGCTCAACGCAAACACATCTGTCTCAGCCGTCCAGCCACAGGAAGTGGAGAAACAGCCCCGGAAGCTTGACCCAGACAGGCAGCGAGGTGTGGAAAGGCATGGGTGAGTCGGCTTGGGAGTGAGCGGAGGGGCAACGCCAGGGAGCAAGGAGCAGGAGCTGGAGAAAGGAACATGGTGGGATCCCAGAAGGGAGCCACTATGTAGGTGGGACCGGAACCATGGCAGTGACGCTGCACTGCTGGGAAGGCAGTTCCTCAGCACAGCTCACTGGGCTGGGGGCTGGGCTGGGGCCAAGGGGAGCGAGGCACTGGAAGGAGTCAGAGCTAGGAAAGGAAGAGGACAGGGAGCAGAGCTGTTTCCAGGCCAGGTCACAGCAGAGCCCAGACTGGGATCAGCGAAGGAGCCTGCAGTGGGAAAGGTGTGACGGCTCCTTTCACAAGCACACCCTGGGAAGGGAAGGGGAGTGAAGGGATCATAGCTCAGGCAAGGGCCAAAAGTCATGACTGACAAAATAGCCACAGCACCCCAGAGCTGCTCCCAGCTGTCACTGCAGTGACTCACAGGCTGCGGAGAGGGAGCTGATGGATTCTTTGCTTCAGTCTTCACGGCTGAGGATGTTAGGGAGATTCCCAAACCTGGGCTGGCTTTTGTAGGTGACAAATCTGAGGAACTGTCACAGATTGAAGTATCACTAGAGGAGGTTTTGGAATTAATTGATAAACTCAACATTAACAAGTCACCGGGACCAGATGGCATTCACCCAAGAGTTCTGAAAGAACTCAAATGTGAAGCTGCGGAACTATTAACTAAGGTTTGTAACCTGTCCTTTAAATCGGCTTCGGTACCCAATGACTGGAAGTTAGCTAATGTAACGCCAATATTTAAAAAGGGCTCTAGGGGTGATCCCGGCAATTACAGACCGGTAAGTCTAACGTCGGTACCGGGCAAATTAGTTGAAACAATAGTAAAGAACAAAATTGTCAGACACATAGAAAAACATAAACTCTTGAGCAATAGTCAACATGGTTTCTGTAAAGGGAAATCGTGTCTTACTAATCTATTAGAGTTCTTTGAAGGGGTCAACAAACATGTGGACAAGGGGGATCCGGTGGACATAGTGTACTTAGATTTCCAGAAAGCTTTTGACAAGGTCCCTCACCAAAGGCTCTTACGTAAATTAAGCTGTCATGGAATAAAAGGGAAGGTCCTTTCATGGATTGAGAACTGGTTAAAGGACAGGGAACAAAGGGTAGGAATTAATGGTAAATTCTCAGAATGGAGAGGGGTAACTAGTGGTGTTCCCCAAGGGTCAGTCCTAGGACCTATCCTATTCAATTTATTCATAAATGATCTGGAGAAAGGGGTAAACAGTGAGGTGGCAAAGTTTGCAGATGATACTAAACTACTCAAGATAGTTAAGACCAAAGCAGATTGTGAAGAACTTCAAAAAGATCTCACAAAACTAAGTGATTGGGCAACAAAATGGCAAATGAAATTTAATGTGGATAAATGTAAAGTAATGCACATTGGAAAAAATAACCCCAACTATACATACAACATGATGGGGGCTAATTTAGCTACAACGAGTCAGGAAAAAGATCTTGGCGTTATCGTGGATAGTTCTCTAAAGATGTCCACGCAGTGTGCAGAGGCGGTCAAAAAAGCAAACAGGATGTTAGGAATCATTAAAAAGTGGATAGAGAATAAGACTGAGAATATATTATTGCCCTTATATAAATCCATGGTTCGCCCACATCTCGAATACTGTGTACAGATGTGGTCTCCTCACCTCAAAAAAGATATTCTAGCACTAGAAAAGGTTCAGAAAAGAGCAACTAAAATGATTAAGGGTTTAGAGAGGGTCCCATATGAGGAAAGATTAAAGAGGCTAGGACTCTTCAGTTTGGAAAAGAGAAGACTAAGGGGGGACATGATAGAGGTATATAAAATCATGAGTGATGTTGAGAAAGTGGATAAGGAAAAGTTATTTACTTATTCCCATAATACAAGAACTAGGGGTCACCAAAAGAAATTAATAGGCAGCAGGTTTAAAACAAATAAAAGGAAGTTCTTCTTCACGCAGCGCACAGTCAACTTGTGGAACTCCTTACCTGAGGAGGTTGTGAAGGCTAGGACTATAACAATGTTTAAAAGGGGACTGGATAAACTCATGGTGGCTAAGTCCATAAATGGCTATTAGCCAGGATGGGTAAGAATGGTGTCCCTAGCCTCTGTTCGTCAGAGGATGGAGATGGATGGCAGGAGAGAGATCACTTGATCATTGCATGTTAGGTTCACTCCCTCTGGGGCACCTGGCATTGGCCACTGTCGGTAGACAGATACTGGGCTAGATGGACCTTTGGTCTGACCCAGTACGGCCTTTCTTATGTTCTTATGTTCTTATGATGTCTAGTCCCGTTCACGCAGCGCTGATAGCGGAGTCCAGTTGTACGATGGTTCCCTGGAGCTGTATGTAGGGGGATGCCCCTGCTGGGTCAGATACCGGTGACGATGCATGGGCTGGAGAGAGCCCAGCAGGACTCATGTGTCCCAGGGAGTCTGCAGAACCAGCCGCCAGGGAAACCCCCTTTTCCTTGTCCCCTGAGCCCATTTGCTCTGGAGTCCCTGAGCGCTGAGCAGCTCCAGTACAGAGTTGCTTGGAGAGAGCTGCAGGGCTGGCTGTACACATGTGCTCCAGGGAGTCTGGCTGTCCATGAGTGGTCAGCAAGGCTTGGCCAGTTGGCCCCTTCCCTGAGGCCAGGCTGAAGGAGGGGAAGGAGCAGTTTCCCCTACTTTGCCTGCAGGGAAGGGCTGTTCTGCTAGGCCCTGCATGCCCTGCTTCCAGCCAGGCTGTCTGCTGGCCCCAGATAAGCAACACTGAGCATCCCCATTAGGCACTGGCCTCTGCACTAAGCCATGCCCCATTTGTCCCGATTGGGCTGGGTGTGTGGGGGGGGGGAGCGGTTACCAACAGTAGGGAAATGCTCTGTCTTCTTGCCACTGCTAGAGGGAAGGGAGGGAGGTCCACACTGGCTCACATGTGGGAGAGGCCTGGGTGCTAATTGCAGGGGGAGAGGCTGTGACCCACCCAAATCAGAGCTTGTAACAGTGGCAGCTAAGGGACATGGCCAAGGTCACACAGGGAGTCTGTGGCAAGGCAGGGAATTGACTCCCAGGTCTCCCATGTTGGCTAATGCCAAACCTTTGGGCCAGCCTTCCTCTCCAGTGACCAGAGACAGCAAAGCCAGGTGCACCCTGTTCGGGGCAGCTGTAAGCCTGTGCCTCTAGTGCTTGAGTGACACCACAGGGCCCACCAGCAGCCTCACAAACCTCGGTGAGCTCTAGCCACGGGTGGGACAATGTGTCACACAGGGAGCTGCTCCGGCCCAGCCATTTACAAGGCAGCTGGCCCAGGGGCTGGGACTGGGGGTCTACAGTGACCTTGTCCCATCTGCAAAATGGGGAGATGCTTTGGTGGGGGGAGAGAGGAGGATGCAGGTAGTGAAGGGCATGGAGACCAGTCAGTGGAGGAGGCGCTGGGATTAGAAACCCCCACGTGTGGGTTTTTAGCTTCGTGCACCTTTCCCTTGGCCACAGGTCACAAGGGAGGGGGGAGTGTCTCTCATGCCAGTGTACTGACCATGTGGCACAGAGCTAGGCACTGCATGACACGCAGCAGCGAGTGAGGGATGTGGTGGCAGATAGGCGAGGCTGTGGCTCTGGGGCCATGACACACCATGAGGAGGAGGAGGTCAGAGCTCAGGAGGGCTGGCAGAGTGTAAACAGCAGCCTGGCGAGGGTGGTGGGCTCAGTACCCTCACTCTCTCTCTCCTGCTGCAGCATGGGGCAGGGGAGAAGGCCTACCTGACCTTCGAGGTGGTGTCTCTGGTGCCCTATGACCGGAACCTCATCGACATCAGCTTCCTGTCTGAGGACCAGGTGAGTGGGTGCTCTCGGGGCAGGCTGGAGCTGCCCATCACACCTACCGCTCATGGCCTTCTCCTGTCTGGTTGCAGATCCAGTATCTCAACACGTACTATGAGACCATCCGCCAGCGCGTGGGACCAGAGCTGCAGAGACGCCAGCTGGAGGAGGAGTACGAGTGGCTGAGGAGGAACACACAGCCCTTCTCACGGGGCACTCTGGTGGCCGCCTCCCTGGGCACCCTGGCAATCACCTCTCTGGTGTCTACGCTCCTGCCTGACAGACAGGCCTGAGGGATGCTACGCCCCCAACCGCCCAGCCCATGTCTAACCCCCCAGCCGTAAGCCAGTCTCCCAGCCCCTCTTCTAGGCAGTCTGTGGTTTGTATGTTTTTCTCACCCTCAGTCTTGTTACCTCACTTCCTTTTTAGCTTGTGATTAAAAACAAGTAACCTCGTGGCAGGGGGTTGAGAGCTTCCCCTTGTGCAGTGGCTGCTGCGCCTTTGGGGTGTGGGGCTTGTGCACAGGAGGGGGGTTGTGTGCATGGCTGTGGTATACACAAATGAGCAGGGTTGGTATGTGTGTTTGTGTTAGTGGGGCTGATGCATGCAGGGAGGGGCGCTGGTGTGTGGACTGAGCTGAGGTACCTGTGCAGGGCTTCTGTGTGCAAGCACTTGTGGAACTGGTGGGCGCGTGTATATGTGTAGTGCTGGTGTGTGCAGGGCTGGGGGGGAGCATGTGTGCAGGACTGCTGCATGCACCTCGGCATCCATGTCCAGGTGTGGGGCACAACAGCATGCCAAAGGGCAAGTGTCAATGGAAGCACTGAATTCTGTGGAGGGGGAAGCTGGTGTGGCCGGCCCGGATGCATGTGGAACCCAGGCTGGCTGACAGGACAGACTCCAAATTCACCCTACATAGCAGCATTGTGTCATCACTTCCTAGGCCTGCCTTTAGTTTAGGGCCCACTAGTGTCCCCCTGCTGGACTGCCAGCCCCACCCCAGTTCCCACTTTTCCAGGCACGGCCTGCCCTCTCCCGCCTCCCTGCTAATTTCCCAAGGCTCATTCCTTCCTTAGCCTTCTCCCATGCCTGCCACGGTTGGGGTAGCCCAGTCTCTGGTACAGGCCCAGATTTGTACCCCTCAAGCGACGTAGAGACCTGGGGCCTGATTCTCCATCACTCTGTCCCTGTATTTGAGACAGGGTGTTATGGTAGCTTTAAGCCACCTTTGTACTTCAGGGCCTCATACTCCATGGCCTCGCATCTTGTGCACAGTGGGCGTGAATGCTGCCATCCTGACGATAGTGATTGACACCCACTTTGCACTACTGCAAATGACCAGGGTAATGGAAAATCAGGTCCCATGTATTCTGGGGAAGTGCAGGGTCCTTCCTGGCCCTGATGTAAATTAGAGCAGCCTCAGGGCTGCTCTCACACACAGCTCTCCCTGGCCATGCCCCGATCCACCCCCTGAAATGGGCCTGGGATCAGGCCAGCGGAGATCCCATAGTTCAGTGCCATGCCAGTGGGCACTCCCCAGTGCATGGGGAATCCCAGAAGCCTCTTTCTGTTTCCACCCAGTTTAACGTCCCTTATTTTGCTAAAGTGGCAGCTGGGGATGGGGGGGCAGAGTGCCCCTGAAAACCAGGCCCCTGACATGGACTCTGGCTATAGCACTGTTGTAGCCATTTTAAAGCAGCCCAGGGATCCCAACTCCCCGTAAATAATGCTGGGAGCCTAAAGGCACGCGAGGAACAGGGCCGGCTCCAGGGTTTTGGCCGCCCCAAGCAGCCAAAACAAAAAAACAAAAACAAAAACAAAAAAAAGCCACGATCGCGATCTGCGGCGGCATTTCGGCGGGAGGTCCTTCGCTCCCAGGCGGAGTGAGGGACCGTCCGCCGAATTGCCGCCGAATACCTGGACGTGCCGCCCCTCTCCGGAGCGGCCGCCCCAAGCACCTGCTTGGCAAGCTGGTGCCTGGAGCCGACCCTGGCGAGGAAGCAGGGAGACCCACCTGCCCCACAGCTGGCTGCCCTGACCAAATGGGCTCTCCTGCCTGGGTGGCTGTTTCCTTGACTCCCCACTAATTATTTCACACACACTAGAGATGGGCAGGGGGAGTTCATCAAAAGATGGAGCAACCCCACCCCCACCCCCCAGTGTAATCTTTTTTTAAAATCTCATGATTTGGAGGGCCAATCTCATGATTTTTGATCTCTTGAGAGTGGCAAAGCTGATGGGCTGCAGTGGGAGGGGCAGGGGAGAGCATGGCACGTGTGAGGGGGAGCAGCGTAGAGGGGGTGGGCTTGTGGATGCCAGCAGAAAGGGAGGGACAGCAGAGATGGGAAGAAGGGGGCTAATAGAGCAAGGGGGAAGTTACTCCCCTGAAGACATTGGGACAGTTTCTATGCTGCCCCTCTCAGAGCCAGGCAGGGATGGCTCTAAGCCATCTTTGTGCCTCACAGATGCCATGCTGCTCGAGGGGCTGGCGTGGCACCTGGCATAGGTCAAATCAGCCCCGGAGAAGCAGGTGGCAGGGTCACGTGGATAGGACACTGGACTGAGAGTCAGGAGACCTGGGTTTCTTCCTGGCTCTGCCGCTGAGCCTCGGGCAAGTCACTTCTCCTCCTTGGTTTCCCTTGCGGAACTTGCAGTATAAAGAAACCTGAGGGCGCAGGGAGCCGTGTGAGAGAATGCAATGCGAACGCCCCTTGGCGAGGCCCCATGGAAAGGTGTGTTTTCCTGTATTTATCCATTCCTTCTCTTCTAGTTCCTTTACAGTCTACCTCATTGTTAACATACAATGCCACACCACCTTTACGGCTGTCTTTACTGAACAACACACACCCTTCAATACCTGTGCTCCAGTCATCACTACTAGTCCACCATGTTTCCATTATCCCTCTATATGACATACCAGGGCACAATCCAGGCTGGGGAGCAGGGGCTGTGTCCCCCCTGCCCTGCAACCTTGGGTACCTTCCAATGCCTTGCTGAAGTAGCTCCCCCCAGGACCGCTCCAGCCAGCTACACTCTGGCTCTCACCAGCCTTGGTTACACTGCAGGGTGAGCCCTGCACATCCCCAGCCCTCCATCTCCCCCCAGAGATGTATGTCCTGTATTGCCCAGCCCTCAGCTGGAGAGTGCAAAATATATTAAGACCATTATTCCTTTAAAAGGAATAATATGCCAGCTTATTATCTTAAATAGAGTTGCCCAGACACTTCAGCTTGAGCACATTGGATTAGATAAAGCAATAAAAACAGGTTTATCAACTACAAAGAGCTAGACTTTGAGTGAGTACAAGCAATGAGGCATAAAAGTCAGAAATGGTTACAAGAAAAATAAAGATAAATTGCTTACTGGGGTCTAAATTAAGCTATATTAGAGTCAAGCAAAATTTCTCACCACATGCTTCCAGCACGGTTACTGACCAAACTCTTCAGGTCAGGACCCCACCCCCACCACTCAGAGTCCAACAGCTGTTTTCCTATGCCAGAGAGACAGGGACACACACGGGGGTGTGGGGGGGGGGTTGCCTTGGGCTGTTTACCCCTTCTTTTTATAGTTTCAGTCCCCCCTCTTGAAAACCATTTCCAGCTGGGCACTAGGAGACAAAGTTTGTGTGGAAGGATGTTCCCTGCTGTTTCTTCTTCACCTGTTTGAGCTGCCTTTGTTTCCCCTTCCTGCTTGCTGACTCTGTTTACTGCTTACATGCAAATTAAGGCAAACACACTCTTTTGTTCAAAACAAACCTCTTCTGCTTGGGCAGGGTTGTGGGATTTGGAACATGTGTTAACACCATACAGGGGAATTTTGTAACTTTACATACAGTGTTGCCACACATTTTAACAGGACAATACTGACCAGCAAATTATGAGTTTTCAAATGATCCCTTACAAGGCATACCTTGTACAGAGATTACAATAGTGTGTAGGGTGTGAATACAGGAGTGTATTCTGTCACACTAGAATATCTAGTTTCACTTCAATGTGATGTGGCCATAAAAAAGGCTAATGCAACCCTAGGATGCATCAGGCGAGGTATTTCCAGTAGAGACAGGGAAGCGTTAATACCATTATACACCTCTACCCCGATATAACGCAACCCAATATAACACGAATTCGGATATAACGCAGTAAAGCAGCGCTCCGGGGGGGGGGGGGCTGCGCACTCTGGTGGATCAAAGCAAGTTCGATATAACGCGGTTTCACCTATAACGCGGTAAGATTTTTTGGCTCCAGAGGTCAGCGTTATATCGGGGTAGAGGTGTACAAGGCACGGGTAAGACCTCATCTGGAATAGTGTGTGCAGTTCTGATCTCATGTTGAAGAAAGATTAATTCAAACTGGAACAAGTGCAGAGAAGGGCTACTAGAATGATCCGAGGAATGAAAAACCTACCTTATGAGAGGAGACTCAAAGAGCTTGACTTGTTTAGCCTTACAAAATGGCATGATTATCCCTCTGATGTATTTATAGAGAACAAACACTAGGGAGGGAAAAGAGGTATTTAAGTTAAGGGCCAATGCTGGATATAACCTGGCCATCAACAAGTTTAGGCTTGAAATTAGAGGGAAGTTTCTAACCTTCAGAGGAGTGAAGTTCTGCAACAGCCTTCCAAGGGGAGCAGCAGGGGCATAGGCGCCAACTCCGTGGGTGCTCTGGGGCTGGAACACCCACAGAAAAAAAATAGTGGGTGCTCAGCACCCACCAGCAGCCAACCACCGATCAGCTGTTCAGCAGGCTCCACCAATCAGCTCTTCCCCCTTCCAGCACCTCTGTGACCGGGGTCCCGCTGTGGTCACTCAATTAGGGTGAACTGCAAAGAATGGGGTAGACAATCCCCAAAAAGCTGGTGGATATTCCAATACCTAGATTTACCAAGACAGCATAAAACAGCTTCTTTATTACCTTACTGGTTACTCAGAAGTCCAAACAACACTGTTCCCTTAAAGTGATCCAGCCTCAGCCCTCAATCCAGGTACCCACGTGAAATATGATGAAAATTTCTGTAAATCTTATTTCATCATATAAGAGAAAAGGTTCTACCAATCCCAAAGGATTGGACACATCATCTCCCAGGTTAATGAATGTTTCAGATCTTACCCAAATACACGCTTACAGCCAATTCTTATTAACTAAACTAAAATTTATTAAAAAACAAAAGAGAGAGAGTATGGTTAAAATATCAATGTACATACAGACATGAGTTCAATTCACTGAGGTGCAGATTCATAGCAGAGGTGGTGAGCTTCATAGTTGCAAAGAGTTCCTTTAGAATTCAGTTCATAGGTCATAGTCCAATGTCCAAAACTCATATTCAGGGCGTACTAGCATAACTGGGACCTCAGTCTTGCGACTCAAACTTCCCCTGATGAAGTCAAAGCAGATCTGAGATGACAGAATCAGGACCCAAGGATCTTTTATGCAATTTCATGTCTTTTGACAAGTTGGAATTCCTCAGGGAACAAAAGGTAATTACGATGATTTTGAAGGAGGTCCATCACTGGTACTTAGCTATACCAATTAACATAAGGCCATTTGCTCCTTTCTCCACCATTCACAGGACATTTCAAAGACAGATGAATACTGAGATATCCCATGTTTACAATTCATTTACACTATAGGATGTTCTTTTGACCTCTGAATTATCAGAATACAGCATAGACAGGGACTGTTGATTACATTGTCTACCATACTCATACATATGTAAATACACAAAAACACAAACATTATCTCCCCACATGTCTTTTGAAGGTTATTTATTTTGCAGGATGTTTACCCCTTTGTAGCCATGCGTCACAGCCTCTCACCCAGTGCCGATCAGCTGTTCGGCAGTGTGGGGGAGGTGCTGGGGAGTGGGTGGAAAGAGGTGGGGCAGGGGTGGGGCCTTGGGGAAGGAGTGGAGTGAGGGCAGGGCCTCCAGGCCAAGTGAGGGTGGAGCACCCCTGGGGAAAGCTGAAAGTCAGCGCCTGTGAACGGGGCAAAAAAACACAAAAACAACCCTTACTTTGTTTCAAGACTGAGCTTGATAAGTTAATGGAGGGGATGGTATGATGAGGTTGCCTACAATGGCATGTGGCCCATCCACGATTGCTATTATAAATGTCTCCAACAGCTGGAGATGGGACATTAGAGGGAGTGGGCTCTAAGTTACTACAGAGAATTCTTACCCAGGTGTCTTTCTGGGGGGGTCTTGCCCACATGCTCAGTCTAACTGATCACCATATTTAGGGTCCAGAAGGAATTTTCCCCTAAGTCAGGCTGGCAGAGACCCTGGGGGGAGGGGGAGGTTGCCTTCCTATGCGGCATGTGGCACAGGTCACTTGCAGGTTTGAACTAGTGTAAATGGTGGATTCTCTGTAACGTTACGGTTTGAGGACTACAGGTACTCAGCCAGAGGTTAGGGGCTATTACAGGAGTGGGTGGGTCTGGGTGAGATTCTCTGGCCTGAGATGTGCCCGAGATAATCATGATGGTCCCTTCTGACCTTAAAGTCTTGTGAAATTTGTTCACAGGACTGGGAAGTAATTTGACTGGACTGACAATATTCTCAGTTAGCAGAAGGAGTTCCTAGGCAAAGGGAGATGCAAACCAGAAAACAGCCCCACCCCACCCCCACCAGAAAACCCTGCCCCTGTGCCTGCCTAACAATGGTGACATGTATAGGGAAAGAAAGAGACACATTACAGCTTTCTTTCATTCAGTCCCACAAGCCCCTCCCCGTCCACTGCATAGGTGTCCGTGACACCTATAACACAGGCAGGCAGGCATATTAGCCTTGTGTCCGACCATCTTCACAGTATTTTACCACAGGGGCCGTGTGAGATTTCTGCCAAAAGCTACGAAGTAGCTGATTGTCATGATTATTGTGAGATGTTTGTATGTGAAACAATTTAAGAGCTATGTAACATGTAGGATATTATGTTCCTCATCTACTGGGAGGGAAACCTGAGGAGGGAGAGTTGCGAGCTGACCCAATCAACATAAGAACAATGTATATCCTCAGAGGCACCCTAAGTTTACTGTTTGGACTAGATGCAGACTGGAGATTTACAAAGACAAACAAACCTCAGCAGAGTTCTCAGAAGAGTGGGCCCCCTGGGCTAAGAGACAGTTGCTTGTGACTGCATAAGAGGACAAAAAATAGCCCAAATGGTTATCCATTACGGAGGAGTGACTGCCAGTGGGGGTGTCTCAGGAACAGTGGATCCCAGCTCTCTGTACTGGATAAGAGCTGCAAGAACTAACCAGGGAGTGAGAAATGCCTTATTCAACTTGTTAATAAGTACAGGCTATAGAGTGCATTTTATGTTTTTCTTTTACCTCTAACCTTAGGACTCCAAATCCTTTTACTTGACTCTTTATCTCAAGCTCTCGCTGTGTCTACACTGCCACTTTCAATGCTAAAACTTCAGTCGTTCAGGGGTGTGAAAAAACACCCCGTGAGCAACAAAAGTTTTAGCACTGAAAAGTGCTAATATAGACAGCGCTTTATCGCCGGGAGCAGCTCCTGGCGATAAAGCCACCACAGCTCGTTCGGGGTGGTTACTTTTTATCGCTGGGAGAGCTCTCCCCCATGATAAAGCATGACTACACTGCCCACGTCACAGCGCAGCTGCGGCCGCACTGTAATGTGGGCAATTCAGTTTTACTATAAACCTGCCTAAGGGCATGTCTACGCTGGCAGAGTTACAGCGCTGGGAGTTACAGCGCTGCTTAGAGAGCGCAGAAGGAAAACCGCTGTTGTGTGTTCACACTGACAGCTGCCTGCGCAATAGCGTGTTCACACTTGTGGCACGTGCAGCAGTATTTGGAGCGTTGCACTCTGGGGAGCTATCCCATAGAGCATTTCTTCCTCTTCTGTCACTAAGAGTCGTGGGAAGACAGAGGGAGTCACGGGGCATCCTGGGTCCTGTCCCAATGCCCCGTGATGCATTGCTTCGCATCCCAGAAATCCCTGTGCTTCTGTCCACATTTGGTGCCATCTATCGCCCCTCTGCAGTTAGGGAAGCCCATTTATGCAAAGCCATCCACAATGTCACACACATTGCCCAGAGTCACGGTCTTTCAGAGCAGGATGCGATAAATGGCCCTGCAGACTTCCGTCAACACGAGTCCAATTGTCGACTTTCCCACTCCGAACTGGTTAGTGACCGATCGGCAGCAGTCTGGAGTAACCAGCTTCCACAGTGCAATCGCCATGTGCTTCTCCAACGGCAGGGCAGCTCTCATTCTCATGTCCTTGCGCCGCAGGGCTGGGGCAAGCTCATCACACAGTCCAGGGGTCCCCAACCTTTTTTGTCTGGCGGGCGCCAGACGACGAGCCACCGACAGCAGCAAGGAGCAGTTCAACAACAGGCTGAACAAGTGCAGAATGACTGTTGAGTGTGCTTTTGGCCGTTTAAAGGCCTGCTGACACTGCCTCGATGGGAAGCTGGACCTGGCTGATGACAATATTCCTATGCTTATAGCCACGTGTTGTATGCTCCATAATATTTGTGAAGGGCCGGGTGAAAACTTCACTCAGGGCTGGACCGCAGAGGCTCAGTGCCTGGAGGCTGAGTTTGAACAGCCAGAGACCAGGGCTATTAGAGGGGTGCAGTGCGGGGCCATAAGGATCAGGGATGCCTTGAGGCAGCAATTTGAAGCTGAAAGCCACTAATATTTGTTGCTATGCTTGGGAGTGCAGTTCTTGTAATGCTAGGAGGTGATTGGTGCAGACAATGCAATATGAAGGATTAACAATTGTCTGTTGCTTTGCAGGGATCTGTTTGCTTTCAATTAATAGAATAAAGATTGCTTTCAAACCAACACAATTCTTTTATTAAAAAACAACAACCGGAGGAGAGAGTCTGCTTGGCACTCCATAACGTTTAAGAGCCACTCTGTGGCTTCATTCTGGCATGCCGTGTTCTTCTTTTGGTCCCTCTTCTCGCTGTCCTGCCGATAACAAAGAGGGAGGCTGGGCTCCCAAGGTCATCTCTGTGAAGTTTAAATGCAACATTTTACAGAAGCAGTACTGTTTGCAACACAGAGAACACTGATTCAGTGATTTAAAACACAGCCAGTACTCACACACCTGTCACTAACTGGCTGACCCCACATGAGCCACAAGACCCCCAAAATGGTGAGTAGCCACAGGGGCAGGGTAAATCACTCTTCCCGGACCCTGCTGTACACTGGGCATGTGGCTCTTGGGGACAGCCAGTACTGTAGGGGGGCCTGATAAGCATTCTTGTCCCCACACTTTCCACAGGATGTGATCATTATGGAAGATATCTCGCTGCTGAGGGTGAACAGGGAATCAAGGGAGGGTCTTCTCCAAGACTGTGGCTTCCGCCCTGGCCCCTATGCGGCTCGCCTGCGTGCAGCAATGGTTCCTCCCTCCCCCCCACCTCCATGACGGCACAGTGGCACGAGAAAGTTACCGTTAATGGGGCAAGAAACAAAGCAGCTCTGCCAAAGAACCTGTGGCAGTGGATTGCCCAGTATCTCCATGACAGTTTCCTGGAGATCTGCGGCAGATTCCCGTGAAGTGAGGGAGTCAATCAACAGCCTGTTCCACCGCTCAGACTAGGCATGCGGTGGGAGACAAGCCTGCTTGCTGCAACCCTCCTGCCCCCAACAACTCTCTTCAGCAATTCCCAAAATCAAATCCACTTACCAGGGGCCTCCTCTCCTGTTTGCGCTTCGCCAACATCTGACAGCTGTGACTGGCTAGCCTCCTCTGGGGTAGAAAAGAGCTCCTGGCTGCATGCATCTCTGACCTCCGAGTCATCCTCTGCCTCTGGGTCCCCCTCCACATCCTCGTCCAAGATTTCTTCCTCCTGGCTCGGTCCACTCTCAACTGGAATGTGAGCCACCAAAGTATCCACAGCGGTCTTTGCAGTGGAAGTGTGGTCGCCGCTGAGTATCGTGTCCAGCTCTTTGTAGAACCGGCAGCTCATGGGCACAGCACCGGAGAAGCGGTTTGCCTCCCGATCCTTGTGGTAGGTGTTCTGCAGCTCCTTCACTTTGACCCTGCACTGCAGTGTGTCCCAGTCATGGACCCTTTCAGTCATGCATTGTGAAATCTGTCCGTAGGTATCATAATTCTTACGGCTGGAGCGCAGCTGGGACTGGACAGCCTCCTCTCCCCAAATGCTGATGAGGTCCAGCAGCTCGGCATTGCTCCAAGCGGGGGATTGCCTGGTGTGTGGAGCAGGCATGGCCACCTGGAAAGATGCACTGAGACCACTGCACGCGTCACTGAGCAAACAGGAAGGGGACTTTCAAAATGCCAAAGGAATTTATGGGTTGGGGATGATGGTTGGTCACTTGAAGGCAGGGCAGTAGAGTTCAAACTAATGACCAGAGAGGCTAGAACAGGCATTGTGGGGCACCTCCTGGAGTCCAATCGCAGCGCTGTAATCGACCACGGTGTCTACCCTGGCACTGCAGCGCTGTAGCCCCGATGCAGAAAGCTGTATGCCTTTCATTGGGGTGGTTTTTTTACAGCGCTGCAACTGTGCAATTTCTGTGCACTAAGTGGCTTGGCAGTGTGTACACCTCGGGAGTTACAGCGCTGAAAGCTGCTTTACTGCACAGAAACCTGCCAGTGTAGACAGGGCCTAAGTGTCATGCTATGGAGAGCGTTGGACTGAGGGAAAGCCAGTGAATTGATGCAGCAGATCAGTGGACACTGCAGGTGTCCAGAAGACAGAGGACTGGGCGCTTGGAGTGTAACCAAGTGAGGTGTGTACATTGCTAGCCTGCAAAGGGAAACCGTGGGGGCTTGGAGCTGAGCGCCTCTGTGGCCAGTAGCTGGTGGCAGGGGAGAGTTTCCCCTGCGGGGGCATAGCAGGTCTCTCTTGCTGTAAGCAGCTGGTACTAATTCATCCCAGACACCTCAGGTAACCCCCAAAACAATGTCACAACACTACACTGTGTTTATCCAACTGCTAGACCGGATCCTTTCCCAATCCCCACTTGCCCTAGCTTGTGCAACATGGCTCAATGTGGGGGAGAGGCCAGACAGCAGGGACAGGGACGGTAACAATTTTGTAATCTTCCAAGGGAAAAAGGACAGGTGTGACTAACTTTTCCTCAGACAACTGCAGTATTCCCTTCCCGTTCCCCTTTCCCCCTCCTGGACCTAGATTCCTCCCCCGCCCCGCCATCCCTCCTCTCCTCTCGGTAAGATCGCTGGGGTGGGGAGGGGGAAAGAATCACTGAATTGTATAATCTTCCAACAGACAAGAGAAAGCTGTTACTAACTTTAGACAAAACTATAAAAAAAAAACTTTTCTTCAACTGTGCCATCCCCAGCTGGGGCCTTTCTAAACCCATCCCCTCCCTTCTTCCAGTCTGCGTGGCCATGGGACTATCGCTGCCAGTCGGACAATAAATGCAGACAGAGGTGCAGAGATTGCTTGGTGATCTGTTTTAGAGCCTCTGCCAGATGCATAATAGTGGCTCATCAGAAATTAATAAAAACCATTGATTTATAGCCATGAGCCATTTAAGGGCTAAAGTGGAGTAGGGGCTGGGCTGAAAACCAAGGATGTAGCACTGGAGGAGTGAGATTGGCAGGTAGGGTGGGGGTTCATTGTAATTTACCAGCCTGGAGTTCTGGTTCCTGCTGCGGCTCAATGTCCTCGGGTTTGTCAAGGAGGTTTCTGCAACCACTGCTCTGGGCAGAGGTGCAGAATTCCATGCTTCTCATTCTCTGGGTCTTCTGGGGCATCCTCCATGGTCCCTGCTGCCTCCTCACCCTGGTCTTCATCGGCCTCCCACTGGACAATCAGGCCAGTCAGGTTGAGGAGGGGAACATGGGCCACTCCAGGCTCTGTGCTGGGAGCACTTGGCAGCACCCAGTCCAGCTCATCACAGAATGGGCATGTACAACGAGCCCTCCTGGAGCAACTGTTTGAGTCTTTGGCCTTCCTGTGCAGGAGCCTCAAGTACTTGATGCACTTCCAGCATTGGGCTGGAGTCTGCTTCAAGCTTGCCTGCTCCAGCTTCCATGACATTTCCCAGTAGAGGTGAATGGTCCTGTGACCCCAGGCAAAGTCCTGGAGAACAGTTTATCCCAGCCACATACTGATCAGCACCTGGTTGTGGTCAGTGGGCCAAGCAGCTGGCCTACCTCATTTGACTCCTGCAGCAGCGTCACATCTTAACCTGGGGGAAACGGCCAAAGAGAGCAAAGAGATCAGGTTCTGCCCTTCCTAGTATAACTCCCAAGAAGCTCACCTAGTCCCTGGGGCTTTGTGTGGGTGTAACTCGGGGAGGGGTGCTGTCCCTGGGACGAAGGGGCCAAGGGCAGACTCAGAGTCTGCTTGGCAGCCCGGGGGAGGGGGGGGGGGAGGGGAGGGAAGAGGTAGATACACTGCAGGGTAGGGGTAGGGTTCAGAGTGACCTAGACAAATTGGAGGATTGGGCCAAAAGAAATCTGATGAGGCTCAACAAGGACAAGTGCAGAGTCCTGCACTTAGGACGGAAGAATCCCACGCACTGCTACAGGCTGGGGGCCAACTGGCTAAGCGGCAGTTCTGCAGAAAAGGACCCGGGGAATTACAGTGGATGAGAAGCTGGATATGAGTCAGCAGTGTGCCCTTGTTGCCAAGAAGGCTAATGGCATATTGGGCTGCATTAGTAGGAGCATTGCCAGCAGATCGAGGGAAGTGATTATTCCCCTCTATTAGGCACTAGTGAGGCCACATCTGGAGTAATATTGCATCCAGTTTTGAGCCCCCCACTACAGAAAGGAGGTGGACAAATTGGAAAGAGTCCAGCGGAGGACAACGAAAATGATTAGGGGGCTGGAGCACATGACTTATGAGGAGAGGCGGAGGGAACTGGGCTTATTTAGTCTGCAGAAGAGAAGAGTAAAGGGGGATTTGATAGCAGCCTTCAACTAGCTGAAGGGGGGTTCCAAAGAGGATGGAGCTAGGCTGTTCTCAGTGGTGGCAGATGACAGAACAAGGAGCAATGGTCTCAAGTTGCAGTGGGGGAGGTTTAGGTTGGACATTAGGAAAAACTATTTCACTAGGAGGGGGGTGAAGCCCTGGAATGGGTTACTTAGGGAGGTGGTGGAATCTCCATCCTTAGAGGTTTTTAAGGCCCTGTGGTCTCTTCCAATCCTAATCTTCTATGATTCTAGGAGAGACACTGTTCAGAGCGACAGGATCCCCTTGGTGTGGGGAGGATCGTAGGGCGCCCGTTTCAGGGAGGGGCAGTGCCTGAGAGAAAGGAGGGGGCAGAGTCTAATGACTGACAAGGGAAAGCCTGAGAAGAGGGAGTGAGATGCCTGCCCTGGGAGCTCTGGAGAGGAGAGAAGTCAGTTTGGAGGAGCTGGAGCCAGCCAGGGAAAGGGCAGGGCTGGCAGTGGGGGCTGGTGACAGGGCTGGCCTTACCATGAGGCGAACTGAGGTGGCAGCCTTAGGAGCCAGACTGGGGAGGGGGGGGGCGCCACTAGGACCCAGAGTGTAGAAAATTGTGTCTGCTGCTGGTGTATATGTATTCTCTCTGCTCTAGATGCACAGAGATGGTGGAGTGCTGTGCTGGAGGAAGGAGGGCACAAGAGACATAACAGGCAGGCAGGAGAAAAGGTGAGAGGGAATAACAGAAAGCAGCAGGAGCTGCAGGGAGAGAGAGGAGGAGGAGCCTCTTATATACCTCTCTAGCACCCCCAGGAGCCTGGACTGATTAACACCAGCTTCTCAGGGAACTTCCTGTTTCCTGCTGCTTCCCTGAATCCACTTGAGGAGAACAGACAGTTAACTGAAGTAGTAGGAGCCAGTTAGGCCCTTAAGACGCTGATATCTTCCCTCACTCAGGCCCTGCTACCAGCCTGCTTATTTGTCCCCTTCAACTGAGTGTTGAGAGCCACTATAGCTGGCACCGAACAGCAGTCATGAGTGAAAGAAGAAAACACCGCTCTGGGGCAGCATTCAGAAAAAGAAAGAAAGCAAAGGAAGCTTTTCTATCTAAGCAGGAAGGAGCTCTCCTGAGATACATAGACACAAATATTCACGGTGAGCTTTCTGGCCCCAGTGAGGATGTGAGTGGTGAGGAGATGCCTGATCTTCCAGTTAGTCAGAGTGCAAGTGACCCGGCAGCTACTGCAGCATCCATATCTCCATCTCAAATGGATGTAACCATGCACATTCCTGAAGAAAAGTGTAGATCAGAGAAGAGTGTGGTGGAGGCGCAAGAAACAGCTGCTGCTGAGTTTAGTTCCTTAAGTCTAGATGATCCAGGACTGTGGACCCACTTGAGCAGTAGCCTGAGGGACTTCCTTGTACTGCATGGGCCACAGCAAGTGAAAAACTTCATGTTCCCCAAAGACAATGAAAATAGAAGATTCCATCCAACACATTACTGGCATGAAATCCCCAATGGTGACAAAGTGGAGAGGCCATGGCTTATGTACTCAAAAACCCAGAATGCTGCATACTGTTTTTGTTGGAAACTCTTCCAGTCTAATGTTCCAGCCACATTGGGTTCTACGGGAACAAAGGACTGGAAAAATCTGGCTAGAAATCTGGTATGCCATGAGAAGGCAGCAAATCACCAGAGAGCATTCCATAGGTGGAAAGAGCTTGAGATGAGACTAAGGTTAAAGGCCACCATAGATGATCAGCATTAAGAGAAGATTGCATCAGAGTCTCTTTACTGGCAAAATGTTCTGAAAAGGCTCATTGCCATTGTGAGAATGCTTGCTACCCAAAACCTAGCACTGTTTGGCACTTCAGATCAGCTGTATGTGCCAAACAATGGAAACTTCCTTAAAATTGTGGAGCTGATGGCTGAGTTTGATGCTGTACTCCAGGAGCATCTAAGAAGAGTCACCACCCAAGAAATGTACACACACCACTACCTTGGAAAAACAATTCAAAATGAGATCATACAGTTCCTGGCAACAAAAGTCAAACACAAGATTGTGGCAGATCTGAAGTCAGCAAGATATTACTCTGTTATTCTGGACTGCACACCTGACATCAGCCATACGGAACAAATGACTTTAATGGTGCGTTTTGTAACAACAACAGAACCGAGTGAAAATGTCCCTGCAATGGTCACTATCAGAGAGCATTTTCTAGAATTTATTGACATTGATGATACTACAGGAGCTGGTATGACAAATGTGCTTCTTAAAAAGCTGGAAGATACGGAAATTGCGATAGCTGACATGAGAGGTCAAGGCTATGATAATGGTGCCAACATGAGAGGAAAGAACAGAGGAGTGCAGACACGGATCCGAGAGTTAAACCCTCAAGCTTTTTTTGTCCCATGCAGTTCTCATTCATTGAACTTGGTGGTCAGTGATGCAGCATCAGCTTCTAGTGAGGCTGCTGATTTTTTTAATGTAATTCAAAGCATCTATGTATTTTTCTCTGCATCAACTCATCGATGGCAAATTTTGAAGCAACATCTGGGAACATCCTCTCTGACACTGAAACCACTGAGTGCCACACGATGGGAAAGTCGAGTGGAGGTGATAAAGCCTATCAAACACCAAATTGGGAAGATAGATGATGCCATAGTTGCCATTATAATGGATAATGCTATGGAGGAACTGTTCGTGGGAGAACAGTGGCAGAGGGAAATGGAATCACCAGAAACATACATAACTTCAAATTTCTGTGTGGCTTAGTGTTGTGGCATGACATACTGTTTGAAATAAATGTTGTAAGCAAGAGACTCCAAGGTGTTGACCTTGATATATCTGGAGCAATGGAACAACTGGACAAAGCTAAGTCACACCTACAGTCTTACCGGTCAGATGAGGGATTTCAAAACGTTCTGAAGAGTGCACAGAAGTTGGCAGAGGAACTTCCCACTGAAGCTATTTTCCCACTCATTCAAGAATACAAGAGTCACCGAAAAAGAAAACATTTTGATTACGAGGCACGGGATAATCCTATAAGAGACCCCAAACAACAATTCAAAGTTGAATTCTTTAATCAGGTGCTAGATTGTGCAATACAGTCAGTTGAAGAACATTTCATGCAGCTCAAGGAACACAGCAGTATATTTGGGATGTTGTATGATATTCCAAAACTCCTCACTATACCTGAAGAAGACCTACACCAGCAATGCAGGGCACTAGAGACAGTGTTGACACATGATGACATGTGCGATATTGATGCGAGTGATTTAGGTGATGAACTGAAAGCCCTTTCAAGATACATTTCAGCAGGATCAACTCCAAAGGCTGTTCTGGAATATATGTGCACAAATAAGATGACCACCCTCTTTCCAAATGCTTTTGTTGCTCTGTGCATACTTCTAATACTTCCTGTAACAGTTGCCAGTGGAGAATGCAGCTTCTCCAAGCTGAAGTTAATAAAAACACATCTATGCTCCACAATGACACAGTAGAGGCTGGTTGGCCTTGCAACCATCTCAATAGAGCATGAGTTGGCCCAGACTGTGGACCGTCAGGAAGCAGTTCAAATCTTGAAACCAAGAAGGCACAGAAAGCACCACTTTGATTATTCAAGCAGATAAAAATGCCAGTGTTTACTATGCAGACAAGAAAAGTTACATTTGCTGTTCAGGCGTTTGAAATTTAAGTGTTACTTAAAATTTTTGAACAAGGCATTTTAAGCTGTTAGTTCTCTTTTATTGGGGTAGGTAGCAGAGCAGTACCATGAGAGGAGTAGAACAGGAAGAAGGCAGAATTGAGACCTTTCAAAGTTTTGGCCCAAGTGAGGGGGCAGGGGGGCGTCATTTGAGCTCCTTGCCTCAGGTGCCAAAATGTTGTGGCCGGCCCTGGCTGGTGAGGCCCAGACTTGCCTGCAGGGTCCCTCTGAGAACTGGCCGGTGGGGCCCAGCAGCAACATCCCTCAGCTTGGGCCTCTCCCTCTTCAAGGCGACTCCCAGTTTGTAGAGCTTTGTTGGGAAAACTTCCCCTGCCCATACCGGCTGGGTTAGCCCTGCAGCTCCCTAGGTGAGATCAGTCACCACATGGTGAGCTCTGCTCTGGCTGCGAGTGTGTCTGAGCACTGGGGTGGGAGACTAACACTAAGATCTTAGTAGAGTTTTGTAACCTGCACCCTGAGCCCTGCACCACTTTGTGGGGAGGGGAAATCCTGGCACCAAAAGCAGCCTGACTCCTGCCAACAGAGATCAGCCCCTCTGCAGTGACTGAGGAGCCCAGAGCCATCTCTGAACCTGAGGATCATTCGCCGAGTTGTGAGTCACCATCCTTCAGTTAGATAGACTGTTTGGGAGACCCCCACACCTCGAACTTTGTCCTCAAGCCAGGGGTGAGGTTTTGGGGATTTTGTTACCTGCTGCCTATTAAACCTGTGGAAGGACTCACCATCTTATCCCACCTGAATCTATTGTGCTGTACTGAACCCAGTCAGCCATGTTGCTAACTGCTACTCATGTAAGGGGACTGTTGGCCCCTTACTAAAACGCAGTGGGGATGTTTTGGCTAGCTGCCAGTACCAAAAGGAAGGGGTAGGGTCGATGGGAAATCAGGACCCTGAGACTGACAGTCCCCAAGAACAATGGGGAGAGGCCAATGCTCCAGGTCAGCCTGATTGACAGGGCAGGCAGGCCAATGAGGGAGTCAGGAGGTCTGGGGGGGGGTGGTGTCCCATCCTCTGTGGGAGCTGGAATTGCCTGGATCAGCCAGAGTGGGACCAAGCTAAGGAGAGAGCAGGGTCTCGAGCTGAGCTGTGGAGCAGAGCTGTGCCAGCCAGAGAGAGTCAGAGAAGCAGCCCAGGGAGCAGGTCAGTGCTGGGAGCAGAGTCACAGAAGCAGCCCACAGAGCAGACCTGTGCTGGAAGCAGAGCTGTAGCAACCAGAGCCAGAGGGGCCAGAGAAGCAGCCCAGGGAGCTGGGGGCAGAGCAGCAGCCATGCTGAGTCAGAGTGGAGCTGGAGCTGGAGCTGAGGCAGAGTGGCGCGGGCCCAGCTCGGAGACACCCCAGCCAAGACGCCTGGCAGGCCAGACTTGGAGGGGGATCGTAACCCTGACGGGGGGGCTGACACTGGGAAGAAGGGTCCTGCCACCTGGAGCCTGAAGGTGTGTGGCCGCCACCAGAGCAAGTGTCCAACCTTCAGCATCCCTGCAGCACAGCTAGGGCCTGAGAAGGGGCCTGGGACGTGTGAGGAATAGACTGAACTTCCCTTACATTCCAGAGACGCTGGTTGTGATGTTCCCGTGCTGCAAAGCGAGGTGATGTGTTTTCCTTTAACCTTTCCTATTTTTTCCTTATTTTTTTAATTGATTGCTGTTTAATAAATTGTATTTGCTTTGAACTGTATGTAATGATCAGTGGGTCAAGGAAGTGTCCAGTGCGGAGAGAGCACCCCGGGGTGGGGACACCCTAGCCCAGCCTTGTTGGGATTACGAGGACTCTGCCACACAGGAGAGTGGAAGGGGAGCCCTCAAGGTCAGGCAGGCCTCTGAGTAAAGGAAGTGGGAGCAAGGACTCAAATCCTTTCACTAGCCCATTTCACCAGGGTAGTGTATAAGCCAGAAGAGTTCCCCACAATAGTGGGACCATTCCCCGGCTTACACACAGAAGATTCATGGCTACAGGCCATCAAGGGCCCCTACAAAGTGAATGTGCCAGCGGGACACTAATGGTACGTTTGCTATATCAGGTCATGTGACTGGGGAACTTCACAGGTATTATCAGCGTGGGCACCTGAGAGTAGTGTTTTATCCGGTTATATTTATCTCCCGTTTAATATAATGACTGTGTTGAATATATTGTGTGTGTTGGTTATTTCTTGGGAGTCTCCAACTATCCAGCAAGTTAAGTGGGGGTTACCCTGTGGTCAGAATTTTCCTCCCCAGCTGCCCTGGTGATGCTGCCAGGAAGGAGCAAGTGGGGTGGAGGTACCACCACATAAATTCATATGGGAAGAAAATAAGGAAGTTACCCTTTGCGGAGAGGGACGCAGGATCCAGAAGAACCCATAAGGAGACTGGCGCTAAAGGAGGTAATTCAGTGGATAGCGGGTGCTACAATGGCCATCCAATCCCTCAATCAGGTGAGTCCCTGGGAGCTTCAACACATGACTGGAATCGTACCAAGTGACTCCATTGCTAGGCAACCTCTCCCCTGCTAAGCAAGGTCCTCTGGGAAGGGACCAGAAGGGACCTTTTGTCTGGAGTGATTACATTCCAGTGGTCAGACACTTAAGCTAACACCCCTCCATCACTAACCCTTTGCCACCCACCTCTGGATTCCAGTCCAACAGGAAGGCACACAAACAATGCAGAAGGCAAAAGGGCTGCACATTTGAAATGGAGGTTGCAGTTTAGTAAAGATACATACAGAGAATTCATATTCTCATCCAAGTTTCATGGATTGTCCAAGCAGATTCCCCAAGTGTTCACATGTGGGCACAAGGAACTGTACATGGTGCTCTCCTGTGCCCCTCACAAGCCCATGCAGTCTTTGGCCCAGTGGTTTCTTACCCCTTGAGCCCAGGCATCACTAACCATGCAACACAAAAGGACAGTGATGTGACATGCCTACCTTGCTTTGTGATTGTTCCACCCCAGGTGTCAGGATCCCAACAAGGGCAGTTGGGGCCAAAGGTCAGACCAGGGGCAAACCTGATTCTGGGAAAAGCAGAGGAGTTCATAATCAGGGTCGATGCCAAGGTCCAAGTCAGGGTCTGGGTCAGGAGGCAAGGTCCTAATCAAGCCAAGGTCAAAGCCAGGAGTTCAAGAGCAGGCATAGTCATGGCTGCTACAGGATAGCCACACAGTTCCCCAGACTCTTCCTGGAATACCCTTGGAGTTTATATAGGGAGGGGAGCCAGCCAGGAGGCTGCTGCCTGTCAGATCCCTTGAAGTGGGACTTCCCCTTGTTAGTGTCCACAGCAGATCATAAGCAGTGGAGCACAAGCTAGTAATAGCTGCCTCTGGATGGCAGTCTGGTGATGTCAGCTGCCTAGCAGTTCTTCAGGCCTGGGTTCTAGACCTGCAGGACCTTACATTACACCCTTCCCCAGGAGGTGCCAGCCTGGGTCTGTTTGGATGGACTGCATAGAAGGCTGCCATGAGATCAGGTGCATGGACTTGGGACACAGGCTCCCATGATTACTCTTCTGGGCCATAGCCCTCCCAGTCAACAAGGTACAAGAGGGAGCTGCATCTGATTTTTGAGACCAGTATCTCATGGACCTCATACTCATCCTTGGCTCCACACCAGAAGAGGCAGTGGTTGAGCCCAGTGAGCGAAGGGGCCATTGATGTAGGGTTTTAGCAAGGGTACGTGAAAAACTGGGTATATTTTGAGGGATCTGGTTAACCAAAGCTTTCTGGTCACTGGGTTGATTACCTGGCTGATGGAATACAGCCAAGGTATCGGTAGTCGTTTACAACACAGCCAGTTGGTGTAAAGGTTTTGGGCTGAAAGCCACACTTTTTGCCAGATGGTGAATGCCAGGACTTCCTGGCACCAGCAGTGGGCACACTGTGTAGTCCTCCTTGTCCTTGTCCAAATGGGGCTTGAGTTCTTCTTGGACTTCATGGATCTGCTGCACCCAATTAGCAGCCATGGGATTGGTGGAGATGACAGGTATGGCCGGGTGGAAGCCACAGGTTGCATAGAACAGACTCTGCCCAGTGACAACGTGGTTGGTGTTGTAAGCAAACTCTGCTTGGGGTAGGAGGCTCGACCAGTTGTCTTGGTGGAAATTCTTGAAGCACCACAAGTGTTGTTGTAACACTTGATTTGCTCGTTCCGACTGACCATCAGTTTGTGGGTGATGTGCGATGGATGTGTAAGTGCAGACCCCAAACAATTGTAGGGGTTCATGCCAAAACTGCAACACAAACTGCGGACCCCAATCAGTTGTGACTTGCTGTGGGAGTCCATGGAGATGGGTGACATGAGTCACCAGGAGCTGGGCCGTTTCTTCCGCACAGGGCAGGTGCGCAGTGGGGACGAATTGGGCCATTTTTGTCAACTGGTCAACCACAGTGAGGACTAGAATGTGCCCGTTAGAGATGGGAAGCTTGGGTACGGAGTCTAGGGTAATGGCCATTCAGGGTCTAGATGGGGTTTTGGAAGGCATTAGGGTGCTCAGGGGTTTCGAGTGCAGTCTATTGGTGTAGGTGCATGACTTACAGGATTTAGCATATGAGTGCATGTTCGTGCGTATTCGGGGCCACCAGAAGGCGCAGATGGCCAAACAGAAGGTCTTGAGGTGCCCAGATGGCTTGCTAATGGTGAGTCATGACAGAGCTGTAGTATCTCTAACTGGGGGGTCCTGGCAGAACATACAAGGGGCCTTTGACACAGAGCAAACCATCCTGGACCTCCAGATAGTGGCATCACTCTTTAAAGGCCACTTTGATGTCTAGAAGCTCCTTATTTAGAATTTCATAATTCTGTTCAGCTGGAATGAACGTCTGTGAATAGTAGGCACAAGGCTGGAGGTGCTGTTGAGAACCATGCCTTTGAGAGAATATGGCCCCAATTGCCACATTGGAGGCATCGGTCTCGACAATGAAAGGCCGTGCTGGGTCAAGATGGACCAGGATTTGGGCACTGGTAAAGGTCATCTTGAGCTGGTTGAATGTTTATTAGGCCTCCGGAGACCAGATGAAGGTGGTGTTTTTGCAGAGAAGCTCTGTAAATGGGGTGATTTGGCCTGACAACCCTGAGATGAAGTGTCTATAAAAATTAGCAAACCCCAGGAAGCATTGCAGCTCCTTGATGTTTTGGGGAGACACCGAGGTCAGTATCGTTTCCACCTTCTTGGGGTCCATTCAGAGGCCATCAGGGGACAGGATATAGCCCAGGAACACCATGGACACTGGTCAAAGCTGTACTTTTCCAGCTTTGCATACAGGGCATGTTGACAGAGCCATTCCAAGACCAACCGGACATGCTGGGTATGTTGTTTGGGATCTTCAGAAAAGATGAGGATATTACAGGTAGACTGTACTGGTCTAGGATGCCATGGAAGACCTCATTCACAAAGTGCTGGAATGTTGCCAGCTCTGATTCTGTCTTTGCCAAATATGGCCAAACAACAGATATGGCCAAACGACACCCTGGCACCTCGCTGCAGCTCAATTGGGCAGTCATAATCACAGTGTGATGATAGGGTGTCAGCATTCTTCTTTTTGAAGGTATCACTGTACTCGCTGTACTGGAGGGAGAAGTGCTGGAGTCAAGTCTAGTGACTGTCCCACCTGACCCATGGCCAGGACCGCGGGGGCGTGTCTTGGTTCTCGGGTTCATCAGACAGTGCAGGTAGGCAGACTTGCTGGCAGAACTTGGAGCAGAAGCTAGCCTCGTGCTCATGCCAAAGGATGTGTGGATCATGAGTCACCAGCCATGAAATGCCAACGATTTTGGGGAAGTGTGGTGAGCAGATCATTCCAAACTGAAGGACCTCCTGATGGTCCTGAACAGCAACTCCCAGAGGCACCGTCTCCTGTGTCACTGGCACTGATGACAGGAGAGAGCTATCTATAGTCTCCATTAGGTTGGGGACAATCTTTGGTTGAACCAGAATACCAGGGCTTGGGCCGTATCAGCATCTATGAAGTTGTCCGCTGCCCCAGAATCCACCAGTGCCCACTCTGGGGCAATTCAGCAAGGCTCCCCGGAACACGGAGTCAGACCTGGACTTGAAAGTGCAGGAAGTGCTCACCATACCTGGCATGCCTTGGTGAGGAGTAGGGGGGCATTATCTTGGGGCTCACCCAGGCCAACCTCCTGTACCGGGCCTGGGCATGGTGATTTCCTGTGCTAGAACTCAGGATGGCCGTTGGCAAGAGTATGGCCAGACCCTCCACAGTAGAAACACAGCCCATGGAAGTGGCAGCACTCTTTCCTTGGGGTCACATGGCGGCGGGCTCTATCCAGCTATATGGGTTTGGGGTTCTGGGTTGAAGACAAGTATTGAGGGGCACCGGCCAGGTGGTAACACAGACCCCTTACTTTCCTCATTGTTCACTGAGCCTATTGTCAAATGCATATGACAAGGTAGACAAAGGCATCTATGTTGGTCAGGGCCTCCACACAAGCTTAATCTCCTTGTGTAGTCCCCACTGGAACTGGTAGAGCTGGGCTGCTTCATTGCATTGTGTTGGAGACTAGTCACTAAAAGTAGGCAGCGTAAGAGGAGATCCACACCTCAGATGCCAACTTCCATTTTTCTGGGTGGGTGCTCCACCTCTGCTCCACCCTGAGGCTCTGCCTCCACTTCGCCCCTTCCCCCCAGGCCCCACCCTTGCTCCGCCTCTTCCCACTCCTACTCCATCCCTTCTCCCCCGCACCTTCTGCCCACTGCCAAACAACTGATTGGCAAGGCCCTCCGAACAGCTGATTGGCGGGTGGCTGGTGGGTGCAGAGCACCCATTACTTTTTTTCCGTGGGTGCTCCAGCCCCACACAGTTTCCTGGGACACTTTCTGGATTGCCCCTGGGATTTATATAGGGCAGGGAGCCAGTCAGGAGCCATGAGGCTGCTGCCTGTCAGACCCCTTGAGGCGGGATTTCCCATGTCTGTGTCCACAGCAGTGGAGCGCAAATTGGTTACAGCTGCTACTGAGTGTCTGCTGCCTGGCAGCTCTGCAGGCCTGGTTGCTACTAGACCTTACCCCAGCTGCCCCACTCTTGGCATGGATGAGACCACTATAGCACGGGAGTCCTGAGGGAAGGATGACTGCAAGGCAGGACACGTGCTCTGAATCACTGCCCCTTCCATGCACAGTGGCCCTACAGGAGTGCATCTGTGCAAGGAACAGAGCCGCACACTGGGGGTGGCCAAAGCGGCGCTGTGCAGAACATGGGGGGGATTATCTGCATTCATGTCTATGAATGTTCTATAGCTGTGAAGCAGGTGGTTATTGTTTCATTGGCTGAAAGGTGACTAAGGTTAAACCCTGCAAAAACCCAAGCAATGGTTGTGGACAGAATTCAACTGCCTGGTGCTCACGTGGACAATACCAGGAATTCACTGCGTGAAGGCTACCTCCAGCCCTTCTGGAGAAATGTATAAACCAGTCTGGAGCTGGTTCAGGGGAGGCTCCCCACAGAGGGATCTGTGCAGCCATTGGGGGGGAATGCACTGGTCATGAATATCTGTAGCACTGTCTGCTGAAAGGGCACGGAAAGAATCCTCTGGCTGTGTCCGGGCACATGGGCAGTGCCCTCCCTGGCATACAGGACACCGGGTTCCATGGCAGGGAGACCGTTCTCAAGCTACTTCCTTCTTCCTCCCCCAGCACCAGCTGCCCTGGAGCAGCAATTGCCGTAAGTGCAACTCATGTGACGCCGCAGCTTCCTGTGCATTTCCCAGTGTCTGCTTCGGCTGCTGGTGCAGTAAGTGACACGCCGGGTGCTGTGCTCCGCGGCTCAGGCTTCCCCTTGCTTGTCCTGTTCCAGGCTTTCTGGAGAGAGCGCCATGCTGCGCCGCAAGCCATCCAACGCCAGCGACAAGGAGCAGGCGCAGAAGAAGAAGGTGAGTATGAGAAGCGCCTCTGCCCACTCCAGCAAAGGGCGGCCCACAGCCCAGCCGTGACCAGCCCACCAGCTGCAGGCTCTCTCAGTCTTTCCCCTCCCCCAGGTCCCAGCTCTGAGCAGCTCCATGCTGCCTGCGGGTTCATGGCCCTGACACTAGACGCTGGCAGAGCTGACCGATCCAGCCAGTTCCACAGAGGGATGGTCTCTCATCAGACCCTGCTGGGGTGGACGGCGCCAGCCTGTGCCAGCCTGCTGAGAGCAGACCCCCCGTGATGATGGGTGGCAGGGTGACTAGTCTGGACGAAGACCCTCTGCCATGTCCGGGGCTGGCAGTGAATTGTGGAGCTACAGGAATTAGAAATGGCAAAGTCCTCTCCGCCCTTGGTCCCACTCATCCCACTCCCTGGGTGCTGCAGGAATGTCTCCAGGGTTTGGTCCAGGCTAGACTGCTTAGTGGTAAGCCATGACCCCCATCACCTCTCTGGGGGAATGACACTATTCCAGTGCCAGCAAAACGTTCCTGATATTCAGCCTACATTTCTTCTGCTCGTGTCTCCCCATTGCGTCTACTTAGCTGCTCTCCACGCATCTCCCTAGATCCCCCTCTCCCACCCTTCCCTTCCCCCTCAGGTAGCACTTGGCTGCACTGCGAGTCTCCTTGGCCACTGCTCCTGGTTTCGCAACCCCACCTGATCACTGGGTTGCTCTTCTCTGAGCTCGCTCTCATTTGCCAAGACCTGTATGGGGCTGAAGAGCTCAGAACTGACAACGGTGCAGGGTGAAAATCCGACGCTTGGCTTCTTGCTCCAGGGGCCAGTGACCTGGCATTGGGATCCCATGGTGACAGTGAGGCAGGAGGATGAATCCTGCTGCTGGGGCCCTGGGTTGTGGAGTTTGCCTTCGCTTGCTGGTCGGAGGTGGCCCCCGGCACCAGATGAGCTAGGAGGGTGAATCGTATGAGTTGGAGCTGGGAGTTAGCAGATCCCAGCACTAGTGCATTGCGCTGTAGGCACTGCCACATTTCAAGGCTGGGGGGCCAACTTCAGCTGCCTAATGTCACTGAAGTCCATGGAGATCCCCTGGGATTGCACTGATGTGAGTGAGAGCAGAGTCCAGTCCTGGAACGATCCTGGCACAAGTGCATTGGAATGTGGCTCCTGCCCAGCACTGAGTGCAGGGGTGTGAAAACCCCTGCTTGTGCATTTGTGGGTGGGGGGGATGGCACTTGTCATTTCCTTCCTGTGAGGGTGCTGAAGGGCTGGGCTGCGTCTGCAGAGAGCAGTAGCTGCTCCGCTCTCAGGCTGGTGAGAAACTTTTGCAGAAACATCACCAGGGTTTTAGCTCATGGATCAAAGCCCTTCAAGGTGTTTGTGGTGCAGGCAATTCTAGGCTGAGCTGATCACGTGCTGCTAACCACTTCCTCTGGCAGCCTGCAAGGACTGGCTCCAGTGAGTGCTCAACACCAGCTAGCACTGAGCAACCTTAGGCAAGAGGAGGTTGAAGGAGACAGGGCTCCTGGGTCTGGCCATTGGTAGGCACCTGGACCCCTTCCCCAACACTTCAGGGTCAAGCAGCCTGGATCTCCTTGATCCAGCAGAGTCCCATGGGGTGCAGTGGCCGTGCTAGGCCAGTCATGAGGACAGACCAGGGGGCCTGGTGTGCAGCCAGCGCAGGCCTTTCATATTGGCTCCAGGGCCTGCCTAGAGCACACACACAGCGCCAAACCCATCTCCATAAGGGGCGGCTACAAGCATCGCCACAAGCCATTAGAGTGATACAAAGGATTTTCCTCAGGATGCGCCTCCCCAGTGTTGTTCATGACCTACACACAAAGAAGTTAGATAAAGACATCAAATACTCCTGCTGGAAGGGTGCAGTGTAGCACTACTTTTACTCTTAGACACCAGACGGATCACACACGGTAATCAAAACCAGAGAGAAAGAAACCAGGCTGCTCCCTAAGGCAGGAGACACTACTTACCCCACCTTGTTCTACTCTGGCTTTTTCCAGAGTGACTCTGATCACACGCTTCCCTACAGAGCCCGTTAGACTGCAAGCAAGACCAAGAAAACCTCCACTCTAAAAGTGATAGCTTGCAATTCCAACACAGTCCTCAATATACCACAGCCAACTCCAGGATTAACCTCCCCAGGAACCTGCCCCTGATTAACTTTCCCAGGAACCTGTCCCCTATCTAATCTCCCCAGACACACTTCCCCCGACTGCACTTCCCAGGAACCCCAAACCCCGACTAACCTCCCCAGAAACCCACCCCCAATTAACTTCCTCAGGAACCTGTCCCCTATCTAACCTCCACAGGAACCTTGCCCTGATAAACTTCTCCAGGAACCCAGCACATATATAATCGCCCCAGGAACCCACCCCCTAAGTAACCTCCCCAGGAGCCCCACCTGTATTTAATTTCCCCGGGAACCCTGCCCCCGACTATGGTTCCCAGGAACCCCAAACCCCAACCAACCTCCCCAGGAACCCCACCCCCACCAAGGTGTAATCTCCCTCAGTCTCCCTCCTACTCCCCATGCCTCTGATTCCAATTTCTTAACGCACTCCCCCTTCCTGGCTGCCGTCACAGGCTCATTCCTGGCACCTCCATATTTTTATGTCTCCTGCCTGGGCCTCGTTGAGGGTCTACCATCTTCTCTGAGGCAGCCTGGCTTCAGCTCTATTGGAAACAATGAGGGATAGTGGCCATCTTTACTAGGGGAAGTCCAGGGCTAGCATTAGGTTGGTACATGTTACTGCAGTGTATCCATCTTCCCCAGGCTGCCCTCTTGTTCTTCAGAGTCTCAGCTTTCAATTTAAACAATAGTGCCTCTCTAGCAGTTACGGTTGTGACATAAAACTTGACCTGAACATAACCAGGGAGGGATAGCTCAGTGGTTTGAGCATTGGCCTGCTAAACCTAGGGTTGTGAATTCAATCCTTGAGGGGGCCATTTAGGGATCTGGGACAAAAATCTGTCTGGGGATTGGTCCTGCTTTGAGCAGTGGGTTGGACTAGATGACCTCCTGAGGTCCCTTCCAACCCTGATAGTCTATGATTCTATGACTGATGCAGCCATGTCTGCCTGAGTCTGCAGAGAGCTTGAGACAATAGCTCTGAGGTATGATCTACCCCACTTATTTCAGTGGGTGCTAAGTCAGATGTCAGTGCTGATGTTGTCATTGTCAACACTGAATTATTTCAGTGCTCATGCAAGGAGAGCAGCCTGCACTGAGTGATGGTTCATTTTGGAGGTAGGAGCAGGTGGAGTTGGGAGATACCACCACTTGTTGTTTCCTCCTGCCACAAGGGAGCCCAGCCCAAGGGTCCCATGGAGTGCAGAGAGCTCACATTATCACCTTTCGGTAGCTACTGAGAGCAGCGCCTCATTCTGGCATCGTGAGTAAGTGGGGCTTATTGTATGGGCGGAGCTTGGAAGAGTACCCACTACATCCCCTCCTCCCCGTAATCCCTGTAGGAGCCTCTCTGTCATCTGCAAAGACTGTAGGAAAACGGCAGCTATCTTGGCTGAGGGGAGCTTTGGCTTTAGTCCCATTGAGAAGAATAGGAAAAGGCGGTCATTTTGGATAAGGGCAACATTTCACAAGTTTGAAGACAACAAATCAGGAGCTAATGAGAACCCAAATCTGTCCTCCCCCAACACTGTGAGAGTGGGCAGCTCTGCAAGGGAGAGGATGAGGAAGAGGAAGCCACTATTCGTGTTGACCTCAGCCAGATGAATGTGGGCATCGCCCCACTTTGGAGGTGATATATTGAGGGCAGGCAGTGGGCTCAGGAGTGTCTGTGCAGGGCTGAATGAGGGTTTGGTTTCCACATGGCATGGGAGGTTACAAGCCTCATGCAATCAGCAGCCCTTGGAAATATCTATCTCCCCACTGCTGTCCTGGCCCAGGAACGACAACCCACCCCTGCAGGTGCTAGACTCCCCTGCTACCTCTGGGACGCTCTGCGGAGAGTCTGTCCCTCCAGTCTGACACAGCAGGCCCTTGCAACAGCCCTGCACAGAGTGAATGAGACATTGGGAAGTACCACATCCTTCCTCCTCTCACCATGGAAACAGGCCCTCTCTGGGGAAGGCAGGGCAGGCTGAGGCAGCATCATAGCAGCAGGCCTCGCTGGGCATCCCCTCCCCTCTCACTGCCCCACCCTCCACTCTCACTTCCCCTCCTCTCAGGGGCCTAGGCTCTTAGTCCTCCGGCCCTACTTTCCTTCTCTAGCTCTTGGCACCCTGCGTTCCACCACCCTCGCCGAGCCTCTCACTGACGCTAGTCAGTCACTTTCCATTTCCCAATTGCTACTGGCATTGAAACTCCTGCCTGACCCCCCTTTACTTCCAGTGAGCGCCATCCCCTGCCAAGGCTTTCTCCAGCTGCTCTTCCAGGCACTTGACATTCCCAGCACCCGCCCTCTCCGCCTCACTCCCAGACAGGTGGCCTAGCGCCAGCCCCGCGTGTCCCCTAGCGTCAGCCCCATGTGTCCCCGCTGCCTCATTGATAGACGGGTCGCCTAGTGCCAGCCCCTCGTGTCCCCTCCAACTCACCGACAGACAGGTCGCCTAGCACCAGCCCTGCATGTCCCCTCCGACTCTCACTAACAGACTCATTGACTGACAGGTAATCTACTGCTGGCCCCCCGCGCGTCCCCTCCGACTCAGCGATAGATGGGTCGCCTAACACTGGCCCTGTGCGTGTCCTCTCTGACTTACCGACAGATTGGCTGCCTAACTCAGGGTCTATACGTGTCTACTCTGCCTCACTGACAGATACCATCTCCTAGCGCTGTCCTCCTATGTGTCTGCTCCAACTCATTGACAGACACCACCCTGTAGTGCCAGCCCTGCATGCATCCCCTCTAATTCAACAATGGACACTGTCCCCTAGTGCCAGCCCCATGCACGTCCTATCTGACTTGCTGACAGATGCTGATCCGTAATGCCAGCCCCATGCACGACCCATCTGACTCCCTGACAGATGCTGACCCCTAGCGCCGACCCCGTGCGCGTCCCCTTTGACTTGCTGACAGATGCGTCACCTGGTGCTGGCCCCGCAAAGTGCCCGGCTTATACAGAGGAGCTGCTCAGCCCAAGAGGCTAGAACTTAAATTCTTGTCACCATAATCAAACTGTAGCCTGACCCAGCCCTACTTACTCACCACATCCCACAAACAAAGCCAGATGAGGCTGCAGGGCCATGAGTTCCCAGGAAGTGCCAGGTGCTGGAGGAAGTGTACTCAAAGGAAAATACAGCTACTCACTGCGCTGGTTTTCATAGAATCATAGAATATTAGGGTTGGAAGAGACCTCAGGAGGTCATCTACTCTAATCCCCTGCTCAAAGCAGGACCAACACCAACTAAATCATCCCAGCCAAGGATTTGTCAAGATGGGCCTTTAAAACCTCTAAGGATGGAGATTCCACCACCTCCCTAGGTAACCCATTCCAGTGCTTCACCAACCTCCTAGTGAAATAGTGTTTCCTAATATCCAACCTAGACCTCCCTCACTGCAACTTGAGACCATTGCTTCTTGTTCTGTCATCTGTCACCACTGAGTACAACCTAGTTCCATCCTCTTTGGACCCCCCCACTTCAGGTAGTTGAAGGCTGCTATCAAATCCCCCCTCACTCTTCTCTTCTGCAGACTAAATAACCCCCGGTCCCTCAGCCTCTCCTCGTAAGTCATGTGCCCCAGCCCCCTAATAATTTTCGTTGCCCTCCGCTGGACTCTCTCCAATTTGTCCACATCCCTTCTGTAGTGGGGGGACCAAAACTGGACGCAATACTCCAGGTGTGGCCTCACCAGTGCCGAATAGAGGGGAATAATCACTTCCCTCGATCTGCTGGCAATGCTCCTACTAATACAGCCCAATGTGCTGTTGGCCTTCTTGTCAACAAGGGCACACTGCTAACTCATATCCAGCTTCTCGTCCACTGTAATCCCCAAGTCCTTCTCTGCAGAACTGCTGCTTAGCCAGTCGATCCCCAAACTGTAGCGGTGCATGGGATTCTTCCTTCCTAAGTGCAGGACTCTAACTTGTCCTTGTTGAACCTCATCAGATTTCTTTTGGCCCAATCCTCCAATTTGTCTAGGTCACTATGGACCCTATCCCTACCCTACAGCGTATCTACCTCTCCCCCCAGCTTAGTGTCAGCTGCGAACTTGCTGAGGGTGCAATTCATCCCATCATCCAGATCATTAATAAGGATGTTGAACAAAACCGGCCCCAGGACCGACCCCTGGGGTATTCTGCTTGATACCTGCTGCCAACTAGACATCGAGCTGTTGATCACTACCCGTTGAGCCCAACAGTCTAGCCAGCTTTCTATCCACCTTATAGTCCATTCATCCAATCCATACTTCTTTAACTTGCTGGCAAGAATACTGTGGGAGACTATATCAAAAGCTTTGCTAAAGTCAAGATATATCACATCCACCACTTTCCCCATATCCACAGAACCAGTTATCTCATCATAGAAGGCAATCAGGTTAGTCAGGCATAACCTGCCCTTGGTGAATCCATGTTGACTGTTCCTGATCACCTTCCTCCCCTCCAAGTGCTTCAAAATGGATTCCTTGAGGACCTGCTCCATGATTTTGCCGGGGACTGAAGTGAGGCTGTAGTTCCCCGGGTTCTCTTGCTTCCCTTTTTAAAATATGGGCACTATATTTGCCTTTTTCCAATCGTCCAGGACCTCCCCCGATTGCCACGAATTTTCAAAGATAATGGCCAATGGCTCTGCAATCACATCAGCCAACTCCCCCGGCACCCTTGGATGCATTAGATCTGGACCCATGGACTTGTGCATGTCCAGCTTTTCTAAATAGTCCTTAACCTGTTCTTTCACCACTGAGGGCTGCTCACCTGCTCTCCATACTGTGTTGTCCAGTGCAGCAATCTGGGAGCTGACCTTGTCTGTGAAGACCGAGGCAAAAAAAGCATTGAGTACTTCAGCTTTTTCCACGTCATCTCTCACTATGTTGCCTCCCCCATTCAGTAAGGGTCCCACACTTTCCCTGACCTTCTTCTTGTTGCTAACATACCTGTCGAAACCCTTCTTGTTACCCTTCACATCCCTTGCTAGCTGCAACCTCAGTTGTGCCTTGGCCTTCCTGATTAGACCACTGCATGCTCTAGCAATATTTTTATACTCCTCCCTAGTCATCTGTCCAAATTTCCACTTCTTGTAAGCTTCCTTTTTGAGTTTAAGCTCACCAAAGATTTCACTGTTAAGCCAAGCTGGTCGCCTGCCATATTTGCTATTCTTTCTGCACATCGGGATGGTTTGTTCCTGCTCCCTCAGTAAGGATTCTTTAAAATTCAGCCAGCTCTCCTGGACTCCTTGCCCACTCATATTAGCCTCCCAGGGGATTCTGCCCATCAGTTTCCTAAGGGAGTCAAAGTCTGCTTTTCTGAAGTCCAGGGTCCGTATTTTGCTACTCTCCTTTCTTCCTTTCATCAGGATCCTGAACTCAACCATCTCGTGGTCACTTTCTAAGGCTCAGGTTGTTTAGTACAGTGTGTAAAATCCCCCCAAGTGGCACACACAGACTCCTTCCATCAATGATGGAGAGGCACATTAGCTTGATACTTTTTCTAAAAAGAGGCTGTAAAATAGCCAATGTGATTGAAATTGTCACCTTCTAGCTTCAGTGTTAAAACCCCATTGAGATGAATGGGGCCATTCCCGCCTCTCAGAGCTCTCATTTAAGGTTATCCACAAACTCCAGGAGACAGCTGTGTGTTAGTGTAACACAGGGATGGTTTTTTTCCAGATAAACTGGAAATGCTATTTGCTGGTCCCCCCCCCCCCCCCCCCCATTAGATGCTTAAATTCTACAGAAATGATGGGCTTGCTCCTAGGTTGCAGGGTGGGTCCGACCGCCATGCACCACGGCTGTCCCCTGCCCATCTGCTTCTCCCCCAATGCTAGCGTTTCGTTTGCCCTTGTGCCTGCAGCTGGGCCCTGGGCTGACAGCTCACTCCCCCTCCTCCCCCAATGCACCCCAGACACTGTTCCCGAACCAGGTGCTGCACAGCTCCATGCAGCCCAGCTTATGGTGTTATTTATAGTAATACACCAGATGCTTGACAGTGCTATGTGTGAGCCAGGGATATTGCCACACAACTGGAAACACCATGTCACTGGGCTTCGGACCCAGCTGGAGTTTTTTTTGGGGCGGGTGTTAAAAGCAAGTCCCTAGCCTTTATGGTTGCGCTGATGGGGCATGTACCCCACACTGTCCCTGAAAGGGTTAATAAAGGCATGAGAGGCCACTTATCTGGCTACACCTGGAGGTGGCCCAGGCTCACACAGGCAGGAAGGTGAGAGTGGAAAGGGGCTGTGGCAGTAGAGAGTGAGGAACTCTGCAGTCACTCCATGGGGCCAGTGGGGTGACCTTGGGTTCCTCCCCTGAGGGGGCGAATCCTGGCAGGAGGCCAGGAGAGAGAAAGCAGCCCCTGAGAGTAGAAAGCTTATGCTCTAATAAATTTGTTAGTCTCTAAGGTGCCACAAGTACTCCTGTTCTTTTTGCGGATACAGACTAACACGGCTGCTACTCTGAAACCTGAGAGTAGAGCAGCCCCAGTAGCAGGATTTGGACAACCAGGGAGAGAGCCCTGGGAGGTGCCCTGTGGAGGAACAGTGCAGCAAAGAGGGAGACAAGGCCCAGGCTGAGGAGGGCTGAAATTGGTTTGTGTCTGTATGCTTAGTTTGGGATTTTCATTAGGGGACCCAGAGGAAAGCCTTGGGAGTCCTGAGAAGGGATAAACCGTGGTGAAGGCTGTGAGCACCACGCAACCCAGAGTAGGGCCAAAGACCCTTTGGTGAGGACATTGGACTTTCTGTTACCCTAGAAGGAGAGGACTGAATTGTGACCTGGCCGGAGAATTGAGTGGCAGGAAGAGGCAGATTACCAGAGGACCAGAGCGGCTGTCGGCAGGGGGGCGTTAGGCAGGGAGAGAGCTGCTACACAACCCTGCCACGAGGAGGCACTGTAGTGGTGAGGGGTCTGAAACCCACAGCCTCCAGGCTGTCTTCACTACCTCCCTAGAGGAGCAAAGTACAGAGAGAACTCCTGGGTATGCTGGGTGGGCTGAGCAAACCCAGGGGTTACAGCACAGCTGTCAGCTAGGAGGCTCACTCTACAGCCAGGATCATCACTCCAGGCTCACCTCCAGCCCCTCATACAAGCTGGCAAAATCTTATTTTCCGGTACGTACACATTACAGAAGGGAACAAGGACCTTTGCTCACACCTGCCAGGGACCGAAGACCTTTATTGCCAGCTGCCAGGATTGTGGGGCTTTTTGATCGCAGCAGCCAGCCATTGCAGAGGACAGCCTGGCGGCTTGGCTTTCCCAGGCGCTCCCAAGCAGGCAGGATCTCGGAACATCAGGACAGATCAGGCAGCTTTGGGTGTTGTTAGATCACCAGTGCAGAGACTGTCCAAGGGGTGAGACCAGCAGGTGCAGGCTTACAGCAACCAAATTGACTGACTGTGCTGGCACCACGCGAATCTGTGCTTTGTGATGGCAACCACCCTGTGGCCAGGATTTCCATGGGGTTCCATCAATGCCTGAGGAAGTGACAGCAAGTGGGAGGGGCCTAAGGCAGCAGCTGTTGCGCCAGCCTCTTTGGAAGTGCTTGCATTTGTGACCAGCCCTTTCCCTGCGCTGATTCTGAACAAAATCACTGTGTTCCCCTGCGGACAGCCTTCCATACTGTGTGGTTGTGCAGAGACGTGGCCTGACACCTGAGTCAGCCCAACCCTCCCTTTATGCCCAGGGATGCGCCTTCCCCTACCATTCCCACAGCCTGTTCTGCCAAGTGGGTTCAGTACAGCGCAGGGCACGCGTGCAATGCACTAGAGAACAAAAACTCCCTTGGCAATACAGTTTCACTTTGCAGGTATAGCCGTTGCAGTGCTGCCAACCCCGTGCGTTCCAAATCAGGGGGCAAGACCCCAAAATCCTGAGATAGGCTTAAAAATCCTGAGACTTTTAAAAAATAATAACATGTGTGTCTGTGTTTTTCCCCTTCTGGTTTTGGGGCCTTTGGGAATCATGTTTTCAAGCTTTTCTCTTTAACCAAGAAGGCTAATGGAGCATATGGGAATAGGGTCATATCCCTTTAAATAGTTTTTGCTCTCTACTGGTGCCGTATGTGTTCTTGAAACTGCCAGCCACCAGCCAGAGCAGCAGGATGTGTGTAAGGAGGCCTGGCATGGTGTGGCCATTTGGAGCCCACCATGCCCAGCTGGCTCATTCATATGACCAATGTTGTATAAAGAGCACAACCCGCAATGACTGGTGCGGATGGGACCCTGATCCAGGAACACAGGGCACTAGGGGCTGAGTGACAGTGAAATTGCAGCTACTGTGACTGTCAGTGACGGGCTCATGTAGCGGTTAAAGGCTGTTTAGGGAAAATTGACTTGTTTGGGAGCTCAGCAAAGGCCTGGCCCACCTATAATGAGAGATGACGAAACAAGGTGGGGGTTTTACTGAGTGCAATGGGGCCAAAACATATTGCATGCTGCATAGCCTAACACCTCTGCTTAAGCCTGCAGCCAAAGCAGTGGTTGAGATTCTACAAGAGCCCCTGTTCCCCAAAGCCACTGGGTGTTGCAGAGCCTCTGCTTTTATTAACAGAATCAAAAGGGGAAGGAAATGATTCCAGATTCCGTGGCTGAATTAAGGCCATTAACAGCATTGCTGCTTTGGAGCAAGTTTCAATGATGCATTAAGGGGCTGGCTAGTGTGTGGGATGCACAATGAAGCAATCTGAGAACAGCTATTGACTGAGACTGAATTGACCCTAAAACCTGCAGTAGAAGTTACTGTATCAATGGGCACAGCTACAAGGATGCCAAGGAGCTGCGACAGCCTCATATCATCTGTGCAGCAAGTAAAGTGGGGGACAAGGAGGAAGTACAACCTGAAGAGCACCCAGACCCTATTATTTCTTTGTGTGAAAGAGTCTTTCAGTGACTGTTTTGGGTCAAGAACAAACCCTACAAAAACTGCAACAAATTGGACTCTGCAGAGAAAATGTGCAGGTCAACACAACAGCCCTGTCCTGAGGGCAATGCCAGAGATTTGAACATTCTTCAGTTTGCAAATGACAGCCTGGAGTCCAGTGACGATGTTACAGCATCACTACAACTGTTAAATGTGGAAGACCATAACGGATGGATTTCTTTACAAGTGGAAGGAGTAGGAAATGGAGCTTGGTACAGGGGTCTGCAGTGTCTAATTTTAGAGCAGGATTATTAGAGACAATTTAAAGTGGTGAAGTTGTAGAAAATCTCGGTGCTACTAAAAACACACAGGGAGAAATCCTCATTTCCTGGGCATTATTAAAGTGAAGGTAACAGCTAACTGTAAACAGCATCCGCTAAACTGCAGAGTTGTAAAGAGAGGAGGTCCTGCATTGTATGCCTGACAGAGGACAGCCCCTAAGTGCACTCTGACACAATGGACAGAGAGGGTGCTGGTCCCCAGACTACCCCATAGCTTTTCATGAGGCCATAAAGCTTTTGGTATCCAAAGGGGCCCTTCCATACTGTGGTGCATCTTTGGCCTGTAAAATCAGCTGGTGACATTTCCCTACATGAAACAGGAGAAGCGATTTCTCATGTGAGCGAAGATCAGCGGCGAC
Source organism: Emys orbicularis (assembly GCF_028017835.1). Taxonomy (NCBI): domain Eukaryota; kingdom Metazoa; phylum Chordata; order Testudines; family Emydidae; genus Emys; species Emys orbicularis. Next base: position 43,667,770 of record NC_088691.1, on the reverse strand, counting down.
AGAGCAGGGGCGGGAAGAGGCAGAGCGAGGGCAGGGCCTCAGTGGAGGGGGCGGAGCGGGGCCTCGGGTTGGAGAGGGGGCGCAGCATCCACTGGTGAAAAAAAAGTCAGCGCCTGTGGTTCACACTGGCCAATGGAAGTTGCAGGTAGGGATACTGAACTGAACCAGACAGTTGATATGTTCTATATAGCACAAAGTGAAACCTTGCCTGCGACAAATGCCAGGGGACAGCAGGAAAGTGTCTGACATTACAATCGGTAGATGGACTCATGCACAAAAACAGCTGTGTCCAGCTTTCTTTGCTCACAGGGAACAGTTAAGCGTATCTCAAGGTTGTCTAATGTGTGGCACCAGAGTGTTATTCCTACAAAGCTCAGGGCCCGTGTATTCCAAGAATTACACGAGGCCATTTGGGACTGGAAAAGAGAGTCTAGGCCAGGAGTGTGTGGTGGCTGGAGATTGATGCACAGAAAGAGGAAATGGCAACATGGTGAGATGTCTAAACATGCTCCACTGCATCCTTGGAAGTCATCAACTACGCCATGGCAGTGACTCCATGTTGACTATGCTGGATCACTTATAGGGCATACGTTTGTGATTGCAGTAAATCACTTCATCTTCTAACCTTAGTTCTTTCTATATCAGGTTGGCTCTTTGATCCTTCTTCTCTATTCCAGCCTGCCTTGAAGCAGTTCCTCGGAAACTCCACCATTAATCAAATCGTTTTGTAGAATGTTCATCCATCTAGTTTTGGGTCTTTCAACCCTTCTCCCACCTCCACTTCTCAGTTTAATACCCTGTTTCCTACAGACAGATGTTCCTAAGGAATAGGGTGATCAAATGGGCACACATAGTCACACCCTACTGCTCAGTTTTCACATGGGAGAAAAAAATCTCCGTAAAGAAACACCTATAATAATTGATGGAGACCTCAAGTGACACATCATAGACTGCTCCTCTGCCTTGTCTGGTAGATGTGACTCTGAGCCTGCCCTGGAGTTGACATGTAAACCAGCTCTTGAGCACACATTCTGCAGGACATACTACACCAGTGATGCCTGTTGAAAACACAGAGCTACAACAAAGCCCCAGTAACTTGTGACTCCCCTAGTGTGTAAGGGACCAGGTGTAGGCAGTCTGGCCTAGTGGTCACAGCTGGGCTGCAGTCTACTCATCAGGGATGGGAGTCACCGGGCTGTAGTTGGAGGAATCGCAAGGCCAGGTCAAATAAGAGTCAGGGTCAGAGTCAGGCCAGGGTTGGAGACCAGAGATCAGAGGCGGTACCAGATTAGAATTGAGAGACAAGAATCGGGGTCGAAGTCTGGCTGGAATCGGAGGTCACTCTAGCGGGGGGCAACAATCCCCAACAGACTAGGCATGTTTGATGTGATATTTGCACCCCTCCATACCCATGTGTTCCCTTCGTATTATTATTGCTGCGTGAAGAGGAAAAGCCCGAACATCTGGACACATATTCTGTGTCAAGGCGAGCAGAGAGTCGCCCAGAGTCACCTGTCGCCCAGCGCAGGGGCTTCAGGAAACCACCACCGACTGCAACCCTTGCTAGAGCATTGTGGGAGTTGGGCAGCACTGCCATTGGGCTTTGGGCCTGCTGCCAGAGAAGCTCTCTGGGCACCATCCTACCAGGAGATGATTACCCTATACCGGGTGGCAGGGAGAGGGAGCACACCCTGCCCACACAGTGCCAGGCCACAGATGCTGCAGCTACCCTGGAGCCAGCAACGGATGGGGCTGCTGGAGGGACAGATCCAGATAGCTCCTCCTCTTTGGGCCTGATTCTCCCCTCACATCCTCTGGTTTTACACCACTGACTACAAACATACCCAGGCGTGAGAGGGGGCCCAGGGAGTTAGATTACGAACTCCCTGGAGCAGTGTGGGTCCTGCAGGCCCAGCAGCCACTTCATGGCAGCAGCAGGTGGTGAGGAAGGGGCTGGCTAAGGGTCAGAGCCCAGCAAGCTGCAGCCTGTTGCAGCCTGTTCCAGCCTCGCAGTGTGACCCTGGGAATGGGCCACATGTTTTCTGTCTAAAGTGCAGCCGTTGAGCATGGTCTGAGGCTCCTTAAAAAGCACTTGGTGCGTCTCCAAGCAAAGGGCAGAGGATCTGTGGCTGTGTGTTTAGCCAGCTAAAGGGAGCAGGGCCTGGGGCATGCCCTCCCCCACACCAGTGTGGCAGTCGATGGGGCTTGGTGTTAAGGGAAGCAGCAGTCAGGGCAGGGGAGAGAGGATGAGGCAGGAGGGACAGCGGAATGGACATTAACTGTATTGTACAGCGCAGCTGCGAGGTGGCACTATGGCTCATGCTGTATCTGAGCACACCACCGCTGCACCTGGCCGCGCCTTGCGGGCTGCCCTGGAAGACAGTGTCTCTGCCCTCCAATAAAGGGAGCTTTGAGGGCAGCCTGTATCTGGTACCAGTCTGACCTGCCAATCATGGCCCTGCTACCCCCATGTCTGAGCAGTTCCTGCAGGATGGGAGAGTCCTCCAGCCAGGGTTGGGCCAGGGAGGGGCAGGGCGACATGCTGGAAGTGGGAAAGGGCCTTGCGTGATGGGGACAGATCTGCTGAGTCCTGGTCTGTTCCCGGCCTGCACTGGGGGCCAGGCTCCAGGGAAAGGGCAGAGTGTAACGCCGCAGAATGGGGAGGCCCCTGCTGAGTGTCATGTCGGGGTGGGCCAGCAGGCGGCTCTCAGCGGGAGGGGGCAGGGCCGGGGCAGCAGGCGGCTCTCAGCGGGAGGGGGCTTGCTGGCTCATGCTGTCCCCTGCTCCCTCACAGCTCTCCCTGCAGCGCTCCAGCAGCTTCAAGGATTTCGGCAAGGCCAAGCCCAGCTCCCCCGTGGTGAGCGAGAAGGAGTTTAACCTGGAGGAGAACGTGAGTATCTGTACCGCAGGGAGCAACTGACTGCAGTCACGGGCTGCCAGGCCCCATGGGCATCCCACCCTAGCCATATGTCATGCCCACTCCCTGCCCTCAGGGAAACCCCTCCAGCCCCACTCACACAGGGGGACTGGCTCCTGCCCAGTCCCAGCTCCACACCAGTCCCTGCCTGCCCCAGGCCCATATAACCCCAGCCCTGCCCCACCCACTGCCCTCTTGGGGCCATATAGTCCCAGTCCAGCCTTGCCCCACTCACTGCTTGCTGCAACCTCGGGCCCATATAGCCCCAGCCCGGCCTCACCCCACCCACAACCCACTCGCCCCTTGGGCTCCTACAGCCCCAACTCCACCCACCGCTCCATGCTCAGACGCATATGGTCCATACACTGCACCCCTGTTCTAGGTAGACAGCTTCTCAGAAGAGTCGGAGGTGCCCACGACACTGACTGCTCTCTGCGTGGCACTGCTCCCAAGCTGGCACTCACCTGCTGGACGCACCCCCATCCTCTCAACACAGGGACAGCGTGTGGCACAGGTGGACTCCCGGTGCTCACTGAAGACGTGCCTCTTCCCCACAGTCACATGCCTGGGCTCAGCCATGGGGGCACTGAGGTTTCCCTGTGGAGGGTTCTGCTCAGGGCATCCTCCCAACCCCCAGGCGGCAGCCCAGCTGGCTCATCCTCCCTTGGTTTGAGGGGCAGAGGGCAGAGAGAAGAGCAGGGCACTTGCTTCTCTGGCTCTGTCCCCCATCCCTCACTGCCAGCTGTGACTGTCCCTGCAGATTCCTGAGGATGACTTGGCCAATGCACCTCCTGATGACACTGGGAAGAGCAGTGGCATGAAGCTGGGCAAGAAGTGGAGAGCTGTCATCTCCCGCACCATGAACAGGAAGATGGGCAAGATGGCGGTGAAGGCGCTGGCTGAGGGGAAGGTAAGGAGCACGGTGCCAGGTCTCTGAGCTCAGATTCCTGGGTGTCAGCACAGGACAAAGACCTGGAACTCAGAGAACCCACAGAACAGAAAGGACCAGTGCCCAGAGTGGGGCACTGGGCGAACTGAGACGGAGCTGGTGCCAGCTTGGCTGCCAGCCCGGCTCTTCTCTGGTGGCTCCCGTACAATCGAGATTTTCATTTCCCAAAGCAGAGTTCCCAGCTCTTCTGATTGCAAAGAAAACCTCATGAACATGACCTGGTGCGCTAGGGCCTGCCTGAGCCTGCAGGGGGCAGCCCACCCAGCAACTCCCTCCCAAGGGTAGTTAACTCTGGGGCCTACTGATGACAGTGTGATGGCAACACTTTCACTGCTGCTCCTTTTAGGAATTGTGGGATCCTGAGCGAGACTCGAGTACGAACTTTCTTGTCTGTCTGACCTCTAAACCCCTGCGGGGGAGGGAGGTCCTCTTAGTTATGCCTCCAGTGCAGGCATGTGGAAACAACTCCTGCCCTGCCCCAGTGCATAAGAACAGATAGCACCCACATGCAGGTGGTGGTGGGCGGGGGACTCCCCGGCTGGCTCAGGTTACCTAGTTATCCTGTAGTTGGGGCAGAGGATCAGCCAGCCTGTATCTCACTATTCCTGAACCACTGTCCCATTCATTCACCTCACCAGCTCCCCTGAGGCAGGGTACAGGCTGGTGGCTGCATGGCGACCAGGGTAGTTGTGCCTGGGGTCTGACTCCCCTCATCCACAGAGTGCAACACAGTTTATTTGATCACTCAGGCTCTGCTGCTTGCCACCCTTCACTGGACAAGCACCCGTCAGATGAGCTGGCTTTTCCCCTCTCCTCCTCGGGCTCGCCTGACTGGCCCAAGGTTCCCCATGGGCTGGGCACCTTTGCCCCCATCTGCAGAGCTTGTTTCGTGCCAACCTCTTTTCACCTTTGTCCTCTGCCCCAGGCTGGCTTCCCGTAGCTCTGTGCCCAGCTTTGGATCGGGTTGGGTTTCCGCTCGCTAAGCCATTCTTCGAACTCTGAGAGCAGTGTCTACATCCTGGAGTGTGCACTCCCCATACCAGCCATCCCCTCCCTGATATACTCGCCTGGCTCATTGCAACTTTAGACTAGTTCTTATCAGGCCTTCTCTGAGCCCCTCGCTGTCCCTTTCTGTAAGCAACAAGGGTAATCTCAAACTTCTGTAACAAAGTGATTTTAAACTTACCCAACACTCTTCGTCTGCCCCATGACTGGCCTGTGTCCGCTGAAGGCTGGGTGGACAGCGTGAAGCTGTCGGGCCACAGCAATCCGAACAAAGGCAGAGGAAATGGAACGACTAGATTGGAGGAGGGGTGGGGGCTGACAGCTCTAGGTGGACACTTCCCATCCACTGACCTGGACCCCTCCCTCCAAGCAAGTGAAACAGGAAAGTGAACACTTTACACCCCTGACCCCTCTTTACTCCACCTCTCAGCATCACTTGCTGCCAGGAGAACCCCCCTCTGAAATACCTGGACCCAGTTTTCAAGCCCCAGGAGGCCCAGGTCTGGGGATTCCAGATGGTGATGGCGCTCGGAGCTCTCCCATTGCTCCTTTCTGTAGCAGCTAGCCCGTGTGCTCAAGGCGGCTGGATGCAGAAAGCCAAGCCGGGGCCCTTGTTACATTGCTTTTGTGACTGAGTACCAGCCCCTCTGGCACAGCCATGCTGCAGCCCCTCTGCCCCAGCCTGCACTAATTGCCTTGGCCTCTACCTGCAGGGAGAAGTGGGGGAGGAGGGCTCCATGTCCCCCATGTTGCTGGACGGCAGCCTGGAGGAGCCAAGCCTCGAGAAGATGCCCTTGTCGTACGTGGAGCTGGAAGAGGATGTGCACACACCACTCAGCCGCCAGACATCCAGTGGTGAGTGCAGGGGCCGTGCTGCTCCCCGGGGCTCAGGGGGAGGGGGCATTTTCACATGTCACCATGCTCCCAGCTCCCCTCCCATGGCCAGCTCTCCCCAGGGACCTGTGGAGGCAGGAGAGGGCCCACTCCTAGCAGGAAGGGCAGAGGCCAGAGCAGTCTCAGCCTAGCCCACATGGACACAGCACCCTGTCACCCTCTGGCCCATGCTGCCTGCCCCAGGGACAGTGCGGCATGAGGGCCGACACCTCCACCACCCTTTGGCCTCAGCCTGCTTGGGGCAGAGCCCTGGCCGGGGAGCTGCCCCAGGCGAAGGTGGGAGAAGCCCCACCCGTCTAGTGCAGCCAGAGATGGCTGCATGGATGCAGGGGCTCGGAGCTGGCTCAGTTCACCTAGAGTGCATGTCCCCTGCCTTTAACCTGCCGTAACCAGGCTCAGAGCCACACGCTCAGGCTCCGGAGTAGACCTTGCGGCTCCCCCCACACCCCCAGGCTGCAGACCCCTTGCTGCAGCCGGCACCCAACCGTGAACACAGGTGGCCTTAGAGCTGTGTGTGGAGCCGGGCTCAGATTCACTGGCACGGGTTTGTAATTGCAGCGCACGTATATGTGCCCTTTGGGTTGCCAAGTGTCTGGTTTCAACCAGAACGCCCAGTCAAAAAGGGACTCTGGCAGCACCGGTTGGAGCTGTGGGGGATGGCGCCTGCGGGAGCGAAGGCAGCACGCAGCCCACAGAGCTGCCTGGCCGCCCATGCGCCTAGAGACCGCAGGGACCTGGCGACCATTTCAAACCCCTCATCCCTGGCCCCACCCCGAGGCAAAGCCCTCACTCCCCCCCCCAACCTCAAACCCCTGCCCCAGCCTGGAGCCCCTCCCACACCCTAAACACCGCATCCCCAGCCCCCCCCCAGTCCACCCCCACCAGCCCAAAGCCCATAGCCCCTCCTGCACCCCAACCCCAGCCTGGTGAAAGTGAGTGAGGGTGGGGAACTGCAAGCAACAGAAGGAGGGGGGTGGAGCTAGCGAGGGGCGGGGCCTCAGAAAAGGGGCAAGGTGTTCGGTTTTGTGTGATGAGAAAGTTGGCTACCCTACATGCCCTACACACTGCTCATGGAGTTGTGGGGGTGATGTTGGGCGGCAGAACTTCACATCGGGCCCTCAGCAGCCTCGTCCTGCCTCCTGACCCCGTGCTCCGAGAAGCAGCTGCGCTTTCCTTCACTGTGCAGAGAACAGGCAGCAGCAGCGCCCAGGCGGTGACGGTCCCTTGCGGAGCAGGGAAACCCAGCTCTGCCCACCGTGGGGGAGGGGCACCCCTGAGCTTGTGTTAGGTGTAGGTCTCACACCTGTCACTGGGGCTCTTGCTCGTTGGCAGCTGGAGGGTTGTGGCAGGCGCAGTGGAAACAAACTCCTAAGCCCAGCGCAAATGACAGCAGCACAGTCACTTACCCCAGTCAGAGGCTGCCCTTGGGCAGGGCCAGCTCCCAGGGAAGGGAAGCAAAATTCCTGGCCAGGCTGGCTCAGCAGGAGAGGCTGACATCTTGCCCCTGCTGCAGGGAGTGAACTGGGCTGCACCAGTCCCTGCACCACAGGCAGCAATCGCGACAGCGTGAGGCTGGAGGAGCCCAGCCTGCCCTACAGTGGCCCTTTCTGTGGGAGAGCCCGGGTCCATACAGACTTCACGCCCAGCCCCTACGACAAGGACTCGTTGAAGCTGCGGGTGAGTAAGGCCTGGTCGGCTGGGGCAGGAGGAATGTGGGTGCAGAAAGAAAAAGCTATTACTGAACACACACCACCACCGGTCCCTGCTCGCTTGCCTCAACAGGCTCAAGTCATGGAGCCGGCGCTCCCTGGCTCAACTGGAAGAGCTTCTGGGGCCGGGGCTGGGCCTTTACCATAGCTGTCCTTTCTCCAAGTGCAAATGGAAACTGAACAGGAAGGGCCCAGGTCTCCTTTGGCAGCGCTTCGTGTGTCATTCCCACGAGGCACGACCTCCATGCGACTCCCATGCCACAAGGTACCAGGCAGTGTGAACTGGGACTAACACCCCTCTTCGGGCCTGGCATAGACACCCTGCGGCTGAGGGGCTGGACAGGCCCAGCTGCTAGGAGAGCCTTCTCCAGTCTCGCCAGGGCCTGCATTGCAGCAAGCAGGATCACCCCCTGTAACCATCACAAAGGCACAAGCCCAGGCTGTCCCCCATGGCAGGCCCCTCCTGGCAACTCCCTGGGCAGCTAGCTCTGGTGCTGGCTCTGCTGGCCCCGCCAGCCACCACCATTGGCTAACAGGCCATAGAAAGCTCAGCCTTGTAGCCGAGCTAGCACCCAGCCCTATAGTCAATCCCGCAGCACAACGGAGTCGGAGAACAGCTGGCTCCCCAGGCACACAGTCCACAGAGCTGCTGAAATGACCCTAGCCTCTTCCCCGTCCTCCCAGGAGAAGGGGGGAGGGGCTGGGTCAGGGGCACACCTTACTCTGCCCCCCCTCATCACAGCACCTGAGCATCGTGCATGGGTTTCCCCTCCCACCTTCCAGGCAGCAGGGCCGTAGTCCCAGTGTACATGGGGGATCAAGGCCCAGAGGGGCTAATGGGCCTGTCCAAGGTCCCACAGGGCCTCTGTGGCAGAGCAGGGAATTGACCCAGGGGCTCCCAGTTCCTAGGCTAGTGCTCTAACCACTGGGACAGCCTTCCCCAGGCTAGGCCAGGCTCTTGGGAACGCTGCAGCCTTGGCATCAGGGCAAGCAGCCTCAAACCAGTCTCTCACTCCCAGAGGCAGAGAGGATGCTTAGAGCCACCTTCCACCCACGGATACCGGGCCTCGGCCCAGCTCTTCTGCCCCAATCTCTGCTGCGTGCTCCCACTGGCTTAGCTCCTCGGGTCTCCCCTGGCGCTCCCACCCCCGAGCAGCTGGCTGGCAATGTACTAAAACACCAGCACCTGGCTGAGCCCCATCTGGCACCAGAGGAGCTGACCAGTGATGCCAATAGGGAAAACGTGGGGCAAAAAAGCCTGGCAGAGGCAGTCCCGGCCCTCGCCTTCCTCACTGCAGGGGTAGGAGAGAGGACGACACCTACCCCCAACTGTGGGAACCCTCCCTGGGCTCACAGCCGCAGGCGGGCTCCAGGGAACAAATGCCAGCGCCTTTGCCTGGCTGTCCCCCACAACATGTCAGTGGTACTGCGGGGGGCCAGGCCCCCACCCAGCTCCTACCTGTGCCACTGCTAGGGGAGCCCATGGGCACAGACCCAGCAACCACAGCACAGGTGGGACAAGCCCAGCCCCGTCCCACCTGCCCAGGAGTAGAGATTCTCAAAGGGATTCCTCTTCATGTTTGGCCCAGAAAGGGGACATCATCAGGATCATAGAGAAGCCCCCCGTGGGCACCTGGACGGGGGTGCTAAACAACAGAGTGGGCTCCTTCAAGTTCATCTATGTGGACATCATCCCCGAGGAGCCGGTGCCAGCCCGCAAGAGCCGGGTGCAGAGCAAGAGCAAGCGGCCCAAGCCCAAGACCTTACACGAGCTGCTGGAGCGCATAAACCTAGAGGTGAGAGCCTGGCCGCGGGCTCTGGGGAAGGGGAGGACAGGCAACCTGCACACAGGCACCAGCAGTAGGGTGACCATACGTCCTGTTTTGGCCAGGACAGTCCCTTTCTTAAGCCCTGTCCCGGCCATCCTGACTTTTTTGGCAAAAGCGAGGTGCGCGGGAACGTGCGGGGGTGAGTGGGGATGCCAGCCTCGCCCAGGGAGGGAGGCAGGGCTCGAGGGAGCAGCAATACAGACACCAGCCCCAGCCTCGCTCATCTCTCATATCAGCGACAGTTCTGCCAACCTGCTCCATCTGATCCCTGCACCATTCAGTGCAGCCACACCAAACGCAGGGAATGCGGCTGCAGTGCATGGCGTCAAAATGCTGCAATTCTCATCTATAGACCACAACACAAACTATGGCATGTCCACTTAATCATTCGTTCCTCATTATCATCACACACACCCCTTACTGAACCCTTCCCAGTGGCTATTGCCAGCTCCAGGGGGCAGAGTTAAGGTGGCCTGCGGGGGGCATACCTTTAAATTTGTATTTCCTGATTTTCAGAGGTTTAAGTTTGTGTTACCTTAACTCTTCATTTGCTGTTTTATAGAGGTTTAACCATTCTTGGTATATACTGTGGGGGGCACAAGGCAGCACTAGGGAGCTTCACCTCTGCATTAACTGATTAGATAGTTAATTTAGTGTTTAGATTAAATTCAGTTTTCACCTGCCCTCACATTTTCAGCTCAAGGTGCCATCAGAGATTAGACTGATAGTGAGTAACAATGCAGTAGAAACTGCTAGGAGGTTTTGGCAGCCAGGCAGGGACAGCTGGAAATTCTGGCACCTGAGAAAAAATGGGTGGCAGTTGGGATTATGGAATAAACACATCAGCTTGATCTATAATATATAACTAATGGAAGAAAGGGGAAGTTGATAGAAATGAATTTAAATAATAAGTTAGAAATTGTAGAAAACTGATAAGGGAAGCAAAGGGACACAAGGAGAAATAAATTGCCTTCAGAATTAAGGACAATAAGGAGTTTTTCAAATATATTAGGAACAAAAAGAATCCTAATAATAGTATTGGTCCATACTAGATGGAAATGGTAGAATTATCAATAATAATGTATAAAAGGCAGAAGGTTTCAGTATCTGAGGATAAATAATGATATAGCCTCATCATATGGTAACAATAGCACTCTTTCCATTCCACTAGTATCTCCGGAGGATGTTAAACAGAAACTATTAAAGTCAGACATTTTTAAATCTGTATGTACAGATAACTTGCATCCAAGAGTTTTAAAAGAACTGGCTGAGGGGCTAGCTGGGTGTTAATGTTGATTGTAATAAGTCTTAGAGCACTGGGGAAGTTCTAGAAGACTGGAAGAAAGCTAATGTGCCAATTTTTAAAAAGGGAAAATGAAATGACCTGGGTAATTATAGGCCTGTCAGCCTGACATTGATCCCACCCAATAATGGAGTGGCTGATACAGAACTTGATTAATAGAAATTTAAAGTAGGGTAATGTAATTAATGCAAATCAACATGGCTTTATGGAAAACAGATCCTGTCAAACTAACTTGATATCTTTTTTTGATGAGATTACAAGTTTGTTGATCAAGATAACAGTGTTGATGTAATAGACTTCTGTAAGGGATTTGACTTGGTACCGCACATTTTGATTAAAAAAAAAAAAACCCCTACAATGATATCAAATTAACATGGCACACATTAAATGGATTAAAAACTGGCTAACTGATAGGCCTCAAAATGTAACTGTAAACAGGTGTTTTTCCTATCTGACCCTTTTATCAATGACACGGAAAAAAGTATAAAAATCACTCAAAAAGTTTGCAGACGACACCAAAATAGGGGTAGTAGTAAATAATGAAGAGGACAGGTCACTGATTCAGAGTGACCTGGATTGCTTGGTAAACTGGGCACAAGCAAACAATACATGTTGTATTCATCTGGGAACAGAGAGTGCCGGCCATACTTACAGGATGGGGGACTCTGGCCTGGGAAGCAGGGACTCTGAAGGAGATTTGGGGTTGTGTCGGCTAATCAGCTAAACACAAGCTCCCATGATGATGCTGTGGCCAAAGGAGCTAATGTGATCCTGGGATGTATGAACAGGGAATCTCAAGTAGGAGCAGAGAGGTGATTTTTCCTCTGTATTTGGCACTGGTGTGACCGCTGCTAGAATCCTGTCTCCAGTTTTAGTGTCCACAGTTCAGGAAGGATGTTGGAAAACTGGAGGTTTAGAGAAGAGCCACGAGAATGACACAGGATATAGCTACACTGCACTAAAAGACCCATGGCACCATGTCTCAGAGCCTGGCCAAGTCGCTGTGGGGCTAAAAAGAGCAATGCAGATGCCTCCCCCCCAAGTCTACTCTGCTATTTTCAGCCGTACACCTGAGTCAATTGAGCCAGGCTCTGGGATTCAGTGCCATGGGATATTTTATTGCAGTGTAGACATACCCTAAAAGCTTAGAAAACCTGCCTTAGAAACACAGACTCAGAGAACTCAATCTGTTTAGCTTAACAAAGAGAAAGTTAAGGGGTGACTTGATCCCAGTCTGAGTATCTACATGGGGAGCAAATCTTTAATAATGGACTCTTCAGTCTTGCAGAGAAAGATCTGACACAATCCAATGGCTGGAAGTTGAAGCTAAACAAATTCAAGCTAGAAATAAGGCGTAAATTTTAAGTGAGAGTAATTAACCATTGGAACAATTTACCAAGGGTCAGTGTGGATTCTCCATCACTGAGCATTTTTAAATCAAGACTGGATGTTTTTCTAAAAGATCTGCCCTAGGAATTATCCTGGGGCAGTTCTCTGGTCTGTGCTGTACAGGAAGGCAGACTAGATGATCACAATGGACCCCTCTGGCCCTGGAACCTACAAATGTTCCTGTTAATCAAATTGGCAATGAAATAGGTAATACTAACAAGGGTGAAAGGCCATGATAAAACCAGCATCAGCCCTTGGAGTAAGAGGGCCATTCAGTACCCACTCACTGCAGTGGTCACACTATTCCTCTTTGCATGGGGATTTCTGCAACCCCATGTGCTAGGAACAGGGTTTTTAAATGAAAGCCAAGATCCTGGAGCCCTAGCCTGCCCAGGGTGAAGCTCTCAGCAGAGGCATACAAAGGCTAGATGAGTGTCCCCAGGGATACACGTTCTACAGGCGTAGCTGTTGTGTGAGTATGATTATCTCTGTCCCCAGGAGCACATCTCCACCTTGCTACTGAATGGCTACCAGACGCTGGAGGACTTCAAGGAGCTGCGGGAGACCCACCTGAATGAGCTAAACATCATGGACTCCCAGCATCGCGCCAAGCTGCTCACAGCTGCTGACCTGCTGCTGGACTATGACAGTAAGAGGCAGACACCCACTCTGCTACCTTCCTGCACCCAGAGACCCCTCCCCTGCGGGCAGTTGCTCTAAAACAGCCTGTAAGCTCCAAGCCAGGTCTGGCCCTTCCCTGGAATCCACCTGCTGCTTTGGGCAGACATCCACCATTCAAAGGCGTGGGAAGCAGAGGAGCCTGCAGGTGGGCTGTATCCACTGACTCTTAGCCACTAGGACAGACTTCCCCTACACAGCCCCAGCTGGCAGCCAGAGCCAGGAGTGTCCTGCACTTTACCACAGCCAGTATTCAAATTACATCCCACATGGCAACTGCTCTGCCAAGGAGCCACCCCAGTGCCAAGCAAGGGCGAGCCACCAGGAGACATCCCAGCTGCAAGCTGCTCTGTGCCCCTGGGGGAGAAGCAGCACAGGTGACAGAATAAGCCAAGGGGCCTCACCCAGTGCAGCTGGCTAGACTTAGAGCAAGTCACATTTCGTTACCCAGAATGCCTCTGCACAGCCCCTAAGCATGCAGGGAACAGCCTCACCCTCCCACCCCCAGCTTGGCCCAGCCAAGGGCAGGCTGGGCCCTGCTCAGAGCTCCCTGGGAAGCAGCCCATGCCCTCCAGCCTCTAACACTTTGGCTTCTCTCCCCCATGCAGCGGCCAGTGAGGCTGAGGAAGGAGAGAGCTCGGAGCCGCAACCTTCCCCCTCAGACCCCAAAGGGGACATTCCCCGTGACTCGGGCTGCTTCGAAGGATCTGAAACACTGGAGAGCGGCCGGGACGAGGCAGAGCTGAACAGCACAAAGGAGCAACTTCAGGCCTTCTCTCTAGCAGAGTCCTCCTGAGCTTGCCCCCTCCTTGCCCTAACCCTCCCAGCACTACCCCACCTCAGGGACTTAGCCTGCAGATCAGGGAGGACAGGACACCCCAAGGGCACTCTACCCCCTGACCAACATCTGGGGAGATTCCTGGACCACAGGTGACCACCCCCCTGCTCAGGACAGTCATGTGAGCCCTGCAGGGGAAGACACGGGCTGTTTTATGGTTCCATGGGGCAGCTGCCGAGGTCCCCACCCCAGGATACATCTCCCCTTTGGGAACTGCACAGGACCCCTCTCTGCGCTCCTCTCAAAGACAAAGGACCTGCTTCTGCAAATAGCTCAGCCTTCATCCTCCAGCCTCTCCATTAGAAACTCCAGTCTCAGAGCCTGTGCATTAGCCATGAACGGGTGTTTGCCTGCCTTTCTGCCTGGCACCCACCGTCATCTGCCCACACCCTCTGCCTGGCCTTACCAAATGGCCGAGGCCTCAGTCAGCAGGACACCCTTTGAATGGGAAAGATCCAGGAAGCTCCTGGGCAATGCAAAGCCAAGCAGTTTAGCCAAGAGGGCTGTGCAATGGGAGATGCCCACTTGCAGCTGAAGCTCCCAAGCATCAGAGGCTCTTTGCGAGGGAGGCTACAGGTAACCTAGGATCTGGTGCTAACAAGGCAAGGGAGCCGGGCACCGAACAAGAACTGAGACTGTTGTGTTTCTAACACAAGTCTGGGGGTGGTGGAGGGGGGACAGGCAGCAGAGCAGGGCGATGGGTGCCACACAGGATCCTCACCACTCAAGACTCAGCAAGCGCTGAGAGCAGGAGTCTGTAGCCTCCCAAGCTGGCATTTCTCAGCATGGGGCGAGTCCCTTGCAGGGCAGAGCCTAGCCATGTGGGGACCAGCTTGGCCAGAAAGCAGAGGGTTTGGTTCCAGGGGCTTTGCTGCTCCTCATCACAGAACATTGAGTTACTAGAAATACGGCCAGGCTGCAGCAGCTCCCCCCCTGCCAAAGGCCTGGGCCAGCTCACTGCAGCAACTGACCAAGCCATCGCTCCATCTCCATGCCACATGCCCACTGGGGCCAACCTGGCTTAGGCCAGCGGCGACTTGTTTGGGAAGGTGGAAGGAAAGGCAGCACCCTGTGTCAGAAAGGCCCTGCATTGTGCTCACAGCATTCCCCAGTGTCAGTCCATTCTGCCTTCGTGTGGGCAGAGTCCTCGCTTTGCAGCAGGCGCTGTGCATCAGAACAGCTGCCTTGGGAAGGCACACACCCAGTGTGCCCAGAGGAAGCCGATACGGAGTTGGTTTGTTTGAAACGATCCTTGCTGCTCAGTCTCCGGGCCCATAACTGCTCAAGAGCCCCCTGTGCAGCAGAGAACAGGGGCGTCCCCAACAAGAATTCATGTGTTCCCTACAGAGCTCACACCCCTGCTCAGGGCTGTCCCTGACAGACTAACACTGCAGCGTTGGGGCACATAGATTACGGAAGCAGCCGACAGAGGCAAGAGGGTGCTGCATTAAGAGCTAGCAGGTTGGGTTCTAATTGGGGCTTGTCCCAGGGCAAAAGGGCTGGGCCACCTTTGGCACAATGGCGCTGCACCAAGAGTTCTTCGGTTAGCTTATGTTAAAAGGCCAGGAAATCGTCTTGCACTGGAGCTGCACCCATATGCTGTTACCCACAGAATATGCTGAGTGACTGGGTAATGGGCCAATTCCAGTCCTGGAGTAAAGGGCTACAACACCCACTAATGCTGATGGGAGATACATCTGCTTATAGCAGTCACCTTTGGCCCCGTGTCTGTGGCAAGCTTAGCCCTGAATTCCAGGACTCCCGTGCCTGTAAAATCTCTGCCTTTCTGTTGCAGTAATGTAGGTTTGGGTGTTGAATTCACTCCCTTGTGCTTGACCCCAATAAAACGTGATCTAACCTGCAACTCTGTGTGTCGGCCTCCTGCCTGCACCACAGGCTTAGCGAAAGGCTCAGGAACCTGGGGATCTCCCCTCTCTCAGGGGGAGGTTAGTACAAGGCCATTTTCCCTTGGGCTTCAGCCAGTTGGATGACAGACCCCAGGTGGAGAGGATGCTGCCTTCCTCCCACCCTCCAGCATGCAAGTTTTTCTTGGCAAAAGAGCTCCCCACTTCTACAGCAGGTCCAGGAGTCTTTATTCTTCCTCTCTTCAGAACCGTTTTTTTTTTTAAATCTGCTCCATTTTCTCCTCCACAATCCCACATGTGCAGCTAGCACAAGATCATTCTCAACCCTACCCCACAAGCTCAGCCCAACCGGCTGACTTTCCCTTCAGCCAGGTATTGCCAAGGGCTCCCCACAAGGGTCCTGAGCTGCCCCAGTGACATTAACACACACAGAGTAAAATCTGAAAATATGGTTCTTTACAAACAGGGCCCAGCCCCTCTGGTTTTCCGGAGTAAGGGATGCCTCAGGAAAGAGAGTTGACAGACAGACATACACAGGAAGAGACCACATCTCAGAGGCTTTCAAACTGATTAGGATTCCTTCATTTGTTTAAAAAATCCAAAACACAAAAAAAACTTCCTTCATTGAGAAACTTAACGGATCAGAAAAGGAGCCACAGTACAAGAGGCACCAGAGGGGGCCTCCCCCCCCCAGTGGGCAGAATTTGACACGGTACATTAGAAAATAGATTAGTAAAAACAAAAATACATTTTTTGCAACAACTTTGAGATTTGGTCAGTAGCATGTTGGGGGCAGGTGGAAGAGTTTGGCTGTAGCCTCCAACACAGTCCCCAGCAGGCAGGGGGCTCTAGCATGGGCAGGGAGTGGAGCACCACTGGAGTGGCAGAGAGCTGAGCCTATGCAGCAGGGACAGGTCCCACCCACAGGACTAAGTCTTCCAGGGGGAGGGGTGTGGAGAGCCCAGAACCAGGCACAGGGTCGGTGATCTCAGAGGGGCCAGCCAGACTCAAGGCTCCTCCTCTGTGCTCTCCCAGCAGGGGAAGAGGGGACAGTTCTCCAGGGGACAACACACTCCAGCTGGAGCTAAAGGAGACAGCAATTTTGAACTGTGCTCAATTGTAGAGATGGGGGGAGGGGAAGAGTGGGAATGCCTCTGTGCCTTCTACCCTGGCCATCCCACTTGCATCAAGCCAGCATAGAGTGGGAGCTTTAAGGGGACAAGAGGCCGGGCCCCACAGCCAAGGGAGTAACAGGAAGGACCCTGCCCCCAGATCTCAACAGTGCTGCCCTCGAGCCAGAGAGGCAGGGCAGCTCCAACCTCCCCCACTACTCTGCAGAGCACTGCCTTTCAGGACTGTCAGCACAGACCTGCTGTAAAGGGAGTGCTGGGAGACAGGGCACAGTGCAGGTCTCACATGCTAGGATCACCTCCAATGCCAGCTGAGACACAGTTCTGAGAACTAGTTACTAACAGGCCAGTAAATGTGGGGGCTCCTGCCTCAAGCTTGGGGGAGAAGCAGGTCAGACACCTTAGTAACCCCAATTCCTTCTTCCCTCCACACCAGGGTCTCACCCTAGGACATACCACAAATGGAGGGGAATCAGAGTGCCCTCTTGAGCAGAATCAGGCATTCCCCCTAGGTAGAGACTGGGAATTCCAACAGACAGGCAGGCAGGGGACACCCCTCCCCAGGGAGCACATGGGGTTGCCACAGATGGGCTCCTCCTTTTAGCCCCACTCAACATCTCTTGGTGGGAGATGGGGAGGGAAGATGGCACAAAGGAGATGGCTGAGCTGCCTCAAAGCAGCCTTTGAGCTGAGACTGGGAGCCCGGCTCATGCAGACAGGAGGAGCAAGGAGTCAGGCTCCAAAGAGTGCCTTCTCCCAAGGCAACAGCCCCTGTGAACGGCCTGCCCGTCCCCTGCCCCAGCTGGTGGAACCCCTCGCAGCCAGAGCTGCTCCAGGTGGAAAAGCACGTAGGGGCCCTGGAATACTGCAGCAAGGCCTAGGCACCCCTGACAAAGGGAGTTCAGAGCCAACCAGGGCAGAGAGCGGGAAAGAGCTTTTTATCATTTACTTCAATGGGGGCACAGCCTCCCCAGGGAAGGGGTGGAAGCCCCATTGCTTGGGGCAGCAAACACAGGAGTCAACAAGGCACTAGGGAACAAATCCTGCCCTGGCCCCAGGAACAGAGTGCATGACCCAAGAGGGCTCTTCCCTCACGATTCCCTGGTGCAACTGCTCTGCAGCTGATGCAGGGTCAAGAGAGTAGCGAGCTCTGCACCTGGCATTGCTCTCCCCTACAGTGAAAGGTGCACTCCTCAAAGGGAAAAGGAGGCTGCCCACTCCATGACTGATCAAGGACCTCTAATGCCTGCTAGTCACTAACGGGGAAGTTTGGGAAGGAAGCTACAGAAAACCATCCCGAGGTGGAATGCCTGCCCAGGTGTTTCTGGCCCTCTTGGCACCCAAGACAGTATTTCCTGGCTACCCCACCACCTTAAACAATAAAATAATGCCACAGATGGAGGGAGAAGGGGGAGGGAGAGAGACAAACACTGCCACGGTCACAGTCACCTTCCCATCATGATTCCTCAATCCTGCCGCTCCACTGCAGGGCAGCTGCCAATGTCAGAGACGACTGCTGGGGCAGAAAGAGAGGACCACGGCCAGGCTAGCATTTAGCACTAAGGACCAACTGCAGAGCGAGAAGTCCTACCTCAGCCTGTACCGAGACCAGCTGCAAGGGTAAAGGTCTGTACCAATGACTGACATGCTCTGCTCGCTCTTAGAATCCATTGGCAATGACCTGGGCCAGGCGCACTCCTGTCCACAATCGAGGTGAATAAAGACTAAAGCAAAATGGCCATGAAGAATCACCTGCCAGCCAGCCCATCTGCTCCCCTCAGTGAGGGGTGGTCTGCTCGCCTGCCAGCCAGCCGGCCTTCTCCACCTGGTAATCACTTCTGGCATTGATTGGACAGAACAAACAATGTTCTCCTTTCGAGCAGAGGTTAGTGCTCGGTTGGCCCATCGTCCCGGGGCTGTGCTGGGAGCTCCACAGCAGAAGGCTGAGTCTCCTCCGGCATCCCAGTGGAGCTCAGCGGCAGCATGGGGACCTGGGAAGAGGAGAGAGAGTAATGGGATGGAGCAGACACTCCCAAACCCACAGTGTGTCTTTCCCTCCAAAACTACAGGCAACAGCACGGCTGCCTTCGACAGCCCCGCCCATTGAGGTCAAGCAGGGATGGGAACAAAGGACAGGAAGGGCCCTCCTGCATCACTCAGTTCAGACCCAGCTATTGCAGGCCACCCTGTCATATAATCCTGTTCGACTGATCAAGCTCCGTCGTAAAACTAGCTGGGCTGTTCGCCTCACTGCTCCGACTAAGAGGCTGTTCCAGAGCCTCCTTCCTCTGCTCATTAAACTCAGTTTGTTCATGGACAGTTTGTCCCTACTTGTTCCTGCCCCAACATTGTCCTGTAGCTTCAACACCCTTCTCTCTCCCTGCTGCTTCCCCCATGGCCAGCAATGGCTTCAGGCTCCTGCTTGCCTTTCTTCACCTGCAGGCCAAGGTTAGAGGGGTCGGGTGAAGAGTAGAAGAGGGAACTAACTCTAATTGCCCCTGCCTACCCCCCTCCTTCCAACGAGCCCAGCAGCCCCCTCAGCCACTGTTCTCTCTCGTGAGATTACACTCCCAGTTCAGGTTTGGCACCACCAAGTGCTGCTGCAAGGCAAGTGGTGGAGCCAGGTTAGAGAGGAGGAAAGGGGCCCAGGGAACCGGGAACGAGTGGATTACTCAGGCTTCCAACAGATACAGCTGCCCTGCAGAAGCAGGTGCTGCCATAACACCTTCACCCAGAGATGGAAACGTGGGGAGGAAAAAAGGCTCCAGAGCGAGTGATAAATCAGGCCAGGGTCCAGGCTTCTGGGCCCCCTGCTCACTACACCATGGCTTCCTTCTACTGCAGTGAGTGCCCAGTGCCAACACTGGCAGGGTGTGATTCCCAGGATAACAGCCCCCAGCTGACCACACCTGCCTTCAGGGTGCCATAAGAGAGTGCAAAGGAGCCCGGCTGCTTGGAAGCTTCTTTTTAGCCACCCTGCTCTCCTCCCATCACAGACACCCCCGCTGCCAGCATCATCTCTGCAGAAAGACTCCTTCCAGGAGGTCCCTCAGCTCAGGACTTAGCTTTACTCTAAGAACAGTTGCCTCACTCCCCCTATTGAAGGTTGTTCTCAGCCCCTTTCTTCCTCCTGGCTAGAGCTGGAGCTTATGGCTACCATCACCAGCAGGAGAGGAGTGCAGGGCATCTGGCCGCATGGAGGAAGAGGGTCACTTACTGCACTTTGACGTGTGGGGCTGCTGCTGCCCTCCTGAACGCTGCCCACTACCTCCGCACCAAGCGCCTGAGCAGCACTGGGCTCCTGAGTGCTGCTCTTCTCCGGCATGCTGGGCTCCTGAGTGCTGGGCCCCCGAGTGCTGCTCTCCCCCTGCGCACCGCTCTCCTCCTGCTGCAAGATGCCCCGTCTGTCCAGAACACTGCAAGGAACAAAGTGGGGAGGCTGAGGGCACAGCCCTGCCTCGCCCAAGGCAGGACCGGGGAGAAGGGGGGAGTGGAGGGCCTGAGGGCAGAGCCTGGCCTTGCCCAAGGCAATCCCTGCAGCTAGGACAGGAACAAGGCGGCTGCCAGGGGAAGGGGCGGCGAACGCCAGAGTCTCTGTTCTCGCTGCATGGCACACAGAAACAGAAGCTCCTCTGCTCCCCAACCAGCACCAGAGCCCCATGTGAAACAGCGCACCTAACTCCTGAGCAAAGGCCTGAAACCTCAAGATAAGGCTGGGATGCCAGAAGCAGAGGCCAGCTCCCCGGGACAAAGTCTCTTGCCAGGCCGACGGCCCTGGGGAGAGGAGCTGCCCCTTGGCTGAGGAAGGATGAAGTGCAGCACAAACTTGCCTCGCTACAGGCACATACAGAAGGCCCCCTCTCCCTCAGGTTTTGGGTACAGACACCAGCCCACTCTCTCCTAGAGGAAGCCACACATGGCTGAACAGCCCCCCACTGTGTAATGGGCTGGCAAGCCCAGGGCTTATGCCACAGACATCCGCATCCGTGACCCAGTGTGTCCCCCCCCCCAGCCCCACGTGCCAGGCAGGCCTGTGATTGCTCCCTAGCTCTTACCTGGGGGGCAGGGGCCCACACAGCACTTCACAGCAGTTCTTCACAATGTTCCCATGGCTATAGGGATTCTGCACCCGGTTCTTCCCAGTCCACGCCCCCTTAATCTGCAAGCAGAGAACATCCCAAAGGGATGGGGTGTGAGCTCCCTGCCAGACCAGGGCTCTCAAGCATTCAGCTCCACTGACTGATGCACCAGGGCACTGCACAGGTGCCCCTTGTTCATCGTGGTTACACGCCGCCTGGGCTCTGGCTGCCTCTCAGAGCAGGGCTTGGACCCTGTTATTTCCATTGCTGACACATGGAGACCATAAGCCCTAGCACGAACCTACCCCCCTGGGGACTGAAGAGTGGGGGCCCAGACTCCTTGTGCATCTAGTGGCTGGGCAGGGGCTGAAGAGAAGGGATTTGGGCCCTCCCCATTCATGAGCAGCAGGCCCAAGGAGGCCTCAGAATAAGCTTGGGTTGACCTAAACTGCATTTCTAGGGCTGTGGCAGCAGTGAACCCGTGGGCTGCCCTGGATGTATGCCCTCCCTCCACCCCCAGCCTATGCCTGGGGTTTGGCCTTGCTGCGTGCGAGGGGAATTCACCCAGTGATGAACTGATGAGAAGGGGGGGAGGGGAGAGGAGATGGCTCTGAAGAGAAGCTGGGGAGGGGCAAGCAGACAGACAGGAGAGAGTGGGGAACATCACTCACGTCTTCGTTGGTCGTCTGGTTCAGAGCCACCAGGAAGGTGTGGAATCCAGTTAACCCCACCACTGACCAGAGGGTGAAGAAACAGATAAGCACCTCCAGTACCGTGAGCAGCTGGTTAAGGATCCACAACCCCACGGCACAGCATCTATCTTCCACTGACCCTGCTCCATGACACTCTGTGTCGCTCCCCTCTGCTCCCCCTATAGACCTGCTCCTCTCCCACCCCCCAATTAAAAAGAAAGCCTCCAGAAAGCCCCTGGGAAGACGCTGCACACAAGGGCTGTGGCTGCTTTTCAGACACACACCTCCCTCCCTCCCTCACCAGGGTAGAGGGGTGGGAGAGGCAGGTACACTCCACGCAGCGGGGAAAGATATGTTCCAGGGGTCTCTTTCAACGTGTTCAGGAAGCCAATCTTCATGGACTCTGGGCAACACAAATGAGAAAGGTTAATGTACAGTGCTGCCCAGGAAGACAGGCCTCATGCCTCCTCCAATCTATTGATTTTCTGTGCTGATCTTGACCCAACTCCCCACCCCGACAACACAGCTCCCCACTCTGATTCCCCCGCCGGCAGGACTCACTGAGCGCCACGTAGACAATGTTGAAGGTGAAGATGTAGATGGTGAGGAGCGAGAGCGAGAGGATGAAGAGGTAGAAGTAGCGGTAGTTCCTCTTCCCCACGCAGTTCCCAACCCAGGGGCAGTGATGGTCAAAGCGCTCTGGGGGAGCAAGAGAAGGACGTCAGCACACCTGCAGTGTGGGGCGAGGCAAGGGCACCCAAGCCCTGCCAACACATCCCACCAGCACAGCTGGGAAGCCATAGTCCAAGCCCAAGGCAAGGGGCTTCCATTTCCTGTGCCTCCATCAGCACAAAGCGCTCTCAGGTTGTACCAAGCTAAGTCTCCAGGGGGAAGGATCCTGGGGGAAGAACACTTCTTAACCCACTCCTCTGCACAGAAAACACTCCCCCATGCTGCAGCCCTGGAAGAGGAAGGCCTCTAGTGTGGGGATACCTGGCCTTTTCCAGACCAACACCCCATGCCACAACTGAAGAGTTTCAGGACCCCCTCCATCTACCACAAAGACAGAGAGCATGGTCGATACACGGGCCTGAGCGTGGCCCCAGGTAGAGACCTCATCCTCCAACGAAACCAGGCAAAGGGGCTAGCAAAGCTCCTCCACTGAGCAGTGCGCTCCTGAAGCAGAGAGGTCACTTCTAGTTGGGTATTCAGCTCTATGGGAAGTGTACTGAGCACTGCTGTTCCTGCTCCCAGAGTGCACTGCTGTTTGTTTCCAGTAAAAGGGTACATCTTCACTACCCGCCGTATCAGCGGGTAGCAATCGATTTATCCGGGATCGATATATCCCGTCTCGTTAAGACGCGATATATCGATCCCTGAACACGCTCACCGTCGACTCCGGAACTCCACCAGAGCGAGCGGCGGTGGTAGCACAATCGACGGGGGAGCCGCGGCCATCGATCCCGCGCCGTGTGGACCCCAGGTAATTCGATCCAAGATACTTTGACTTCAGCTACGCTATTCGCGTAGCTGAAGTTGCGTATCTTGGATCGATCCCCGCCCCCGCCCCCCCCCAGTGTAGACCAGCCCTTAGATATAACCCACTCAGCCCCATTAACCTAGTGTCTATTTCAGTTACAAAAATCAGCAACTGCTCCCCTTCATCCTCTGAGCTTCCCACAGTGTGCAGATCACAGCTGTTGCAGATAAAAGGTGGAGGATATATTTATTAATTACACACACACACACACACACACTCTTAACTTTAAAAGAACATTATTAAGGTTGCAAAGTCAAACACTCACAAGTTAGGAAATGCCAGAATTAAGCTTGCCCGTGCAACCTTAATTTGCCTCCTGCATACCTATGTATTATGACAGTATTTAAATTCCATGATCATACTGTTTTTTTCCCCAAGAGAACAGCTGCTTCATTTTAAAGAGTCATTATTAAGGGCACAAGAGCAAACCATCTCAATGCATAGGAAAGATGGGAAGTATGTGGGGATGACCTTGGCTTAACCAGGAGATCTTCAACAACCTGAAACCCAAAAAAGAGTGATACAAGAAGTGGAAACTAAGTCAAATTATTAAGGATGAATATAAAAAAAAAGCATGTCGGGGCAAAATTAGAAAGGCCAAGACAAAAAACAAGATAAAACTAGGTAGGGACACAAAAGGTAACAAGAAAACATTTTACAAATATGTGAGAAGCAAGAGGAAGACCAAAGACAGGGCAGGCCCATTACTCAATGAGGAAAGAAAGACAGTAATGGCTTAAGCATTAAATGCCTTTTTTGTTTCAATTTTCACCAAAAAAGTTAGCAGTGACTGATGCACAGTGAACATCAGTGTAAATGGGGTAGGATCGAATCTACCTGGATTTCAGTAAGGCATTTGATACAGTTCCACAAGGGAAATAATTAGTTAAATTGGAGAAGATGGGGATTAATATGAGAACTGAAATGTGGACAAGGAATTGGTTAGTGGGGAGAATGCAACAGGTCATACTAAAAAGTGAACTGTCAGGCCAGAGGGAGGTTACTACTGGAGTTCCTCAGGGATTGGTCTTCAGACCGATCGTATTTAACATTTTTATTAATGGTCTTCACACAAAAAGTGGGAGTGTGCTAATAAAATCTGCAGATGAGACAAAGTTGGGAGGTGTTGCTAATAAAGAGGAGGACCAGAATGTCACACAAGAAGATTTAGACGACCTTGAAAACTGGAGTAATAGAAATGGGATGGAATTTAATAGTAAAAGGTCATGCACTTAGGGATTAAGAACAAGAATTTTTGTTACAAACTGGGGACTTATCAGTTGGAAGTGACAGAGGAGGAGGAAAAAGACATGGTATACTGGTTGATCACAGAATGACTATGAGTTGCCAGTGTGATGTGGCCATTGAAAAGGCTAATGCAGTCCTATGATGCATCAGGCGAGGTACTTCCATTAGAGGACAGGGATGTGTTAGTACCGTTATACAAGGCACTGGTGAGACTTCATCTGGAATACTGTTTGCAATTCTGGTCTCCCATGATTAAGATGAATTCAAACTGGAACAAGTTCAGAAAAGGGCTACCAAGATGATCCGAGGAATGGAGAACCTACCTTATGAGAGGAGACTCAAAGAGCTTGGCTTGTTTACCCTAACCAAAAGAAGGCTGAGGGGAGATATGATTGCTCTCTACAAATACATCAGAGGAATATATACCATGGAGGGAGAGGCATTAAGTGCCAATGTGGACACAAGAACAAATGGATATAAACTGGCCATCAACAAGTTTAGGCTTGAAATTAGACGAAGGTTTCTAACCATCAGAGGAGTGAAGTTCTGCAACAGCCTTCCAAGGGGAGCAAAAAAACCCTAACTGGCTTCAGGACTGAGCATGATAAGTTTATGGAGGGGATGGTAGGACTAGACTACTTACAATGGCATGTAGCCCATCTGCGACTGCCAGGAGCAAATATCTCCAATGGCTAGTGATGGATGCTAGATGGGGTGGGCTGAGTTACTGCAGAGAATTCTTTCCCAGGTGTCTGGCTGGTGAGTCTTGCCCACATGCTCAGGGTCTAACTGATTTCCATATTTGGGGTTGGGAAGGAATTCCCCCTGGGGGCTTTTCATCTTCCTTTGCAGCATGACTCAGGGGTCACTTGCAGCTTTAAACTAGTGTAAATGGTGGATTCTCTGTAACTTGAAGTCTTTAAATAAAGGTTTGAGGACTTCAGTAACTCAGCCAGAGGTTCTGGGTCTATTACAGGAGTGGGTGGGTGAGGTTCTGTGGCCTGCGATGTGCACGAGGTCAGACTATATGAGCATGATGGTCCCTTTCAGCCTTCAAGTCTATGAATCTATGAGACTTTATGCATAATCTTTGTAAATAAACAAGATTTTCCCTCCTAGTGGGAAAAACCCACAGGGCCCCAAAGTTTGACTAGCCACTCCGGTCAAAAGGGGGTAACAATACAAAGCGTAGTGCTAAATACTTGGAAAAAATCAGGCCCTAGAGGCCTCAAATTGGGTACCCAAAATTAGTGGACACCTTTGACCTTAATCTTTCTGTGCCTCAGCCTCATCTGTAAAATGAGGATAATCCCACCCCTTCACTTCATGGGGTGTGGGGAAGTCAAACCAGTGGTTGTGAAACACTCCGATATTGTAGTGATGAGTGCTACAGAAAAGCCCCCACAAAAATTAGTAAGTCTGTCTCCAAAGCAGAGTTTGAACAGCATGCAGTAAAAAAGACAGGGGACATTCATTGAGCAATGAGAAAAACTACTGAATAGCTGCCCATTAAGCGAGCACCATCCATCCTGTGCACTGAATGAGGCAGGGATCCTGCACCCAAAATAGTATTAAAAACTACCATAATGCATGCACACAGCTGACCTTAATTGTGGCATTTCCTATCTTTCAACTGCTTGACCTTGCAACCTTAATGTTCTTTTAACAGAAGTTGTGTGTATAATTTCCTAGGTTTTTAAAAAAGCAATCTGAAAATAAGTTCCATCATATTGATACCTACATGGGTTTTCAGCAGGGTTGGAACCTTTAGTTCCACCCCCCAGACCTCTGCTGCTTGAGCTAATGGAGTAATCGATAGCAATAGTAGGTTGTTATTCTGTATTTGGCCCACCACTAGATGGGGAAGAAAACAAACAAGCACTTTGCCAGTGAGTTTCACAGATATTTTCTGACAGCAGCAGAATGGTGAGACTCAGGAATGTTGGGTTCTACTACAGACACAGGAGGAGAGCGCACTCTAGTGGGCATGGAGTCTTCTGCCCACTCCCCACAAGCTTGCCACCTTCTTCCCTGTCCCCCGCAACCTGTCTCTGTCACGGTCCTGTCTCTTCCCCATCCCTGGCACCTCGTTCCAGTCCCATTCTCCACTCCTCAGGCTTCTCAGCCGAGTCCCAGTCTCCTTGCCCAGCCACCAGTCCCATTTCCCCTTCCTGCTCCTCATCTGATCTGTTCCCCCCCCCCCCCCCCGACATACACACACAAAATAGCTCCCAGTCCTAGCCTCCGTCACTGGGCTCCACATCCAATCTCAAATTCAAAACTGATAGAAGGAAATACTTTATGCAACACAAACTGTGGAACTCATTGCCACAAAAAGTTGTTGGCCAAGAATTTAGCAAGACTCAAAGAGGGACTGAACAATTACATGGATAACAAGAATATCCAGAGTTAGAATAGTTAATGCTAAAAAAAAAATGTATTGGAAGGTAGATAAAGCCTCCAGCTTCAGATTTTAAACCAATCTCTGACTATTTGGGATTAGAATGAGACCTTCATAGGGAGCAGATTATCCCCCATCTGCTATTGTGTGGTTTTCCTTCAAAGCAGCTGGGATTGGCCACGGGATTGGCCACTAGTGGAGACAGGATTTACAGGGCTAAATATACCCTCGCTCTGATCCCATCTGGCAGTTCCTATGTCCCAGATGCTAACATGTGAGGCATGAGTGCTGGATTGAGGTCTCCCCCATGGCAAGGGCACTGTGCTCTCTTAACTCACCCACACAATTGTCGCAGATGCTGCAGTGCGAGGCACGGGGGGGGCGGAATATCTTGCACGTATAACAGTACTTCAGCTTCACTATCTGGTTGTTGATCTGGAAGTTTTTGATACGCGGGGGCGGGCGCTGACCCTGAGGCACAGTTCCATTGGTGGCCTCTGAAAGCAAAAGCCAATCAGACACCAGAATTGTTAATCCAAGTCCACTGCATTTCAACACTAACTGCTTGTTCCATCTCATTAACACCAAGACCAGGAGAGCCTGCAATGCCCAGAGCCATCGGCAGCAGCTCTGTTCACAGCTCTAAGAACTTGGGGCCAGGTGAAGAGATGCCAAGGACTCTGCTGAGTGAAGGAACAGTGGCAAACCATTGCTAGGATGTACCTGCGCCTGACATCACCTTCCAGGAAGAGAGAGAACGACCCAGATTTGATCTCCCTGCTCCCATTCCCAATCATGGGAGTGAGTGGGATGTTGGGGAGGGAGAGGGGAATTCCCTGGGCAAACCCAGCACAGCAGGAGAGAGAACGCATGTGAGCTGATGGATAGGTACTTCGGGGATGGGGGGGGGCGGGGGGCTTCCAGGGCTGAGAGACATGTAGGGCACCACAGCCACTCTCCAGGCACACTCACTCCTCTCATAGAGTCAGTAGGGAAGATATGCCCCCCAGTAAACTTCCCACACCAACCCAGGCTCTAGCGCACTCACACTCCTTCACAAAGGCCTCGGGGAAGGTACTCTGGCATAGATTCTGTTGACACTCACCAATCTCCATTTCAATGAAGGCTGCCTCATCAGGCAGGGCTCTGGGGATCACACCAGGATCACTGAAACTTGTCCGCAGGAGCATGGCCATCGCGAACAGGAAAAGAACTACTGCAAAGACAGGGATGGCTGGAGACAGCTGAACTGCCAGGTAGCGACACCTACAGAGGGAGAGAAGCAAGGAGGTGCTGAATCAAACCAAACAGCCTGGACAAAACTCTCTCTTCAAAGCCTGGGAAGGTCTCAGAGCCCAGACGCAGCCATGTAGTAGTTCTCCAATGGATCACTGTGAGGATCACATCTGGAGAGACTGCCCGGTGTCCATCTCCCATCCCAGTCACCAGGGCATAACACTTTTGGGGCAGCTACAGTATAACCAGGGAAGTGTGATAACGTATTCTTAGGCCTGGTCTACACTAGGAGTTTATGTCGAATTTAGCACCGTTACATTGAATTAACTCTGCACCCGTCCACACCACGAAGCTATTTAGTTCGACATAGAGGTCTCTTAAATTCAACTTCTGTACTCCTCCCCAACGAGGGGAGTAGCGCTAAATTCGACATGGCCATGTCGAATTAGGCTAGGTGTGGATAGAAATCGACGCTAATAGCTCCGGGAGCTATCCCACAGTGCACCACTCTGTTGACGCTCTGGACAGCAGTCCGAGCTCGGATGCTCTGACCAGCCACACAGGAAAAGCCCCGGGAAAATTTGAATTCCTTTTCCTGTCTGGCCAGTTTGAATCTCATTTCCTGTTTGGACATCGTGGCAAGCTCAGCAGCACTGGCAACGATGCAGAGCTCTCCAGCAGAGATGGCCATGCAATCTCAGAATAGAAAGAGGGCCCCAGCATGGACTGATCGGGAAGTCTTGGATCTGATCGCTGTATGGGGCGATGAGTCCGTGCTTTCTGAGCTGCGATCGAAAAGACGGAATGCAAAGATCTACGAGAAGATCTCTAAAGCCATGGCAGAGAGAGGATACAGCCGGGATGCAACGCAGTGCCGCGTGAAAATCAAGGAGCTGAGACAAGGCTACCAGAAGACCAAAGAGGCAAACGGACGCTCCGGATCCCAGCCCCAGACATCCCGTTTCTACGAGGCACTGCATTCCATCCTAGGTGCGGCCGCCACCACTACCCCACCACTGACCGTGGACTCTGAGGATGGGATATTGTCGACAGCTGCTTCCTCGGACATGTTAGCGGACGGGGAAGATGAGGAAGGAGATGAGGAGGACGAGGCAGTCGACAGCACTTACAACGCTGATTTCCCCGACAGCCAGGATCTCTTCATCACCCTTACAGAGATCCCCTACCAACCGTCCCCAGGCGTTAACCCGGACACAGAATCAGGGGAAGGATCAGTCAGTAAGTGTTTTAAACATGTAAACATTTATTTTTAACAGAACAGGAATATTAACAATATTAACAATGGGTTTTGCATGATTACTTTGCCCTAGGCGCTTAACGTTTCAGGCCTTGGCAGTGCAACTACTGAAAAAAAATCTAACAATGTCCGGTTTAGCATGATTGTTCTGCCCTAGCCGCTCTACTGTTT
Source organism: Emys orbicularis (assembly GCF_028017835.1). NCBI lineage: Eukaryota > Metazoa > Chordata > Testudines > Emydidae > Emys > Emys orbicularis. The sequence goes on along the minus strand of NC_088691.1, from coordinate 43,638,639 downwards.
AGTCCCTGCCAGTGCAGCTACAGTAAAATCCGGTCTATATGTCCGGGGATAGAGCTGAAATCCTCCAGGGACATCTCCACGAAGCTCTCCTGGAGGTAACTGGAAAGCCTTTGCATCAGGTTCCTGGGGAGAGCGGCCTTATTGGGTCCTCCGTAGTAGGAAACGTTTCCGCGCCAGGAGACAAGCAAGTACTCCGGGATCATTGCCTTGCAGAGCATGGCGGCATACGGCCCTGGTCTTTGCAGGCTTTCCCGAAGCATCCTTTCTTTCTCCGTCTCTGAAATCCTCATCAGAGTGATGTCGCTCATGGTGACCTGCTTTGAATTAGGTAGGGGAATGTTAGTATTGGGATTGCTTGCCTGTTCCTTTACAGAACTGTAACCGGCGGTTTACAGCCACGCGGTGGAGGCGGGAGAGGGGCAGCATACAGGGATCTTTCCCTGGGACAGCCGCGAGGGGGTGGGACAGGGGCAGAGTTCATGCTTGCCGGATTGCTGGCAGCAGGGACTGGCATGGCTTTGAACGTGAAAGGAGGCCAGTGCTATTATTAAAGTTTTAAGCAGCCACAAGTCTACGGCTTACCATGTCGGCCTGCTACACAAATTCCGGTGTCCTGCCCCGCTTCTCTGATCTGCACTGCAAGACCCCAGGCACTGAATGCGAAGGCCGAAAATTCGACCTTGTCCTGAGTGTGCATGTGATAGGTGCTGTGCATGGTCTTGTTCACAGAGAAAGACTATGTTCTTTGTTCACAACTAAATTTATCTTTCTGAGGAATTCACTCCCTTTTTCCCATCCCACAGCTGCGACTGTCTCCCGACCTAGCCTGGCATCACACTCCCAGAGGCTAGCGCAGATTAGGCGTAGGAAGAAGAGGACACTGGAGGACATGTTCTCGGAACTTATGGGCTGCTCCCGAGCCCAGGCAGCCCAGCAGACCCAGTGGAGGGAGAACTTGTCCCAAATGCACCGATCACACATGGAACGGGAGAAGAGGTGGCTGCAGGAAGACCAGCAGGCGACTCAAACGCTGCTTGGACTAATGAGGGAGCAAACGGACACGCTCCGGCGCCTTGTGGATGTTCTGCAGGACCGGAGGCAGGAGGACAGAGCCCCGCTGCAGTCTATCTCTAACCGCCCTCCCCCGCCACAAAGTCCCATACCCCCCTCACCCAAAGTCCCAAGAAGGAGGTGCGGCAGAGTCCGTGAAAACTCTCACTCCACCCCTGCAGACTGCTCAAGTACCAGAAGGCTCTCATTCCCCAAAATTTGATAAGTCCTTTCCTTCCCACCTCACCCAAGCCCCCGTCCAAGTTTCATCCCCCAGTTTCATGTGTAGTTGCTAATAAAAAAGATGTTTCTGTTAATTACTGTTTCCATCATGTTCTTTTAGAGGAGAGTCTGTCTGAAGGGGGGGAAGGGGGTTGGTAATTGGACAGGACAGTCACCTTTACCAGGGTATAGAGGCGGGGGCAGGTTCAGCAGCAGGGCACACACACATTGCAGTCACTAGTTACCCTGGTCAGTCTGGGAGGTGGTTTTCATGTTATGTGTGTGGGGGGTGGGCTATGTGACTTTGTGGAGGGGGAGGGCGGTTAGAGATCTTATGCAGCGGTCCTTATCCTGGATCACAGAGCCACGCAGCAGGGGATCTGTAACCGTCCTCCCCCTGCCACAAAGTCACATAGCCCCCCCACACACAGAGTCCCAAACAGGAGGGGTGGCAGGCTCCGTTGAAACAACCAGTCCACCAGTGCGGAGCCTGTCATTCCTGGAGTTTAGAAGCGTCCTTTGCATCACTACACTACACCCGCTCCCCACCACAGTCTGCGTCCCAGGTTCAACACTTTACCGAGAAAACAGTAATAAAGAAAACGGTGTTCATTAACAAAATTGAAGTGATTTTATTTTTAAACGTGCGTTGGAAGGGGGGGAACGGGGTGAACGGGGTATGTAACAGGACAGGATAGTGAACATTTACTGGGTAAAGAAACGGGGGCAGGTTCAGCTTCTGAATAAACAAACTTAATAGTCACAGGTTACCCTGCTCACTCAGGAACCTAGCTTTCAAAGCCTCCCGGATGCACAGCGCGTCCTGCTGGGCTCTTCTAATCGCACGGCTGTCTGGCTGGGCGTAATCAGCAGCCAGGCTATTTGCCTCAACCTCCCACCCCGCCATAAAGGTCTCCCCCTTGCTCTCACAGAGATTGTGGAGCACACAGCAAGCTGCAATAACAATGGGGATATTGGTTTCGCTGAGATCACAGCGAGTCAGTAAGGTTCTCCATCTCCCCTTGAGACGTCCAAAAGCACACTCCACCACCATTCTGCACTTGCTCAGCCGGTAGTTGAAGAGTTCTTTTTCAGTGTCCAGGGCGCCAGTATAGGGCTTCATGAGCCAGGGCATTAGCGGGTAGGCTGGGTCCCCGAGGATGACTATAGGCATCTCCACATCCCCAACAGTTATTTTGTGGTCCGGGAAGTAAATACCTTCCTGCAGCCGTCTAAACAGACCAGAGTTCCTGAAAACACGAGCGTCATGAACCTTGCCCGGCCATCCGACATCGATGTTTGTAAAACGTCCCCTATGGTCCACCAGTGCTTGCAGCACCATTGAAAAGTAGCCCTTTCGGTTAATGTACTGGCTGGCCTGGTGGGCCGGTCCCAGGATAGGGATGTGAGTTCCATCTATAGCCCCACCGCAGTTTGGGAATCCCATCGCGGCGAAGCCATCTATGATGACCTCCACGTTTCCCAGGGTCACTACCTTTGAGAGCAGTAGCTCAACGATTGCGTTGGCTACTTGCATGACAACAACCCCCACGGTAGATTTGCCCACGCCAAAGTGGTTCGTTACTGACCGGTAGCTGTCCGGCGTTGCAAGCTTCCAGAGGGCTATGGCCACTCGCTTCTGGACAGTCAGGGCTGCTCACATCCGGGTGTCATTGCGCTTCAGGGCAGGGGACAGCAACTCACAAAGTTCCATGAAAGTCCCCTTCCGCATGCGAAAGTTTCGCAGCCACTGTGATTCATCCCAGACCTGCAGCACTATGCGGTCCCACCAGTCCGTGCTTGTTTCCCGGGCCCCAAATCACCGTTCCACAGCATCAACATGACCCATTGCCACCATGATGTCCTCGGCGCGGGGTCCCGTGCTTTGTGACAGGTCTGTGCCACTCTCAGACTTCAGGTCCTCACCGCGCTGCCGTAGCCTCCTCGCCCGATTTCTCAGCATCTGCCTCTGGGAAAGGTGGATGATAAGGTGCGAGGTGTTGACAACAGCCATAACTGCAGCGATGGTCGCAGCGGGCTCCATGCTCACAGTGCTGTGGCGTCCGCGCTGTCACTGACCAGAAAAGTGCGCAAACTGATTTCCCGCCGGCGCTTTCAGGGAGGGAGGGAGGGAGTGATGGTTGGATGACGACAGTTACCCAAAAGCACCCTCGACACATTTTTTTACCCAGAAGGCATTGGCGGCTCAACCCAGAATTCCAATGGGCAGCGGGGACTGCGGGAACTGTGGGATAGCTGCCCACAGTGCACCGCTTCCAATGTCGACGCTTGCCCCATTAGTGTGGACTCACTAAGTCGAATTACTGTCCTTAGTGTGGACACACACGTTCGACTTTGTAATATCGATTCCACATATTCGATTTAAGTAAAATCGAACTACTCTCGTAGTGTAGACATACCCTTAGTCAGTTTTAATGCAGTAAATACTTCCATCTCCCATCTCTTCTCTCAGCTGGAACCAAGGACAACCAGAACCCTGTGAGCAGCCAGCTCCTTACCAATCAACCTGGGAATTTCTCCTGTGAAGGAGTGCAATGCACTCAGAAGGCACTGGCTGTCCAGAAAGAATATGACTAAAACGATAGAAATATTAAAGAGAACCCTTCCTAGAGCCCTGTTCCTTTAAGAGGTGGGTGGAACAGTGGAGCCCAAAAGTTTCAGGACAGAATGGGCAAGGTTGGAGGCGATTGGCTTCACTGAACTCTCCTGCTTACCACCCAGAGTTTACTCCAAAGCTTGAAAAGTAACTCCAATAATATTCCCAAGCCCTGCACTCGTTATCGGGGGAGTCACTTACAAAGGAATTCGTTAGGGCTGTTGCTGCACAACAGGGCCTTCTGCTCCCCCTGTACCCTTTTGAGACATGGGACATCAGGCTCCACACTCAAACAAGTGAAAAGCAGGAAAGACTCTGTTCACATCTCCTTACATACACCCCTGCCCCCCCCAGATTGTAATTTCTTGTCAAACACACAAGCCACAAGCTTACGAAAACCAGCAGTGGCACAGTTAAGGTTGTGAAGTATGTGGAGTAACACCTTAATTCTCCCCCTTGTTGGGATGCCACCACCTGTTACTGGGTTTTGGAGTGGGCAATGTCTGCCTAAGCTGCAGGAAACTAAGGCTTTGTCTACATGAAAATTGGCACCAGAGTCATGCCATCAGTTTAGTTACATCAGTGCAAGCTCCCCATGTAGACAGGCTATACTGGAACAAAGCAGGATTTAGGCAAGTGTAGCTGCCCAGTAATGATGCAGTTACTCTGCTGCAAATTCTCTCAATGTAGACATGGCCTAATTGTAGGACACCCCCCCCCCCCCCACGCGCACACACACGTTAGCCTCTTTATTTAGGATTATGCAGCTGGAAACCAAGGAGAAGCTGTTCACTGCATCCAGGGTCATATCCAGTAGCTGGCTGCAAGTACTTCCTGTATCAATGCTGCTGCACAGGCCACACTGAAGATCCAGCTGGACTGTGTGAATAGGAGTCTGGTTTGTCATTGCGTTGGGTACAGCGGAAATAACATTTGTTTCTGGTTAGAGTGGGATAAGGTACTATGATGCCCCCAGTTCCTATTGCCATCTCTAGGGGTGCCAAGAAAGAGACTTGTGTGCACCCAACGCATCAAAATGGCGTAAGTCTCATGGAGGGTTGGTTCTTTTTAGCCTCCTAAGCAGGAGTGCAAGTAGGGTGGTACGCTCCAGTACGCAGTACGGGCAAGAAATTTTTAGCACGTACAGGGCTAGGGAGGGCATTCATTCTTTATATGGCTTTACCAGCACAATACATATGCTAACAAACTTAAACAAACCCTTTGTTTAAGTTTGTTAGCATATGTATTGTGCTGTTAAATTGGTCAAGAATCCTCAAGAGGACAGGGGTGTGGGAGATGGAAGGTGTTTAAACAGTGTTTTTGATTCTGTTTCTCCCCATTGGTCTGAATTATCCATGACATCCATACTGCATCGCATCAAGTCCAGATCATTAGAGAAATGCCTCTGCCTGCACTGACCAGAGGATGTTTGAATTCTGATGTCAGCTCAGTTCTGCAGCCTGACAGGAATCAGGTGTTGTCCCCAGTGTACAAAAGAATTCTTCTTTGCAGCCAAACTAGTCTAACATGCATTTTGTTAACGAACTGGAGCAGCAAAACAAAGAAAACAAATGCCTCATTTTCCAGCTTTGTGGGTGAGAGAACTATAAGTGAAGATTATAATGCCGGACACTGATGGCCTTAAATCAGCTTCCTCAGGAATCTGCGAAGAACTTTGCTGAAAACACATTCCTCATCTTAGCAACAGAGCTAAGACTTATCACACATCTGCCCACCTTTATTAGAATGAAGCTCCTTCTGATCTGACAGCTCAGGCATTGTCAGTTTCGTCCAGAACCATTTACAAACTTGGAACCTAATCCTGTAACCCCTTAATCATTTGATCAATCCCATTGAAGACAATGGGACTATTTGCATGACTATGGACCACTTTTGTGGACTGGTAAGAGTTTCAGGAGTCTGTTCTGTTCCTATAAAGGAAGTTGAATCTCCCATTGAAATGCAATGTTTGGGTACAATACCATAAAGCAGTTTAGGATATAGTTCTACTTAAAATTTGTCTTTTAAGAAGTCATACATATGCTGAAATGGCTCCTCACCCAACTCCCATATTCCATATAAACAGACCAAATACTACATATTTGGGGGAAAGTGAGTAGTTAAGCATGTTGATGTTTGTATATACAAAGGGTGTGTGTCGGAGGGGACGGGGAGAGAGTGGGGGGCCCCGGGCTGGGGGCAGGGCAGGGAGGAGTCACATGGAGGGTCACGTGGGGAGGTCACGTGCCCCCCCTTGTGTCCCTCCCATGAGGGCAGTACCGGCAAGAAATGATTTCTACTTGCAGCACTGCTCCTAAGGCTCAGAAGGGCTGGTGAGTCCCTAATGAGTGCAAGGCTGGAGGGTTGGGGTGGCCCCCAAAGGCTCACAAAAGGGGCCAATGATCTAACTAGGTACTTATATGGCCCCCCTCAGCACAGTATCGGAGTGCTTCACAAATATTAGTGAACTTACATCACTTGTGAGGTGGAACATATGATCCATTTTTACAGATGGGGAAACTGAGGCACTGAATAAATAAGGAAAAATTAGCGGCCACCTCCATGTATTCTAGTGTCAGTGACCTCACACCATACCATAGGAAGCCTGTGGCAGGAGTCAGTACAGAACCTAGCTCTGAATCCTAGCCCAATGCCTTGACCATCCTTTTTCTTCCTGCAGTTCCTCTCTTTCCCTACACACAAATGTCATCACATGCAACTCTTTGTTAGGCAGTCTCACCTGTGTGTCTCAGAGTGCTTTGCAGACGCAGGAGTAGCCCATTTGTAGCAGCTTAGGTGAACACACACATTTGGCCTAAGCAATGCTGCCTCTCCAAAAGCTAAGCGGACAATAGTTTGTTCTGATATGAGGGACCTGGGCTCTATTTGTAGCTCTGCCTGAAGGGATACTGTGGCACCTGTGTCAAGCCCCTGACCTAGTAATGTTAAGGTTGATCTGACTTTTGGGGGAAGACTTTAAATAGAAGTTTCATTGCAACTTTAACTGAACTGGCAATATGGAAATTATTTGATATGGAACCACAATGTTCCCGACATGGTTTGACAGCAGGATTTGACACGGACGTTCAGATCTACACCACAGCCTCTCTTACCACTTGGGCTAAATCAGGGGTTCTCAAACTGGGGGTCGGGACCCCTCAGAGGGTCGCGAGGTTATTACACGAGGGGTCGCGAGCTGTCAACCTCCACCCCAAACCTCGCTTTGCCTTCAGCATTTATAATGGTGTTTAATATATAAAAAAGTGTTTTTAATTTATAAGGGGGGGGGTCGCACTCAGAGACTTGCTATGTGAAAGGGGTCACCAGTAAAAAAAAGTTTGAGAGCCACTGGGCTAAATGTACTTTGCAAGTGCATTACATAACTATTTGCTAGACCGCAGTAGAAGGTTGAGATTCCAGACCCCTGCACCTGGCTTTGGAAGGAAAGGGTGGTCTGCTGGTTACAGACAGACTAGCCAAGCACAGATTTGGCACATTCAGTCCAAAAGGCAGTGTGGCTGAGTGAGTGTCTTCAGTCTGCCGCACTAGACCTGGGTCCTTGCGCCAAACCAATTACATTGAGCATGCCTGAACAGAGGGGCCATCAGGGTTTGTAGTCTTGAAAGTTTCACACCAACTAGATGGGTCAAGGGGATAAGCAGCAGTCTTTCGAACCTGACCCACACAGCCAGTGTCAATTCAAGCCCCAAGTTGGGCAAAAGGCTCGAGGACATATTACTAAAAACTCTCTGGTGGCAAGGTTTTTTTTTGTTTGTTTTTTGGGGCATGTAATCAAAGTGTTTTTGTGAAAAGAATTAAACGTGAATGCTTGCTGGGAAGGGAGTGACATTTTAGGGGGCAGAGGAGTGGGAGGGAATGGGGTGAGAGGCAATGTGGCTGCAATGAGGAGAATAAATAAGGACAGGTAAGTAAGGGAGGTAAAGGGTTGGGGAGGGACAAGGGAAGGGGACAAGAGAGTGAGTGGCAGGGGAACTGGGGGAGAATAGGGGCAAGGGGTGCCACAGCCCCACATTCTCTACAGTGTGCATGCCAAAATCTGGGGGGGTCCTAAGCCTTCGTGTATATGCCAGGATCTGGGGTGGCCCTGCCCATCTATGAGTTCTGACCCACTCCATTGCCCACCCTTCATGTGTGCTGGTTCTGGAGGGACTTTGCCTTTCTGGACTGGTCTGAACTCTCTCCGTGCCCACATGTGAGCTGGGGTCTGGGGAAGCCCTACCCTACTGGGTGGGGAGCTGAAGCCAGGCATATCTGGAGCATGCACAAGCACAGGGTTTCTCAACCTGTGAGTTGGGACCCATAATTGCGTCACCAGAATGTTTCAAAGGGTGTCCCATGGGGCTGGCTGGGTTCGCCTCCCTGCTCCAGACACTGCAGCCTCTGGGGTCCTAGCACCACTCAGGTTTCGCCCTGCCTCCATGACGACAGGAGTCCGCGTAGGACTGCAATCCCATGGGCCAGGTCACAACTCCACTCTCACAAATTTGGTCCACTTGGTGGGAGCGGGGGGGAGGACCTAGCAATGCAGCAACCATGGAGGTTGCGACACCCAGAGCGGAGACACAAGCCCAGCCAGGAGCTGCCAATGTGGGGTGAGTGCCGGGCAGGACCAGAGCGAAACTACTCCAGGACCTTCACCCCCAGGCTATTTACTGGGTCAAGACAAGCCGTAAACATTTACAAATGGGTCCTGACCCCTAAAAGTTTGAGAATCACTGCTGGGGTGAGGAGCTGAGAATGGAGCAGTTCACACATCTCAGAGCTATTGTTTCAGGCTATAGGGAGTGTTCTCATTCAGCTGAGACCATCACATTTAGGTGAATGGGCCATTTCACACCTCTGAGCCTCCCATGCTTTCAGGATTATCCTGGGCTGGGGCTTTGACTATAGCAAAGCAGTTGCTGATACATTTCATAAATATTATAGCAGAACAGCCTCTCTGCTTCAGTTAAGACTGTGGGATTTTTCTGTTTAAAGGACAATTTTTCTAAGTGTTCTAAAATCTGCATGCTTACCTGGCTAGTCTTTAAATTTGCTGTGCTTTGTGGTGGTGCAGGGTAGGCTTAGTGAGCCAAATCGGAGGTCATTTGGGCAAGAGGTTCCTATGATACAGGCTCCCCTCCCAAACCTGCACCCCCCAAAACTAGCTTTTTTTGAAGTTCACAGATTCCACCAATCTTTTTGTGCACACATAGCTTCTAAAATGCTAATAGCTTAATGGGCTGGGAAGGAGAGGGTGAACTGGATGAGAGACACACAGTCTTCTCTCACATGCTTAAAAGTTACTGTAACCACCAGTAATGAAACTGTCAAGTTCTTGGGACACACACACCATGCCTGAGATTTCCCACAGACTCGGTTATCAACTACACACTCAAAAAGAACAACCACTATCCCCATCCCACTACAGCTAGGGCTTGATATCTACAATTAAAAGCTAGGCTGAGATAGCTACATTGGGCAGGGGTAGGACACACCACACCCCTGGCCGTGACACACAAAGTCTATGCCAGAGGCTAGGTCTGCATAGCTGCTTCCATCAACCTAGATAACTTCATTCAACACTGTTGGAAAAACCCCTTCCAGCAGTATAGGCTGCATCTATGCCAGAGGTGGGCAAACTACGGCCCGCGGGACCATCCCTGAGCTCCCGGCCGCGGAGGCTAGCCCCCGGCGCCTCCCCTGCTGTCCCCTCTCCCCCGCAGCCTCAGCGCGCCGCACCGACAGCGCTCTGGCCCGCCGCTCCTGTTGGGCAGCATGGGTGGCGTGGCTGGCTCTGGCCGGGCTGCAAGTTCCTGCTGCTCTGAGCAGCATAGTAAGGGAGCGGGAAGTTGGATAAGGGGCAGGGGGTCCTGGGGGCAGTCAGGGGACAGGGAGCGGGGGAGGGGGGGTTGGATAGGGGGTGGGGTCCTGGGGGGCCGTTAGGGGTGGGGGAGTCCCAGGAGAGGGCAGTCAGGGAACAAGGAGCAGAGGGGGTTGGATGGGTCGGGGGTTCTGAGGGGGGTAGTCGGGGGTGGGAAGTGGGAGGGGCGGATAGGGGGCAGGGTCCAGGCTGTTTAGGGAGGCACAGCCTTCCCTACCCGGCCCTCCATAGCGTTTCACAATGCCGATGTGGCCCTCGAGCCAAAAAGTTTGCCCACCCCTGATCTATGCTAAGGGATTAGGGCAGCATAGCAATGTCAGTATAGTCTCCGTAGTATAGCCATACACCTGCAGGATTGGGGGGCACTTAAGAAACACATAGCAGCAGTGTGACTTAGCAGAGAGAACACTGAACTGGGACTACTAAAACCTGGGCTCTATTCCCAGCTTTGACACGGATTGTCAGGAAGCAGGGCCTGCAGCAGAGCCAGTCACCAGGGAACTCTAAGAGGACAGCTGGCCTGTAGAAGGCTGACTGATTGGTGGAAAGAGTCAGACGACCAGATCTTAAACCCAGCAGCAACAGCTCAAAGCATTCTTCCACAACTGCAAAAGCTCCTGTGCCAGCTTGTTCCCAGTCCAGCTCCTGCCTAGTTCCAGCCTTGTTCCTGCCCCACTCCAGGTAACCTGGCTCTGACATCTGGCATCCATCGGTGATCAGGCACAGTATACTTTGACTCCCCGTCTTGCTGACAATCCTGTTTGCCAAGAGCCGAGCTGGGACCAGCAACCCTTTGCAGCTTACACAATCCTCCAGAGACACAAAGACAATCCAAAGGGGCCCCCAGAAACCCTGTTAAATATCAACATTATGTTGACAGGTTTGACCAAAAAAAAAAAAAAAAAGCTGACACCCTACCACCCCATTGCAGCTACATCTACCCCATTGACCTCTAGCCAGGAGCAGAGGTTTCCTGGGGCGCATTCACTCCATCTCCAAACTCAAACTTAGCTGAATGACATCCTCATTTTCTCCGAATCTCCACAATCATCATGTTTGCACAGTCTTGGAGAGACTTTGCCAAAACCATACCTATGTGAAGCTTAAGAAATACAAGTCTGATAAGGACATGGCGAAATTCATGGGCTATCTCATCATGCCTGAGGGACTCACCATGGACCCGCATAAGGTGGCTGCAATATCTGACTGTGCCTCATCCAAGGGTGTACACGGGGTGCAGCAATTCCTGGGATTTGCCAGTTTCTACAGGCGAGTCTCTAGCCTGGTTGCACCCATAATGACACCCCCGCAAAAGGGGAACCAGTTCACCCGGTCCACAGTATCTCAGTCAGCCTTTGATTGGCTGAAGAGGATGTTCACCTCAGCATCCATCCTGATTCTCCCAGATCCCACTAAACCATTTAGGATCGAAGCAGAAGCCTCAAATTTTGCCATTGGTGCAGTTTTATCTATCATGGGGGCCCCCACAACCAACTCCACCCCTGAGCCTTTTATTCTTGGAAAGCTAATTCCAGGAGGAAAAAAATTATGATATTTGGGACCAGGAGCTACTGGTTATCAAAGTGGCTTTCAAGGAGTGGAGTTACCTACTAGAGGGAGCCCAATTCCCAGTCCAAACTCCTGACAGCTCACAAGAACCTGGAATACCTACAGACTACTAAACATCTTAACCAACACCAGACTTGCTCACTTTGACTTTGTGGTAGCCTTTCGCCCAGGGACAAGAAACAGGAAGGCAGATGCTCTATCCCGCAAAGACAAATATCTCAAACCCGGTGAAGAGCTCTCTTCCACTATGCTCATGGTGTCCAACTTTGTCAATGGAATGATCGACAACAGTCTGACATCCTCCTTCCATTCCCTGATGACCCATTCGCAACCCAGATCTGCCAGATCCTGAATTATGCAGGTACCAGACCTAACGCCAAGTTCCAACAACAGAACTCGGTCGCAACTGTTGTATTTATGTTCTGGAGGGACAACCTAGGCTTCAGGTAGGGAAGCCATGCTATGGTTTGCCACTTGTGGGCCATTTTGGCCAATTCTAGACCTGGAATCTGATCTCAAGTTGCTTCTAGTGGCCAGGCCAATGATCTTACATCAAGGATTATATAAAAGGTCCTGCAACCTCTGTGCCTGAACCAAGACTGCACCATCAAAACTCCTAGGTCTCCTCCAGCCTCTGCCGATGCCTCCATGGCCGTCTACTATATCAGTGGACTTCTGGACTTCACTATAGAACTGCCACATTCTCAGGGACACACAGTAATCCTGGTTGCCACCCACCTCCTACCAAAGATGGCACACTTCATTCCATACCATTACTGTTCCTACCACATAGGAGATGGCTCGGCTTGTCCTGGACAATGTCTTCTGCAACCACAGGTTACCAGTAGATATTGTATAGGACTGGGAACCTCAGTTCATTTCCTGATTCTGGTGGCATTCTGACTCCTTGGCATTGAATCCCTTGCCTCATCCAGCTATCACCCACAGACTCATGGGCAAACAGAGAGTCAAATCTTGGCACAGTATCCTTGCTGCTTTCTGAGTTACCACCAGGACAACTGGTTCCCCCTACCGTGCCACACCAAATTTGCGTGTTAACAATGCAATCCACACCTCAGTCCAACATAGTCCATTCTTTGCAAACTACGGCTTTCACCCCCACTTCCACTCAGACTTACTGGTAAGTTCCCCAGTGCCAGCTGCTGTGAACTAGCCTCCATCCTATACCAAGTGACCTATACCGGGAGATCAAGGAATACTTTCAGTACACCAATGAAGCCTATAAACACCAAGCAGACCAAAACTGTTAGGGTGGCCCCAATCTGGCCATAGGGGACAAGGTATGGCTCTCTGCCCATCTGCCAAACTAGATTACCAATACCTGGGCTCTTTAAAATATTAAAGAATGGTTAAACCCAAAGGCCTTCAGGTTACAGCTGCCAGAGTCCTTGAAAATCTACCCATCTTTCACATCTCACCTTTTAAAGCTGTAAAACAGGATCCTATACCCAAATTGATCAACTCACCACACACAGGTCTGCAGACAGAAGGAGTACTTGGTCCACCAAATCCTTGACTCTTGGCGAGTTAGGGGAAGCCTCCAGTAACTGGTAGGCTGAGGAGACTATGATCCAGGAAAGCAGTCTTGGGAACTGGGAGAGAATATTCATGCCCTGGACATATTTGAGAGTTCCACTGGCAGTACCCCGAGAAACCAGGCCATGAGGCTCCTAGCAGGCACCCTTCGGTGGGGGGAGTACTGTCAGGAATCAGGTCCTGCAGCAGAGCCAGTCTCCGGGTGACCTAACGAGTGCAGCTAGCCTGTAGTAGGCTGCCTGACTGTCTACACTGCCTGATTGGGTGGAAGTCAGCAAACCAGCTCTCCACTTCAGAAGCAGTTTGGCAGCTGCTCAAAGCACTCACCCATGGCTGTGACAGTTCCTGTGCCTGCTTGTTCCTAGCCTTGCTCCCACCTTGTTCCAGCCCTCTTCCTGTGCCCGACACAGCCCTGCCCCCAGCCTTGCCTCACTCCAGGTTACTGGCTCTAACCCTGGGCTCAGATTCCTGACTTCTGACTTCATCTCTGACCCTTGGCTCTGACCCCAGCTGCGATCCTGGGCTCTGATTCCTGGCTACCAACTCCTGATCCAACCCCTAGGCACAACCACCCATGTCCCAGTCTCTGACACTGGCCTGCTGGATGACTTTGGCCAAGTGACTTCATCTCTCTGTGCCTCAGTTCACACATTTCTACAATGAAAATAATGATGTTTCCTTCCTTAAGGATACTAGCCTTAAGTAAGATCTAGGTATCATCATCACCTGGCCACAAAAACATCTGGGCTGCATTCCTACATGATAACTACAACTGCCTACATGACCACTACCTCCTACCAACCCTTCTCTTTGTTAAAAAAATTAGGAAATTAAATGGCAAAAGAATTTGTTAATGCAGAGTGAAGGTTGCCCAGTGATAGCTCATGCCCTTCCAGAACGTCTAGGTCAGTAAAACTCAAACTTATGAAAACCAGGAAGTACAGAGTCACGGTGCACACCCACGCAACCTTTGCTCAAAGAGGGTAGAGTTATGTCCCAATAAGCCCAGAACACACACACACACTCAGTCTGCCTTTGCCCTGTACTGAACAGGAGCTCCCTACACTCATACACTTAGTAGATGCGGGGGTCTTTTCGTGGAGTAGCCTAAATTATACAACTCCTTCAAATCCTTTACCCTTATGTAATACCATCACACATTGAACTTTCACTTACTATCATTAAACCCACAGGCCACACATGTTCCAACTAACTGCTGATACCCCCATGGCAAGAAGGCCCGTGCCCTGCTACTGACACAGTGCTGATATGAGACATCCTGGATCTCTCATGGTACAGATGCACCTCTTTCCTTCTGTCACACACACAGGGGGTCAAGGAGAGGGGCTCAAATATACCCACATAGGGCCACAGACATTCAGATCACTTCATATCACAATCACAGCTCTTCCAAGCTGCTCCAACTAATTTCTCTACCATTCAATACAGCTACACCGTGAATGTAATTGGAGTTCATGCAGCTAGTGGCTATCACCAATTCCAGGAGGGTGGAGTTAAGATTGTATGGACCTTTACCTTAACTCTGTATTTCCTCATTTTCACAATGCTTTTCTCAACTTTGAATAATTAGTCACTGAACTGAACTAGTTGGATAAACTGAAATGAAGGAACCGTTCTCTGCACCTGCAGAAGAAACTACTCCTGTCAAAAGCCGGTGTAGCACTTCAGCAAACTCTAGTTTTCAGGTGCTCAGCCAGTAACTTCTACTAATTCAGCGCTTTGACTTTCTTTAAAACTTCAGCAGTAAACATGTACTGCTTGATTTATTAAAATTTTATTTAAGTGATTTTAATAGATTATAGTAAGCTTGACTTAACATAGGATATAACTTTTTTAAATGTATGTAAATTTTAAAAAATAGGATTTAAATAAAAACATTTTTTTTTTTTTTTTAAACAATGGTATCTACCCTCTTTCTACATCAAGTCCCTCTCTGAATCTTACTAAGCTCTTGGCCTCAATGAACTCCTGTAGCAGTGAGTGCCCAGTCTAATTACACAACATGGGACAAAGTCTTTCCTTTTATCAGTTTTAAGCTTGCCAACTTTCAGTTATTTAATGTCCCTTTGTTCTTGTGCTATGAGACAGGGAGAGCAAACATTCCTGATATCTCTTCTCTAGACCAGTGGTTCTCAAACTTATTTGATCGGGCTGGCCCCCATTCTTTGTGTGTTTGTTTACGCTCCCCTGCCATAACAAGTAAATATACTGCTGCCCAGGCAGAATGGAGAGCAGCAGCTGCTAGCTAGGTGCCCAGCTCTGAAGGCAGTGCTGTGCCAGCAGCAGTGCAGATGTAAGGGTGGGGTGGCAATGTTAAATGTGAAAAGCCCCATTGCCACCCTTACGTCTGTACTGCTGCTGCCACCCTGGGGCTGACAGCTGGCGCCTCAACTGGAGCCCTGCCACGTCCTCCAGGTGAGGGACTGGTGGGGGAAGGGGGCGTGCAGGAAGGAGAGCCTGAGACCAAGCTGTCTCCTGGTAAGGGATGTGGGGGGAGAGAGAAGGAGAGTCCAAGCCAGAGCTCTCTCCTCCCCCCAAAAAGGGGGGGCCCACAGCTCATGCCTCCCTTGGCACATTCCTGTGCATCCCTTGGGAGGCCCGCCCCATAGTTTGAGAACCGCTGCTCTAGACCATTACTTTATATTTTGTATCATAATCCCTCTTAATCATCACCTAAGGAAAACAACCCCAATATTTTCAATCTCTTCTGCACTTTTCCAGACGCCTACTCATTCTCATCACTCTTCTCTGAACCCCTTCTAGTTCTGCAGTCTCCTTGTTGAGATGGGGTGACCAGCCCTGCTTATAGTAATCCAGATGAGGTTCCACCATTAATTTATATAACCGCTCTATAACACTCTGTATTACTTTTCATCCCATACCTCATGCCTCCTAACAGCTTGTTTGTTGTTTTGACCACAGCTGCACGTTCAGCAGAAGTCTTCACAGTGATGGCCAGATCCCTTTCCAAAGTCGATACAGTTAATTTAGAACCATGTAAGATGTGAGAGTTCAAAACCACCAAGCAGAGTTTTGAACTTGAAAAGGGAGAAGTGCTAGAGATTCCATGAAGTCCGCTAGGGACTTTGCTTCTGATTTTACATGGAAGGCGCTCAGATACTACAGTGACACATTGAAGTATAAAACAGACATTCTTCCCTCCCATGTGCATTACTTTGCACTTATCAATGGTGAACTTCACTTGCCATTGTGTTGCTCTTTCCCCTACCTTGGTTAGGTCCCTCTGACAGTCCTCTCTGGACTTGACTAACCTAAGTAACTTTGTGTCATTTGCAAATTTTGCTACCTCACCACTCACCCCCTGCTTTCCAGATCGTAAATATATTAAATATAGGCTGTAGCATGGAAACTCGAGGCCCGGCCGCTAACCTTTTGCCCTGATGAAAGTTGACCATTTATTCCTACTCTTTACTTCCTGTCTCCTAGATTGTTTTTGATCCATGACAATAGGTGATGTGTCTGCCAGAGTGACCTATGCCTCTACAGTAGCTACCAGCTCCAAATAGCCTACACTGTTGCCATCTAGTGGTTTATTGCTTGAACTGCTTTCCCTAATAAGAAGAGGAAAGGCAGAGAAGGTATTTGTGTGCTACTATCTGTTCCTATTGTCTGAGAGTTCCTTGCAACGCACTGGAGGGATTCCTAGCTGGTCTTCTAGGACACCTAGCCGGACACTTGTTTACTGGCTAGTTGTTGGATTTATATTTTCTCTATTTAGCCAAGCCACTGTCTCATTTTGGATTCCCAAAAGGTGACAGCTTGCACAGATGATAGGCTGGTTTCTGCCTAATAAATTCATATCAAGGTTTCTATTGAGAACATGGTTCTCATCCCTTGTTGATGCGTGAGCTCTAGAATCGCAAATTCCCCTGCATGATTTCAGTATAGGAGTCATAGGTATGTCTAGAGTGCAATTCAAGGTGTGATTGGCAGCATGAGTAGACATACATATCCAAACTAGCTTTAGTCTGTCTAGCTCGGGGTACTGGTAGGTTTGTAGCTGTGGCAGCATAGACTTCAGGACAGGCTAGCCACTCAAGTAAGCGCCCAGGGTCCCAGGACGGCTTGCACAGCTCACATTAAAGCCTGTGCTGCTGCAGCATCACTGCTAGTGGTACTTGTGCTGAGCGGAAATGCAGTCAGAGCAACAACTGATAGATGAACCACCACAGAAAAGAAATATGATAGAAGAAGCCAAAAGGTAACTACGACATGTGAGACAGAGACGAATTTGGAGTCCTTCAAAGGCTCTAAAACACCACCTACATAAAAATGCCAAATGAAAGCATTCAGGCACATGAAGAAGTGACGTGCAGAAAGACAGCTACATTCAGAAACAGCTTATTTTAGACCAGATTTTTGTTTGTTGCTTTATAATACTGGTATGATTTCACTTATATCTCATTGATGGGGGCAGGGGAGAATGAAGACAAGTTATATAGACCTCGCCTCAGCAGGATATGAATTCACTTTGAAATATACCTTATCCACTCAGCTACACAATATAATTACTTCACTGGGGAAAGTCAGAGGGATTATTTTGGCCACAGGAGGAAGCCCATAGGTTCCCCCCACCCTCCAATAATGCATGACACATGGAGAATTAAACCAAAACCTCAGTAGAAGGGCCACAAAGCTGAAAGTATGATCCATAAAGTGATCCACATGCAAACTCCACTTATTGCGGCCTTCTGCTACAAAAGTGAGAAGCATTTCATCACATTTTGGTTCACCACAAGCCAAGCTTCTATCTATACGCACTTTGAGCCTGAACCAAATCTCTCCATTGGAGACAGGCCTGTGTATCTGCTCTGGGTATATGGTCAGATGGTTACAGGAAGAATGAGGGTGTTTGGTAATGTCAGGGCCATTCCCCCCTCAGGTTTGAAGCAGTACAGCAAGCAATGGGAGAGCTCATCCTCTCACGCAGCCCAGTCACTGTTGCTTCTAAATTACACAGGGCAGAAAAAGTGCAAGCTTCAGAGTATCAGAAAGCAAGAGTGCACTGAGCATTTCCTTTTAACACAGAGTAGACAGAGACACTCTCAGCCAGGTTACCTGGGGAGCAACACAAGGGAGCATGTGTAATGAAAGGCACCAGTACCCACATTACCAACCTCCCCCCAGCGTGAGTGACAATATGAACTAGCCTTGTTAGGGTTCTGGTCCTTCAACAGCACCCACTTGGAGTGTTGATGGGGGTGGTACAGTTGCTCAAGTGGGGGTGCCCAGTAGCACTTTAAAAGGGATGCAGCCTCAGCCCTCTAGCCGCTTCCCTCTGGATGCTCACCCCTTCTTGAGTCATAGGGGGAAAGCAACTGAGGAGTAGGAAAATAAACAAAAACATGCAGCCAGTTCAAGCTGGGCTGCTGGCCTCTTTTCCTTCAGAGGGGACATGGATGGGCCACACGCTGGGTCAGCAGCAGAGGAATATGATACAGCCCCCTTCGCCTCAGAGGACTTGGGCCTCCTTTTAGGCGGGGGTAGGCTCTGTCCTCCGCCAGGCTTCTCCCTGAGAGCAGGGAGGCCCAGCACTCTGCCCTGCTCTCAGGCTACATTTACATTACGAGATAGGGGCGTGTATGCATATGTTAGCACACATTGAGCTGGCACGAGTATAAATAGCAGTGTAGCCATGGTAGCACAGGCAGTGGGAAGCACAGGTCAGCTGTGCGGAGTACAAACCAGCCTGAAACCGGTGGGTATGTACTCAGCACAGCTCAGCCATGCCTTTGCTGCCGCTACCCGTGGTACCGTGGCTACACTACTATTTATACTCAGGCTAGTTCAAGCAGCTTTAATGTACACGTACACAAGCAGAGGAATCACATCCTTAGCTCACAGCTTAGACATACGCTCAGAGCTGCCCACTGCTCAGTTGAGCTTCCCCACTCTTGAACTCCTCCATTCTTGACATGACTTGCAGATGCGGTGGGGCCACTCCAGAGCACCTTCTTAAACCTTTCCTATCTGTTGTGGAGTTTATCCATCTCATCACACACCTTTGGGGTTGGGGGGCAGGGTGCTGTTAGCTGGTGTTTGGATCTCCACCATCCCATTAAAAAATTCAGCATTTCGATTCACCTCGCCAGCCCAATGGAATATTTGGAAGCTATAGGGTTGTAGGGACAGGTACCAGCACTTTATCCTTGGATTGGTGTTTTTCATGGTGTTCAGCCACCTAAATGGTTTACGATCAGAGAAAAAGGGTCCCCAGCAGACGATACCTTGGAGTCCATGGCCCATTTCACTGCCAAGGCCTTTTTCTCAATGACAGAATAGGTTCTCTCTGGGGTACAGCTTTCAACGTATGTACAGTATGGGTGTTCTCCCTCAACCTCTTGAGAAAGAGCTGTCCTCAGCTCTACCTCTGAGGCCTGTGTTTGTAATATAAAACTTTTTGAGAAGTCTAGATTAATAAAGAACTGGTTTCTGAGCCATATAATCCTTTAGTGTCTTAAAGACCTCATAGCAGGACTCAGAACACTGAACCTTTTTTGAACATCCAACCTTTACAACATACATGAGCGGAGCTACAACAGTGACAAACTGCGATGATACCAGGCCAGTCCCAAGAAGCACCATACTTGTTTGTTTGTCATGGGGCTGGGACAGGCTGCCAAAGCTTGGACGTTGTTGACCAGTGGTTATACTTGGCCTTCTCCAATAGTATAGCCTAGATATGTGGCCTTGCGGTTCCCCACTTTACATTTTGCTGGGTTTGCCATCAGGCCTGCAACTATGAGGGACAAAAGGACTGCTGAGACCTGTCTTACATGGCTAACCCAATCTTGGCTGTAAAATTATCCAAGCGTGTATTGCCTATATGGCTGCAGAATGTAGTCCATTGGCCTCTGGAAAGTTACTGCTACTCCACAAAGGTCAAAGCGCAGTGTTCTTAACTGATAT
Source organism: Emys orbicularis (assembly GCF_028017835.1). Lineage (NCBI taxonomy): Eukaryota > Metazoa > Chordata > Testudines > Emydidae > Emys > Emys orbicularis. The sequence continues at coordinate 43,618,789 of NC_088691.1, read as the reverse complement.
AAACCAAAGGGCGTGGAAAAAGCAGGTCCCTCACACACACCCCTCCAGGATCCTGGCGTCCAGGGTATTTACTAATATCCTTTTGTGAAATCTAAGGCACTTATATATCTGGCAGCTCCCAGACTTTCCAACAGCTCATCTATCCTTGGCATTGTATGTGTGTTGAACTTTGATACTGCACTGATCTTTCAAAAATCAATGCAGAAACGTATTGTGCCTTCTGGCTTTGGCACAAACACAATGGGGCTTCTCCATTCACTGTGCGATTCTTCCCAGGGTAAGCATAGCCTGTGGTTCATCCCAAATTGTGTCCCACATTATACAGGGGAGAGTCCAGGGAGTCTCCTGGGCACATTATCACAGCACCATATCGAGATGGTGGTATGCCAAGTTGGCTGATCCTAGTAAGGATGAGAACTCAGTGGGGAATGAGTCAACTAGATACTGTACCTCAGCTTTTTATTTGGGTTGAAGCATCTCTCCCATCTGTACAGGGTTGGTTGTTTGGGTCAAGGGTGCCTGGGGTCCTAATTCAGGATCCGAAGGATAAAGGGCTATGAAGCCCCTTGACTTTCCAGGCTTTTAAAATGATTCTGGAGGTATATATGTGGGTTTTTTGTTTTTTTCCTTTCTTTTCTTTGGCTGCTGGACCTCGGGGCCAACCTGTCTCACCACCTCAAATGACCATTGCCATAGGCCAGTAATTTGGATTCTGAGCTAAACAGCAATAATAGTACTCAATCACTTGGTTTGAACACCGCAATCAGGCCCCTCAATCGTAGGCTTTTTCGGGCCCGCTGGGCATTTAGCAGGTTTTCTTTGGTGAATACCCCTAAAACAGTGGTGGGCAACCTGCGACCCATCAGGGTAATCCGCTGGCGGGCCGCGAGACAGTTTGTTTACAGTAACCGTCTGTAGACAGTAACCATCTGCTCACAGCCCACAGCCCATGGGCCACAGGTTGCACACCACTGTCCTAAAGTCTTAAATTTCTCCTAGCTGGTGAACATACTGTACTATGTTCATTGTCTGTGGCCCTTGCTCTTCCCAGGTTTTGCAAAGCAGATCTAGGATACGCTGTGACTGCCAGCCATATAGGAGCTTGAAAGATAGCACGTGATGTGGGGAGGGATAGCTCAGTGGTTTGAGCACTGGCCTGCTAAACCCAGGGTTGTGAGCTCAATCCTTGAGGGGGCCATTTAGGGATCTGTGGCAAAAATCTGTCTGGGGATTGGTCCTGCTTTGAGCAGAGGGTTGGACTAGATGACCTCCTGAGGTCCTTTCCAACCCTGACATTCTATGATGTTAGTTCCCTGATTAGTCAGGATCTCCTGTGGTATTGCTATCTGGACAAAGAGCTTTATGAGTTCCACCACGATGGTAGCTACATTTGTAGAGTGCAAGGGGGTGGCTTTGGGATACTAGGTCACGTAGTCAAGGATGACCAGAATGTGCCGATACCCCCACAGCATTCTTTTTCAGGGGTCCCATGAAGTTCATCCCTATTATCTCAAAAAGGTCCTCAACTAAGGGGTGCTTTGGAAGAATGGCTAATTGGCATGAGGCACAGTAGTCAGACATCTCTGCATACACTGGGCCAGTAGATGTGGACCACTACCCAACTGATGGTTTTTTCCCCTCCCCAAGCATCCTGCAAAAGGAATTGAATGGGCTAGTTGTAAGACTTCCTGTCTTTAACTCCCAGGGCTAGGAGTGGAGTTCTTACCTCCCATCTGCCCATTTCATTCAAGGCTGTAAATCCATTCATCCCTGACCTTAAAGTACAGCCACTGGGGATCTATCACTACTCCATTCATCACAGCCCAACTTAGCATCTGATCAGCTCACTACTCTTGGACAAAACTGGTGTTTTGGACTAGAACGTTAGCCTCCTGAGACTCGGGGAGTTGAAGGTCCCCTGATTTGGCTGGAAGTCCCCTCACTAGAGTCCTCTTCCTCCGCTATCCCCACCAGTTTTGATGGTTCCAAAAATGCTTCTGTCTGTGAAAGTGAGCTGTTCCATCAGGTAGCCAGCCAGTCAGCCACCCTATTCTTTCAGGATGTCGCCAAACCAACTAATTGGTCCCTCACTAGGATCTGGCTATATCCCAATTCCACCAGCCCAGTAACTGCCTTCCCATCAATCCATATTGGTTCAAACAGGTTGGCAGGGGCCCTTTTCTACATCTGGATTTCTGCCCTCCAGACTGGACTATAGCTACAGTTGATAAAGGGGCAATCTCAGTGTAGTTGTCCTGGTTGTGCACATGAAAAGCAGACCCCAGGGACTAGACAAGAGGTATATCCCAAGGTGTGGGTAAGGCTTTTCCCAATGGGGTGGCCCCTTTTTGATGTCCAGGTGCCCCCAACCTTGATCTGCCCATACAGGTTTGGCCCTAAGTTGCACTAGCTTCTTGGGCACCTCCATCCAAGACTTCACTCCTTTACCTATACCCCTCACAGCCCTTGAGGTAAGCCTGGAGTGCCATACTGGAGGGTTATTGCACCTTGGCTGTCCTTCAGTTCAGACTGCACTGGACCTCGGTCTTCTGGCTGGTTATCTGCCTGCATCCCTGGAGGGCTATCAGCAGACATATAGTTCTTAATTGTGTTAGCTAACACGGTAATTAATGAGGTAAAATCCTAGTGAAAATAAGGTAGTTTATAGTTTTTTTACCTCGAGTTAGTTAACTCCTTTTTTTCCCCCCTAATGAAGACAATGCCCCAGTGTTTCCCTAGGCTTTGGCCTCCCTCTGTAACCACAGGAATTGCCAGACTAGAGAGCCATTGAAGCCAGTATCCCATCTCTGAGAAAGGCTATTAACAGATCCTCCAGAGGTAGCTTCAAGGAACCTACACATGCAATAAAAAGGATGGACAACTCCAATGGTCGTAAAGAAAAAAATTCAGCACCCAGATCATGTGAGACCAAGACCAACAATGGAGCGTTCAACAGAAACTGTCAACAGCTACAGTATGTCCCTCAGAAAGAACAATCAACAGAGCAAACTCTACAGAACAAGAAGTCTCAAGGACTCGAAACCTACCACTGCCAGTTGTTGCAACTAATGGACAGACCGATGACTAAGTTGTTATGCATTCAGGTAATGCAATTAGAAAACCAGTACAATTCAGAGACACTTAACAGACTGATCCATACTGAACTTCAAAGATAATGCAATAGTGCAAATTTTGTAAAATGGTAGGAATGTAGAATTTAAAGGGGGAAATGTAATGGAATGTTAAGACACATTATATTGTTCAGACAGAAGGTGGCCATGTGTGTAACACCTTATTAAGCTTGCCTCAGCCATACCTCACAGAACATTGAAGGACCTTAGTGTCTCTCTCTGGGAAGGAAGCTCTGTGGCCAGTCCATAGCTGGTACAGAAGCCTGACCTGCTAGTAGCAGCCCTGCAACCTACCGTGTACAAAAAATACATGACAGTTATCAAGACCAGCCTCTGAAGCAGGAAAGTTTGTATTCCTTATACATTTTCCCTAATGTAACTGGGAATATTCTCAATCTATGACAGCAAAATTAATAGAAGAATTTGACTAAATGCTTGGCCTCAATGAGTTCCACAGGCTAACAATGTATTGTATAAAAATCTACATCCTTAACAGCTTTTAAATTACTGCCTATCAATTACGTGGGCTGCCCTTTTATTTCTATATTATGAAAAAGGATAAATACAAGTGCACAATTTACCTTCTCTATCTTATTCATGCGTTTGTATAAGTCTCATTTCCCCTTTTATTTCTCTCTCCTTTATTAAACTGCTCTCTTTGTTCAGAAGGATTCCCATGCCACCCATCTCTGGACCCCAATTTCTGAATATATTACAATGCCATATCACTCAAAGGGATGGCCTCCAATACTATTTTCAGGATCTCAATCTATTCCTTTCAACCTAACATTGCCTTTTTCGTCATCCCTACATGGTGAATGGAGATTTTCACAGAGCTGTCTGCAATGACAATCAGGTCATTGCCTGAGGAGTTGCCGTGAACACTTACATTGCTTCAGCACAATTTCAAAAGGACACTTTGGGTAGCCCAAATGCCAGTCTCCTGTGTCATTCCAGAGAGAACATTCGGGTCCTCAGAGTAGAAGAATGCAAAGAATTTTTGCAAACGGGGGTGATCTGTCCCCAAGTCATTTGACCAGAGACGCAGCAAGACAGCAGCATTTGGGATTTAACCCATCTTTTTTTTTTTTGATTGGGACGACAAAGACACTAAAAGAGGGAAGTGTTGAAAACATTAACCCACAAGTCAGAGGCATTAATCAGAGCCAAGCTGAGGAGTTCTGGTTCTGCCCAGGGACAGCCTGCACAGGACAAAGTTCACAAGGCACAGCTGGCTCAAAAACTACATCTGACACTTCCCCATTCCATGGTGTCAAGTATCAGGGGGTAGCCGTGTTAGTCTGTATCTACAAAAACAACAAGGAGTCTGGTGGCACCTTAAAGACTAACAGATTTATTTGGGCATAAGCTTTCGTGGGTAAAAACCTCACTTCTTCAGATGTAGAAGTGAGGTTTTTACCCATGAAAGCTTATGCCCAAATAAATCTGTTAGTCTTTAAGGTGCCACCAGACTCCTTGTTGTTTTCCCCATTCCAGGCATTCCAAAGGCTTGTTTACCTCCCAACTAACGTGTGACCATACAAATGCTTCGGCTGAATTAAATGCGCATTCAAAACACACACACCCCTCATTAGTGTGGGTCTGGTCAGGAGATACTAGAAAAGCCACTTCCGCCCATGACATTCATCCCCTCTCTTCAAAACAATCAGCTGTAACAGATGGAATTTTCTTCAGAAGCTATGGCATTAAGAGAGAAACTCCGAACTACTGCAGAAAGAGAAAGACGTCCCAGCATCCCCCCAGAGCACAGGAAAGTTTAACGCTGCTAGACTGCCCTGAGGCCCCCCCCCCACCCACACCAGAGAGCAGGGCAGACAGCCCTTGAGAGGTGTGTCTCATGGATTCTCTTGACAGGGATGGATTGAAGGGAGCCCTCCAGAGGCCTCTGTTCACCTGAGTGTGTAAAGGGGAGGTAATTACACATCTTACACATTTAAAAGTCAAACGCAAGCTTGGTTCAATCGGCCTCAATACACCATCACCAATAATAGTGACTGCCTGCAGAGTGTGCGAGGCAGAGTAACATGGCTTGCTCTTCCACTGCTGGCCAGACTCTGCAGGGATCCATCATAATAAGCACTTACACAACAGCAGCACTTTATACACATTCATTCATCCTCACAACACCTTGCAAGGCAGGAAGTCTTAGCCCATTTTACGGGGAGGAAATGAATAAAGAGAGGTAAGTATCGTTGCCTAGGGACACAGGCTGAGTCAGTGACAGAGCCAAGATTAGAACTCAGAAGTCCGGATTCTCAATGTCATGCTTACATTACACTCATTGTACAGAAACAGACAGTGTCAACGAAGCAGAGAAGCCAGTTTCACATAGGTTGACTAAATAGCAAATGTGAAAAATCAGGACGGGGGTGGGGGGTAATAGGCGCCTATGCAAGACAAAGCCCCGAATATCAGAACTATCCCTTCAAAATCAGGACATCTGGTCACCCTAGTTTCACAGGTCCAAGCTTGTCTATGACCTGACAGTCCCTTCATTGCTACTGCTAAGACACATGAGACCTGGCAAATCTCTCTATAGGATGTCCCAGAAAGGCCATTCAACACTCAAGGGGTTTCAGCCATATCCTTTATCTAGAGGTGCAAGCCAGGTTCAGGTAAAGTTTTGAGGAAGAAGTCAAGAAAAGATACCTAACTGGGTGACATGTCTAAAAGGCCAGTGAATGAGCAAGCCATAAATGCCTGGGTTACCAGAGTGGAAATTTTGTTTGCCAAACACTGTACATCATCTGCAGCAAACAAGCAGGTTTTAGAAGTGGCAATGTTGGTTGTTTGCAGAAAATGATCTCAAGAGAGGTCCCCTTCCTCGGCTTTCTAAAGCATGCACTGGCCCATCAGCTCAGAGACTTGCTCATCTGTAAAGCCCATCATGTTAGCCAGAGTATCATTCAGGACAATCAGATACCTACCAGCATCACAAATACTCTGAAGGAGGCAAGGCTCAGCAGAGATGGTCCCCCAGAAAGCAGCTGTAAATGAGCCCTCAAGAGACAGCAGAGAGTTGTAACAATCTTGAGACAATCACAAGCCATTCACAAACTGAGCCCTCTTCCATTAAGTCTCCTTCCCCGATGCAGGCCACATAGATCAACTAACTTTCACTCCATTCACAGTAACCATGACACAGTACACCACACTGGCCAACGAGGTGGCACCTCCAGCAACCCTCTTCACACCAGACTGGACTGCCAGCACACTCCCATCTTGGGAGAGGAGAGAGAAATGCAATGACAACGAATCAAGTTACACTGGTTTAACTAAGAGACATTTTTAAACCAGCAAAACTTTTGTGCCTATACTAATCGTAAGAGTACCACCACAGTAATACAGTGTCATGCACGACCAAAGACACAACCCTGATGAGCCCAAAACCTCACATACTTACTGGTTCTATCTTTCCAATAAATGGTCTCATGTCACAAATTGAGACTCCCTAAGAGATTTCTAGCTTTCAGAAAGGATTGAGCAGAAGAACCCAGCAGGTTCTCTGCAAAAACTGGATTTTAATCTGGTGAGCTACACCAAAAATCCCAATATACTAGCTAGCCCTAATAAGAACCTGAGGCTGGCAGGAAATTCCTTCTTTCCTTAACCCAAATCCCAACCCACAAGCCCCTAGGATAGGGGGCAAATTCCTTCCCTCCCCCTCAAATTATGGCAATCAGTTCAGCCCCATAAACCCCTCCAAAAGCAGGGATCTCAGCCCACCATGAACTCACTCAAAAGCAAAGAAGAGGGCACAGGTGCCAAGAATTAAGAAGAGCGTCAGGTAGAAGATGCCCTTCTGCCGGGCCATCATGATGCGACCATCGCAACAGAAGGTGTTCCTGCCTGGCAGCTTCTCCCATTTCCGCATCGCCTTCTTCCTCACCACCATCACCGACATGACTGCTCCTTCACAGGGCGTAGGGCAACCAACTGAAGTCCAGCTTCTGCTCCACCCTCGTTGAAAAACACAGCATCATCAAGAGTCCAGCCACGGCCACTAAAGAGATGAGAGACAAGGACATCACCATGGGCTTGGATGTTATGCAGCAGTGCCCTCCAACAGCACATGGATCAAGGGAGCTGCTCAATTTACAATTAGAGGCACAACATTCTTCCCACCACCTCAAATCCAGCTCCTCCACACACAACCAGCTCTCACAGTTTGAGTCATTCTATGCAGGATATCTGCAGCTGACAGAAATTGTCAGCCTTGCCTAATGGGGAGAGGACAGCCTTTGTAGCTCCGGAGTTCCGCCTTTATATCCACCCTCATGAGGTCATGGCACACAGCATATCTTTGTAGACAAATCTTAATATCTTGCACTTTGTCTAGGTACTTATATTGCCCCATCACTAAAATACACATGCATCACACAAACGTTAGTGAAGTTATATCCAACATCCCAGGGAGGTAGGGATGTATTATCCCCATTTTGCAAACAGGGAACTGAGTCACAGACTAATTAAGTGACTTGCCCATGGACATGCAGGAAATTTGTGACAGAGCCAGGAATAGAACCCAGGTCTTCCAAGTCCAAGTCCCATGCCCCTAGACATCAAACCATCCCTTCTCGCTTCCCTCTTTCAGCCATGGAGCTCACATTACTTAAAGATCATACACATAGTTAGGCAGTTGCAGAGGTTGGATTAGAACCCAGGTCTCCCGACTCCCACCTTCTGGACCTTAGACAGCAGACCACACTACTTACACTTTACAGTCTGGGGTGGGGTTTCCTGGTAACGTGGGTCCATTATGGCCCCTCTAAGATGACTCAGACCCTGTACCCCCATGCAACATGTTAGACCTAAATTATGTGTTGCATGAATCATGTTTGCAGGAGAGGAGCCTCACACCCAACTTTCTTAGGAACATGGCCTCTTGGTTTGCAAGGCACATTGGTGTTGCACCCTGGACACTTTGGGACAGATTCAAATAAATGTAGAACTGAGGTTTATAGTTAATTCAATATGAAAATACAATCAGTATAGCATCCTCCTCCTGTTTCTTAAAAATATATTATATTACTGTTTTACATCACCATCAAGTTTTTAGTTTGCAGCATTATTTTGATATTACCAATAAAAACTGCTTTGTAAAAGATGTTTGGGGGATGCCTTTAGCATGTGGGAGAAGATGCAGCCCTTCATTCCCTGCCTCCTGTGAGAAAGGTCTGAAGGGAGTAACTCTGAGGAGTTGGAACTTCTAGTTTCTCATCTCAGTAATAAGCAGTTTCTGCACTAGACTCTTCCCTACCCAAATACCTTTCACTGCAGTGGACATTCTGGCTAAGTACATTAAGTGGCAGAGAAATAGTTAACAATGTTTACATTTAAGCTGCCATTAGGTTTCAGGTCCATCCCCCACCCAGATAAGGGAAGGGAGCACTTCACACACTCATCTTGGGTGGAGAATTTGTTTTTAAATGAAAGCGAGAGATATGGAGCACAATTATAAAGCCATTTGTGTAGCTACATTACACATGGACTCTGACACATGCAGATCCTGGATTTGCACAAAGCCCCTTCAGCAGAGAAAAACAGAGAAAGGGAATAAACAAAAACAGCAAAACAAAAACGCCAGATTTGGTGGGTGAGACAACAGAGATAGGAACTATTGTCTTCCCCAGCTCACAAGGAGAGACAACCCACCATACCACACAGGGCTCTCTGGACTTTTCTTCTGCACAGCCAGACAGGGCAGTACAGAGGCATCTATAGATACCGCACGCCAGGCAAGCTGGATCCAAAGGAGAGCAGGGAGAGTGGCAGCACACACCTCGGCCCCTGCAGAGCCCTTCACCTGAGGAAAGGAGCACAATGGTTGGGGAGCGGAGAGTGGGGGTGGGAGCTAAATGCCTGCTCCACTGGAACGGGGAACTCCAGGCCTCACTCTAATGGCCTCTAAGCCCTGAGCCAAGGGCTCCAGGGACTGGAGCTCTGCTGCACCCCAGGCAAGGCTGCTCCGTCTAAGGAGCCAGGAGCCAAGCCACAAGCCCCAGACTCAGCCAGCCACACGCACGCACGCACCCACACAACTGGGTACACTTGGCTGTGACAACTCTCCCCTCACCCCAACCGTGACAACCCCACCCCCGGAGCCCCTCGAGCTGTGACACCTCCTCAGGCACCAGGACCCGCTCTGCCTCGCACCCCACCCCGCTGCCGTCCTTCCGACCTGCTCAGCCCCAGAGTCTCCTCACCCGGCGGCCGGTCACGCTGCCGGCTCCGCAGGCCGAGCCGGGCCGCTCGCTCCCTCCGGCATTCGGACTCGGGAGGGGCCACCCAGATGAGGTGGGGCGCGGCAGCGGCTACCATTGGCCCGGCTCGACCTGACGCTCCGCCCCAACACCTGGAACACATTCCTATTGGCTGAGACGTTTGTCACTCTCACCTCCACCCCGATCCTACATCGCTGGGTCCTAGAGAGAGAAATGACCAGAGACGGGGGTGCGGCTCAGGGGCTAGGGGCCCGTGGGCGCGGCCTAAGGGATGGGGGAGCCCAGGATAGGGGTCCGGGGGTGCGACCCAGGGACTAGGAAATGGAGGGCATGGCCCAGGGCCCGCAGCCCAGGCGGTGCAGCACACGGGTGGGGCCACGGGCCCAGGGATGGGGGGCATGGGGCTGGGGGCACAGGGCCAGAGCATAGCCTAGGGGCTAGGGGGCACAGCCTAGGGGATGGGGGTGCACAGGCCCAGGCAGTGCAGCATAGGGGCTGGGGGGTAGGGGCCTGGGTATAGGAGCAAGTGGATGGGGGGCAGGAGTCTGGGGGTGGGGCACAGGGTCTACGGACTGTGGGAGGCCTGAGGGGCAGAGATCTTGGTCTGCATCTTCAAGGTGCCCAAGAGCCTGGGCCCAAGTTACCTAACAGGCCCCCAAAGCTCTGGGCTGAGCACCATGCCTCAGGCCCCATGCAGTTCAGAGCTGTCAACTCAGGGGTCTGCAGGGAACCCCCATCTGAGTGGCTGCCTGTTTTCATCAGGCAGGGCAATGGGGAAAGGCAGCCTATCAGAGCTGCTGCCCAGGCTGACGGACAGTCCATTCCCCCAGCAGTTGTTGTAGCAGGCAGTTCCCAGCCCTTTCTGTTTCCTCCCGCTTTCCCCATCCCTGAGGGGTGGGGATGCTGCCATTCTGTCCCTTCACTAGAGTGCTCAGGGCCTGGCCACTGAGGCTCCTACACAACCCAGCTCCCCTGGGATGGCTGATGTCCCCATCCTCCCATGTGCCCCTACCCAATATGCTGCCCCCTTTCCCATCTCCCTCCCTTTAGGTGGGGCTGCCACCCTGCCCCTCATCAAACCCCCTGATTCCAGCTATGTCTTACCCCAGGAATCTTCTGGTGGAGCCGGTGGGCTCCTCTCTCCCATCCCACTGTCTTCAGCAAACAATAAGATTGGAAAGGCTAAGATATGGGACCCCCACCCTCTGTGGAAAGTACCAAACACCAAGACCACCCTCCTGTACAAGACTGGCATGGGGGCAAGGATTCCACTACCCAGCTGGAGCCATACCCTGGTACCTGTGAAAACTTGGCCATAGGGCCTGCAGCTTGGTGACCATCATGAAAAGGGCTGCCAAGCAGTCCTTCCCCAGCACATTCAGGACATCCTTCAGTAAGCCTGAGTGACACAAACAAAAAAAGAAGGCCCCCTTTCCCCTTTTTGCTTCAGAATTGTCCCCAGTGCCACAAAGAATGTCATAGATCTGAGCTAGCTTATCTGCAAATCAGACAGAAATAAAACCTCACTCTGAGCTGCACTCAACTGCTCACCACTTGGCATAGGTCACTGGTCCAGATTTTTCAGGAAATTAAGTAACCTTTGTTCTCTGCAAGATGAAATATTGCAATTCATTCTTCTTACAGCTTCCTTGGGAGAAAACTCAGAAGCTGCAACTAGTGCCAAATGGCCACATAGGGTTAAAATGAGTGAGATGGCCATGAGCACACAACTCCTGGGCTCTTTCCTCTGGCTTCCCATCTAGTTCCAGGTGCAGCTCCAGGAGCTGATAATTATCTAGAAAGCCCAAAATGGTTTTCTGAGACCCTGCTATCTCGGAGACTGCCTCACTCTGTGCATTAATTCCACTCAGCTCATAGACTTTAAGGCCAGAAGGAACCATCATGATCATAGAGTCTGACCTCCTGCACAGAACCTCACCCAGCCACTCCCATAATAACCCCCTAACCCTGGTTGAGTTACTTTGAAGTCCTCAGATCATGATTTAAAGACTTCAAGTTACAGAGAATCCACCATTTACTCTAGTTCAAATCAGCAATTGACCCCTGCCTCATGCTGCAGAGGAAGACACAAACCCCAGGGTCTCTGCCAATCTGACCTGGGGGGAAATTCCTTCATGACTCCAAATCCGGCGATCAGTTAGACCCTGAGCATGTGGGCAAGACCCTGCAGCCAGCCACCTGGGAAAGAATTCTCTGTAGTAACTCAGAGCCCTCCCCATCTAGTATCCCATCAGCAGCTATTGGAGTTCTTTGCTACTACCTGTTGCAGATCAGCTGGCTACACACCATTGTAGGCAGTCTAGTCATACCAATCCCTCCATAAATGTATCCCGCTCAGTCCTGAAGGCAATTAGGGTATTGTCCCCACTGCTCCCCAGGTGCAATGCTCTTGACGTCTGTGCCCCAGCTAGATGTCATGGGGTGGGCAGCAGAGCATTCTTTATGGCAGCTCCTCAAGTGTGGGATTCTGATCTGCTAGGATCCACTTTGGCAGATTTTTCAAATGTGATGAGAAGTATTTGTTCCCTTTGAGATTGTCATAAATTCAGTCTGTACCCACAGTATCCCTACCTTCTGGCTAGGGGGAGGTTTAGCACTGAGGTTAGCTTCAGGGTGGGGGGAATGGTAAGCTTTAGAGTAGGGTTAGCAATAGCTGGTAGGGGACATGGGCGAGGGTTAGTTTAGGAAATTAAAGTCAGGTGAAGGGGAGTGTCGGGGTTACTGTCAGAGTTAGAGTTATGGGATAGAGTTAAATTAAATTTAGGGTTAGATTTAAGCCTAAGGCAAGGTTGACAGGATGAGAGTTAGGCTACAGTTTAGGGTTAGCATCAAGGGTACAGTGAGGATTAGAATTAGCATCAATATTTAGGGTTAGGGCAATTGGCGAGGCAAGAGGCAACAGGTGGGCCATGGGCTGCTGTACAGAGCTTCTGGACTCGGTCAGGAGAGAGAGCCACTGGGCTCAGGACTAACCCAAATGAACTTTGCTGTAACTTCCTGCTTTCTGTGCTAACAAAGAATTTTCTGCGCTGTGTTCCAAACAACTCACAAACCCTTTTGTTTTTACAATGCTGGCTGAGAGTCGCTGCTGACTGAGGAAGGGGGTTGCATTGCTCCCCTTTGGGGGTGTGCAAGGCTTTCCCAGGTGTCCTATTCAGATGGACTCACTGTGGAGAGCTCCTAGCATGAAACAAGGATGCTGAAGACTCTGAGGTTGTTCCCAGGAGGTGTTGAAGTCAAGGAGACTTGTCCCATTGAGAGTGAACTCTGAGGGGGTTGTCACGCTGAAGAGGTTCCTGCCAGGGATTACCTCTATGCCAGCTTCACTGTTGGCTATGGTGTCAATGATGTATTGTGATCAGTGGAATTGCTGTTGGAGGGCTAAGATTCCCTGGAAACAGGGCCGGCTCCAGGCACCAGCCCAGCAAGCAGGTGCTTGGGGCAGCCAAGGAGAAGGGGCGACACATCGGGCTGTTCAGCGGCAATTCGGTGGCAGGTTCCTCTCCGAGGGAAGCACCTGCCGCCGAATTCCCACCGAAGAAGAAAGCGGCGCGGTGGAGCTGCTGCTGGAATGCCGCCGATCGCGATTGCGGTTCCCCCCCCCCCCGCCGCTTGGGGCGGCAAAAACCCTGAAGCCGGTCCTGCCTGGAAAGACTGTTATTGAGGGGCACCCGTGGAACAGGGAACATGGGGAGTTAGGCTGGGAGCAGCTCAGCCACATGAACAGAGCAAAAAGAACGAGGAGTACTCGTGGCACCTTAGAGACTAACACATTTATTTGGGCATAAGCTTTTGTGGGCTAAAACCCAAATGCCCAAATAAATGTTAGTCTCTAAGGTGCCACAAGTACTCCTCGTTCTTTTTGCTGATACAGACTAACATGGCTACCACTCTGAAACACGAACAGAGCAGTGCATTGGCAGTTATCCCTTGTGTACTTCCCTGTTACCCTCAAAAGCAAAGTGATCCTGGAATGACTTCCTGTTCCTTGTCCTTTCTTGTTAATGTGGGCAAACACAAAATTGCTATGTGGATTGTTAGCTAGTTTTAATCTGCTGCTTCTAAAAGCGGGGGAAGGAAGAAAAACAGAGTAAAAATAGAGCTGCACAGAGAAACAAATGCAGAACATTGTTAATCCTAACATCATTGGCCAGGGTGCTTCTGTGACATCACGCTTTAGGCTTGAGAGTGTGTCTACCAGCTGGGAATGAATACACAACTCTCCTCCTTGATAGAAAGTTGCCAGTCGTGTGATAACTGCCAGCAGAAAGAGATCCTGTTACTACATAGGCTGCCCACCCAGCCATGGGAAAAGATGGTAGTGGACTCATTTACCTTCAGTGGAAAGTAGTATTTGATTACAGTGTACTACTAATGAAATTTCTGGGAAGTCGATGGCTTGCCTGATACAAGAAGCAAGTCAGTGACTGGCAACCCAGAAATTTTGGCAGTCCAGACACTATATTAGCTGACAACAGACTCCAATTTGCCTCAGAACAATTCAAGGAAATTGCGTGTAAATGGGAGTTTGACCCCTATACCTCTTCCCCAGCTTACCTACAGAGTAATGGTAAAGTGAAATCGCTGTGAAAACTGCTGAGAGACTGTTACACAAGACTGTTTTTTCTGGTTCAGACCCCTTGTCAGTATTTTTGGCACACGGGAATCCCGCATCATAGGCGTGCCAAGCAGTGCACTGCAGGCAGTGATGGGATGAAGGACCAAAACCCTGCTACCAATGAGGAGAGACCTATTGCTGCCAGAAGGACAGAGAAGTTGCCAACAGTCACATAAAGCAGGCACTAGAGTACAACATGTCAGCCAAGTACATGTGGGCCCTGGAGACATGCTCTTCTTGAGAATCCAGCCATTATAGAGACACCGGAAGGAGTGGACTAAAGGAGAGGTGAGGGGCACAGTAGCACCCAGGTCATACATGGTGACTATGCAAGAGGGACAAAAGTGAGCCGAAGGAATCAGAAGGCACGAGCCAGCAAACAGCACCCAGAAAACCTATAGAGATCATCACTGGGCAGAGAGATGGCTTCTGAATGGTTCTCTAATCTCACAGGAGGAAGGAGACTCCACAGCAATAGTTTGCTAGACTCGGAGACAGGGAGACAGAGATGAGTCACTCCTGGTGTGGTCGCCTGTTGAGGAAACCAAACTATCTCAAAGACTACGTAACCAGCTGAGTTGGTGGGAAAGAGAAGACTCCAGTTTGGCTATTTGCTAGCAACTTCTGACTTGAGAGACATGGGGTAGGGGTCTGGGCAGGGCCGGCTCTAGGCACCAGCAAAACAAGCTGGTGCTTGGGGCGGCACATTTCTAGGGGCAGCATTCTGGCACCGGCCATGCCGCCCCTAAAAATGTGCCCTGGCCGCCCTAGCTCACCTCCGCTGCTGCCGCTTGCGCGCCGCTGCTCCCCCTCCCTCCCAGGCTTGAGAGCCTGGGAGGGAGGGGGAGATCCCGAGCGGCTGCAGCGCGCAAAACAGCTGATTCGCGCACCGCTGCTCCCCCTCCCTCCCAGGTTTGAGAGCCTGGAAGGGAGGGGGAGATCCCGAGTGGCCGCGGCGCGCGAAACAGCTGATTCGCGCGCCGCTGCTCACCCTCCCTCCCAGGTTTGAGAGCCTGGGAGGGAGGGAGAGACCCCAAGTGGCCGCGGCGCGCGCGCTGCTTCTCCCCCTCCCTCCCAGGCTTGAGAGCCTGGGGGGAGGAGGCAGGGCTGGGGATTTGGGGAAGGGGCAGAGTTGAGGCGGGGCCGGGGGTGGGGTAAGAAAAAAACGGGGGGGCGGCCAAAATTGTTTTTGCTTGGGGCGGCAAAAATCCTAGAGCCGGCCCTGGGTCTGGGCATCAATGTATATATTAAAATGATTTGTAAAATAGGAAAGACCTATCATGATCAATGGAACTAGAGTCAGAGGGCTGGTATTTCCTGGAGGGACTGTTATTGAGGGGCATCAGTGGAACAGGAAACATGGGGAGTTTGTCCATGTGGCTGAGCCACTTCCAGCCTGAGCCATGCACAGGGTTTAATAAAGTTCCACTTAACCTGCATTCAGCCTCACACTTTGCAAATGAAAACAGAGAGCATATATGGTACCAGCTGATCTACACATCTCTCAAAAGCTGGAATCACCATTGCAATCTACCACTGTGCTTGATGTGGTACCAGGCCCAACCACCTCTGACTGCAGTACCAAGTACAGCTACTGCTCTGCCATCAACTGCTGTAGCTACTGCCCCACCAACTGAATTAGAATGTTCTCCTCATTGCTCTCGACAGCTTCCCATGATAGCGTGGAACACTCACACATATATTCCCCAAGGATGTCTCCTCCTGTATCTTGTGCTTCACGCAAGGGATCCAGAGACTCCTCCCACGATAGATTTTATGGATACGTTTGCTCAGGGCACATATGTTTCCCTATCCCATGGTCACCAGGCACTTACCCAACTATGCTCATGTGGCCTTATTGGGGACCATGGGCCCCTGATGGAGGGGAGTGTCATCCTGACAGACCCATAAGGTTCCTTGCACTATAGCATCAGCTACTGAGTTTGTGCCTGAGGAACAGGCCTCTCAATCTTGTCCTCAGTCTGCTTGTCAATCACTCTGCTGATTTGTTGTGTCCCACTATTATTTCCTAGGACCTCACCAGGGGATGAGGAGTTTTACCTAGCACCCCTCTGCTGGATGACTTTAAGTGGTCTCAAACTATGCTTTAGAAGGTCTCAGACTCTTTGCAGATTTCTGGGGAAGAGTCCAGGAACGCACCCAAGGGATCTAATTTACACACATCCTGTACCACCCTTGCTAGTAGTGACAGCTGCTGTTGAAAAGTTGCAGCAATACAATAAAACCATACCAATGGAAGATGAGTCTCAAATGTTGGATTTATTTGGCCGTAAATCATGCTTATCAGCTAAATTTGCCATTCTAAAATTGCAAGTTGTCAGGCCCTCTTGGCCAGATATGATTTTGTGAACTCTGAAAAAAATCAGTGTTTGCAGATAAGGTGCCTCCAATGAGGGAAGAGTTCTCTTCACTGGTGGCTGAAGGACAGATGGTCACCAAGACCAGCCTACAAGCTGCTCTAGATGTGGCAGACACCTCTTCAAGATCAGTGGCTACAGCAGTGGTGAGGAGAAGGGCCTTGTGGCTTCAGGGATCTGGCTTCACATGGTGGAGGACTTGCCCTTTGAAAGGTCAGAATTATTCAGCTCTCAGACAGATTAGAATCCTTCAACATATGAAAGATGTAGAGCCACGCTTCCTCCATCCAGGGTCAACCTGTCCAGTTAATGACTGACAATACAACCTTTGACCACAGGTGCCTAGGTTAGCCCACACTGAAAATGCCAAGATCAGGGCAGGCTTCAAAAAGGAGAGTAGATTCTCCCAAAATGGGTGGTTAACTCTGTAGTTAGATTCACCAAACAGTCACAAACTGTGCTTCTGATCCCCCACACTGGTTATATCAAGAAGCTGAAAAAAAGAAATTACACAGCCCCCTTTATTGGGAGCCAGAGACTGGAATGCAATCAGCAAATAGGTCCAGTAAAGTGAGAAATTATTTAAAAACTCTGCTCACTGTACAAAATCTTCTTCTGATCCCCAAAGAACTAGCCACATTAATGGATCAATACTAGTTTGGATCTTACCCAAAATACCATGCTGCCAGCCAATCCTTTAGTATCTAAATTTGATGGGGCATCTGCCCCCACACTGGCCCATAAGGGGTTAATAGAGCTCTAGGGAGGCTGTGCATGAGGCAGCCAATTAGAGAGGGGCTGCAAGGAGCAGCCAATCAGGGCTGGACTTGCCTATATAAGAAGGGCTGCAGAGCAGCTTCAGTTGTTCCCTGGAGCTCAAAGAGGGAGAACTGGCTGTCTTGCAGGAGGAAGAATGCTATTGGAGAAGGTGCTGGGGCTGCTGGGAAGGGCCCTGGGAAGTAGACTGAGGGGTTGGAGAGGACACAGCACATGGCTGCCATCTACAGGTTCCCTGGGCTGGGACTGAGTAGTGGGTGGGCCTGAGTCCCTCCCTGTCCCCACTTGCCACTGAGGAAGTGGCTGGACAGTGGACTGTCATTCCCCTGGAAGGGGGAAGCACAGAGTGTGGCACAGCCAGAGGGCTGTGTCCTGAAGAGGATGCCATGGTCATTGGGGTAACATGGGTCAAGGAGCAGAGATGATGGTGGGTGAGACATGCCCAGAAGAGAGTGCAGAGCTAATTCCCAAGACCACCAGCAGGAGGTGCCACAGTGGTGAGTTGCACCTTGTCACACTAACTAAAAAGGTTATTAAAAAAGAATAGAATAAGAGTAGTTCAGTGGTCAAATCAATTAGATACATGGCTTCTCTCAATGGGTTCACTGTACAGCTAATTGGCATCAGTGCTATCTAGCCTGTTTGATGGCCTAACCAGGGCAATCTGTCTGGGGGTGCCAGATGTGATAAATGAAGGGGAGGGTAGCTCCCTTTTATGGACACCCAGCCAGTTAGCTATAAAATCCTTCTTGGTAGCTGTTCTCTACTTGCTTTACCTGTAAGGGTTAACAAGTCCACAGGTAAAAGGAAGGGAGTGGGTACCTGACCAAAAGAGCCAATGGGAGGGCTAGAACTTTTTAAAATGGGGGGGGAACTTTCCCTTTGTCTGTCTGTTGTTGCCCTCCAGAGAGGGGACAGAGCAGAGACAGGGCTGAAACTATGCTGTAAAAAGCTGTAAACCAGGTATGAAAATCAGGAAAGCACAAAAGCAGAAGACTCCTGCCTCATACTGAGAAGATAACTTGCTGATCGTCCTGCTTTAAGTGCCTATACAGAAATGCAAGAAGCCTGGGAAACAAGCAGGGAGAACTGGAAGTCCTGGCACAGTCAAGGAATTATGATGTGATTGGAATAACAGAGGCTTGGTGGGATAACTCACATGACTGGAGTACTGTCATGGATGGATATAAACTGTTTGGGAAGGACAGGCAGGGCAGAAAAGGTGGGGGAGTTGCATTGTATGTAAGAGAACAGTATGACTGTTCAGAGCTTCAGTATGAAACTGCAGAAAAACCTGAGAGTCTCTGGATTAAGTTTAGAAGTGTGAGCAACAAGGGTGATGTCATGGTATTGATGTCGTGTCAAACCAATCTGATAGCTTTCTTTGATAGGATAACGAGTCTTGTGGATAAGGGAGAAGCTGTGGATGTGGTATACCTAGACTTTAGTACGGCATTTGATACGGTCTCACATGATATTCTTATTGATAAACTAGGCAAATACAATTTAGATGGGGCTACTATAAGGTGGGTGCATAACTGGCTGGATAACCGTACTCAGAGTTGTTATTAATGGTTCCCAATCCTGCTGGAAAGGCATAACAAGTGGGGTTCCGCAGGGGTCTGTTTTGGGACCGTCTCTGTTCAATATCTTCATTAATGACTTAGATATTGGCATAGAAAGTACGCTTATTAAGTTTGCAGATGATACCAAACTGGGAGGGATTGCAACTGCTTTGGGGGACAGGGTCATAATTCAAAATGATCTGGACAAATTGGAGAAATGGTCTGAGGTAAACGGGATGAAGTTTAACAAAGACAAATACAAAGTGCTCCACTTAGGAAGGAAAAATCAGTTTCACACATACAGAATGGGAAGAGACTGTCTAGGAAGGAGTACGGCAGAAAGGGATCTAGGGGTTATAGTGGACCACAAGCTAAATATGAGTCAACAGGGTGATGCTGTTGCAAAAAAAGCAAACATGATTCTGGGATGTATTAACAGGTTTGTTGTGAGCAAGACACGAGAAGTCATTCTTCTGCTCTACTCTGCGCTGGTTAGGCCTCAACTGGAGTATTGCGTCCAGTTCTGGGCACCGCATTTCAACAAATATGTGGAGAAATTGGAGAGGGTCCAGAGAAGAGCAACAAGAATGATTAAAGGTCTTGAGAACATGACCTATGAAGGAAGGTTGAAAGAATTGGGTTTCTTTAGTTTGGAAAAGAGAAGACTGAGAGGGGACATGATAGCAGTTTTCAGGTATCTAAAAGGGTGTCATAAGGAGGAGGGAGAAAACTTGTTCACCCTAGCCTCTAAGGATAGAACAAGAAGCAATGGGCTTAAACTGCAGCCAGGGAGGTTTAGGTTGGACATTAGGAAAAAGTTCCTAACTGTCAGGGTGGTTAAACACTGGAATAAATTGCCTAGGGAGGTTGTGGAATCTCCATCTCTGGAGATATTTAAGAGTAGGTTAGATAAATGTCTATCAGGGATGGTCTAGACAGTATTTGGTCCTGCCATGAGGGCAGGGGACTGGACTCTGACCTCTCGAGGTCCCTTCCAGTCCTAGAATCTATGGTATGAGTCTGCTATAGACCACCAGGCCAGGGGGATAAGGTGGACCAGGCTTTCTTCAGGCAACTAACAGAAGTTACTAGATCACAGGCCCTGGTTCTCATAGGGGACTTCAATCACCCGGATATCTGCTGGGAGTGCAATACAGCGGTGCGCAGACAATCCAGGAAGTTTTTGGAAAGTGTAGGGGGCAATTTCCTGGTGCAAGTGCTGGAGGAACCAACTGGGGCAGAGCTCTTCTTGACCTGCTGCTCACAAACAGGGAAGAATTCCTAGGGGATGCAAAAGTGGATGGGAACCTGGGAGGCAGTGATCATGAGATGGTCAAGTTCAGGATCCTGACACAAGGAAGAAAGGAGAGCAGCAGAATATGGACCCTGGACTTCAGAACAGGACAGTCAGCAGACTGACTCCCTCAGGGAACTGATGGGCAGGATCCCCTGGGAGAATAACATGAGGGGGAAAGGAGTCCAGGATAGCTGGCTGTATTTTAAAGAATCCTTATTGAGGTTGCAGGAACAAACCATCCTGATGTGTAGAAAGAATAGTAAATATGGCAGGCGACCAGCTTGGCTTAACAGTGAAATCCTTGCTGATCTTAAACACAAAAAAGAAGCTTACAAGAAGTGGAAGATTGGACAAATGACCAGGGAGGAATATAAAAATATTGCTCAGGCATGCAGGAGTGAAATCAGGAAGGCCAAATCACACTTGGAGTTGCAGCTAGCAAGGGATGTTAAGAGTAATTAGAAGGATTTCTACGGGTATGTTAGCAACAAGAAGGTCAAGGAAAGTGTGGGCCCCTTACTGAATGGGGGAGGCAACCTAGTGACAGAGGATGTGGAAAAAGCTGAAGTACTCAATGCTTGTTTTGCCTCTGTCTTCACGAACAAGGTCAGCTCCCAGACTACTGCACTGGGCAGCACAGTATGGGGAGAAGGTGACCAGCCCTCTGTGGAGAAAGAAGTGGTTCAGAACTATTTAGAAAAGCTGGACGAGCACAAGTCCATGGGGCTGGATGCACTGCATCCAAGAGTGCTAAAGGAGTTGGTGGATGTGATTGCAGAGCCATTCGCCATTATCTTTGAAAACTCATGGTGATCGGGGGAGGTTCCGGATGACTGGAAAGAGGCTAATGTAGTGCCCATCTTTTTTTTTTTTTTTTTTTTTTTTTTTTTTTTAAAAAGGGAAGGAGGAGGATCCGGAGAACTACAGGCCAGTCAGCCTCACCTCTGTCCCTGGAAAAATCACGGCGCAGGTCCTCAAGGAATCAATTTTGAAGTACTTAGAGAGGAAAGTGATCAGGAACAGTCAGCATGGATTCACCAAGGGCAAGTCATGCCTGACTAACCTAATTGCCTTCCATGAGATAACTGGCTCTGTGGATGAGGGGAAAGCAGTGGATGTGTTATTCCTTGACTTTAGCAAAGCTTTTGATACGGTCTCCCACAGTATTCTTGCCAGCAAGTTAAAGAAGTATGGCTGGATGAATGGACTATAAGGTGGATAGAAAGCCGGCTAGATCGTCGGGCTCAATGGATAGTAATCAATGGCTCCATGTCTAGTTGGCAGCTGGTATCAAGCGGAGTGCCCCAAGGGTTGGTCCTGGGGCCGGTTTTGTTCAATATCTTCAGTAATGATCTGGAGGATGGCGTGGATTGCACCCTTAGCACATTTGCAGATGACACTAAACTGGGGGGAGAGGAAGATATGCTGGAGGGTAGAGATAGGATACAGAGGGACCTAGACAAATTAGAGGATTGGGCCAAAAGAAATCTGATGAGGTTCAACAAGGACAAGTGCAGAGTCCTGCACTTGGGATGGAAGAATCCCATGCACTGCTACAGACTAGGGACCGAGTGGCTAGGTAGCAGTTCTGCAGAAAAGGACCTGGGGGTTACAGTGGACAAGAAGCTGGATATGAGTCAACAGTGTGCCCTTGTTGCCAAGAAGGCTAATGGCATTTTGGGCTGTATAAGTAGGAGCATTGCCAGCAGATCGAGGGATATGATAATTCCCCTCTATTTGCCATTGGTGAGGCCTCATCTGGAGTACTGTGTCCAGTTTTGGGCCCCACACTACAAGAAGGATGTGGGAAAAATTGGAAAGAGTCCAGCGGAGGGCAACAAAAATGATTAGAGAGCTGGAGCACATGACTTATGAGGAGAGGCTGAGGGAACGGGGGTTATTTAGTCTGCAGAAGAGAAGAATGAGGTGGGATTTGATAGCTGCTTGCAACTACCTGAAAGGGGGTTCCAAAGAGGATGGATCTAGACTGTTCTCAGTGGTACCAGATGACAGAACAAGGAGTAATGGTCTCAAGTTGCAATGGAGGAGGTTTAGGTTGGATATTAGGGGGGAAAATGTCACTAGGAGGGTGGTGAAGCACTGGAATGGGTTACCTAGGGACGTGGCGGAATCTCCTTCCTTAGAGGTGTTTAAGGTCAAGCTTGATAAAGCCCTGGCTGGGGTGATTTAGTTGGAGATTGGTCCTGCTTTGAGCAGGGGGTTGGTCTAGATGACCTCCTGAGGTCCCTTCCAACCCTGATATTCTATGATCATCAGAAAATACCTAGAACTACTAAATTTGAAACCCCAGATATGTAAGTAGATCAGATGTCTAGAAAGATGCAATTAGGTTTCTCTTTCATTTCTGTAAGGCTTGTGGACTCCTCTGTGCTAACCCACAAATGCTTTTGTTTTGCTTGTAACCTTTAAGCTGGACCTCAAAGTTATTTTGATGCTTAATCCTTATAAGTGGTTCTTTTAAGATCCAGCAAAAAGCCTAAGTTCCAGATGTATTTTCTTTCTTTTTGTTTTGAATAAATTTACCATTTTTTAAGAACAAGATTGGGGTTTGTGTGTCCCTAAGAGGTTTGTGCATATGTTGTTTAATTAGCTGGTGGGAACAGCTGATTTCCTTTGTTTTCTTTCTCAGCTCTTCCCTAGAGGGGGGGGTGAAAGGGCTTGAGATTACCCCACAGGAAGGAATTCCCAAGTGCTCCTTCCTGGGTTCTCAAAAGGGGGAGGGGGAAGTTTGCACTTGGGTGGTGGCAGCATCTACCCATCCATGGTCAGAGAAAAGCTTCTACCGTGAGAGTTTAATACCAGCCTAGAGTGGCCAGTATTAATTTTTAGAATCCTTGTGGGCCCCCACCTTCTGCACTCAAAGTGCCAGAGTGGGGAATCAGTCTTGACATGGTGGCAGAGGTGGGATACCAGACGGGGCAATCCAAGCAGACCCCACACAATCTGGGTCAGACCAAGGCCCCACCTTGCAAGGAGGAGCCCTCCACACAGCCAGGGAGACTCCAGATGCCCTCTCATCGCATCACCCTACTCTCCAACCACCCACCTCACCCCAGCCCTAAGTTAGCTGGGCGATGCTTCAAATGTAATGAGCTGGGGCAAGTGAAGGCCAACTGCCCCAAGAGCACCAGCCAACTGCAACTCATCACCCCGGGATCCCAACAAAAGCCTTCAGGCCCAGATGCCTCGCAAATACCCCCAGAGTGAAGGGAAACTGTGACTGTGGGTGGGAGGAAGATTACTGCGTGGAGAGACACTGGAGCACAGGTGTCAGCTATCCACCCATCCCTGGTGCACCCCAAATTCATCAACCCAGAGGCTCAAGTGATGGTGCAACCCTTTGAAGCCAGGTCTTTTAACTTGCCCACAGCCTGTCCAGGACAAGGGCTGGTCAGGAATATGGACTTTTGCAGTCTGATGATTATCCCATTCCGCTAGGAGAAGACTTAGCCAAACACGTGAGGCTAACAAAATGGGTGGGGAGAGTGACCTGCAGCCAGGTTAAACAGGTCTCCACACCTAATTCCATTCCTGAGCCTCCTACAGGGACCCAGCCAGAACCAGCCCAAGGATTAGAACTGGCAGAGCAGTCAGCACCAGAGGGCACCACAGAGCCTGCAGCAGCAGTTAAACCAGCGTAAGAGGCTCAACCAGAGGCTGAAATACAACCTAGTACACCAACGGAAAGCAGGTCACAATCCGAGACAACCCCATCACCTGCATCGCTTCCAGTGGGACTGTAACAGGGTGCTGTCCAAAAAGGTACTGGCCAGGCCCCTGTTAACCCAGCTCCAATTAAGGGATATTAATTGGTACTGGCTGGGTGTAGCTCGCCAAAGGGCTTAAGGAAAAACACCTGCAGGCCTTGTTAGCAAGGAGGCTATATAAAGCTGACAGGAAGGAAGCAGAGAGGGGGGAACAGGAAAGGGAGGAGTCTGTAGCTCCCAGCTGGCCGAAGAAGCTAGCTGTCCCTCAGGGAGCTGGCTAGAATGGACAGTATATAAATGGTGGTGGAAACTGACACAAGGAATAAAAGGGCACTGGTGCTTGCACATTTAGCGGCCTCTGGCTGATTTTTGGCACAAGCAGTGAAACACTCTGTTCTCAGTGGTGGCAGATGACAGAACAAGGAGCAATGGTCTCAAGTTGCAGTGGGGGAGGTCTAGGTTGGATATTAAGAAACACTATTTCACTAGGAGGGTAGTGAAGCACTGGAATGCGTTACCTAGGGAGGTGGTGGAGTCTCCTTCCTTGGAGGTTTTTAAGGCCCGGCTTGACAAAGCCCTGGCTGGGATGATTTAGTTGGGAATTGGTCCTGCTTTGAGCAGGGGGTTGGACTAGATGACCTCCTGAGGTCCCTTCCAACCCTGATATTCTATGATTAGCTCCAAGCAACACCGGGGCTAAAAGCGTGAGCTAGGCATTGGCAGACATTTTTGCCAGGGTAGGTTGGCCCTCAGACATCCTTACAGATTCGGGAACTAACTTCCTGGCAGGGACCAGGAAACCTCTTTGGGAAGCTAATGGGGTGAACCACCTTATTGCCACCCCTTACCACCATCAAACAAATGGCCTAGTGGAGAAGTTTAATGGGACTTTGGGGGCCATGATATGTAAATTCGTGAATAAGTACTCCAATAATTGGGACCTAGTGTTGTAGCAGTTGCTCTTTGCCTACAGATCTGTACCACATCCCAGTTTGAGATTGTCACCCTTTGAACTCGTTTATGGCCACAAAGTTAAGGGGCCATTATAGTTGGTAAAGCAGCAATGGAGGGGGTTACATCTTCTCCAGGAACTAATATTTTGGACTTTGTAACCAACCTGCAAAACACCCTCAAGGACTCTCTAGCCCTTGCTCGAGGAAAACCTACAGGATTCTCAACAAGAGCAAAAGGCCTGGTATGATAAACAATGAAAGCAGAGGAAGAAAAATTCACTGTCCCCCCACAGAGCAATGGAAAGGCGAATGTGTAAGATATCGCTCGGTGATCACATACTGAATGAGGAGATCAGAAGGCGTACAGGGGTGACTGATGTAGTGCACGCAATTTATGAAGCAAAGCAGAGATGGGCAGGTCATGTAGTCTGCAGGTAAGACAATAGGTGGACAACCCACATCAGTGACTGGATCCCCAGAGACCACAAGTGACCACTGGGCAGACCAAAACCATTCTGGGCCGATCCCATGACAAAACTCTTTGGCCAGAAGTGGAAAGAATGTGCTTACAACAAAACAGAATGGTGTGGCATCGACTTGCATTTGTGGAGGGATGGACAAGGACAAGCTGGACAAAGGTATCAATAAGTGGTCACCATGTTCCATACAGGGTCACTGTAAGAGTGTGTGGACTCACCCCTGTGGCGCCTCCTGCTGGTCTCTTCCAGGAATTAGCTCATCGACCCAGGAGCGCCCTCTGCAGGCCAGTGATCCACCTTACCGCTGGCCCCGTGTCCCTCCTGGATCCCAGTGCCCCTTTCTCTGGGGTGCTGCCCCTCTGGCAGTAACCCCTCAGCCTCAGGGTTTCCCCACCCAGGGGACCCCCTATCCCCACCTTGCCTCAGTGTAAGGCTACTGCCAGTCACCAACTAGCCCCCGTTCCCTGGGGCAGACTGCAGTGTATGCCACTCATCACTGGCAAGGGGGGTTTGGCCTGCTGCCTTCTTTCACCCTCAGTACCTCTATGGGACTAGAACCAGGCCCTACAGCCTGGGGAGTCGCCAGCCTGGAGCTCCCCTGCTCCTCTGGCTTTTCCCTAGCCCTGCCTCACTCCAGGTACCGCTCAACCTTCCAGCAGCCAGGCCTGTCTCCCTCCACAGCTAGAGGAGAGACTGCTGAGCTTCTGGCTGCCCTGGCCGTCTTATAAGGCCCAGTTAGTCTGTTTGGGGCATGGCTCCAGCTGCAGCCACTTCCCCCAATCAGCTGGGGTTTTGCTCCC
Organism: Emys orbicularis; assembly: GCF_028017835.1. Taxonomy (NCBI): domain Eukaryota; kingdom Metazoa; phylum Chordata; order Testudines; family Emydidae; genus Emys; species Emys orbicularis. The sequence continues at coordinate 43,592,797 of NC_088691.1, read as the reverse complement.
TTCCCCAGCCCCAGACCCCTGCAGGGCTTTTCCAACCCCTTCAGGGCTGGAGCGGGTGCTCACCCCACTACAGTCACACAATCATTGTGTTATATCAACAGACATGGTGGGGTGAGAACTTCCTCTTTATGCCAAGAAGCAGACTATGGAATTGGTGAATTATGCATCAGTTCTCCCTCTCAGTGGTTAACACTTACCTGGTCTGTAGAATAGCCTAGCAGACAAACTGAGCATGCACTTCTCTTCAAATCACAAGTGAGAAACCAAAGACTTCGTCCTTTGGAACATCATTACAGATTGGAGCCATCCTCATGCAGACCTATTTGCAACATACAACAAGTATCAGGTCTTCTGTTTTTGGGGGGAAGGGGGTTCTGTTTCTGGCACCTTGTTAATCTCATGGTTGAGGACTTTAATGTACACATACCTACTAGTCCTGCTGATTTCATGGCTTGTGCAAGGTCAGGCAGGGATCCACCAAACTGATATTAATAGCACCAGCGTGACCATGGCAGTTCTGGTTCCCCAAATTGTGAACCTGTCAATCTCCCAACCAAAGACATTGCCTCAGATTCCAGACCTGCTTTCACAGACCGACTGGAAGATCCTTCACCCAGATATGAAGTCCCTTCATCTCATGGTTTGGCTATTGGATGGATTTCAAACTTAGAGGAGTCCCACTCCTCTCCTGCACAAAATATCTTGTTAAACTGCGATGACACTACAAGACAAACTTACTTAGTGAGAGTCACATGTTTTCTTCTTGCTGCCTTCAGAAGTCTTTAACTTCACAAAGTACTTGGTACCAGATAGCTCAAAGTAAGTATTCCAGAATTTCTAAGTGACCCATCCAGATGTTTCACTCCATCAGGTTCCCCTTATTGTGATTTCTGCACACAGCTCTCTGGTGGATGGACATACAGTTGTTTCTCACCCAAGAGTGGTAAAGTTTCTGAAAGATCTAATCAAGGTGTTTCCACCAATCCCCTCATGGGACCACAATCTAGTTCTCTCTACTTGAATGGGCCTACCCTCTGAGCCAGTGGTAACATGTTCATTACTACATTTGTCTGTGAAAACATTGCTTTCAACATTTGCTACAATCACCTCGGTGACAAGGGTTAGGATGTGATCTGAGAGACTCCTTGTCTGGATATGACATGGTATAAAGCAGGTCTGCCATCAAAGCCTGAATTTATCTAAGTTTTTACCAAAGATCATTACAGACTTCCATTTAAGCCAGCAGATTCATCTGCCTATATTTTTTCCTAAACCACCCACTTGTAAAGCAGAGGCTATGCTCTATATCAGGGATGGGCAAACTTTTTGGCCTGAGGGCCACATCTGGGTGGGGAAATTGGATGCAGGGCCATGAATGTAGGGCTGGGGCAGGGGGTTGGGGTGCAGGAGGGAGTGTGGGGCATGAGAGGGGGTGCAGTGTGCAGGAAAGGGCTCAGGGCAGGAGGGGGTGTTGGAGGGGGCTCAGGGCAGGGAATTGGGGTGCAGGGTGAGGCAGGGGGCTCAGGGCAGAGGGTTGAGGTGCAGGAGGGGTGTGGGGTGCAGCAGGGGGCTCGGGGCAGGAGGTTGGGGTGCGGGCTCCGGCCCGATGCCACGTACCTTGAGCAGCTCCAGGGTAGCAGCGGCGCACAGAGGGGCTAAGGCAGGTTCCCTGCCTGCCCTGGCCCCACATCGCTCCCGGAAGCGGCCGGCACCAGGTTCCTGCAGCCCCTCGGGGAAGGGGGGGCAGAGGGCTCTGCATGCTGCCCTCGCCTGCGGGTACCTCCCTCGAAGCTCCCATTGGTCACAGTTCCCCATTCCCGGCCAATGGGAGCTGCGGGGGGCGATGCCTGCAGGTGAAGGCAGCATGCGGCGCCCTCTGCTCCCCCTCTCCCCCAGTGGCCACAGGGATGTAGTGCCAGCCACTTCTGGGAGCGGCACGGGGCTAGGGCAGGCAGGGAGCCTGCCTTAGCCCCACGGCACCATGGGGGTGGCAATCCCGCGGGCCAGATCCAAAGCCCCGACAGGCTGGATCCAGCCTGCAGTTTGCCCATCCCTGCTCTATATGTTGAATGTCAGATGGGCTTTAGCATTTTATTTGCAGAGTACAAAATCTTTTAACTCTTCACTTAGACTTATCATCTGCATGGTGGAGAGAATGAAAGGGGAAACCCATCTCATCTCAGAGATTGGACAGCTGACTGGGTGGTCAGCTGATGGTTAGTAACTGGCCAGAGTGACTGTTCTGCTTCTCTCAGGGCTTGTCTACATGGGCAATTTACAGCGCTGCAACTTTTTCACTCGGGGGTGTGGAAAAAAACACCCCCCTGAGCGCAGCAAGTTTCAGCGCTGTAAAGTGCCAGCATAGACAGTGCACTAGCGCTGGGAGCCATGCTCCCAGTGTTGGTCACTACGCCCCTCATGGAGGTGGTTTTATTAGAGCGGGGGCGATGCCTGCAGGTGAAGGCAGCACGCGGTGCCCTCTGCTTCCCCGCAGCGCTCCTCTCTCCCAGCACTGCGCCGCATCCACACAAGCCATGTTAAAGCGCTGCCGCAGCAGCACTTTAGTGTTGCCCAGTGTAGACTAGCCCTCAGAGCTCAGGCAGTCTCACAGCACATCTTTGAGGAATGTTTCTATTATGCACCCATGCAAACCAGCCCCTGGACATCTAGTCACACATTTAGGAAGCATGCTATCACTGAAGCCTCCAAATCAGATGCTGCTTTCAGGAAAGCAGTGTTACAATCCCTGTTCTAAGACTATGTTGCTTTGGCCCACTGGTTGGGAGCCACTAGAAGTGAAAAAAGAAAGTTACTTACCTGTACAGTGGGTGGAGTTCTTTGAGATGTTGCCCATATTCACATTCCACTACCCACCCTCTACCTCAGAGTTCTTTACCACCAGGTTTCTGAAGTGGAAACTGTGGCAGTTGGCCCTGTAAGATGTACAGACATTAAAATATGCCTTGAAATTATATTGTTGACAACTTCTTCTTTCTTTGCCTGTAATGAAATCTACTCACTGCTAGGTGCCCCCTCATGGCCAGGCATAGCCTCACAGATCTCTTGCTGGGCTAGCGCCCTACACCAACTGTCACTCCAGCAGTGTCTGTGCCTGAGAACTCAGCCCTCTGGCCAGGTCATTATCTTTAGTCCACCCTTGCTGGGCTCCCACCTGTCCCAAATTAAGAGTCCAAAAATGTCATCAACAGAAACAAAAATCCTTCCACCCTCTGGGGCTCTTCCTCAGCCAACCTTCACTCCAGCTGCTTCCCCCTTGCTGGGCTCAATAACCCTTGTGCACCCCCTTCCTGGGGTCAGCAGGGGACCCTAGTACCATCCTGGGCCCCAGATTTTACCCCAGGGCTCTGTACTGCACAGCTAGGGAAACTCCTTTACCCATGTAACCCTGAAGCCAGGTGGAAGCTCATGCAGACCCGGCTTATACCCATATTTCAGTTTTCCCTGGGCCACTTCCTACCTCACCTTTCCTTCCCTGTGGGTCTCCCACTCTCTTCCCCATTTTATCAGGGCTTCTCCTAGTTCTCCCTGCCTGGAGAGCTTTCCTTTCTCACTCTCTTCCCTGCCAGCTTCCTTTCCTGCTCTGAGCTTCTCCCGATAGACTCAGGGCCCTGCATAAGCCTTCTTGCTCCCTGCCTAGTGTGACGGGTTCAGTCACAGAGACCCCCTTGGGACTGTCACCTGATGTGCTGAAACTACGTCTGAGCGCATTTTCTTTGATGGCTTGGGACTCCAGAACCCTGTCTTGTTGAGCCAGACAGGCTAGTCCACTGCAACACAGACCCAGGGTCTGAACCACGTGCTCCAAAGCTGCAGACTAAGCTGAAAACAGCTCAGCAAGTACTCCTGTCTCCAGCACCCAGACACCCAGCTCCCAATGGGATCCAAACCTCAAATAAATCCATTTTACTCTGTATAAAGCTTATACAGGGAAACTCATAAATTGTCCATCCTCTATAACACTATGCACAGCTGTTTGCTCCCCCAGGTATTAATAACTTACTCTGGGTTAATTCATAAACAAAAGTGACTTTATTAAGTATAAAAAAGTAGGACTTAAGTGGTTTCAAGTAATAACAGACAGAACAAAGTAAGTAACCAAGCAAAATAAAACAAAATACGCAAGTCTAAGCCTAATACATTTAAGAAACTGAATACAGGTAAATCTCACCCTCTGAGATGTTCCAGTAAGCTTCTTTCACAGACTAGACTCCTTCTTAGTCTGGGCCCAATCCTTTCCCCTGGTACAGTCCTTGTTAGTTCCAGCTCAGGTGGTAGCTAGGGGATTTCTCATGACTGGCAACCCACTTTGTTCTGTTCCACCCCCTTTTATAGCTTTGGCACAAGGCGGGAATCTTTTGTCTCTCTGGATCCTGCCCCCCTTCTAAATGGAAAAGCACCAGGTTTAAGATGGATTGCAGTTCAGGTGACATGATCACGTTACTGTAAGACCTCCTTCATTACCTAGTAGCTGGAAGACCGTACATAGGAAGGCTTACAGGTAAACAAACCCATTCACAGTTCATTGATTCTGAAGCACCCTTAATGGGTTCCACTTAACATGTTTACATCAGTCACGTAAGTTTATATCTTATTCTCCTAACTCCAGACATAGAAATAATACATGCAAACAAATGGGGTAAACATTTTCCAGGATAGGTTGTAGATCGTTGATGATGTGCTGGAGAGGTTTTAGCTGGGGGCTGTACGTGATGGCCAATGGTGTTCTGTTATTTTCCTTGTTGGGCCTGTCCTGTAGTAGGTGACTTCTGGGTACCCATCTCACTATGTCAATCTGTTTCCTCACTTCCCCAGGTGGGTATTGTAGTTTTAAGAATGCTTGATAAAGATCTTGTAGGTGTTTGTCTCTGTCTGAGGGATTGGAGCAAATGAGGCTGTATCTTAGGGCTTGTCTGCAGACAATGGATCGTGTGATGTGTCCTGGATGGAAGCTGGAGGCATGTAGTTAAGAATAGCGGTCAGTAGGTTTCCGGTATAGGGTGGTGTTTATGTGACCATCACTTATTTGCACTGTAGTGTCCAGGAAGTGGATCTCTTGTGTGGACTGGTCCAGGCTGAGGTTGATGGTGGGGTGGAAATTGTTGAAATTCAGGTGGAATTCTTCAAGGGCCTCCTTCCTGTGGGTCCATATGATGAAGATGTCATCAATGTAGCACAAGTAGAGGAGGGGCACTACGGGACGAGAGCTGAGGTAGCGTTGTTCTAAATCAGCCATAAAAATGTTGGCATACTGTGGGGCTGTGCGGGTACCCATAGGTAGTGCCGCTGACTTGAAGGTATAAGTTGTCCCCAAATCTGAAATGGTTGTGGATGAGGACAAACTTACAAAGCTCAGCCACCAGGTGTGCCGTGGCCTCATCAGGGATACTGTTCACGACAGGAATTAATCCAGATCTCTGTCGGCTTTATCGGCCTATCACAGCGGCCTGATCACGCCGATGAAGATCCGTATGGAGACCCCAAGCAATCTGCGCTTGTACAGTGGGAGTCCCACCCACAGTGGGAAGAAGCAGGTCTCCATCAGCTCCTTCTACTACAAGGAGAGGAAATCAAGGAGATGGAAAAGCCAGCGTGAGGGGACAATGCCAACAACCAACCTATTAAAGCTGCTGGCAAACTCATCATACAGAAAAAACTTCAAAAACAGACTTCAAAGAGAAACTGCAGAGCTACAATTCATTTGCCAACTTAACACCATTAATTTGGGCTTGAATAGGTACTGGGAGTGGTTGGCTCACTACAAAAGCAATTTTCCCTCTCTTGGTATTGACACCTCCTCATCAATTATTGGGAGTGGACCACATCCACCCTGACTGAATTGGCCTTGTCATCACTGGTTCTCCACTTGTAAGGTAACTCTCTTCTCTTCATGTGCCAGTATATTTATGCTTGTATCTGTAATTTTCACTCAATGCATCTGAAGGTTTTTTACCCATGAAAGCTTATGTCCAAATAAATCTGTTAGTCTTTAAGGTGCCACCAGACTCCTCGTTGTTTTTGCGGATACAGATTAACATGGCTATCCCTCTGATACTTGTATTTTATATGTTAAGAATAAGAAGAGAGGAAAACAAAATGTAGGTTTAAATAGCTTGGTCGGTGCCCCAAAAAATGGAAAGTTCCAGAGGTCAAACTTCTTGCTACCGCAAGAATAATATATATTATTCACCCCGATTTAGAAATTGGGCATTTGTTTGGGTTATGAACTAGATATACATCTCTCTATGTAAATAATCCATCTTGTTCCTAATTTATTGTCTCATATCCTATGATAAGCCTTGAAAGGTATGAAATTAAAATTATTAGATATAATCAAAGACGGTGTGGGTCGTGTCCACTAGATTTAGAAGACTCTAAGGGAGTATGTTTTCTTGGGAAATGGTGTTGTATCCTAGAAGTTAGATATTGTATTGTATATTGTATTCCTAGAAGGAATGTTAAAAGATATAATCATCTAACTACGGGATTGTGATGGAGTGGGAATTTTCTGTAAATATTTTGTATGAATACTGTGTGTGTGTGCCTCAGTTTCTCCCATATACTGTGTTGTTAATGTGGTGGTTGGGAAAAGCTGTTTATTCTCAGGCAGGCTCTGACACAGGTGTGAATGGCACCTCGCTGTCTTGGTCTGGCCCCCATGTAAATGGAGAATCCATTAAGACAATGGCAAATCCAATCACCAGGACTTTGGTACCTAGCAACCAAGGACCATGGATTGCTCACCCCTCCTCAGGAAGCCAGCCATGTTGGACCAGCTGGACAACATGGGCCTGAGGAGGGGCCAGGTGGGACTGGCCCCCGGATCCTGAACAAAGAGGACACAGAGGGACAGAACGGGAGCCAAGGGGGGCACAGCGCTTGGCTGGGGCTCTGGACTAACCAGAATGGACCATGCTGTAACTTTCTTTTCTCCCTGCTAAGCAAGGACTTTCTATGCTGTGTTAATAAACCCGACTGTCTTTACAATGCTGGCTGAGAGTTGCTGTGAATGCTGAAGTAGGAGGAGCTGCCCCCTAGGGACGTACATATCTCTTTCAGGTGTCCATCCCCATAGGACTCACTGAACAGAGCTCACGGTAGGATAGGGTGACCAGATGTCCCATTTTTATAGGGACAGTCCTGATTTTTGGGTCTCTTTCTTGTATAGGCTCCTATTACCCCCCACCTCCGTCCCGATTGTTCACACTTGCTGTCTGGTCACCCTATGGTAGGAAGCAGGGGTGCTGAAGGCTCTGAGGGTCAGTCCAAGGAGGCGGTGAAGTCGAGTGGCTTACCGTGAAGGAAGAGCAAGACCGCTAGGGGGTCTGACACACTAAAGGGGTTCTCCCAGAGACTGTTCCAAGGCTGGGGTCCGAGCACTAGTCCTGTGGCTCTGTGACTGGTATGAGTTTGGAATAATAAATGAAATTACTTTAAAAGGGAATCCCAAATTAATAGGGTAAATTATTAAATATAGTCCATTAAACAAATTAAACCCTCCGACTAAAGGAAGCATTGAAGACATTTCTTACACACGGACGTCATCTACTGGATATCGATGGAAGCAGCAGAAACACAGAGATGGATGAAAGCTGAGAGCAATTTGGCAAATGGCCACTAGAAATCAGAGGGTTATCCCCTCCAACAAGCCCTGAAATATATAAAGCTGAAGTCACCATGTGGGACCCCAGAGTTGACTCAACCCACAAAGAAGCTGCAGAATTCTCAATGCACAGATGCCTGGAGCAGCCCTGTAGAAAGGACTTTCCTCCATTCCAGGGTTAAGAGGATAAGAAGAAGTGGTGAGATTTAATCTCAAAGATCGTATTTCCCCTTCTGTTCTTTAACATGAATAAATGAATGTTCTCTTGAGTAAGTCAACACTCTCTACTGAGACCTTTCGGGACTACCCCAGCGGTACAGGGGGAATCACTACCGCCTACATATAATGCAAGGGAGCCTTGTCTGTGCCCACTGGGGGAACTTGCCCAAACTACTGGTTGCTGGCACCGCAAGTGCCCCCTCTGGGCTCTGCAAGCCGCACTCCTTCCCTCTGCAGGCTACCAATTTGCACACCCCAGCTCTGAGTGAGTCCTTGGGGCAGAGCAGAGAGAACCTATGGCTAAATCTATGGAGATAGTTACCCCCAGAGTTGAGCTCTGAACTGAGCACAGGTCCCTTCCACCTGCCTGTACACCCCACTTCGTTAGACTCATGACTTCTGGGCACCCACAGTGCACGCAGATTGCTGCCTCCATGGAAGCAGTGCCCCTCCGAGCTCACTAGCTTCCCTTCAGCACTCTCCTCAACACACCGCACTGAGTTGTGTCTACAGTAAAACCAAATCCCCGTTTATTTGACAGAGCTCACGATAAAGATTCAAAGAGAAGACAGTAAAAGGACTGGACACATGGCTACTGATAAAAGAAAAATATAAAATGCAATCTAAAGCCTGCACCTATTAACAAGGCCCTTTCCTGTCTAATAAGGTATTTCTTACCCAATGGCCAGTCCGTACAGCACTTGTCCAGCCGAGAGAGCTGGGATCCACTTTTCATGAGACACTCCCGCTGGCAGAGGGTTGCCTCTGTAATGGATGCCATCTTGTCCCCTCCTTTCTTCAATTATATTGTTCCAGACCTTTTGTCTATTTTCATAACTAGGGCATTTTGTTAACTTCTGCTTGTCCCTGATGGTCTCCTTATTCAAGGTCTTTTTTTGGACTCTTTTGTGCTTTGTAAAGGACCAAGCCTGCTGTGACACTGACATGCCCAAGCAAGTATATTACGCCTGTGTCTGACTATCTCCTTAATATTTCACTGAAGGGGGCCGTGTGTGGTCTGTGCCAAAAGCTAAGACCTAGCTGATTGTCCTGGTTGTTGCAAGATGTTTGTGCAGAAAACAAATGTAGATCCGTGTGACGTGTAGGATATTATGTTCCAAAACTTTTGGAAGTGAATCTTGTCACCTGAGGCAGTAGAGTCTCAGGGCATGTTTACACAAAAAGACTACCTATGTTAGGTCAATTTACAGCTATTGCAGTAATTACTGCAGTGGTTCATGTCCAGACTGCCCTTCTTCTGTCCGTGGTTGGGCTTCCACCAACTTAAGAGCAGCAGTGTGGGCGGCTGGGAACAGGGGCACCAGAATAGGGGGGACTTTTTTGAAAGTGGACAGGCCTGGCCCATCCACTTTTCTCCATGGGCCATGCCCTCTGCCCCTGCTCTTCCCCCCGGCTCCCCCGAGGCCCCGGCCTCCAGTCAGTCCGGCAGCTGGAGGCTCTGGAGCCCAGCTGGGGAGCCTGGGCAGCTGTGGGAAGCTGTGGACCCTCCACCTGCCTGGGGTGGGAGGCCCAAGAGCAGCCCCCGGCTCATGTCCCCCCACCCAGGGTAGATGGAGGGTCCACGGCTCCCCACAGCATCCCAGGATCCCTGTCCGGGCTCCAGCTGTTGGCCTGGCTGTGGGGTGAGGCCTCAGTGGAAGGAGGGGGGTGGGCACAGAAGGGGCAAGGGGGCCTGGCCTCCCGACTTTTGGGAAGGTTCCACCGTCCCTGCTTGAGAGCCCAGGCTCTCAGCTCCATGCACAGCTCCCCAATGGTAGCTCTGCAGCTGTCCAGGTTCCTGGTGGGGAGCTCTACACCCAGAGCCCAGACTCCTGCCAGGTTCCCAGCAGGGAGCCGGGTTTCTGGCGGGGAGTGGGGAGCTGAAGCCTCAGTGCAGCCGGGCTTCCAATGGGCAGCAGGCTCCCTTGCTGGCTCCACGCCACTCCCTGGAAAAGATGAGATGTCCCTTGGTGCCTAGGCAGAGGGACGGCCATGGGGGCTCTGTGTGCTGCCCCTGCCCTGCCCCGATGGCTGGCTCCGCAGCTCCCATTGGCCAGGAACTGCAGCCAATGGGAGCTGTGGGGCGGTGCCTGCAAGCGGAGGCAGACCGCACCGCGCAGAGCTGCCTGGCCACGCCTCCACCTAGGAGCCGAGGGACATGTTGCCACTTGTGGGGAGCCGCCTGAGGAGTGCTGCTTGGATCTGGCACCCCAAAACCCCTTCTGTGCCCTGCCTCAGCCCTGATCCCCCTCCCACACCCAAATTCCCTCCCGGAACCTGCAACCCAAACCCCTTTCTGCGCCCCAACCCAGTGCCCCAGCTAGGAACCCCCTCCCTCACTCCGAACCCCTCAGCCCCTGCCTGGAACCCCCTCCTGCACCCCAAACCCCACATCCCTGGCCCACACCCCAGAGCCCACAACCCCAGCTGGAGCCCTCACCCCGTCCTGCACCCCAACCCCCTGCTCCAGGTCACTGAAAATGAGTGAGTGAGGGTGGGGGAGAGCGAGCAATGGAGGGAGGGGAGATGGAGTGAGCGGGGGCGGAGCCTCAGGGAAGGGGCAGGGCCTTGGAAGGGACAGGGTAGGGGGCAGGACAAGGGTGTTCGGTTTTGTGCAATTAGAATGTTGGCAACCCTACTTGGAGCCTGGGTGGCAGCCCAGCTCAGAGCGGGGAGCAGCCTGAGCTGCCAACCAGGGCTTTCTTGTCAGTTTCACAGCTCCAGCATTGACAAGAATGACAGCCAACAACCCTCTGTGTACACAGACACTGCGTCACCCTAACTACACTGACATAAGCCCTACACCTCTCATGGAAGTGGATTTATTATGTCGGTGTACTAGGGCACCTACTTTGGCGGGAACAAGGCTGTAGCATGTACACTGACATAATTGGGTCGACATAAGCTGCCTTATGTTGACATAACGCTGTAGTGTAGACCAGGGCTCAGAGATGACTCAATCAACACTGAAAACAAACATCCATGGAGCAGCCAGCCCTGTGTTTACTGTCTGAACCAGATGCAGGTATGAACATTTACAAAGACAAAGGATCCCAGGAAAAGTCTCTAATTAGGGGAATCCCTGGGCTAAGAGACAATAGTCTGTAACTAGATGAAGAAAGAAGAAAAGGTACAAGATGTTAACCATTACAGAGGAAAGACTCTGCCAGATGGAGCATCTCATGAAAAGTGGATCACAGCTCTCTGGACTGGACAAAAGCTGTAGGAACTGACCATTGGGTGAAAAATACCTGATTAGACAGGCAAGTACCTTGTTAATAAGTATAGGCTACATATTACATTTTGTTTTCTTTTACCTGTAACTTTGTGTTTCAAATCCTTATACTGGCTTTTATTTTTAACCTTTATCTCAAGCTCTGTTAAATGCATTTCAGTTTGATTTGGATATGTTTAAGTGCCTTGTGCTAGGATGGGTGTTGAACTGAGGTGAAACCCATAAGTTGGAGTGCACATAGGGGACAGTGGATCAGTGTACTCTCCTGGCATCCAGAAACAAGATGCTGGGCACTCAAGTGTAACAAAGTGGGGTTTGTAAATTGCTAACCTGTAGAGAGGAAGAGTGGGGCTAGCAGAGCCCAGAGCAGAATTGGGATTTCCCTTGGTGGACACAGACAAGGCTCTCTTGTGCTGTAAGCAGTTGGTAGTAATTCACCCTGGACACCTCGGATAACCCCAAAAAGTGTCACACCCACACCTGGCCTAGACTGTAAACACTTGTCTAGGCTGGGTCAGATGTCAATTGTTCTCACTCTTGACTGAGTTAGCTCTGAGAAGCACTCACCCCTGGTAACCAATTTCATCTCCAACAGCTTCAGAACACACTTTAAGAGTTATGTGATACGTACAATATTATGTTCTGTGCATACATCCCACAATATCCATGGCAACCAGCGAGTTCTTAGCTTTCTGCGGACATCACGCATGGCCTCTTTGGTAAAGTATCACGAAGATGGCGATCACAGGGTAAACATGCCCATCTGGGCATGTCTAGGCAAGTCCTTGGGTATAGATTGCAACGGTGTACCCTCACCTACTGCCAACACAGTGTGCTTGGTTCACACCCTCGTTTACAAGTCTAAACAAATTGGCTTGAGAGAGACCTGAACATAACTTTAAGCAATTGCTTTTGATATACTAAACTAGTCCATTTTGGACCAATCTCTTCTAATATTTGAATATGGGCTATAACACTACTAATCTCATTGGCAAATCTAGTTTGTTAGACGTCAGCTATAAATTTAACTGGCAACTCTGCAAATCTGTACAATTAACCCCCTTTCATGCTTACAGCATGCTCTACCCTTGTACGCACTTGGTGGAGGGCATGAGGACGCTCAGGGCATACGTGCGGCCACAGTGGACACTGCTGGGGAAAAAAGACCCTGGACTCAGGTGCCTAGGGCACGTAAGTGGAATGTGCATATGGATAACACATGCTGAAGAACTCCAGTCACTGTCCAGGTAAGGAACCTTCCTTTCTGAAAACCAAGAAATACAGAGTTAAGGTAAATGCCCATGTAACCTTAACTTTTCCCCCTGGAGCTGGCAATAGTGACTGGGAATTATCTGCCTGCACTCCAGCTGCATTCAGTATTAGGTGTAGCTGTACTGAATGTGGGATGGATTAATTTGGAACATTTTGTCAGAGCTATGATTGGGATCTGAGGTGATCTTTGAGGGGCTGTGCTGTGCCCCTCTGGGGGGAGGAGGGGTGACAGAAGGAAAGAGGTGCACATGTACCTTGGGAATCCAGGATGCCTCATGTCAGTGCTGAGTTATGTAGGTTGTGTCAGTAGCAGGACACTGGGGATGGTCCCCAGTTAGGGGGGAGATGAGTGTGGTCTATGGGTTTAATGATAGGTTAATGAAAATACATCATTTGGCATCATGTGCATAAGAGTGAAGGGGTGGTAAAAGGGGGTGAAGGGTGGTAAAATTTAGCAGATGTGGTGGTTTTTTCTGTGAAGGGTGCTAAGAGTTTGAGTGTAGGGCAGGAGTAGATTGCCTTTGTATTGTACTGAACAGGAGCAGAGTGTGAGAGTATGTGTGATAGGTGTATTGGGGCATCACCCTGTTGCCGGCCCAGAGGGCCCCGAGGGGGCAACAGGGTTTGTTGCCCGGTGTGCGCCGCGTCAATGGACACACCAGGGTGGAGAAGCAAACAAATTTTATTCGAGATCTCGAAAAGGCACTAGGAGACCAGCATGTCTCAAATCAAGCGCAGCAAATACAAGCAAGTTTTCCCTTTTATATTCCAAGCTGTTTCTGTGTAAGCTGTGTCTGTTTCTCCCCCACTACCCCTCCCGTCCCGAGCAGTTACAGCAGGTACACATTGTGGCTTGTTAGAAAAGTTTCCCGTTCGCCTGCTTATCTTTGGCCTTGCAAGGCCTGTGCGTACGCAGTCTTCCCCCCCTTCTTTCTCCCCCGTCTTATCACTACGTTTGCTAGTGTGAGCGAAACTGCAGCTGTCTGCTAGGAAAAAGCTGACCATTACATTTCTGCTTCAGCATAGGCTGTTAGCATGGGAGTAGGTTAAAGTTCACAAGATGGAGTTACTGTGGCTCACTTAGACCCAAAGCAGGGAGTTTCATCGGCACTTATGGCCTTCCATCCCCCTGAGTTACCTGGTAGCTATGCCTAGTGACACCAACAACCCAAAGGGGGCAGAGTTACGGTTGTGTGGGCATGTACCTTAAGTCTATTTTTCCTAGTGTTCATAAGTTTGAGATTTACTGAACTTGAATTATGGAAGCCACGAGATACAACCAGACAGACAGCCATCACTCAGGTTAATGCATTTTTTTCCATTGAATTTTCCAGGTTTTTTTAAATGAAAGAGGAATGTTTTTTGTAGGAGTCAGCATTTAGGCAGTTGTAATTATCAGGTAGGCTTGCAGTTCAGGCATTACTATGGCTACGTGTGAGGATCCCTGGGGGCTGGAATCTGGGTCTGCTGGTCCCTGATAGACTGCTGCATACATGACACCACCCAATAGCTCTGGCACCGCAGCGATCTGCAGGCTGTGAGCCTTGTGTGGCCAAGCACCATAGGATTTGCCACCTACAGAGGGCCTGATTGGTGGTGCTCCCAGGATCCTTGGTCCAGGTGCACTATTTAAGCCTATCAGGGACACCAGGAAGCTTTCTGTGCAACTAGGTGGATTCCCAACCATGACAATAAAGGTTACTTACCTATAACCAAGGGTCTTTGAGATCGATGCTGCGGATGCACACTCATGGGATGCTCTGAATGGTAGAATTCTAATTAGCAGTAGCCATAGGAGCACTCACCCAGCTCCCTGGCCCCTCTCTTCAGTGAATGTCAAACATTCCCCGGCGAGGGTATAAAAGAGGCGTGGAGCTCCAGCTTTCTCAGGTCCTTTCCCGGGAAGGAGGACGCTGAGGTTATGGGGAGAGGTAGGCTGGGAGTGTAACTATGCAGAGTCCATCTCAAAGAGCCTCAGTTACAGGTAAATAACCTTCATTTCTCCTTTGAGTGTCTTCTGCACACTCCCACTCATAGGATAGATTAATAAGGAGCACTCTGGCCCAGGATGGTGGGACCACAGAGTCCTAATTAAAAAAGGACTGCAGGACTACCTTGTCAAATTTTGCATCAGATCTAGCTTCCAAATCTAAGGAGTAATGTTTAGAAAGTGTGAACAGAACTCCATGGTGCTAGTCTACACGTCTCTACCAGAAGAATGGTTTATAGAAAGCCATAAAGACTGCCTTTGATTTAGTCAAATGCATTCTCATCCTTTGAGGAATGGGTACTATACCTCCTTTGATTTATAAGCTTCATAAATAGCTAATCTAACCCACTGAGAAAGTGTTTGTACAAAAATAGCTTTCCCCTTGTTCTTCATTCCATAAACTATACACAATTTTGGGGAGTGCCTAAATTGTTTAGTCTTGTCTAAATAAAAAGATCTAGCCTGTGTAATTTAGTTTCCCTATCATGAGTATGAGGTTTGGGAAAGAAAACCGGTAAAATTATATTCTGATTTATATGAAAATTGGAAATCACTTTTGGTAAAAACGTAGGGTGAGTAAGGGACCATGGCGTAGGCAGTCTGGCCTAGCGGGCAGCTGGGCTGATGTCCACAAGCAAAGAACAGCCACGAGGCAGTAGTCAGTAAGCAGGGATTGGAGTAATTACTAGGGAACTGGGCTTGATAAGCAAGAGTTAGGGTCAGAGTCAGGCTGCGTCAGAGACCAGAGATAGCACCAGGCTGGAACCCATAGGCGTGCGCAGCCCATTTCATTAGGGTGTGCAACCAGGGAGCCCTGCCCTAGCCCCGCCCCATCCACTCCCTCCTACTTCCTGACCCTGACTGCCACCCTCAGAATCCCCAACCCCCCCACTCCTTGTTCCCTGACTACCCCCTACTGGGACCCCACCCCCTATCTAAGCCTCCCTGCACCTTGTCCTCTGACTGCCCCCCTAGGACCCTACCCCCTGCCTGTCCCCTGACTGCCCCAACCCTTATCCACTCCCACGCCTATCCAACCGCTCCCCGCCCCCTGACAGGACCCCCAGAACTCCCGACCCATCCAACCCCCTCTGCTCCCTGCCTCCTGACAGCCCCCCCCCAGAACTCCCAACTCATCCAATCCCCCACAGCTCCTTGTCCCCTGACCACCCCCTCCAGAGGCCCCCCCCACCCTAACTGCCCCCCCAGGACCCTCCTTGCTCCCTGTCCCCTGACCACTATCTACCCCCCACCTCCTGACAGACCCTGGGACTCCCAGGCTCCATCCAACCCCCCCTGCTCCCTAATTGCCCCCTCCAGAGACCCCCCGCCCAGGATCCCACCCCCATCCAACCCACCCTGCTCCCTGTCCCCTGACTTCCCCCCCCCCCCCTTATCCAACCCCCCTGGCCCCGGACTCCTTACCATGGCATGAGATGAGGCTCCTAGCCTCCCCGCGGAGCCAAACGCTGCCCCGCGGGAGCTCGCGCAGCCCCGGCCCCCAGAGCACTGCACATGGGGCAGTATGGCTCCAGGAGAGGGGGGAGGGTGTCTGCCTCCCCGCAGAGCCAAACGCTGCCCCGCGGGAGCGCGCGCAGCCTTGGCCCCCAGAGCACTGCACATGGGGCAGTATGGCTCCAGGAGAGGGGGAGGTGTCTGCCTCCCCGTGGAGCCAAACCCTGCCCCCCCCCCCCCCCGGGAGCGTGCAGCCCCGGCCCCCAGAGCGCTGCGCGCGCGGCGGCAGGACTCATGGTGAGGGAGAAAGGCAGGGGAGGGGCCGGCAGCTTGCTGCGCTCGGCCGGGCGGTCCGGCCGGGGAGCGCAGACCCCGCGGCTTGCCGCGCCTGGAGACGGGGGCCATTTGCCCACCCCTGCATTAGGGTGTGCCCGTGCACACGCCTGTGCTGGAACCAGACATTGAAGATCGGAAAGAAAGGTGTGGTCTGGAGTTACAGCAGGCCAGAAATCTGTGTGGTTGCCCAGACAACTTCATGGCCAATCAGAGGGCTGCAAGGTGCTGTCACTCTGGACCCTTTGGATGGTATTTCCTGCAGTGAGTGCCTAATCTCCACAGTGCTCATTGGAAGTGGCTCTGCATGCCCCCATAATGGTGATGTGGGAACAGCTGCTGTGCTGGCCCCTCTGCAGAGCTGGGTTCTGGTCCCATGGATCCTTACAACCCATCTGTCTTTATGAAAAACAGTGAATGGTGGATAGCCATTCATGTCTGTAATTCACTTATACCCCTTGCAGACATGATCACTATCAAAAATACTCTTTTGAGAGACAGACTGAATAAAGAACAGCTCCCCAAAGGTGCAAAAGGAGGATTCATTAAACGGGACAGAACTAATTCAGATCCAAAGAGGGCAAAGGGTATCTTGGGGTGGGTGGGTATAAGTTATTAAAGCTTTTAAAAAATGTCTTGACTGTACCATTAGTAAAAGTTGATTTACTCTCCACAGGTACACGGCATGCCGATAAGGATGAGAGAGTAACCTTAACTGAAGATAAAGAAAGACATGCATTCTCAAGATACAACAAATACTCTACAATTAAGTGGTGCTGTAAATGGATCTTGATCACACATAGAAATCCACAGCAAAACCCTTTTCCATTTATGACTATAGCATTTACTTGAGCCACCAATGTGATATGGCCGCTAAAAAAGCTAATACGGTCTTGGGATGTATCAGGCGAAGTATTTCCAGTAAAGATAAGGAGGTGTTAGTACCGTTATACAAGGCACTGGTGAGACCTCATCTAGAATATTGTGTGCAGTTCTGGTCTCCCATGATTAAGAAGGATGAATTCAAACTGGAACAGGTACAAAGAAGGGCTACTAGGATGATTCAAGGAATGGAAAACCTGTCTTATGAAAGGAGACTCAAAGAGCTTGGCTTGTTTAGCCTAACCAAAAGAAGGCTGAGGGGAGATATGATTGCTCTTTATAAATATATCAGAGGGATAAATATCAGGGAGGGAGAGGAATTATTTAAGTTTAGTACCAATGTGGACACAAGAACAAAGGGATATAAACTGGACATTAGGAAGTTTAGACTTGAAATTAGACGAAGGTTTCTAACCATCAGAGGAGTGAAGTTCTGGAACAGCCTTCCAAGGGGAGTAGTGGGGGTAAAGACATATCTGGCTTCAAGACTAAGCTTGATAAGTTTATGGAGGGGATGGTATGATGGGATAGCCTAATTTTGGCAATTAATTGATCTTTGATTATTAGAAGGTAAATATGCCCAATGGTCTGTGATGGGATGTTAGATGGGGTGGGATCTGAGTTACTACAGAGAATTCTTTCCTGGGTGCTGGCTGGTGAGTCTTGCCCACATGCTCAGGGTTTAACTGATCGCCATATTTGGGGTCGGGAAGGAATTTTCCTCCAGGGCAGATTGGCAGAGGCCATGGAGGTTTTTCGCCTTCCTCTTCAGCGTGGGGCACGGGTCACTTGCTGGAGGATTCTCTGCACCTTGAGGTCTTTAAAACCACGATTTGAGGACTTCAATAACTCAGGCATAGGTTAGGGGTTTGTTACAGGAGTGGGTGGGTGAGATTCTGTGGCCTGCGTTGTGCAGGAGATCAGACTAGATGATCATAATGGTCCCTTCTGACCTTAAAGTCTATGAATCTGAGACTTACATTCTAGAATGTAACAGTACATTCTGCACCTCTAATGAACAACTTTTCTCTAGCCCTCCCACAGTCTTATTCCCCACACAGTTAAATGAAGGGATTGAAGATCTGGACGATAGACCATCCTTGTCTGTTGCGACAAGTGCGGTGGCAGTGGCAGAGGCTCCATTAATCCTTTTGGCAGGTGAATCAAGTCTGGATACCATAGTTTTCTCAGTCATGCTGGCACTATTAAAATCACTCTGGCCTTATCCTGTTGTTTGTTTATCACTCTCTGACTGAGGGGAAATGGTTACATTAAGCCCTGACACCAGTGTATCAGAAATGCATCTGATATCGATTCCTTGTCTCTGTCTGCTCTGGAGCAAAATTTTTGACCTTTCCTGTTGCTGCTGGAGGCAAACAAGTATATTATCAGATTCCCCCATAAACTGGAGAGGTGTGTTATTACTTCTTCCTTCACAGACCATTTATGCATTTGACATGTTAATCTGCAAGCGTGTTTTGTTCCCCCATGTGACAGAGTATAAAACCCTTCTTTGGACAGCAGAGGATTAAAGAGCAATTCTGGGCACAGGAGGCTCCACCCCTCTGCCTTTGCCGAGCATGCTCCAACTGGAGGTGGGGTTGAAAAGGGAGCCAACCAGCCAGGTGGCTCAGTTGGGCCAGACAGGGTAGGGAGAAGGACCTGGTCTGGGAGCTCTGGACCAGGACATAGCCAGTCCCAGGCTGGGAGAAGGAATGTTTGTCGAGCAGCAGCTCCTATGGGTTGGAAACGGGTAGGCAACCTGCAAACTGGTGCTTATGTGGACACCTTGCAGCCCCCAGTGCAAGAAAAGGGGAGGTAGGAAGTGACCCAGGGAGGCTGACTTGCGGCCCCTCAGGGTGCAAGGCACCAGACAAGTCTCACAGGGCCCTGGGTCAGAACCCGGTGGAGCAGGAGGGTCCAGGTTCCCCTACCTCCCCTTTGGCTGCAACCACTGGATGAAGCGACTGCCAGAGACTGTGACCACTAGGGAGTGGACCACAAACCCATTCACACACCCCTACACCAATTGATGCTGGATGAATGTCATGTTCTGTACACCATTTCCAAAGCCTCTTTGCCTCCAGGCATAATTTTATAGAATAAGTTTCCCCTCCCTTGCATGTTCAGATAATGTAGCGCCATCGCATTGTCTGTTACTACCTGAAGTACTTTGTATTAGACTTGAGATAGGAAGGACTTTAGAGCTAGTCTTGTGGCTCTGTTCTACAATACTGATATGTACATTTTTTTTGGGGGGGGGGTGACCAATAAGCCCTAACATGGTTTTTCAGATGAGCTCCCCAACATAGTGTAGCTGCATCTGAGATTTGTATCAGGGGGTAGCCGTGTTAGTCTGTATCCACAAAAACAACGAGGAGTCCGGTGGCACCTTAAAGACTAACACATTTATTGGGGCATAAGCTTTTGTGGGTAAAAACCTCACTTCTTCAGATGCATGGAGTGAAAATTACAGATACAGGCATAAATATGCTGGCACATGAAGAGAAGGGAGTTACCTTAAGGTAGGAGCGATAGGGGGAGGCTTACCTTAAGGTAACTCCCTTCTCTGCATGTGCCAGCATATTTATGCCTGTATCTGTAATTTTCACTCCATGCATCTCAAGAAGTGGGTTTTTTTACCCACAAAAGCTTATGCCCAAATAAATGTTAGTTCTTAAGGTGCCACCACACTCCTCCGTTGTTTTACTGAGGTTTGTGTTACTGATGGTGGAGGAGAATTAAAAAGTGTACCTTTCATTGCATTTTTGAGTGTCTGTCCCCCACATGACTGACATTAACACCTGCTGTAGAATTACTATTTTGTGATGCATGCTATGCAAACCTGGTCTGTAACTTGTTCCTAACCAGTGCTGAAGATATCTCAGCTGAAGATGAGCATATGGTGGCACTGCTGTGTTTGACAAACCCAGGAACTGAAGAAAAAGGGGAACTGACTGCTATAGAAACTGGAGGATATATATATTTTATATACCTCTCCTGTGGGAGAAAACCTCTTTCCACAGTAGAATCTACTATGGCCCCTATAAAGCAGACCCTTTGAAAAGGGTTTAAACACAACTTTTTCCATTTTATTTCTAATCCCAGAGTGGTAAAGAGAGAACATATTTGATTTACATGTACACCTCTACCCTGATATAACACGACCTGATATAATACAAATTTGGATATAACGTAGTAAAGCAGTGCTCCGGGGGGGAGGAGGGGGGGAAATAGCAGGGCGGGGCTGCGCACTCCGGCGGATCAAAGCAAGTTTGATAACGCGGTTTCACCTATAACGCGGTAAGATTTTTTGGCTCCTGAGGACAGCGTTATATCGAGGTAGAGGTGTATTAGAATGTCTTCCCTGGATGATGCTTTTATTACCCAGTCATCTAGGAATGGGTACGCATACATACTCTGCCTTTTTAGGTACACTGCCACTACCAACAGGCATTTTGTAAACAGCTGAGGAGCTATGGATAAAGAAAAAAGGAGGACCTTGTACTGAAAATGGACCTCTCATACCATGAAAAGGAGGTATTTCAGATGACACTGTTTTACGGAAACACTCATCTTTTAAATCCAAAGCAGCAACCTCATCCCCAAGACAAAGTGAAAGGATTATAGAAGTTCTCTCGAACATCCAGAAACAAAATTTCTTTATATAAGTATTTCATTTTCTTAAATCCAAAATAGGGCAAAGCCCCATATTTTTTTAAATTAGAAAACGCGAGTATAAACCCTCCCTCTGTGATCTTGCAGAACTGTCTCTATCGCTCCTAACTGCAGCAAAGATCAAACCTTGTTCTTTAACAAAATGAGATGACTTTGATCTCTGCCCAGAGATGAAATGGGTGAGTTGTTGGGGGCAAGGGTCTTGATTTGAATTGTGTAACCACATGCAATAACTGCCAGGATCCACCTGTCTGATATTAACTCCTAGTGATAAAAACGGGACAAACAATCCCCAAATATCTGTATGCGTTGGATCAGACAACTGAATGTCCTCCTGGTACAGAACTGGTGAAGGTCTAGTCCCATGCATAGACCCTTCTTGATAAGGTTCAGGAGATGGCCACTGGGATCAGGGCCGGCTCCAGGGCTTTTGCCGCCCCAAGCAGCAAAAAAAAAAAAAAAAAAAAAAGCCACGATCGCAATCTTCATTCTTTGGCAGCAGGTCCTTCGCGCCGAGAGGGAGTGAGGGACCCACTGCCGAAGAGCCAGACTTGCCTCCCCTCTCCGTTGGCCGCCCCAAGCACCTGCTTGCTGAGCTGGTGCCTGGAGCCAACCCTGACTGGGATCATCTAACACTGTCGGGGTAACATGCCGTTCAGGCCAAAAAAAGATTGATGGATTTGGTTGGAAATACTTTTGTGCATCTGGATCCAGTGGGTATGAATGAAACTGTCTAACATTTTTCTCTGAATCCACTCTGAATCCATTAGCATCTTGCTTTTAGCCAGTTCTCCAAGTCGGACGGGGCCTTCTGACCGCCAGTGTTTTCTCCTAGATGGGTGCAGCCTGAATGGGCTGCCTGGGCCCCAAGAGATACAAAATAAAATAGAGACCCCACTGCCTGGGCCCAGAGAGGTTCCCCCAGTAGGGGCAATTCAGCCGAGTGACTGATGCACAGATGGTTTATCCTTTTCCATAGGGTGCGCTGGTCCGGGGCTTCCTGGTAAACGCTCCCCGGCCACAGCAGTAGCGCCGCCGCCAGCTCGGCCAGCGCCAGGCCCACCGCCGTGCCGCTAGCAGCGCGTCCCGCGGGGCTGGGCGCTCCCCGGGCTGGGGCTGGCTGGCCACACGGGGCGCAACGCGAGGAGCCGGCCGAGTCCCAGAAGCGGCGAGGCTGGGAGAGGAGGGGTCACCCCGAGCGGGGGACGGTGCCGGGGCCGAGTGCCCCGGGGACACAGCGCCAGGGGCCGCACGCTGGCTCCCCCGGGCCGGGTCCGAGCGTTCAGCGCCGGCCGGTGGAAGTACCAGCCCAGCCAGGCCTCCCATGACCCCACTGCCATGGCAACAGCCAGAGCTAGAGGGCGCACCGCGGGGCGGAAGTGCCGCGGCTCGCGGTGACGCCAGCTCTGTGCGGGGCGGAAGTGCAGCGCTTTGCGACCTGCGTCCCGCAGTACTTGTTCCTACCCACGTGTGCTGGCCGGGCGGGGAGCCGGGCTGGGCGCACGGCGGAGGTGAGGGGCCTGGGGGGCTGGTTCCTTCTCCGGCTTGCGGGCGGTGTCTGGGGACAGCCCGTCCCCGCCGGGCTCTGCTGGCTCCGCCCTGCCGCGGGGAGGATGAAGTAGCCTTGGGCTACTGTGAGGGAGCCGGACTTCTCGGTCCCCGCCGGGGGGGGGGGGGAGTCGGGGCCTGGTTAGGGTGACCAGACAGCAAATGTGAAAAATCGGGTTGGGGGTAATAGGAATCTATATAAGAAAAAGACCCAAAAATCAGGACTGTCCCTGTAAAATCGGGACATCTGGTCACCCTAGGCCTGGTCCTGCTCCTGGTCCCATCTCTGACTAAAGCATCCTTGGCAGGCTTGTGCTCTCTATTAAGTGCCTGTTTCTCAGGTTGCTCGTCCTGCAGGACCTGGCTGGCCCCGTAGCCTGTGCGATCCTGTGCCAAGGGGACCAAGCCTGAGCCAGGCTCGTTTCTCCCCTGCAGCAGCTTCCTGGGGCGGCCAATGGCAGAGGAGGATTTGTTCCGGAGCGACCACCCTGTGAGCGCCAGCGAGGATGAGGTAGGAAAGGCTCTTGCGCCCCAGCACTGGGGCAGTGACCTCAAGGCATGGCTGCGTTTGGTAGTTTACCCTGAGTGCATGCCAGGCTGTTGCTGACAGGAGGGCTCAGGTCTCCCACAGTGGGGGGGGCGTTGTCCTGCCCTGGGGGGTAAATACAGTGAGCTCTATTGTCTTCTCTTGTGTTGTAGTAAAATTAGTGAGGTAGAATGGGGCAGGTAGCGAGACAGCCGGGGGGGGCAGGTCATCGTGGGTGTATGAAGGTGGCAGTGTAGTGGAGGGAGGTCCCGGGGAGGACTTGAGAGGCAGTGGGAGCAAGGCATGTGGTGGTGGTGGGGCCTTAGGCTGAGCTGACATTTGTGTTTGGTGACGTGGGCACTGTGCCAGAGGTGAGCACTCCGCTCCAGGGATCAGGCCTGTAACTGAAGGCCAGCCTGCTGCCCCCCTTGCAGACCTGCTGTAGGAGCAGGGCAGAGCTTCTCTGGTGACTGAAGGGACTCCTCGTGGCCAGGTGCCGAAGGGCTGTGCCAGTGCGGGCTGCATTAATTTTGTCTCCTGTGTGCCAGGGGGATGGCAATGAGGAGAGGCGGCATAGTCAGCTCTTGGAGGCCGTCAGCTCCCTCGCTGGAAGGAAGCGGTGAGTGTTGGGGTCACTCTTGCTCATCACCCGGAGGCTCTTAGACATTCGTGTCCAGGCTGCTATGGCTCCCACACTGTGCTCAGGGCAAGTGTGGCAGCAGCAAAGGCCCCTAGGCCCCTGGGGTGTCTGGGAGGCAGCTTGCCCCACATGCCCCCATCACAACCATAGACCAAGAGGGTCAGAAGGGACCGCAAAGGTCATAAAGTCTACCCCCCTGCTAAGATGCAGGCCTCCTCTCAGTGGTGCAGGAACCGGGGGGATCACCACATTGCCAGGGCCCTCCCACTTTTTGAAAGTTGAGGGGCCTGGCATGTCCACTTTTCACTGAGGCAGACCTCACCCCATTCCCCTCCTACCCCCCCCCCCAAGGCCCCACTCCCCCGGCCAGGCCAGCGTGGAGCCGGGCCAAGAAGTCCGGGCAGTTGAGGGGAGCTGTGGTGGACCCTCCAGTTGCCTGGGTTGCAGGAGGTCTGACAGCAGCCCCTGGCCCATGTCCCCGCCCGGCTCAGGGCAGATGGAGAGTCCGCATCTACGTGCCGGCTCCCCACAGCTGCCCGCGTGGCTCTCGTCGACCCGGCTCTGGCTGGAGGCCTCAGAGCCGCAGCCCGCCCATGATAAGAGCTGTGCGGGCAGCTGTGAGGAGCCGTGGAGTCGCGGGCTGGGCGGGGACACAGGCTGGGGGCCTCACCGCACCGCAGGCAGGTGGAGGGTCTACCACGGCTCCCCACAGCTGCCTGCCCGACTCTTATCATGGGCAGGCTGCAGCTCCGAGGCATGCCCCCCGGCCAGAAGGCAGATGTGGGGAGCCTGGGTCCCTCCACCTGCCCTGGGCAGGGGGCCCAGGACACAGGCAGAGGGCTTCTTTTGCCCCCCCCCCCCAGGCAGTAGGAGGGGGCTCCCCGGCCCGTTCAGGCTTCCAGCTTGGCCAGGGGCGGGGCTACGGGGGGGCCCCCGGGCTAAGTTCTCTCTAAGTTGCATGGCTGCACAGCAGACTATCAAGGGCCGCGCCAGGGAGAGAGGTGCCCCTCCCCGGGCTGCTGTGGCGACAGAGGGCTGGAGGGAGTCCTCTCTCCCTTGGGGCAGCCTGCACCCCAAACCCCTAATCCTCAGCCCCACCCCAGAGCCTGCACCCCTAGCCAGAGCCCTCACCTCCCCACATCCCAACCCTCTGCCACAGCCCTGAGCCCCCTCCCACACTCTGAACCCCTCATCCCCGGCCCCACCCCAGAGCCTTCATCCTCAGCCGGAGCCCTCACCCCCCAGATCCCAATTCTCTGTCCGAGCCCTGAGCCCCTTCCCACACTCTGAACCCCTCGGCACCACCCCTGCCACACATCACCTCCATATTGGTGCACATAACAAAATTAATTCTGCACATGGATGTAAAAAATTAGTGGGAACATTGCGCTCGCCCCCCCGCCCCCACACACACACATTCTCACACACTTTCGGGAGGGCTGTGGCGCACTTGGCTCCTCTACATTTGGACTGCTTGTCGCGACCAGCAGTGGGGGCATTGCATGGGCAGGGATGCTGGTGGACTGCACACAAGGGGTCCCCATGTATTCTGCCTCCTCTCTTCTAGGCGGAAGCTGGCTGAACGCACAGAAGCGAGCTTGCAGGTGTCCGAGTTCAACCTCAGCTGCGAAGGTGAGTTCCTTCTCGGGGGGGAGAAGACGGGATGGGATGAGCCTTTCTCCAACCTGTTTCTGCAGCTCTCAGGCAGGGGTCCCCCTGCTTAACTGGGTCACTTCATCCTTACTCCAAGGTGGTAGTGTGGGAAGCTGCAATGGGCTGCGTAGGGGGAGGGTGCAGGAACCCAGCAGATGGTTCCCTGTTGGCGCCCTCTGCTGGGAGCTCTGTGACATCCTGCCTGCATTGACTGCACTGGTTCCTGCAGGTGCCGGGGAGAAGCTGGTCCTGCCTGAGCTGCTGGGGTCCATCCGGGCCTCGTCCTCCCTGGGTATTCTGAAGAAGCAATTGAATAGAGTCAAGCAGAAAAAGTCCGTGGAGCTGCCACTCAGCAAAGAGGAGTCAGAGCGGGTAAGAGTCTGTTTGTCCGTCCATCCCGGCTGAGCCGGTAGTGCCTGAGGTGATGGGGGTAGGTCAAGGGCAGAGCAGGGTGGGAGCGAGTTGGGAGTGGAGCAGGGGGCAGCCATGGAGATAAGCAGTGATGGTTGGTCTCAGTCCTGTGTGGCTGAGCTGAGCCTCTCCCCATCTGGGTTACTTGCTGGGTTTCCTTGCTATCCAGACCTTGGCGCCTGGTGTCATCGCAGACCTGGGGCCTGTTCTGTCCTCACAGACTCTCTCTTGGGACTGCAGGTTGTGAGGGAAGCTGCCTACAATAAGACCTCGAAGGCCGTTGCCAAGTGGGAGCAGGTGGTTCTGCAGAACCGACGAGCGGAGCAGTTGGTTTTCCCCCTGAAGCAGGAGCAGATGAGGGTTGCACCCATCGAGGAGGTGTTGACCGGCTGGAAGGTGGGTGCTGTTGCATGGCGTCGGAGGAGGGGGGGTGTCAGCACCAGCACAGGTGTCTATGCCCCTTTGGGGGGTGGTTTGTGCCTGATCCCAACCCTGAGGGCGCTGGTGGAGCAGGAGCGCATCAGGCTTCTGAGCACTGGGCGAGCCCAGGCCCAGCCTTGCTGTGGCAGACAGGCCTGAGCTTCACACCAGCCAGCTGAGAGCCACGGTGAGAACGAGGGGCAGTGCCAGCTCCGGCATGCGGGGGGTGTGTGTCTGTGCTCTTATGCTAGCTCAACGGGGCCATGGCAAGCCGGGCCACTTGGAGCTGACCTCCCCATGTCCTGCCCTGCGTTCCACACTGGTAGCTGATGCACAGCACTTTGCAGTGCAGACAGGCGCGCACGGTGAAGGTTGGGGGGCAGTGGTGTGTGGCCATCCCAAGCTCTGCTGGCTTACTCTCTGCCCCCCAAATCTGAGTAGTCTCCTTCTCAACTTTCCCAGGGCCAAATAGATTCCAAACCATCCGGGGCCTCACTCAGGAAGGAGAGAGCAGGTCAGAGCTGTCCTTTTTCTCTGCAGCTCCCTTCTCTTCCTGCTAAGTTCCTGACCTCAACCCAGGGTCCTGACACCACAGTCTCAGCTGAATACTGCTCAGCTGCTCTCAGCGCCTGCTGGGATGGGACAGGGAAGTGGGAGGGGGCTGCCTTGTTAAAGTCCGCAGCCCCCCAGCTCTGCCTTCTTCCCACCCCAGCAAGACTCTCTCCCTAGCCAGATTTCCACTCTTTCCCTCAAGCTCTGCAGTGCTGGAGCTGTCCAGTGACAAGGGACCCTTCCACTGGGGCGGGGTCCTCTTCCCCCAAACTGCGAGACCATTGCAGCCCTTCCACAAACATTCCCTTGTGCAGAGTGCAAGTTGGGGCAGCACTGGCCCCCGGTGAGGCAGGAGACTGCTCCAGCAGTCCCAGTCCCTAGTGAGGTAAATGCATGGGGAACCCATAGCCAGCTGTGTGTAAGGCTCAGCACCGGGGCCTAACGGTCTCCAGTCCAGAGGGAAGCACGTGCTGTGACTGCCCTGCCAGCAGTGCAAGGGCTGAAGGGGTTCTCTGGGCCTGGCCTCGCCGAGCAGTCCAAGGGAAATGCAAAGGCTTCGCTGACCACTGCACGCTTGCTTGTAAAATTCGCCCCCCAAAGAAGGATGCTTAGGACTGTAAAAGTGAGAGCTGAGAAATGGGTCTGCGCTGTGCATGGAGAGTCTGGCTCTCTGGGGCACCCACAGCAGGAGGCCCAGGTAGGTCCCAGTGATGTGATGGGCTCTGAGGAGCCTCTTTCAGATGAGGTGGGAAATCAGCCTTTCGCTCCCCCAGGGTCCCAGGGCTTTCTCTCGGGGGGTCACCCGGGAGTCCTCTGTAGACACTGCCACGGGGAATCCCTCCCATACAGTCCCCACATTTCCCCTGTGGTTTTGGTTGGCTTTGGCCGCTTCTTGTCCTGAGCAGCTGTGCATGTTGCTGTGCATGTTAGGCAGTGGCTGCGTAGTGCCACAGAGATGGCTGTGTTCTGGTGCTGGCTGTTGGCTGAGATGAAAGGTGTCCTCTGGATTCTGAGCACACATGCCTGGGTGGCTGACAAAGGGCTGTCAGATGGACATTCTGCATCCCATCTCCCCCCTGTGTTCCCTGGGGCGCAGGGGCTTCCTCTGGGGCACTGGCTGGGGAGTGTTGGGGGGCGGGGGGTTGGACTGGGGACTGAGCTAGGGTTGCTGGGTTTTATCATTCACCTCTGCCTCTCTGACCATGGCCAAGTCTAGCCTTCAGGGCGCTGCTGGGCAGTGCCCTGTGTTGATAGTGGAGGCTTTCTAGCTGTGCCTGGTATTCTGGGGGTGCCCACCCCATGTGCTGGCTGAGGGTGGCTGGTCCACGCACCAGGCCTGGCTTGGTTTCAGCCCCGGGCTGATGTTGAATTTTCACCAAAAGCCTTGTGAAAGCGGCAGGTTCTTGCTGTTGTGCCCCCTTTGCCCCAGCAGACTGGCCTCAGGAAGTCCCCAGACCCAAGTCCCCACCCACCTAACCCCCACCACCTGGGGGTCCCGATCCTGCACCCTGAAATCCCCACAATAGTGGGGACCAGATGGGGCAAAAGGATAGGGGGCAGTTAATGGGGATGTCTCCCTGACCCTTCTGTGGAAATTGCCCAGTGATCCATAGTACACTTGTCTGGGTGCCCCCCACCCACGGAGCCTTGGGTTCGATTGGTGTCCCCTCCTTGTGTCCCCCCCCATCCCCTCTCAGGAGCTATGGTGAAATGGCCCCCACTCCTTTGGGTTATTTTGAGGGTGAGGAGCTAGCTGAGGCTGGGGGCTCCCATGTGACTAGCAGCCCTCACTGAGGTGGGGCGTCACCTGAGCCCTCACTGAGGTGGGGCTGCTAAGACTGGCTGGTGGCTCCCCTTGCTAACCTTGGGGCCCGCAGGAAGAGGAGAATCCCTCCCTCCCTCTGGGCCTGTGAGGGGGAGTGGGTGGGATGGCCAGAGCCCATGGCCGGGGAGATCCCAATGAGGTTGCCCCCGCACACCTTGTATGTGCTCACTTGCTGCCCTCCTTGTCCCGAAGACCCGAACACCGCTGGAGCAGGAGATCTTCAGTCTTCTCCATAAGACGCAGCAGCCGGTGACGGACCCGCTGCTGACGCCTCTGGAAGAGGCCTCGCTGCGGGCGATGAGCCTGGAGGAGGTGAGTGGGCCGTGCCCTCCCTGTCCGTGCCCCCCTGGGGTGCAGGCCCCCCTTGAAGCTGGCCGTCACCCTGTGCTGTGTGTTTCAGGCTCAGCTGCGCCGGGCAGAGCTGCAGAAGGCCCGTGCCCTGCAGTCCTACTATGAGGCCAAGGCCCGACGAGAGAAGAAGATCAAGAGCAAGAAGTAAGGAGCCGGCCACGCAGGTGTTAGTGTGTGGGGAGGTTGGGGGGCCTGCTAGGAGCCCTGGGTTCCACTTGCCCTGGAGCCTAGGTGCGGGGCGGGTTAGCGATGAGCCAGTGTGAGCTCTCTCACTTCCTGCTGTGGGAGGGCAGCTCGGCTGGCGCCTTCACCTTCTGGCTGCTCTGCTCTCACTGCGCAGATACCACCGAGTGCTGCAGAAGGGCAGGAGTCGCAAGGCCCTGAAGGAGTTTGAGGTGCTGCGGAAGCTAGACCCCGAGGCTGCCCTGACAAAGCTGGAGGAGATGGAGAGAAGCAGGATTGAGGTGATGCCTCGGGGACTCTCTGCACCCTGAGATTCCCCAGCCGCACAGAGAAGCCCTTGCTGATGCCTCTCTTTGCTTTCTTCCCTCCCCAGGAGAGGATGAGCCTCAAGCACCAGAACAAGGGGAAATGGGCCCGCTCCAGGGCCATTATGGCCAAGTACAACTTGGAGGTGAGGAGCTGTTGGGGGAAGGGTGGCTCTGTGTTGGGGGCAGTGTGGGGGCTTTTCTGGGCCTGGCTGTGAATGTGTTCCCACGTCCCTGCAGGCCCGCAAGGCCATGCAGGAGCAGCTGGCCAGGAACAAGGAGCTGACCCAGAAAGTGCCTATGGAGCCAGAGGGCGAAGAGGAGGGCGACGTGGCTGGGGAAGGCCTCCTCCCGGACTCCATCAATGAAGTGCAGCCCAGCACGGACGGAGTCAACCCTTGGATGTTGGGGAAACCCAGCAGTGAAGCAAAGGACTCTGGGATGCAGGAGGATCCCAAGGACCCCAGAGAGTCTGTTGCCCCAGAGGATGCTGGGAATGAGGGAGAGGAGGTGTCAGAGGAGGAGATCTTGTTACAAGACTTTGAGCAAAGACGATGTACACGGCAACAGGCGGGGAGCCCAGAGCCCAAGGGTGAGCAGGCTGGGGCCAGATGTCGGGAGCCCGGAGCCCCATTGTGGGCATGCCGGGATCTGATGTCGGGAGAGTGGGCAGGCCCAGGGCTGGATGTCGGGGGAGGAGGTTGGGGGGGGGGGGGGCGGAGTCCCTGGGGGGGGGCAGGCCCTGGACCTGATGTGGTGGGAGGACAGGAGTCAGGTTTGGAGCCTCCTACCACCATCTGTCAGGAGCTGGTTGGGCTGGAAGAGAGGCTGTGTGAATCCCTTGCCACCCTGCTGCTCTGGGAGGAGCAGCATCTCTCACCCATCAGCCCGCTGGGCCCCCCCATGCCATCCTTGGGGCCTGTTATACCCACAGCAGGTAGTAGTGCCTTCACCCAGTGCTCTCTGCAGGTGCTGGCGAAGCAGAGGAGGAACACTTGTTTGTGGAGCTGCTGTCGAATGTGCAGACGGATCCTGGAGTGGAACAACCTGCCCAGGGGCCGGAGGGGCCGCTGCTGTCCGAGCAGCTGGGCAGGCGGTGCACGCCGGAGGAGATAGATGCTTTGGGCCAGGAGGAGGGGGCAGAAGAGCAGGAGCGGCCCTGGCCCACCGGGACACTGCAGGAGTCAGAGGAAGAGGGCAGTGCTGGGGGTGGCCATACGGCCAAGAAGGCACCTAAGCAGAAGATGATCAATCTGCAGGCGGTCCTGGCTGGGGAGTCCCACGTGATCCAGTGTCCTGCCCAGCCGGTCTCTGTGCAGGACGAGGTGAGCTGGGCTCCGTGCTGCCTGCTGCTATAAGGAGTGGGGAGGGGGCAGGAGGTGCCATGGGTGCTGATCTCTGTCTCAGTGAGGGGGCCAGGTGGGTGCCATGGGTGCTAATCTGTCTCAGGAGAGGGCAGGCGGGTGCCCTGGGTCTGATCTCTGTCTCAGGCAGGGGGAGAGGGGCAGGCAGATGCCATGGGTGCTGGTCTCTGTCTTGGGAAGGGAGGTAGGCGGATGCCATGGGTGCTTATCTCTCCTGGCAGGAGGAGGAGGCTGCAGACCAGAGGCTGGTGATCAAGGAGGCCTTTGCGGGGGACGACGTCATTGCTGACTTCCTGCGGGAGAAGCGCAAGGTGGAGCAGGCGGGGAAGCCGCAGGCTATGGATCTGGTTCTACCCGGATGGGGCGAGTGGGGTGGCACGGGGCTGCGGCCTAGCGCCAGGAAGAGGAAGCGGTATGTACAGGCAAGACCAGGGCATGGGGGGATGTCTCGCCCCTCGCTGGAGCCTTGCAGCCTAATCTGTCTCATTGTCTCTCAGGTTCCTCATCAAGCCGGTGCCGGGGCCACCTAGGAGAGATCAGCACCTGCCCCATGTCATCATTAGCCAGCAGCGCAACATCCTGGCTGCAGCACACCAGGTGAGGGGAACCCTGACTGCCCTGGTGGCAGGTCCTGCCCCTTGGGGCAGGCCACGCCCTGTGGGGCTCCACCCACTCAGAGGTTAGCTTCCCCCTGATGAGTCCCTGGATAGGAAGGAGTTGTTCAGCCCTCAGACAGACCAGAGGGCACTGTGGGGACAACTAGAACCACAGTGGCTCCAGTGCACAGGCTTAGAGTAGGCTGGGCAGGCGCTCTGGCCAGCAAGGAGGCGTTTCAGGAATCACTTCCCTCCCAGGACCAGTCGCACCAAACCTCCATGAGCCCTGGCCTCAGCTGACTGTGTAGGGGGTGCCAGGGTTCCAGCTGCAGCAGGCAGGAGCAGCACTGACACCACAGCTTCCCTGCAGCAGCCAGCATCACAGCTGGGCTCTCCTCTGCTTCGGGGCTGAGTCCCCACCAGCCCTGAATACTGGGGTAGTGGGGGCCTGGAGCGAAGATCCAGCCTATGTGGAGCCCAGCGCAGGCAGCTCTCCCTCTAGTGTGGGTCTCTAGTGACCCCCTTAGCGTGCCCTGGCTGCCCTAGCGGGACCAGCCATGCCCAGTCTGGTGCCAGGACAGGGTGCTGACCCTGTCTGTATCTCCCCCTCTGGCAGGTCAATGAGGTCCCTTTCCCCTTCGACCGCCGCCAGCAGTTTGAGCGGAGCATCCGGGCGCCAGTGGGGCCCACGTGGAACACACAGCGAGCCTTCCAGAAGCTGACAGCCCCCCGCATCCTCACCCAGCCAGGCCATATCATCCAGCCCATATCTGCTGAGGACGCTAGCCCCCAGAGCACCATGCCCACCCGCAGAGGGGGCGCTGCCCTGGCGCCCACGCCTCAGCATTCCAGGCACCACCAGCGCCCCCACAAGAAGGCTCGCTAGGCCAGTGGGGCCATGCTGCCCATGGCAGCGCAGAGACTGAGGGTGGCTGTGAAGTGTGTGGCCAGGCCCTGGCGGGGCTAGGAGCTGCTGGGTGAGCAAGTGGGCCAGGCTGGCCCTAGGTAAGGGCAGAGGACACTGTGCCATGCTCCTGCCCCAGAGGCAGGGGCACTGTCCTGCACCCACACAGTGGGCTGCATTCATCTGGAACCAAGCTCCTTCCCCAATAAATGCCCTGTCTGTAGGCTCCTCTGTGCAGTTTCTGCGCCTCGCCCCCACCCCTGGGCCCTTCCAGGCAGGCTGCAGGGGGGCGGGAGTTGAACTAGTCTGTTTTAGGAGAGCAGAGCTTGGCTGCTAGCAGCAAGGGTGTCCTACCCAATGCTGCTCCCTCCTTCCCCAAGCGAGGGCCAGGTCTGGCTGGGCTCAGCTGCTCTAGCTGATGTTGTGTTACACCCCACCCCTGCAGATAGGACAGTTGGATTTTCCGGGGGGAGCAGAGCAGGAGTACTAGGGGAAGGGTGGGCAGTCCCTCCTGGTATGGAGGCAGGCTAGGATTTGGGAATGGAGACAGGGTGCTCTGGCTCATTTGGTAACCTGGGTGCAAGCAAACAATATGCATGTGAATACAGCTAAATGTAAATGTGCACAGCTGGGAACAGAGAGTGTCGGCCATATGCACAAGGTGGGCCACTCTGTCCTGGGAAGCAGAGACTCTGAAAAAGGTTTGGGAGTCATGGTGGATAATCAGCTGAACATGAGCTCCCCATATGTGGCCAAAAAAGCGAATGCAATCCTGGGATGCATGAACTGGGAATCTCGACTGGGAGCAGAGAGGTTATTTTACCTCTGTCTTTGGCACTGGTGCGCTGGCTACTGGAATCCTGTGTCCAGTTCTGGTCCCCACAACTCCAGCAGGACTGTGATCAGTTGGAAAGGGGTCAGAGAAGAGCCACGAGAACGATTAAAGGATTAGAAAACCTGATGTGCAGTGACAAACTCCAAGAGCTCAGTCTGTTTAGCTTCACACAGAGAAGCTAAAGGTGTGACTTGGTCATAGCCGATAAGTACCGTACACAGGGACCAAATCTTTTGATAGTGGGCTCTCCGGGTTAGCACACCAGTATAGCACGATGCAGTGGCTGGAAGCTGAAGCTAGACCAGAGGTGGGCAAGCTACGGCCCACGGGCCACATACGGCCCGCGGGACCACCATCCTGCCCAGCCCTTGAGCTCCCGGCCCCTCCCCCACTTTCCCCCCTCCCCTGCAGCCATGCCGCTGCGCGGGCAGTGTGCTGGGCGGCGTGGTTGCGCATTCCTGCCGAGCAGCACAGCAGCGTGTCTGGCTCCAGCCGGGCAGTGCGGCTGCCAGACATGCTGCTCTGAGCAGCATGGTAAGGGGGCTGGGGCTGGGGGGTCCCGGGGGGCTGTCAGGGGACAGGGAACAGGGGGCGGAGGTTCTGGGGGGGCAGTCGGGACGGGGAACGTGGGGGGGGTGAATAAGCTTGGGAGTTTCGGGGCGGGGGTGTGGATAGAGGTCAGGGAACAGGGGGTTGGATAGGTGTGGGATCGGGGGGGGGGGGGGCTGTCAGGGGCCGGGGATGTGGATGGGGTCGGGGCAGTCAGGAGACTGGGAGCCAGGGGGGTTGGATACAGGGTGGGGTCGGGAGGGGTTCCGGAAGGAGGCAGTTAGGGGACAAGAAGCGAGGGGGGTTGGATGGGTTGGAGGTTCTGAGGGGGGCAGATAGGGGGCAGGGGCCAGGCTGTTTGGGGAGGCACAGCCTTCACTACCTGGCCCTCCATACAGTTTTGCAACCCCAATGTGGCCCTCGGGCCAAAAAGTTTGCCCACCCCTGAGCTAGACTAATTCCGCCTGGAACTAAGGTGTAAATTTTTACTGGTGAGAGTAATTAACCCTTGGAACAATTTACTCAGGGCTGTGGTGGATCCTTCCTCAGTGACCATTTTTAAATCCAGACTGGCTGTGTTTCTAACAGATCTGCTATGGGAATTATCTGGGGGCAGTTCACGGGATGATCACACTGGACCTTTCTGGCCTTAGCCTGTTACTTGGGGCAGGGGGTGGGAAAGGGGACCTCCCCTCTATGCAGCCCAGCCTCCCTGCTCTAAGCTTCCACACTGCCATGCTTACAGCTCCTGTTCAGCCTAGCACTGTCCCACCCCATCCTTTCTCATCACAGCAGTGCATCTGTCCTGGCTTGCCCTTGAACAGCCAGTGGGCAGGGACTGCAGGGGTATGGGAGGCAGCTGCCCTGCACTCCTGCATTCCTTGCTGGGGGACTGGAGTGGGTGAAGTGAATGCTGCCTGCTCTGCACACACCCCATCCCCTCTTCTCCATCAGAGCTTTGGGCTTTTCCCCACACGAGTATTCTGTGAGCTGAAATGTCTTCATAGAAGATTAGTGTTGGAAGAGACCTCAGGAGCTCATCCAGTCCAACCCCCTGCTCAAAGCAGGACCAACCCCAACTAAATCATCCCAGCCAGGGCTTTGTCAAGCCGGGCCTTAAAAACCTCTAAGGATGGAGATTCCACCACCTCCCTAGGTAACCCATTCCAGTGCTTCACCACCCTCCTAGTGAAATAGTGTTTCCTAATATCCAACCTAGACCTCCCTCACTGCAACTTGAGACCATTGCTTCTTGTTCTGTCATCTGCCACCACTGAGAACAGCCTAGCTCCATCCTCCTTGGAATCCCCTTTCAGGTAGTTGAAGGCTGCTATCAAATCCGCCCTCACTCTTCGCTTCTGCAGCCTAAATAACCCCAGTTCCCTCAGCCTCTCCTCATAAGTCATGTGCCCCAGCCTTCACCATGGCCACTGGCTGGGGCAGCACAGACCTGTGGGGGTCAGAGCCTCGTGCCCTATTGTCCCCTGTGACTGGGTAGCCTTTGATTCTAGCGAACCCTTTCAACATGAGGCAAGACCCTGGGTATGAGGAGCAGGCCAGGTGCACTCCATGGGGCCCTCCTCTCCAGCCCCCTTGACTGGGTGTGGCCCCTTGTGCTCTCCCCCTGCCCTTGCCTTGTGGCTCTTCCCCAGCTGGGGCTGTGGGCACCCAGTGACTCTGCTGATGGGAAAACATTGATCAGAGCAACCTTCCAAAGGCCTTGGACCCATATGTCCTGGCTGGGAGGGGGAGCTGGCTCTGAGGGGGGCTGGGCTGTGCCAGTCATGCATGCCACATGGGCGGCTGGGGAGCAAGTTTGTTACCCTGTTCCTCTCTGCTGCTGGCAGAGGAAATCTGGCTCCACAGCATGGGGGACCCACTCCCCAGCATCAAACCACTGGGAGCATCCCTTTGTTTAAAAAGTATTGGAATGGCAGGGGAGGTGGTGGTGCTGGGCAGGGGGAAGGCAGTCCTGGGTTGCATGCATGTTACGCTTTGCCCCCCACATGCAGCACAGGGGCAGAGGAGTAGTCATGGTTCTTAAGGATGGGATCACTAAGAGCCCTTGCTTGAGAGTAGGGGTTGGGAAATACATGGAAATATGACCAGCCATCAGTGTGGAGGATGCAAGCTTAGAACCCTTGATTGGCCGGCTCCCAGCCCTGAGCACGTTTCCTCAAGCCAAAAGGGAGTTGTGCAAGCATCTGTCTGTGGAATATGGCCCATCGTGGGAACGCTGTGGGATAGGGAAGCTAAACCATCCCCAGTGTGGGGTGTAGCACAGAGGCTGGGGTGTTGGAGAAGGGCACCTCTGTCAGCAGCACTCGTCTCTTTTGCCTGGCTTCTCTTGTCAGTACCAATGTACTGGAAGAACAGCCAACCCCACTGGCCTTAAGGCAATCGGAGCCCAGCTCTGCAGATACAGTGCCAAGGTCTGCACTGCCTGGAGCCTTCTTCCAGAGCAGCGTCCCAAGAGGCTGATCCCACCTGCCCCTTGTCTGCGCTCAGCCACAGGATGATACCACTGGGAGCACCCCCAGGCCTCGCCAGGCCCAGCTTCAGGGCAGTAGGCAGGGAGCGCACTGCCACCATGCAACCAGGGGTCCTCGGTACAGCCTCGTCAGGGGGCATTGAGGGCAGACTCTGCTGATTGCCAGCCTTGCCCTGGGGGCTTTGCAGTGTGTGCGCCCTGCCTGTCCTTTCCCTGTAGTGGGAGCCAGGCCCTGGCCATCCCTGCACACTGGCTGCATGCCTTGGCCAGTGCAGAGTGCTAGTCCACTGCCATGCACAGGGTGGGCCACTTTGCATGCTAGCTCTTACCCCTGCACTGCTGAAGACGAAGGCTTAGCTGCAACTTTAAGGGTGGGGCTACGAGGGAAGGTCATTTATCCAGTGCCCTGCAGCAAGGTGGCTGGCCTCCCAGATGCCACTATACCCCTCCCCCAGCCTGCGTCTGCCCTGCTCGTGCCACAGACCCCTCCTCAGTGCCCTACGCTTGCCAGGCTATTGCCCACACTTTCTGCTCCCTTCTCAAGCACCACAGGCACCCTCCACAGTGGGGTCTACAACCATTCCAGACCCCCCTACACACCCACACTCAACAACACACAGTGTGCCTCTCTGACACAGACACCCTCCCAGAGCACCGCCCCCCCCCCAGCATGGCTCACACACATAGAGCACTCACAGCGCACCCCCCCCCCAGCGTGCTTCTCTCTCTCTCACACACACACAGCGCGCCTCTCTCACCCCCCCCCCCCCACACACACAGCGCGCCTCTCTCTCACACAGAGCACCTCCCCCACACACACCCTATACCTCGCTCTCTCTCTAACACACACACGCAGCCCCGCCCTCCTCTCTGCTTCCCCTCCCCTCCCCTTCCTTCCGAGCCCCGCGCGGCTGCTCCCTGCACTCTGCCTGCTGGGTTGTGCCGGCGAAGCTTCGTGGGCTGGTTTCTCGCTTTCTGCTCTTCCTGGTACGTCCCTTAGCTGGCCCCAGCCCTGCAACGCCTCGCTCGCCTGGGGCCAGAGACTGCTGCCCCTGCAGTGGGCCGCTGGCTCCCTTCCTCCTCCTCTCTCCCTGCCTGGCTCTGATGCCTCCTCCTTGCCCAGCCCCTGCCCTTAGCGGTAGGCACAGGCTGCGTGAGGAGTGTCGCGTGTACTATACAGGGAGGGCAGGCAGCCACCGCTGCACCCCCCAGAATCAAACCTTGTTTGCATTAGACGAGAGCCGTAGGGGCTCTATTGTGCCAGGTGCTACAAAGACCTGAGCAGTGCCCTGTTTTGCCAAGCACGGCCCAGACACAGGGAGAGACGGCCCCTGCCCCAGCCTAGATCAGAGCCCTGTTCTGCCAGCGGCTACAGGGGCAATCACAAGAGCTCACCATCTACAGACAGGGCCAGCTTTAGGAAGTGCGGGGCCCAATTCGAACATTTTCGGCGGGGCCCCGGCAGGGATGACTAAAAAAAAAAAACATAAAAAAACCCCTTTCATTTCTTCCATGTATTATTTACTTTCCATAACTATATAAATAATAACAAAATTATATATTATGTACATTGCTGGCTGGAGGCAGGGCAGGGGCTAACTGGAGGTAGGGTCTGGCTGGAGGCAGGGCAAGGGGTGCGGGGCTGGCTGCGGGCAGGGCAGAGGGTGTGGGGCTGGCTGCAGGCAGAGCAGGAGGTGCAGGGCTGGCTGCAGGCAGGGGCTGGTGCGGGCAGGGCAGGGGGTGCAGCAGGGGTTGGCTGCGGGCAGGGGGTGCAGGGCTGGCTGTGGGCAGGGCAGGGAGTGTGGGGCTGATGCGGGCAGGGGGTGCAGCAGTGGCTGGCTGCCGCTGCGGGCAGGACGGGGTGCGGGGCTGGTGCAGGCAGAGGGTGCAGCAGGGGCTGACTGCGGGCAGGGCAGGGGGTGCAGCAGGGGCTGGCTGCCGCTGCAGGCAGGGCAGGGGATGCGGGGTGCAGGGCTGGTGCGGGCAGGGGGTGCAGCAGGGGCTGGCTGCGGGCAGGGCAGGGGCTCTCCTGCTTCTGCCGCCCCAGCCCTTTAAATAGCTGCGGAGCCCTGGGGAAGCAGTGGGGCTCCCGCGGCTATTTAAAGGACTGGGGCGGCAGAGGCAGCTGGAGCCCCAGGCCCTTTAAATTGCCCCCTGGGGAAGCCGGCCGCCCTGCTACTGCATACCGGTGGCGGCAAGGGCGCGGGGCCCTCTTAGGGACAGGGCCCGATTCAGGGGAATTGCCTGAATCGGCCTAAAGCCGGCCCTGTCTACAGACTAGGCAGAGGGGAAACTTGACTTGACCAAGGTCACAGGCGGAACCACAAACAGAACTCAGGAGTCCTGACTGCAAACCCAATGTCCATTCCACTGGACCATGCTGCCTTCTGGCACCATGGGGTGGGAACCCTCCTACTTCACACCACAAGCTGGTGGCTAGCTGAGGGGTCAGGAAGAAACGTCCCAGGGGGCAGGTTATCCCATAACCACCCGCATCAGGGCATTTTGCACCTTCCTCGCAAGCAACTGGTCCTGGCCACTGTTGGAAACGGGATTGGGCTGGGAAGAGCCTGCTCTGCTACTGCTCAGCAACCCCCATCTTCCTAACAGAGGGTACCATTAATTCCCCACCCTGGGAAATTGGCAGGGGAGGGACCCCGCTGTGGTTACCTGCCCCCCCGCCCAAAGCACTATGCAGGGACGAGGTGCTGGGGCACGTGTCCTGACCAGGTGCATACGTTGGTGGGGGAAGGGTCCACTAGCAGGGAACCTGGGCTGAGAGAAGGGTCTGACTGCCCAGCTTGTCACCACAGAGCTGTGTGGCGACACGTGGCACTGCATGTAGCACAGCACCATTAGCAATAAGCTTCACGCTAGCTTAGGTGGAACTCAGGGGCCTGGAGGGTTGGTGGCATTGGCCGGACTGGCCCTGGCAAGCAGCTCCGTTGCCCACTGGCTGCACCTTTCAAACACTTCCCCTAGTTCACCAGCTGCACTTGCCCATGATTAAGGGAGGCCCGTTGGCTCCTGGCTTTAACTGTGCAATCAGCCTGCCTGCCTCCCTGACAC
Organism: Emys orbicularis; assembly: GCF_028017835.1. NCBI lineage: Eukaryota > Metazoa > Chordata > Testudines > Emydidae > Emys > Emys orbicularis. Next base: position 43,553,890 of record NC_088691.1, on the reverse strand, counting down.
AACGCCCCATCCCAGATTTAGAGTGGTCATCTCTCCCCCATCCCCATGGTAACATTTTTCTGGCTCAGTGAGCTCCAGGTGTCCCCTGCCACCATGGCATGGCCCTGCTCCCACCATCAGGCTGCTCACTTCCTCTGAAGCTTTTCTGGCTCTTTTGTAAACTGAGGTTTCCTGAGCAACCTCCCCACACTGGGCAACACACCCCTCTGTCCTCTGAGCCTGGCCCGGCCCGGCCCAGAATGGGCTTTCCTCACAGCAGCCTCACCCCTTCATTTTAGGCCCCCTTTCTGCCACTGACACACCTCCCTTAGCAGGGCTGTCTATAAAGACTCAGCCTTTGGAGGAGACACTAACCTAGGTCTGGGGGTGGCCAGAGAGGCAACAATTCCAGAGCAATTGTTAAGACTGTGAAGGTGAAAGCCCCAGTATCCCGGCCTCAGTATTCCCTGCCAGGAAAACAAGACCTTCTTCTCTGAGTGTTGTGTATGTGAACCCCACTGATGGGGTGTGCACCCCATACGAGACCTTCCGGCCAGCAGCGTCTATGGGGGAGCAACCCCAGCAAGTAGGAATCCAGTGTTGCCTGCCCCCTTCCAGGAACAGACCCTTCTGTCGGAAGCATCCCTGGCTCATTTACCAAGCATACCACACAGCTTGGCAGCTGGTCTTCCCTCTTGGCAACACGCACTCACTTTAGCCATGTACCAGCTGCAGGGTGCTGAGGTCCCTCTTTCTCACCTCCTGGCTGAGCCCAGGACCTCAGGCACCAAGCCCTGCTCTGCATGTGAGGGCCTCACACTAGCTACCGACAGATGTTCCAGATGCCTCTTCTGCTTGGGAGCAGGCCATATCCCACAGAGCTGCTGCATCTGCCGAGTCATCACTAGCAGGCCCTAGTGCGCCAGAAACAGCCGCCTGACTCTACTTTTGCTGGGCAATCAGTGATGGGCTGTTGGACTCAGGGCACAGGGAGGCCACCAAGCAAGACTGCCCCTCAGCTGGAGTGCACCAGTCCCTTTGTGTACTGGAGAGACAGGGCTCCAGCCCACGTGCTGAGCCTCTGGTCTTCTGCAGGCAGGAAGCCTGACCCCATCTGAAGGCTGGTCAATGTCCTGGGGACCTAGCATTGCAGCCTCATTGCTGACTGCACCCTCTCAGTGCTGACTTCCTACAACAGGCAGGAACCTTGCTCCCAGAACAACCTCTGGCACCAGCTTCCCCCTCAGAGCCAGGCAGGAAGGATAGAAAGGAGCCATGAGGCCCACACCTCCCCTTGCTGCTGAGGCCCCAGCAGGGCAGTGCCCACCCCTGTTCAGGAGCTTCTGGATGCACTAATGCTCACCACCTCAGTGTAGTTGCCTTTGGCACAATCAACATAACAAGCCCAGGCCCTTAGCAAGGGCCCCAATGTCACAGCCCCAGGATGGGAGGCTGATGGCCTCCAGGGCTGCCTATGGCAGTGTTCCTGGCATGGCTGAGGTGCACCACTTCCTGCCATCAAGTGTCAGGCCTAGGTTTGGTGCCATAGGATCAGTACCCGCTGAAGTCCCTGCAACACTCACGTGAAAGTTCATTCTACCATGGGATGTCTTACTCTGCGGACATCTCAGAGCTGAGCTAGGGACCCTCCCCAACACCACCCCAGCACCCCCACACATGACTACGGAGACATATGACCCTGCCCTCTCCCATCCACCTTCCCCATCCCTCTGCAGTAGCCCTTCTCATGAGATGTTGCTGAGGGCAGAGGTAGCCTCCCTCCTCCAGCCAAGAGACATCAAAGAGGTAATGCAGGAATCTAGGGGCAAGGGTTTCTATTCATGTTGTTTCTTCATCCCAAAGGGAAGGAGGGCTGTGCCCTCAATGGACTTGAGGTTTCTACACAGACCCATCCTATGTAATTCAGGACAGTGATGCCCCTCCATCGTCCCTTTCCTAGCCCCCATGATTGGTTCCAGCTGTTGGCCTCCAGGTTTCCAGGCTGGAACATAGGCAGCCGGGTCTAGTGGTTGGAGCTGAAGTCAGAGCGTCAAGCCAAGGGTCAGAGTCTAGAGACAAGGACCAGGAACAAGACAGGAGCCAAGTTCCAAGAGAGCAGCCAAGAAGAGCCCAGTTGTGCAGACAACTTCCTGTGCTGCTCTTTGGGTTTAAATAGGAAGCCCTGACCAATCAGCAGTCCTGGTGTTCCTCCAATCAGGGCACAGGGAAGGCTTCCATGAGGTAGCTTCAGGTTTCATGTCTCCCCCCTCAGTCAGTTAGCAGCAAGCTGGTTGGTGGGAGCAGGGTGGTGCTAGCAAACAGCAACCCCTGTGGACCCCCAAGTTTGAGATGTGGGGCCAGGACACTGGGTTCCTGTTTTCACATATGCTTCCATCCAGCTCCTACAAAGTGCCTACACCAACAGAGCCAACGCAGAGCATGGCCCTTTGGTCTCCATATGTCTTCAGAGCCTCCAGCACTGCCTGGCAGTGGTGGCAGCCTGCTTCAGACTTCTGGGGGTGCACAGCTAACCGCTCCCAGAGGACTGGTTTTGTCAGGGGAGATCCGTTCTGGATGTCTCATCAGCTTTAACCACCATCCCTGACCTGTTTCAGACCCTAGGCCTGCAAGTCAATGACAAGAAATCCACCCTGGTGTTTTCCAGAACTCTGGGGGTCATAGTGCCCATCCTGGAGTCCAAACAACAAGAGCTTACCATGATGGGGCATCTGCCGTACACTGGCAGAGAAGGGGTTAAAAGCAGCCGAGAGAGGCTGCACGAAAAGCAGCCAATAGGGAAGGGGCTGTGGAGGAGCGGCCAATCAGGACCCAGTAGGCCCACGTAAGAAGAGCCTCAGGGCAGAGCAGCATCAATAGCTACCTGGTGCTGCTGTTGGGGGAGAGAGCTGGGGGGAGTCCTCTCTCCCCGTTGTAGCCCAAGGGTAGCCTGCACCCCAAACCCCTCATCCCTGGCCCAACCCCAGAGCCTGTACCCCTAGCTGGAGCCCCTACCCCTCTGCACCCCAACTCTCTGCCCCAGCCCTGAGCCCCTCATCCCTAGCCTCACCCCAGAGCAGAGCCCTCATGCCCCTGGGACCCCAACCCTGAGCCCCCTCCTACACTCTGAACCCCTCGCCCCCACTCCTGCCACATCACCTCCATATTGGTGCACATAACAAAATTCATTCTGCACATGGGTGGGAAACATAGGTGCTGACTCCTAGCCAAGTTCCCCTCACCCCCCGCCTCCGCCTTCCCCCCCTGAGCATGCTGTGTCCCAGCTCCTCTGCCTACCTCCCAGCCCTTGTCACCGCCAAACAGCTGTAGCAAGCTCCGGGAGGGAGGGGAGCGGGAGGAGTGGGAATGTGGTGCGCTCAGGGGAGGAGGTGGGGAAGGGGCGAGGGTAGGGCGGGGATTTGGGGAAAGAGTCCAATAGGGGCAGGGAGGGGGGCCAGTGGTGAGCTGGAGCCGGTTCGCACCGGTTCACGCGAACCGGTTGTTAAATTTTGAAGCAGTTTTAGAACCGGTTGTTAACCCGTTTCCCTGCGAGGGGGCGCTGCAGCTTTGACGGGCTCCAGCCGGGAAGTGATGTAATTCCTCCTCCGGCCACCGAGTTGGGGCAGGGACTTTGGGAAAAGGGTTGGAATGGGGGCGGGAAGGGACGGAGTTGAGGGGGGACTTTGAGGAAGGGATTGGGAGGGGGCGGGGCAGGGGTGGAGTCGGGGCGGGGCCAGGGGCAGAGGGGAGTTGAGCACCCACCAGTGCCATTAGAAGTCGGCGCCTATGGTGGGAAAAATTAGAGGGAACACTGCTAGGGAAATGTCAGGACTATGAGCTAAATACAGCCAGTGACGTGGCTGGAGGGCTGAGCCACGAAGAGGACGCTGCAGTTCCTGACGCTGCGAGAGGGGGTGCAGGCAGACTGCGGAGAAGGCGTGATAAGATGCCGGCCATGGATGGGAGTGTCAGCCTTGAGCTACTCCCCAGAACCATAGGCGCCGACTTCCACTGCTCCTGGTGGGTGCTCGACCCCCCTGCCCCTGCACTGCCCTTGCCCTGCCCCCATTCCACCCCTTCCCCAAAGTCCCTGCCCCCTTCCCGCACCCATTCCACCCCCTTCCCCCAAGTTCCCCCCTCTTCTCTGCCTCCTCCCCTGAACTCACACGTCCCCTCTCCTCCCCCCTCCCTCCTGGAAAGTCCTAAGCGCTGCCAAACAGCTGTTTGATGGCAGGAAGCCTGGAAGGTAAGCGGAGGAGCGGGCACAGTGACCAGGAGGCAGCACCAGTCTGGTGGTAAGTGATGTGCTCTGTGACATTTACCTTTCCCAAGACAGGGTCCAGACACCTGTCATCCCCAGAGGTCTCAAGAAGGGCAGATAAGACACAGCCATAGTGTTGCGTAGTCCCTTCTGGGGTGAGACTGTTCTGGTTCACAGACCTGCTATGGCTGTCTGTAGACTCCTGTTCCACTCCCCAGCATCCTGGCCCAATATCCTGCAGATCCTTCACCCTGACCCCAACTCCCTGCCCTGACAGCATGAATACTAGCTGGCAATCATAAGTGTGTCCAACTCCGTTATGAACTGGCATGCCTGTCCCTTTCCCAGGTACCAGGATCCCCTCTACTAGGCCCAAAGCAGCTTCACTGATGTGCCCAGGGGTGTTCCTCTGACGGAAATCTGCAGAGCTGCAACATGGAGCTCAGTCCACACCTTCACCCAGCACTAGTCTCTGGACGTGGCCTCTAAGTGAGACCACAGTTCAGGACAGCTGTTCTACAGACTCTCTTTGGCTAGGACTCTTTGGCCACTCCACCCCCTGGTCTGGGAGCTGCTAGTTAAGCACCACGAGTGGAGTTCACATGGACAGTATGTGCCAAAAAGTGAACGGTAACTTACCTTCACTAATGATGGCTTTCTGAGACGTTTGGATCCTACGTCTTGCCTTCCTCTTCTGCTCCTTCAGAATTCAGCTCTTTCTCTATTGGCTTTTGAGTTTGTGAGCAAATAGAGTGGTCACTAGTGCTTGGAGCTTCTCTCCCTTCATCTCCTGGGGCAGGGATGTGAGGACAGGCGGGTGCATGGACAGCCCAGAAGAGACTGGTGGCCAAAATGTTCCAAACCCATGTGCACAAGTGGGATGCACCTGGGCAAACATCATGAGGACCCGCAGTTACTGTGGGTCAGGACCTGCTGTTCCTACCCCAAGGGGACTTGTGGGTCCTGTGCAGCTCGTGTGCCTGTGCGGACATGACAAGGCCTGTATCTGGGCACTTGTAGGAGACTGCAGAGAATCCTGCCCTTCAGTCTCCACTGCAGTGGAGCTCCCCTGCCCTAGCTGAGCTAAACCAAAGCGAAGGACAGCAGAGATGCTGTTTTGGATCAGAAACTTGTCAGACTCCAAAGAAAGTCTGCAGCTGCCGGTCAGCAAGAACCCCCAGCCAGTATTGCACAGGCCCCCCAAATGGCAGCTCGTGACAGTTTTGTTCTTCAGACCCCTTCAGCAATTACATGTGTACAAAACTAAAGTCACTCAGACATGGGAAAGCTAAGAACTCCCACCCGGAGAGCGGCAGCCTTCAGAGAAATGAGAACCCTCCTCCGCTTAGCAAACCAGGTTCCACTTCCCTTCTCAGAGCCTCGGCCTCCTGGCAGACAGGAAGATGAAAACTAGTTTGCTGTAGAACGGCATTGCAGCCTCTGGGGAGCAGTGCTAGCTGGGATTCCCACTTGGAATCTGGCATGGGTAGAGCCCAGCTGGTATCCTAGCACCAGGATGGAGACCCTCTCCATAGACATGCCAGCAAGCTCTGTTCCAAACCAAGTCAGGATGTGGATGGAGACATAGGTTCTACAATATCCCACCATCTCCCTGACCTGAATGCCAGCTCTAGATCCTGTTATGTTGCCTTGGCAGAGAGCTGAGAAGTTCATCTGCATTTGGGAAGGCTCCTCAGGCCACATGGATCCAAGCCCCCTCCACCACCCTACAAAAAGCCCTCCAGCATTCCTGGAGGTTTGCTCATTTACACCAGTGAGTGTACTGGACACTGAAGGAGACCTGACCTGTGAATCTGCCTTCTGGCTGATTTAAGAGTCCTGAGCAAGTGGTGCCCCTCTTCGCTGAGACAGTCAACTCATTCAGGAGAGGAAGAGACTCTTCCTCCCCTTCCCTTCCCCCCCCCTCCCGCCTTCGAACATGCAATTGCCTGACCAGTGCTGAAGAACCCCCGCTCCTGGATGTATCGAGGTCTAGGGGAATGCACTGAACTGGTGCGAGCCCTTCTGGAGGGATACACTGACCCTCTGCACCCAGACTTCTCACTGGGGGAGTCCTACAAGGGTCAATTCTCTTTTCAGGCCTATTTAGCATTTACAGGCAGCTCCATCTGTCCTTCACCATCCGTGGCAGTAAATATTGCCCAGCAGTCATGCAGCCCCCCAGGATGCAGGCTGCTTCCTCTTTTAACCTATTTTTGTCATCGTTGGAGGAACTGGCAGCAGTGTCATCTCCTCTGGCTAAAGGTGTATGTCCACCACTGTATCACGTCCATCCTCACTTTAGGAGTGCTCTAGATTACTCACTTATGCTAAGTGCTCATCTAGGAGCGTCTGCAAGTAACATCCTGCCATCTCTGGCTAGCGAAGCGCTCCTGTCCCACACTAGTGGATGAGGATCTGGCCTCAGTAATGTCTTTGCTCTCTCCCAGCTGGCTGTAGCAATGTGATATACCTGGATGTGGAGCCACAAGCTGTCAGGAAACTCCAGCTTGTACAGAATGCTGCAATGTGTCTCCTCAGCAACACAGGTTTCTGCAAGCCCGTCAGACTTGCTCTTCACTCTCTACACTGGCTTCCCATCAGGCATCATGTTAAAATCAAGATACTGGTCCTGCTTCTCAAGGTACTCCACAGCCTGTGCCCAGGTTACCTAGCAGATCCCCTAAAGCTCCAGACAGAGCACCACAGTCGCAGCACTGCTCCTCAGGCCCCACCCACCGCAAGGCAAGACTTGTCTGAGTAGGAGACAGAGCTTTCTCTGGAACTGGTTACACACTGGAACGAATTCCCCCTGCAAACCTCATCACCTTCCATTGCAAGTGCAGGTCACACTCCTTCCACCTGCCTTCTATAATCACATCACAAAGGACAGAGATTAATATTTGTTTAATAAAAAAATAAAATCCACAGGTAACTTTCCCCTGCAGAGAGAAAGAATAAGTAGAGAACCACATCTGACAGCTGTTAGTTGCATCCCTTAATGCAGAGCTGGAAGTCACTCAGACACCATGGTGATGGGCATGATATAAGAACCTGATTAGACTAGAAGCTGTACACACCTCCTTGGGAGGAAATCTGCCATGTCAGCACTATTGTGACAGGGAGTCTTCTGTGCAAGAACATACTTTCTCTGCTGGAAATTGGCTGTCCTAACACCTCACTATTTTCCCACTGGGCAAACACCTGTTTTAGATCACCAAGCTGTCCCCTCAGCATGGAATTCCCTGCTCTAGAGTACTGTCCTTACTGTGGCACAGTCAGGCCTTGTTCATCTCTTGTGCCAGCCAGCGCTGACGCGCTCTCCCTGCCAGGCTGCTGGCTGCAGAGAAGATTGCAGCAGCAGTGTTGGGTGCTGTATGATAAGTCAGATTTTTCTGTTGTGAAATTCGGAGGGTAAAGGAGCTTCTGTAATTAGAGAGCAAATGAAAAACAACCCTTTGCACCATTACATAAGTCTCCTCTTGCATGTGGTAACCCCCAGAGAGAAGTGGATCTATTAATGCACATGCCTTCCTCTAGATGCACAAGCACAGAGCGTCCCCTGAGAGTGCTGCAATCGGCTGCAGTTCGCTCTTACTGGCCTACTTTCCAGGCTACGTCAAAACCAGGTTTACAGAGCAGAGGAGCCTCAGTGAAGGAGGCTAGTACTTCCCATACCAGCAAGGAGCATGTTCTAATGCCAGGCGTGGTGGTGCACACACAGCCAAGCACTGAGTCCTAGCCAGCCGGCAGTCCAGGTGAAGGATGAAGAGGCTAGTGAAGTTTGGCTGCTGTGAAGTGAGCGAGAGAATCACAATGGCAGGTCTGTCACATCTGACTGATCTCAAGTGACCATGAGCTCAGGGGAGGACTCAGAGTTTGGTCTGAGCAGGAGATTGGCCTGGCAGCCATTGGAGGAACCTGTGCTTAGAGAGAGGACTGGTGTGTGTGTGTGTGTAGGGGACGGTCCTGCAGGAATAGCCTATGAAATTCGTCAGGAATAAAGAAGCCACTGCAGCTTGAGTGGTTCTTGTGCTACAGGGCCAGGAGCAGGTGTTTTCCTCTGACTTTGGCTGGGGAGAGAAACTGGGACAACTGATTTAGCAATTGAATTCCCTCCCAGCACTGCAGCTGTGTACCTGTGCCTCTGGTTGGCGACAGATTTCAGTTTGATGTAGAAATTGCAGGGTGGACTCTCCGGCTTGCATCAGAGTAGATGGCCACTCCAGGCCTTCAAATCTCTGAATCTGTAAACCTCAGAGTCAGAAAGTTCAGAGAAAGGAAGCAAAAGTGATGAGGCATCAGGAGGGATGGTCATGACAGGACCAGGCCCCTGCGTATGAAGATTTAAAAACTAGAATTTCTTCATCTGTGAGGAAGAGTGAGGGAGCTGTGCAGAGGCCTGTGCAATAAAGGAGGGTCCAGAGAAGGCCTATTTGACCTGTCTCAAAAGACAAGAAAGCTTTGGATGGAATGAAAAGGCAGCACATTTAAAACTGACAAAAGGAAATGTTTTTTTTAATTTTTTTTTTGGGGACTATAAATAACCTGTAGAATATGCTGCCACCGGGTGTTACTCCAGCGGAGGGCAACAAAAATGATTAGGGGTCTGGAGCGCATGACTTATGAGGAGAGGCTGAGGGAACTGGGATTGTTTAGTCTCCAGAAGAGAAGAATGAGGGGGGATTTGATAGCAGCCTTCAACTACCTGAAGGGGGGTTCCAAAGAGGATGGAACTCGGCTGTTCTCAATGGTGGCAGATGACAGAACAAGGAGCAATGGTCTCAAGTTGCAGTGGGGGAGGTCTAAGTTGGATATTAGGAAACACTTTCACTAGGAGGGTGGTGAAGCACTGGAATGCGTTACCTAGGGAGGTGGTGGAGTCTCCTTCCTTGGAAGTTTTTAAGGCCCGGCTTGACAAAGCCCTGGCTGGGATGATTTAGTTGGGAATTGGTCCTGCTCTGAGCAGGGGGTTGGACTAGATGACCTCCTGAGGTCCCTTCCAACCCTGATATTCTATGATTCTAACAGAGGCTCAAACTAAATGTATGCCCCAAATAAAAAAAAGGTAGAGGACCAAAAAAAAATTCCACCATGGCTAAACAGAATTAAAGAGGCAGTTAGAGGCAAAAAGACATCCTTTAAAAAGTGGACGTTAATATCCAACCTAGACCTCCCCCACTGCAACTTGAGACCATTGCTCCTTGTTCTGTCATCTGCCACCATTGAGAACAGCCGAGTTCCATCCTCTTTGGAACCCCCCTTCAGGTAGTTGTAGGCTGCTATCAAATCCCCCCTCATTCTTCTCTTCTGGAGACTAAACAATCCCAGTTCCCTCAGCCTCTCCTCATAATTCATGCACTCCAGACCCCTAATCATTTTTGTTGCCCTCTGCTGGACTCTTTCCAATTTTTCCACATCCTTCTTGTAGTGTGGGGCCCAAAACTGGACACAGTACTCCAGATGAGGCCTCACCAATGTCGAATAAAGGGGAACGATCACGTCCCTCGATCTGCTGGCAATGCCCCTACTTATACAGCCCAAAATGCCGTTAGCCTTCTTGGCAACAAGAGCACACTGTTGACTCATATCCAGCTTCTCGTCCACTGTGACCCCTAGGTCCTTTTCTGTAGAACTGCTACCTAACCATTCGGTCCCTAGTCTGTAGCTGTGCATGGGATTCTTCCATCCTAAGTGCAGGACTCTGCACTTGTCCTTGTTGAACCTCATCAGGTTTCTTTTGGCCCAATCCTCTAATTTGTCTAGGTCCCTCTGTATCCGATCCCTACCCTCTAGTGTATCTACCACACCTCCTAGTTTAGTGTCATCGGCAAACTTGCTGAGAGTGCAGTCCACTCCATCCTCCAGATCATTAATAAAGATATTAAACAAAACCGGCCCCAGGACCGACCCTTGGGGCACTCCGCTTGAAACTGGCTGCCAACTAGACATGGAGCCATTGATCACTACCCGTTGAGCCCGACGATCTAGCCAGCTTTCTATCCACCTTACAGTCCATTCATGCAGCCCATACTTCTTTAACTTGGCAGCAAGAATACTGTGGGAGACTGTTATGATGTTTCTAATAATGTTTCCATGCAGCTTGCAGGCATTTCTCTCTTGCGACTGTTCCCTTTAATTTGTTTAATTAACTTCCTCATTTTTGGGTAGTTACCCTTTCTGAAGTTAAATGCTACTGTGGTGGGCGTCTTGGTATTCTCCCCCCCCCCCCCGATGTTAAATTTAATTATGTTATGGTTGCTATTACAGAGCAGTTCAGCTATATTCACCTCTTGGACCAGGTCCTGTGCCCCACTAAGGACTAAATCAATAATTGCCTATTTATGTAGAGTGCATCAGATTGCAGCCCCTCTTGTGGCTCCTCCAGAACCAGCTAATAAGGTTCTGACTGCATTTCTCCCTGCACCTACTGATGCACTCATACCTCATCCATGGCCCCACAAAGTTGTGAGACGTGATCATCAACTCCTCCTGGTACTGGCCAAGATAGCAAACCATCACTCCAGGAGGAGGAAGCTGGATGGGGGGAGGGGCATGCTCCGCGACTGTGGGGCCTATTTCCAGTCTGTTACCTGATCATGGTTCCAGGTAGTATTCCTCTCGATGGTATCCACTGCTTCCTCAGATGCCTTTGAGGAAAAATGGACACTGTCAATGCGCGGTGTTCTACTCTGGATTCCTCATTATTCACTTTGATCCCACACCTGATCCTGTTTTTACTTTTGTTGTCTCCAGAAATCAATAGTAGCCATGTCTCAGTGGTTCCGCCTCCTGAACTGAGGGGAAGGGGGTCTACTCCCACCCAACTCCAGTATATTGCAAGACATAGTCCAGCATGGAGCATGCTAATGCACGCCTTTCCCTGCCACCGCCGAGGGCACTAAACAGCAGCTCTTCTATCTTCACATGAGAGGTTTCCAGTGTGACCGCTCTGAGCTGCCAGTCTTTTACCAGGACCTCTTCAGGATCTAGAACAGGGGTTCTCAAACTGGGAATCGAGACCCCTAGGGGGTCGTGAGGTTATTATGTGGGGGGTTGCGAGCTGTCAGCCTCCAGCCCGAACCCTGCTTTGCCTCCAGCATTTATAATGGTGTTCAATATATAAAAAATGTTTTTAGTTTATAAGGGGGGGTCACACTCAGAGGCTTGCTATGTGAAAGGGCTCCCAGAACAAAAGTTTGAGAATCACTGATCTAGAAGATAGTTTCTGCAACCAGGTCCGCAGAGATACTCACACACAACCCCCATCTATGTGTGCAGGTAGTGGCGTCCCCCATGGCGTACTGGAAATTGGTCTTAGCTGGTACCACGAGAGTCTGGACTTTGATCAGAAGGATTCAGTGGACCCTGCTGTGCTTGGCCAGTGCATGGGCTTGTCCACCGTGTGTCTCCATCATGTCCTCCAGAAGGTAAGGGCAGCCTTGCCTCCTGCTTCTCTTGCTTTTCTTAAGCAGGCCCTGTTGGACGGTGCTCCCCATCCACCCGTTGCCCTGGCCCTCCTGAAACTATCAACCCTGTGTCCCACAAGCCTCCCCAGCCACACAACCTTAGTCGGCTGCACAATATCCAGTTGGTCCATCTCTGAACTGCATCCAGGAAATATCTGTATATACTCATGCTTCACACCATCCACTCCCTTGCCCTCACATCCATTCCTGACACCAAGAGGCAGGACCTGCTGCCACCCAAGGCGGACAAGGAACCCTGGTGGGGTCAGTCTGCACTCTACTCTGGTCCCATAGCCTGCCAGGGATACCCTTGGCAGGTCCTCCATGGAGCCATGAGCATGGGTGTGTGCCCAGCACAGTTCATGAACTCCCCTGACACCTGTCCTTTGTGCGGTGAGAGGGAGACCCTTGTGCACATCTACGTGGGATGCATCAGATAGCAGCCCCTTTTCTGGTTCCTCCAGGAGGCCTTTTCTGGCTGCAATTCTCCCTGCATATCCTGATTTATGCACAAACCATCCATGACCCCACAAAATTGCAAGACTTCCTCATCAACCTCCTCCTCGCGCTGACCAAGTTGGCCATCCACCACTCCAGGAGGAGGAAGATGGATGGATGGGTGCTCTGCAACTGTGGGGCCTAGTTCTGTTCCCTTGTGAAGTCATGCCTCTGCGCAGAGTTCTTCTTGGCGGTGTCCAATGATTCCTTAGACAACTTTTGAGGAGCAGTGGGGAATGTTGGGGGTTTTCTGCTCAGTGTCCCCTTCTAGTTCCTGGATTTTTTTCCCCTTTGACCTTCACTCCTACCCCCCGCCTTTTTTTTCCCATTTGTTGTCCATGGTATTCACTTGGGGCCTGGATTCAATGTCTCCTCCCCCTCAGTTGAGGGAGAGAGCCTTTAACATTGGGCAGGCTTAAGCCCACCATCTCCAGGTAACCACAATAGGTATGCACCTTCCATGCATGTAGTCCAGCATGGAGTGTGCTGGCACATGTCTTCCTCCACCTTCTCCAATACAGCTGTCAGCTCTTCTTTTTCCACATGGGTAGGGCCCTACCAAATTCACGGCCATGAAAAACGCATCACCGACCATGAAATCTGGTCTTGTGTGCTTTTACTCTATACTATACAGATTTCAGGGGAGAGGCTAGTATTTCTCAAATTGGGAGTCCTGACCCAAAAGGGAGTTGCAGGGGGTCGCAAGATAATTTTAGAGGGGTCATGGTATTGCCACCCTTACTTCTGCACTGCCTTCAGAGCTGGGCGACCAGAGAGTGGTGGCTATTGGCCAGGTGCCCAGCTCTGAAGGCCGCACCGCCAGCAGCAGTGCAGAAGTACGGGTGGCAATACCATACCATGTCATCCTTACTTCTGTGCTGCCACTGGCGGCTGCTCTGCCTTCAGAGCTGGGCTCCCGGCCAGCAGCCACTGCTCGCCAGCTGCCCAGCTCTGGAGGCAGCATTGCCATCAGCTTCTCGGCCGATGGTCCCGAGACATTTATACAGAGCACATCACTGGCCACCGCCAATACCGAGAGTGAGCCGGTGTGACTTCGCGCACCCACAATGAGGAAGAGACCTGTAGACTTCCTCTGTTGGACCTTATCCCCTGAACCCACTGAACCGAACTGAACTCCACCATATGAGGGATATCCTATCCTCATTACCTGGCCCGCTTATTTATACCTGTGATTGCCTGTAATTCCTGTATGAGTGATGTACCCTCACTGCTTGCTGACTGTACCTTGATTCATCCACCTTATACCCCCCCATATGGGGATATTGCAGACTGTATGTGTTATGTGCTATCCAATATCAAAATACTAACATCCCCCTATACTCTGTATGCTACCCCCGATGACTAATAACTGACGTTTCAACACTCTGTATCATCTATTTTTAAACATTCTCTAATAAAATTTTAAATCAGCAGCAGTGCAGAAGTAAGGGTAGTAGTACCGCAACTCCCCCTACAATAATCTCGCGACCCCCCACAACTCCTTTTTGGGTCAGGACTTCTACAATTACAACACCGTGACATTTCAGATGTAAATAGCTGAAGTAATAAAATTTACAGTTTTAAAAATCGTATGGCCGTGAAATTGACCAAAATGGACCATGAATTTGCTAGGGGAGATGTCTCATGTATAACACCCTGAGAGCTTTCTGAGCTGCTAGTCATTTATCAGGATGCCCTCAGGACCTGGAAGCTAGATCCCGTGACTAGGTCCATATTGGCCACCAAGGGGGAAGACCTCCTAATGGAACCGCTGCTACACAACTGCCATCTCTGTGTGCAGGTGCTGGAGTCTCCCTTGGTGCACTGGAGGATGGTCCTGGCTGGTGCCACCAGAATCTGAAACCTCCTGGACTACGGCCAGAGGGACTGGGTGAACCCCGTGATGCTTGGCCAACATATGAGGTTGTCCATCCTGTGTGTCCTGTTATGTGCTCCAGGAGGTGGGGGCAGCCTTGCCTCCTGATTCACTTGATTGGATCCTGAGGCAGGAGGCTTCCCACCTATCTGCACCCTTCGTCTTCCAGAATTTGCCCTGCAAACCTCTCCAGTTGCCCACCCAACATGCCACCTGAGCTGGCTGTGTGACTTCCAGCCAAGCCACCTCCAAACTGCACCTAGAGAACATCCATCTGTGCTCATGCTTCATACCATCCACTTCCTCATCCCCATGTTCCACCCCAACAGCAAGTGGCAGGACCTGTTGCCACTAAAGGAGGGCAAAGAACTCTGGTTCCAGGACCCACAAGGGGCATTAGCTGGTGAATCCTCCAGGGGGCCGTAAGCATGGGCATGTTACCTGATGCAGTTCATGAATTCCCCTGACACCTGTCCCTTTAGCGGAGAGAAGGAGACCCTTGCACACATTTATGTAGGGGGCGTCAGGTTGCAGCCCCAGTAAGGTTCTCTCTCACTGATATTCTGGCTGCAGTTTTCCCTGCACCTCCTGATCAATGAGAACCCCATCCATGCCCCTACAAAGCTGTGAGACTGCCTCATCAACTTCCTCCTGGGGCTGGTCAAGATGGCCATCTGCCATTCCAGGAGAAGGAAGCTAGATGGGTGGGTGTTCTGCAACTATTTCCACTCCCTCCTATGATCATGCCTCTGGGCAGGGTTCCTCCAGGCTGCATCCACTGAGCCTCTAGACCCCTCTGAGGAACAGTGGGTGCTGTCAGGGTTCTCTGCTCAATATCCCCATTGCATCCCTTTCAACCTTTGACCCCATTCCTTCTGCTGTTTGTTCATTTGGCACATCCCTGACCCCAGTAATTCAAATAGTATATGCCTTCCATGCACATAGCTTGGCATGGTGCATGCTGCATGCGTTCCTCTGCTACCGCCAAGGGCTCCACTACAACCAGCAGTTCTATCTCCACCCACATGCCTGTGCTCCTGGCTCCGTGGAGCTGCCAACTAATATCTCTGGCAGGCTGTGGAACTAGAGTGGAGTACAGACTGGCCCACCAGGCTTCCTCACCCTCCACAGGTGCCAACAGGTATGGGTATTTGACATACTAGGGACATGCCCCTCCATAACTAAAGGCCCTCCCCCTCAGGGCACATGGGACATGAGAGTGAGGAAATGGAAGGTGTGAAGCACAAGCATGTACACATGTTCCCTAGGCATGATTTGGAGGCAGATTGGCTGGAAGTTGTTCCACCTGCTCAGATGGCATGGGGGGATGGCCGGGGAGGCTTATAGGGGAGGGGCCCAATGATGAGTTCCAGAGGGCCAGGGAACACCCTCCCACAGAGCCCACTTGAGAGAAGCAGGAGGCAAGGCTGCCCTCACCTTCTAGAGCACAGAACATGCAGGGTGCACAGCCCCATGCTCTGGCCAAGCAGTCCACCCACTTCCTCTGGCCAGAGTCCAGGTGGCTTCCAATTGTGGTGACAATAGCCAGAACCATTCTCTGGCTCCATCCATTTCCTTAACTTCATTCTTGGAAATGGCTGAACCATTCTGGTTGAAACTTTCCAAAACAATTCATCTTGAGGCAGACACCCAACATGTAAAACTAAAGTTTGGCAAAGTTATAAGCAACTGAAAACAGAGTCCTTCAGTGGGGGGATGTTAGGAACTCAGCTGCCTCCAGGCTCAGTTGCCTAGCAACCATGGGCAGCTGGTATAGGCCAGGGGAGGCTCAGCCTTCCCTGGCGCTGCTACGGCCACTAGACCCCAGTTGCAGGGTTTTGGAGGGGGAGTTTTTGATTTATTATGCCCCATGCAGGTTCTGGGGCAGCTGAGGCAGCAGTATGTGCTACCGCCTCCTCAGCCACCCAGGAACCTGCATGGGGCATAGCAAAAGCTTCTTCCGGAGAAGAGATGCATGCTTTTGGGGAGGGGAGGCTGCAGCTGGCCCGGGACTCCGGGCAGGGAAGCTCGGGGCTTCAGCTAGTTGGGGGCTCCTCTAGGCAGGTGGCAGGGGTGTCTCGGGATTAAGCCAGCTCCTCCGGCCGAGGGGTGGGGGGTCTCCGGGCTCCTCCAGCCGAGGGGGGTGTGTGTGTCTCGGGGCTTTGGCTGGCTCAGGGCTCCTCTGGCCGCGGGGGTGGGGGGATGTCTTGGGGCTCTGTTCGGCTTGGGGCTCCTCTGGCCAGGGTGGGGGCGGAAGGGGCAGAGCTGGGGCTAGCCTCCCCAAAGGGGAGCTCCACCTGCCACCCATGCTAGCAACCCAACAAACTTGGCTGGGCCCAATGGACCCTCAACAAGCAACTGTGGTTCTTGATTCATCAGAAGAGCCATCAGATTTCCATTTAAACCCTGAAGCAACAGCAGTACAGTGGCTGATCAATGTATTCCACACCCGCAGCTGCCCCAGACCTGCTTCCTGTTCAGCCCTTGCTCCACCCTTCTGCTCTGCTCCAGCCCTAGTTGGTGCCTACCTCTGAACTCCTGATTCCTAACTCCTGGCTCTGACCACTGGCTTGTCTCCTGACCACAAATGCCCTTTGGTTCTGTTCTGGTTCCTGTCTCCAACCATTGGCTAGCTTTCTGATCATGCCTCTAGGTCTGCCCTCTGATTCTGCTCCAATCACTAGGTCGCACTGCCTACAGTTCAGTGTGGGACAGGGAAGATCAGACAACCTTAACAGGCAGTACTACCAGCTCTGCCTGTCGTAATAGTTTTCATGGACAGCATTTGAAAAGGTCCTAGCACAGTTTGAAACTTATCTTGTGTCCAGAAAAAATTAAACAATTGAAAGATTCCTCTTTCACTTAACCCTGCAAAAGGCACAAGAAAGTACCGACGAGCATGTTACAGACTTGAAGCTCAAGAGCCATTCTTGCAATTTTGGCCTGTAAGAGATTCCCAGATTACAGAGGGGCTGGTGGTGAGCTGCAGAGCTGAGAAGGGACATGAACATTTTTGCATAGAAACTTTCAAAAAGTCATAATAATCTGCAAAGCAGCAGGACAGGCAAAATCACAAGT
Organism: Emys orbicularis; assembly: GCF_028017835.1. Lineage (NCBI taxonomy): Eukaryota > Metazoa > Chordata > Testudines > Emydidae > Emys > Emys orbicularis. The sequence goes on along the minus strand of NC_088691.1, from coordinate 43,536,732 downwards.
GCAGGTGTCAAGTGAAACGTCGAGTCAATAAACCATAGATGAGGGCTCGCACACAGTGCAATATAAGGGATGGGAGTGAGAATGCAAGGAAGGGCACTAAACCCTTGTAACAAACAGCCCAGGTGACAATGTGGGAGATGTGGAAGTGAACATGCATAAACATTGTCCGGCATTAAGGAAAAGGTGCAGAGTTGCCACAAATACAACCATTTTGCTTAGGCAATGCAGCCAAGGCATCCAATGATAGTGCCAGTGATGATTCTCTACACCGGGGTGACCAACCTGAGCCTGGGAAGGAACCAGAATTTACCAATGTACATTGCCAAAGAGCCACAGTAATACATCAACAGGCCCCCCCCCATCAGCTCACCCCCCCCCCCCCCCCGCTCCCAGGGCCTCCCACCCACTGGCAGCCCTGACGATCAGCACCTCCCCCTCCCTCCCCACACCCGCTGTTTCATGGCGCGCAGGAGGCTCTGGGGCGGAGGGGTGGGGGAGGAGCGAGGGCACAGCAGGCTCAGGGGAGGGGGTGGGAATGGGGGGAGTGGGGGCAGGGCCTGTGGCAGAGCCAGGGGTTGAGCAGTGAGCACCCCCCGGCACATTGGAAAGTTGGCACCTGTAACTCCAGCCCCGGAGTCAGTGCCTATACAAGGAGCCACATATTAACTTCTGAAGAGCCGCATGTGGCTCGGGAGCCACAGGTTGGCCACCCCTGCCCTACACTAACGGTCACAGCTGCTGGTAAACGGGGAGGCGCACGCCACTGCCAACTAAACAGAACCGGGAGAGTGGCTGCTCAGAGTCCAGTGAGCTAAGTGCCACTGAATCCACAAATGAGACCAAGTGAAAGTCTGAATTTCAACCTAAAGGAGACACACAGAATTCGGAAGCAGCTTCTTGGCATGAAGCCTTTTCCAAGAGATACACTTCCCCCCTTCTCACCCAGGGAGACAAAAAGCAGCAGCAAGATCAGGAGCAACATCCTGAATGCAGTCCCACTGTCCGGAGACACCTAGACCCGGAGGAACTAGAACTCCTCCACCAGACAGTTGGGAACAGGTTCGAGCCTTGCAGAAGTTGCTTCCAGAGGAGCAATAGTGACCAGTAAAGAATTCTCCAAAGCAGTCAGAACAGAGAGCCAGACTTGCAGCAAACATGGCCCAGCCTACAGTGAAATACAGTTCCAGAAATAAAGGACTTATGGAGGATCCTAGGTATGACTTTCTTGGGAAAATTCATAGAAAATCTGTCTGCTAAAACTAAAGATATGAAAGAACTGCTCCAGGGTTGGAATGGAAAAGGGCAAGAACACGGCCACACTGCAATATCTGACGTTTCCTGCCCTACAAAAAAGTCTACAGAGACTGCAAAAGATGGACTAGACACAGTACTACTTCAAAGGGAAGGCTGTGACGGGAGACCTGTAGCTCACCCATCCAGAGCTTCACAAACATTTTAATTTTGGAGAAGGGGAGGATGTGTAGAGCAGCTGTCATGCAATGACGTCGGGTGAGACCAAAGATCCTCCTCCATTTTAGAAGATGGGGTTCTTGATTGCAAGATCAGAGAGAGGCAGGCTGCATCTTTTGGTTTGTGTTAGGTAATGTTTGAATAAAAAGAATGTAATTGTTAAATCCACACTCTCATTGATGTGATACAAAGATAACATAGGGGAGGTGGTTGGCTGCAGATCGGCAGAGGGATTGGGGCAATCCAAGGGACACTAGAGGGGTGAGGCAGGCTATGAGATAGCAAAAGCAGTGGGGCAGGCTAGGGGAAGAGAAAGCGTTGGGCAGGCCACATGATAGCATAGGCCCAGCTCCTGAAAGTTCTGTCTCCTACACTCAATTCCCCAGCCCCAAAGCTGTCTTGGGGATCACAGTTGAGAAGGAGAGTCAGTCTCCCAGGTAGGAAGAGCCAGCCCCATGGAGGAGTTTGAAACCCAGGACAGAGTCCCTGAACCAGACGTTGCATTCATAAGAACCCAGGAATTGTCAGACCACGGCTCCATCTAGCTCAATATTGTCTCCCCCACAGCTGCTTCAGAGGAAGGGGTAAGAAAACCCAGAAATGGACAATTATAGAATAAATTGCCCATAGGGTAAACTTCCTCTTAATCCCCTGTATTAGGCAGTGTTTTATGCCTTGAATTAGAAGCATGACAACACACGACTGAACAGTCTTCCTACCCCTAACCCTGCATAAACTCGTGCGTGTTGCAAGTAATCCCTCAAGGTGAAAAGGGAACGAGAGGGATAGCATCAGGGGATCCAACGCAGTGTATAAGAATGGGCCACAATATCTGGGAGCCCTCTCCAGCAATCCCTCGCCCCAAAATACCATTAATCAAATCAGAAGCAAAGTAACAGCAATGTTGGTTCTGTGGGGAGCCTTTCTCTGGCACCCTATGTACATTGTGTTATTCTCCATAGTAGTTCAGCCCCCTTTCCATATCACTGTCAGAGACCAGGGACTTTAGTGCTGAAATCTTTGGTCATTTTGACCTAGGAGAAGAGGCCTGCCTTGACTGAGGACAGCATGGTCCAGATAACAATGGACTAGGAGTCAAGACACCTGAATTCTAGTCCCATTTCTGCCACTGACCGGCTGTGAGACTGGACAAGTCCCTTCCCCTCTCTGGGCCTGCTTCCCCCTCACCCTTTGTCTGTCTGGGCTATTTAGATTGTAAGCTCTTTGGGGCAGAGTCACTGCACATTTGTATAGTGCCTATCTCAGTCTTGACTGGGATCTTTAGACACTACTGTAACACCAATGAGTATGAAGAATAATTTTCCCCAGAGGTGTGGACTCTGGATATCAGTCTCCCCTGCCCAGGAAGCCTGGCCTGGAACTGTCTTCAGTTCTTATGGGAAGGCGCCTAGATGAATGGGCACCAGCCTCTTTCAACAGTCGGCTCCTGCAGCAACATTGATTGGAACAGAGCAGACGCGGGCATTGCTGTTCTCCCCAGGCAGATGGCCACTAATCTGACTCTACTTCCTACAGCACCTACCTCCACAGAAGTCAAAAGTTCAAAGTTCTTCCAAGCCAACAGCTCATGGGCTGATGTGGTAAAGGCATGTCAGTTTTGTAGCCAGCGGTACATGAGGTAGGGATATGGCCAGCATCACGTCCAACCGCCTTTGACTGTCCCAGCCAGATGGGTTAGGCACCCATTTTACAGCTGGGTGAATGGGAGGTGGCCTTTCAGTGCGGTGGCTGAGTGGTTAAGGTGCTCGACTGCAGAGAAGGAAGCCCTAGAAATCACAGAAATTGCTAGCAAGAGACCAAACTCTACCAACTAAGGGTCACCTGGCAACATGCCAGGAACCTGAGGGCAGCAACTAAACTGGCAAAATTCACTTCCCCTTAGAGATAATATGGGGCTCCCATCAGAAGCACACAGGACTCTTGCCTCTCCCCCTCCTCATCCAGCTACTCTCTGGAGCAAAGCAGTCTCTGCCTGCCCCCTCCCCACAGTTCCCCTTTGGTGGATGCCTCCCCCACTTCCTCTGTGGAATAGGAAATGGGCTTCTCTCTGCAGCTCCTTTGGTCCTCTACCACCATGCAGCTGAATACCCCTCTTGGGTAGAGACATTAGTTACTACCCAGGTTACGGGGGCACTTCAATGAAACAGCCCCTTACCTCACCCCAGGATGTATGATGCAGATCAGTGAAGACAACAGATGTTGTCATTCTGGAGAAAAAACAGTCGAGGGGCAGAGAACTCTGCAAAAGGGGATGTTACAGAGAGGAGCAGACTTTCCAGAGCAGAGGAAGGACCTGAAGCCCTAGGATGTAGGGGACTGGGCATCACAGGGCTGGAAGGGATGGGGCGCTGCACAGATACAGATGGAGCCTACAGCTGCCAGGACAAAGGCGATGGGGTACTCGGGGGGAGAGCATGTCAGGGCCTGGCACAGAGAGACTTATGGCCTCAGAGCAGAGGGGATGGGACACTGGGGTAGCACTTAGGGCCACAGAGAAGAGTAAGAAGTGAGAGGGATACCCAGAGAAAGGTCCACAGCCAGAGTGGAGGGGAAGGGCCCATGGCTTTGGGACAGAGAAGGATTGGTGTAGCACCGCGGTTCCACAGCAGAGGGCAGATGGCTATGAACCCAGTGGCTCATAGCTCCCAGGTGGAGTGGATCTGCGCAAGGTGGGGGAGTATCATGTCACCACAGCAGCGGAGACAGAGCACAAGGAGTGGGGCTCAGGGTCCTGGGCCAGAGGGCTCTATGGTAGAGGACCACAGCTGCTGGGGAAGGGACAATAGCCCTGCTGTGGAGCAAATGAGGTGCCAAGGACCCACAGCTGTTGAGGTGAGATAGATTGGGTTTGAGGAGGGACTCATGACCCTAAGGCGGGGGAGGGGGAAAGGGCACATGGCCCCAGGGTGTAGGGAATATGTACTAGGGGTGCAGCTCCTAGCACCAGGGCAAGGGCAGAAGAGACAAGGGAGGGTTCCAGTCCAGGGCAGAAAAGGGGACAGAGTGTGGGGAGAAATGAAGGGACACGGCCCTAGGGCACTGGAGGGGAAAAGGACCCAGGCAGGAGGGGCAGTGTACTCAGAGCAACATGGGGAAGAGACGGTCCAGAGCAGAAAGAGGACAAGAGGTTGGGGAAGCTGGGCAGAAGGGACAGTGTACTGAAGGGGGGGGGGCAGCTCATGGGGGAGAAGGGACAGGTCTCTGGTGGAAGTAGGTGTGGGAGGTAGCTCAGAGTACAAGAAACAGGGCACAGGGCGCTGTGAGAGGGAGGAAGGGGGCAGGGCAGAGGAGACAGAGTGCTAGAGGGAGAGAGAAGGCATAGGGCACTGGAGGGGTGTGAAGGCCAGGGCAGAGGGGAAAGGGACTACAAGAAGGGCAGAAGGGAACAGGGCCCTGCAGGGAGGGGGGGGGTCGCAGAGGGGACAGGGCCCTGTGGTGGGGGGGACAGCAGAGGGGACAAGGTTGTGCAGGGCAGAGCCCCAGTGTGGGGGAAAGAGGGAACAGGGCTGTGCAGTGCAGGGGCAAGGTGGGGGAGGGGGACGACAGAGCATGGAGGGGACAGGTCCTGCAATGGTGGAGGGTGGCAGAGGGGACAGGGCTGTGCAGTGCAGGGGCAGAGCTCTGGAGAGGGGGGACAGAGCTGTGTGGTGGGGGGGGCAGAGGGGACAGGGCTGTGCAGTGGGGGGAGCCCTGGAGAGGGAGAACAGAGGGGACAGGGCTCTGTGGTGGTGGTGGAGGACAGGTCCTGCAGTGGTGGTGGGGGCAGAGGGGACAGGGCTGTGCAGTGCAGGAGCAGAGCCCTGGAGAGGAGGGACAGGGCTGTGCAGTGTGGGGAGCAGAGCCTTGGAGTGGGGGGACAGAAGGGACAGGGCTGTGTGGTGGGGGGGCAAAGGGGACAGGTCCTGCAGTGGTGGTGGTGGGGGCAAAGGGGACAGGGCTGTGCAGTGCAGGGGCAGAGTATAGGGGCGCAGAGCGGGGGGGGCTGTGTTGGTGGCAGGGGGCAGAGCCCTACGGTGGCGGGCAAAGGGGACAGGGGTGTGCAGTGAGGGGAAAACAGAGCCCTGGAGTCAGGGGACAGAAGGGACAGGGCTGTATGGTGATGGTGGGGGGCAGAGGGGACAGGGCCCTGTGGTGCAGCAGCAGAACCCTGGGGTGGGGGGGGGCACTGGAGGTCAGAGGGGACAGGACTGAGCAGTGGGGAGAGCAGAGCCCTGGGGTGGGGGGCAGAGGGAACAGGGCTATGCAGTGCACGGGCAGAGCCCGAGGGGTGTGTGGGGTCAGAGCAGTGTGCTGGTAGAGGGCATAGGGAACGGGGCTGTGTGGTACAGGGACAGAGCCCTGGGTGTGGGGGAGGGGGGAAGAGGGGACAGGGCTGTGCAGTGAAGGGGCAGAGCCCTAGGGTAGAGGGGGCAGGGCCCTGCACTTGGGGGGGGGGGCAGAGGGGATAAGGCTATGCAGGGGTATGGGGCAGAGCCCGAGGGTGGGGTGGGAGACAGAAATAGCAGGGCCCTGCGGAGATGTGGGGGCAGAGAGGACAGGGCTGTGCTGGGGGGGACACAGAGCCCTGGGGGGGGGAGCAGAGGGGACAAGGCCCTGCGGTGGTGGGGCAGAAGAAACAGGGCTGTACGGTGCAAAGCCCTAGATTCGGGGGACAGGGCCCTGCGGGGGACCGGGCGCGAGGTCCCCACTTCCCTGGTGAAGGGAGGCGGCGCGGGAGGGCGCTGGCGTGGCGCGGGGGCCGGGCTGCCCAGGGTGCTGAGGAGGGCCGGGCGTTGCCCTCGGCTCGGCCTGCGAGCTCGGTGCCCCGGAGCGGGGGCGCGGCGGCGGCTACTGAGGAACTTGCGGTCCGCAACTAGGCTGCGCCGGGCCGAACGCGGCGGGTCAGGCGGTGCCGGCCGGTTCGCGGCACGGCGGGGCGGGCGGGTCGGTGTCGCGTCTCCCCAGGCAAGTGAGCCGCCCACACGCCGCTACCCCTTCCCCGGGTGGGGCGGTCGGGTCAAGCCCGGCCGGCTGGGGGCGCCTGGCCGCGCATCCCCGCCACACAGGCGAGGCGGCGGGCTGCCCGAGGGGCCGGAGAGTTCTCCTGCGTCCCCGGGCCGGAGGAACCGTGCCTGCACTCCCGGGGAGCGGGATCCGCCTCCGGCTGGGGGCGCCTGGCTCCGAGCAGCGCGGGGAGAAGTTCCTGTCAGCCCGGCCGGCCGTGGCCCCCCGAGCCTGGTGTGCGTCGCGCCCGTGTCTGTGCACCCCGCCCCCTCCCCTGGGCAGCGCCCGTCCAGTCTAGCCCGCTTCGCCGGGTAGAGCCCGCTGCCCGGGCGTGGGGCGCCTATCCACCCCCCTCGGGTGTGGAGCGCGGTTCCCCACCCCTGGTGTGGAGCCCCCGGACCCGGCTTTGGAACTCGGCCCCCGTCCCCGGGGTGCAGCGCTCAGAGGCCCAGCCCCTCCCCGGGCGTGGAGCCCCCTCCCCCGACTGCGCGGCGCTGCGCTGCTGGGTGCGGAGCCCCCTCCCACTCGCTCCCTCTCCGGACTCGGCTGGCTCTGCACACCCGACCCCCCCAGCCGTGCGGGCAGGGCTAGGCGCGGCGCACCCTGGGAGTTGTAGTCCCCAGGGCTTGGCCCAGCCCGAGTGGGCGCGGGGGCGGCGGGCGGCTGGACTACACTTCCCGTCAGGCCCCGCGGCGGCTGCCTCTCGCCCTCACACTCCGGCTGCCGCTGCCAGTGTCTCCGCCGCCGAACCCTCGCTCGCAGCGCCCAGTGTCCGACCCGCCGCCTCGGGCAGGGGCCCGGCTCGGCCCGCAGCGCCGCGGCCCGCCTAGCTGGGGTACAGGTGTGTGCCCCTCCCGTCCCCGCCGCCCCGCTCCGGACACCCGGCCCCCGCTGCCCGGGCACCCCGGGCCCGTTCGCCCCGCACCCACCACCGGGGAGCCGGACCGAGCGAGCGGCCGAGCGGGCGGCCCGACCTATCGCCTCCGGGTGGGTCTCCATGGAGACCGGCCCCGGGACCCCCTCCGGGCAGCGGGCGCTGTTGGGGGCTTGGGCTGGGAGGGAGGGGGAGCAGCGTCCGGAGTGGGACGGGGAGGAGGACAGCGAATCCCGGAGCGGGGGAGGGTGGGGACGGGGATCGTGGAGGCTGTGACAGCGGAGGCGCTGCGAGCTTGGAGCCGGCGTAGCTGGGCACCGAGAGATCCCGGCGGGGAGCTGCTGCTGCCTCCTTTGCACGTACCTGGGACTGGCTCCGCGTCCCGCGTGTAGCCGCCGCTCCTTCCTCGCTTCGCGCCCCACCACCTGCCGCTCCCAGATCTAGCCGGAGGACGGACCCCCAGTTGCCGGAGTGCATCCCCTCGACCTGAGGGGCCCCGTCTTTGGGGGGGGATAGGAATCTTCCGTGCGTTGCTCCCGACTCTTCCGTGCATGTGCACGTTGTTCTACGGACTACACAGCTGAGACCCGGACCTGGCCTCTCGCTCCTTAGACAACGGGACTGGATAACGTGGCTCCTGGAGTTTCGCAGCATGGCCCCAGCGACCTAATCGCTTGCATAGGGGGAGCCCAGCAGAGACTCGAAGTCCTAGTCTGTAGTGCTTCATCTTGCTCCCCAGTGGATTCTGTAATCTCTCTAGGCTGGCAGAACCTCACTAGTAAAGATAAGAGACTAGTCAGCTCCATATTTTGCCAATTAGGTCCTCTGGGTCCTGGCATGTTGGTTGCCCTTGGTTGGCAGAGTTTGGTCTCCTGCTAGCAATTTATGTGGTGGTGGTGGTGTTGTTTTTTAGGGCTTCCTTCTGTGGAGGTTGGTGCTGTAGGAAGTAAAGTCAGATTAGTGGCCATCTACATGGGGAGAACAGCGGTGCCCAGATATCATCAGTTCTCCCCAACCTAGCTGCAGGAGCCAACTGTTGAAAGAGGACAGTACCCATTCATCTAGGAGCCTTCATATCAGAATTGAGGACTGTTCCGGGCAAGACCCCAAAGAGGGGCCTGGGCAAGGGAGAGTGACACTAAGTGCATTTATTTATTGGTATTACAGTAGTGTCTAAAGATCCTAATCAGGATTCTGCTAGGCACTGTACAAATGTATAGTAAGACCTTTCTGCATTGGAGTTCTTTAGGTGATATCGCTTAAAGCAGTTCCCCAATCTAAATAAGCTATACTTGTAAAACTTCTTGCCAGTATAACTATCTATAACTGGAGCTTTTGCCTGCATAGATACATTGGTTAGGGATGTATCCTACCCTGCCCTGCACACTACCAGCCAACATATCTATGCCAATAAAACTCTTACGTTTAGTCCAGGCCTCAGAGACAGTTTCTGCCCCAAAGAGCTTACAATCTAAGTAGACTAGACAGACAAAAGGTAAGGGGGAAGCAGGCACAGAGAGGGAAAGGGATTTGCCCAAAGTCACATAGTAGGTCAATGGCAGGATTAGGAACAGAACTCAGGTGTCCTGATTCCTACTGCAGTGCCCTAGACCACGCTACCACTCAACATTACTTTCACTTTGCTCCTGGTGTGATTAATAATGTTTTGGAGTGAGGAATTGCTGAGAGGGCTCCCAGATGTTATGGCCCATTCTTGTATACTATATTCAAGATGAATATTGAGACGTAACCAAATTCAGGGGAAGAGCTGCCTTTCGTACAGTTAGGCTTATTGGGGAGGACATTGATTCCTTTAATTTAACTTTGATTTTTATGGTGGATTTGAGAGAGTACCAGGATAGACTTTTATGGGGTCATACCAAGATATGAAGTGTTGGGATAGTCTTTTGGTCCTGATTTTGCAAGGGAATCTATACTTGTGGCTCTGTACGTCCATGGGGGATGGGGGGGGTGTCCCGTTAAAGTCAATGGGATCTGCATGGATGAAAGGATTTGGCCATGTGAATCCCTCTGCAGGTTTGAGGCCTTAGGCTGTATCTACATTAGCTTTTTGCCCTAATATTTCCCACTATTGCTGCCATCAGTATAGATCCTTTGCCAGTACTTTTACCAACATGTCAACTATCTCTGCAAAGAGCAACTATGAGAAATTTTAGAAAACTGAATCTAGTGTAGACAAAATCTTAAAGGAATAAATTAATGGAGGACTTTGAGGGGGTAGGACTGAACTGGGGGTGGGGGAGCATGCTTTGGGATAGTATCATGTGTCATGGGCAGGGGAAACTAAAAAGATTGTAAGATTGTGTGCAATGTGTGGTTTTCTTCTGATGTCAGAGATTTTGCACCTTTTGGTGGATTTTTGGTGCCCCCCCCTTTTTTTTTTTTTTAAACCACCTTAAGAATTTGCTGTGATAGCCTTCCACGGGGACAGGCTTTTTTGTTAGGCTGCAGTCAGTGACTTAGGTACTAGCTGTAGCTTTAGCCAGTAGGGAAGATGTACTTTTTAAAAATTGCTAAATTTTCAGGAAACTTACCTAGTTCAAATAGGGATGTATTTTTTTTTTTAATTTAACGTTTCTGTGTATTATGTTGGTCACTGCAATGACTTAAATCAGAGTTAGTGTGTTTTTAAACTGGCACAGGCAGATACATGCACCCAAGCTCAGCACAGCTGTAGCCAGTGGTCGTACTAGGCAACAGAATGGAAGACCCAAGTTTAGATCCAGATTATCATCTGCTCTGCAGGCCAAATGCAACGTGAACTGTTACTACTGAAGACTATGGTAGATGTAGCCTGGCTTATCCAGGACTGAATTTGGCTGTAAATTGGTATGACTTTATCACTGCTACAGTTTCCAAACTCTTTAAGGTAAGTAACATGATATGGTGTGCATTCAATATTACATTTTTAAAAACTTTTTTCCAGTTGGATTCAAGACCCATGTATAACCCCTGCAAGGTGGTTTTATAGTTCTGTTGCAAACAGTTTAGTTTAAATGGTTTGTATGAAATGTGGGTGGAGCTGAAGCCCTATGTTAGGACATTTCTGGAAGCTCTTTGGATTTGTGCTTATTTTTGACTTCAAAGGCACTCTGTCACCTCAAAGATCACATATGGTAAACATAATTCTTTGCCTCGGTTACTAATGGTATCAAAGATAGTTAAACTGAAATTTTTAAAAAGTAAACGTGATTATTATTGTTGATGCAATTTGTTTCTTTTTGGCCTTTCTCTAAGCTTCGCTAAAAATTAGTGAAGTTAGTTTAACTTTTTTTTTTAATGGTCACGTCCACTCAGGTTCTCAGGAGAAGCATCTGGGTTGCATCCTATATAGATGATCATTGATTTGTTCAAAACAGTGGTTTCCACTGGAGTTTAAAAATATAATAGAAATATCATATTGGGCTTAGGTTTTGAAACCCCTTTTTAATGTATTCCACATTTTGGTCATAGATTTTATTTGCAATATCCAGTCTCAGCTATCGTGTGTTTCCAGGGTCAAAGTGCAACCCTTTGTGGCATTCCACAGTGCCCCCTGGCCAAATGAGTTGTAGAACACCTTAAAAAAAGAAAAAAGTATCCATGTGCTCATCCTCAGTAGTTCTTGCTACAGGCTGGGAAATCAAAAAGAAAAATTTCAAGGTTGATGGTTCCCAGTCTCCTTCCATTCAAGGCAGACTTCTAGGGTGCCCAACTTTAGAGAAAGCAGTGGCTGAGAGCCTATCACAGAGGGAAAAGGAGGGACAGCAGGCAGACAGGGTTTACAGTGTTCTTCAAGTACCTGAACTCCAGCTGAGTGTGTTTCTCAGTCTGCTCTGTTAAATAATGTTAGCATTGAAATGGTCCAAGTTAGGCACTGAAGTGAACATCATTGCCCTGCACTTTGCTAACACTGGGAATTTGCACCAGTCACAACCACTGGTATAGATGCATCCCAGTGCCTAGTGCAGACGAGCAGAGCCATTACTGGCACTAGTGGAGCTTACCCTTACTTAACCAGGATGTGCTGTAATGGTGCAAATCTTGCCTCCCAGGGGCTTTGCCTGTTTGCCCTAGGCATGGCACTAGTGCACCTGTACCACTGGCTGGCCACTGGGCAAATCTCCAGTGGAGACAATTCTTTGTTACACTGAGGATTTTAGTGTGGCTCCCCTGGTGATAGCAATGGTGGGAAAGCTAGTGTAGACTGTCTGTCAATGTTTTTACCACCCTGCCGTCTGGTACTTGCTCTGAGCAAGACTTGCATGAAACAGTGGTAAACTGCTGGCAGCTGCTTTACACTAGTGTTCAGATTGGCGCAATAGCAGTGGTCAGAGAATTTCCTAAAATTCTCAGACCTTGTTGATACATGGACGTGTGTATACCAGTATAAGTAGAACCAGTAAAGTGAGTAAAAACTATACTAGTATTATTAAAGCAGTACAGATCCCTAATGTGGGTGCTTATACTGGCATAGCTTATTTCCATAAGGGAATGGGGAATATGCTATACTAGTAGAAGGCAACTTTATACTGATATAATTGCATCTACAGTAGGGGGCGGTAACAATGTAACTGCTTTGGTAGAAAATCATGCCCCCAACCAACATAGTTAAATTGGTACAAAAACTGTATGTGGACCAGGCCTTAGTGCAGATGCGTCCTCTGCTAGGAAGAAGGGAGAGTGCACTCAGGGCTTGTTTTCACTATTAAAAAAAAAAAAGTGTTCTTAACTCAAGTTGGCTGACTTGAGTTACAATCCTAATGAAGACAAGGCAGTTAGTTTAACATGAGTTAACAGGTCGAGTTAAACCCTAGGTCCCTGTACAGTCATAAATTTGAGCTGATAACTCATGTTAAAAATACAACTGCCTGGTCTTCTCTAGGATATAAACCCAAGTTAGAGTATATCTACAGAGTTATTCCAGAATAGCTCAGTAGTGTCTAAGGGAGTGGTGGCTCTGCCCTGTGTTTCTCAGATAGAGTTATCTCTGCACCTGGCACCTTCTGCTTCCAGTCTACCTTTTTGAGGGTTCTCTGATTCTTTTGTTGCTTCCTCTGGAATTGGGGTTTGAAACCACCTGAGTCAGGTGTTTTATTTTGTCTCTACATTTGAATGCCTTGATCCCTTCTCTTGGTTGGGATTATAATTTCCCTCCCTATTTCTTCCTCATTCCCTGGGAAATGTCTGCCTTTGACATGTGTCTTGCATCCTCCTTGGATAACAGAAATCAAGAATTCATTTAACAATGTCAGTTCTGTCACTACATGTTCCTAACTTTCTCCTAGAGGCCCTGCAGGTTCCATCATTGACCTCTTCTTCCTCATGCACTCAAAAATGTGCCGTTTGTTGTAACTGCTTGTGAAATCTTGCTATCAACCTTCTCTCTTGGCATCTTTAATTTCAAGCCATGATGGTTCTGCCCCATCAGTGCTTTCTTGGAGGTTTCCTAGTTCAGTCTCTTCCCAAATTTCCATTCTGTTTAGCACAGTGGTACATGTCTCTCTCTCTCCCCACTCCACACAAGATTCTCTTGGAGCGTTCCTAAAATGTCTATGCTGCCATTGTACCCTCACTGTCATATGCTTTCCCTTTCCCTTCTTTCAGTTCAGCCCAGGATGGTGAAATCCCCGCAGATTGTTTGTTCCCCTATTTCCTTTGGGTTCTTGCATTTCTCTCCAACCATTGCAAGACTCCGCCTCTTCCCACCCCAAGTGACCTTTCATTCTTTCTGGGTACAACCCAGTTTTCGGGGGTACACGTTTCATTGCTTAGTATTTCTTCCCTTTCCAGGTGTGTTTATTTTGGCTGCTGCTTCCTCTCATTTCCTGACTTCTGGGTAGCTTCTCCTCTCTGCAGTCTCTGCCTGCTCATCTAAACTCTTTCCCTCATCTGTGGCTCACTCTGCCCCCTCAGCCAGTACACTGGTATTTCTCTGGTTCCTCCTGCTTCTGTGGCCCTTGTCTCTTCCCAAAGAAGTCCCAGAAACACCCCACTGACCTAGACTGTGCCTGTGTGTACCAGGTGTGTTCATACCTGGCACTGAATGAGCAGGCAGTATGTTCTGAGACCACCTTCAGTTTTTTAGCTTTCCATCTGATTCCTCAAACCTTTAGTCGTCTTATCCCTATACAACTGATTCCAGTGTGGACGGATACTAGACTGCTCCTTGTCCTACCAAGATCTTGTGTCCTTCTGACATGTCATGACAGAGAAAACTATATAAGACTTTGGATCGCATGCTGTCTTTAGATTTCCTTCCTGCTCTCCCAAGGATGCTGCCCGTTGGTACCTCTTTTGCTTCATGTATGTAACATCTCCGAAACAGGAACCTTTCTGACAATGTCACTGCCTCCTTAATCTCTCCTGCACAGTCTAACCTAGCCTGCTCCTGCTGGCCATGCACTTCAGATCCTTCCCCTCCCTCATTGATCTATTTCTGTTTAGCTCAATTCATTCTCCTGAGTGATGAGACTCAAGTAGCAGCCCTGCTCTTAAAGTGCTCAATGAGACAACACTACTGCAATGGCAGGCATGTCTTTCCCCAAAAAATTCCATCACAGAGGCCGGCATCTTGGCTGACTCACAAATCTCAGGGTTCTGCTCTACTTTCTGTCTCTAACCCCTAAGAATGCCTGCCACTTCCTAACAATAGTAAAGTGAAATTCTAGTGGTGAAAGCCCTGCAAAGTTTGTCAAGCAGTGCCCCACACATACTCCGCGTTGGTTCCATGCAGGTGTACCCTAGGCACTTGATTGCCTGAACAGTCATCTTCCTCTTTGTACAATTGTCTCCTGAGCTGGTTGGTGGTGACTGATAAAGAAATATAAAAGATTGGACAATTCTGTGGTTTTGTAAGTCTGTTGTCTTGGGTAAAGCTGCCTTCTGCCTGCCTGCTGTGTCTGGGAGACCTTCTTGGGGGATGAAGAGGTGTCTGCACAGAGCGCTTTTGGGGGAGGCCAAGTCCTACTACAGATTGAATGGGTTTGGTGAAAAATCCTAGCATGAGTGTAAGCCTTGTGTATTGTCCCTGCCCTGAGTGTACTCCTCTCCTGAGGGCTCTTTGCAAACAGACTAGTAGCTGCTCAAACGATGTACCTCAGCTGCATGGAAATGAACCTGCAGATGGCAGGTAAGGAGGAGGTGTTGCCCTCTCCTTTTCTCAGTGATCTGGCATGCAGATGACCTCTCTGAACTGTACCACAGACTCACAACTTCGTTGGAGAACTCCAAGGAATGGAATTGAATGCAGTGTCCAGGGAACAGCTTCTGACTCTTTGTTTTGTCTTTGCAGGCGGAGTGGCCCCGTGAGCCCCAGCAGGTCCTGCTTGGTGGTGAGCAGCTGTCATGATCTCTACAGCACCTCTCTACAGTGGGGTGCATAACTGGACCAGTGCAGAGCGGATTTGCATGTGTGGCCTCAACGAGGAGAGGTGAGGTGCGTGGGTGGCTTGTTAGGGGAAAGACTTTAAGCAGGGAGCTTGGGTCAGGGAATCGGAGAGGCTAGAAGCAGAAAGCATACTGAATCCTGTTTAGTCGTTCTCTTTGGGGCTAGTGCAGGATCAGCCTATTATCTGATACAGGGCTGAGCTCATAAGGAGCACAGGGGTAGGACAAGGATGCATTAGGCAGTGCAGTCTCCTTTATGGTCCTTGTGTTCCATGCCCAAGGAAAAGAAAGGGTCTAATGCTTGCAGGGGAACGATACTGGAGGCTCTCTGCTTTCTGGGCAAGAACCACAGCTGTATGGCGCCAGGGTGCTGCTTGGTGCCTTGCTACCCTGGTGTTAAGGCTGCTCATGGTGTTGTTGTTACCCGCGGTACCTTTCCTCTTTGACTTTGTCGGATTTGTGCTCTCAGCTGACTGCCATAGAGCCTGACAGGTTGGGACCTGGGAAGAGGGCTATGTGGACAGTACAGGCTAGGGAACTGAGAAGTGTTTCCAGTACGTTTGCATGGGCAGTGCAGATTAGATCAGTGGTACTCAACCGGGGTATGTGTACCTAGGGGTACACAGGGGTCTTCTAGGGGGTACATCAACTCATGTAGATATTTGCCTAGTTTTACAACAGGCTACATAAAAAGCACTAGCGAAGTCAGTACAAACTAAAATTTCATACAGACAAAAAGTCAGCAATTTTTCATTAATAGTGTGCTGTGACACTTGTATTTTTATGTCTAATTTTGTAAGCAACTAGTTTGTGAGGTGAAACTTGGGGTACACAAGACAAATCAGACTCCTGAAAGGGGTACAGTAGTCTGGAAAGGTTGAGAGCCACTGGATTAGATGATTGGATAGGTGAGTTGCATGAACACCACAGGATAGGGACTAGGGAGGATTAGCAGTTGGTCAGGACCTGCTCCTTCCAGGAGTCCTGACCTGTCCCATTTCCTTGCCCTGGCAGTCCCCTCCGAACCCACAGCATTAGCACCTATCTAACCCTGCAGTTCTCAGGTGTTGTGCTCAGAAGTGGCCAGCTTGTGGCCTCCCTGGTGCCAGGATGCAGTGGAGCTTTTTCAGCTGTGGCAAACGCTCTAGGAGGGTTTGAAAGGTCATGTTATATGGACTAAAATGAGCTGTGTGTGGTGCAGACTGTCCTGCATTTGGGATGGTAGGGTCTCAGGCATTAGGAATGCTGATAACTGCTGCAACAGATAGGCAGAAGAACAGTGGGGTAAGAGAGATTTTGGCAAGTAATGTACAGCCTTAGTTACCCCTTGATAAAGACTATGCAGGCCTACTTCTTGATCCTAATAAATTTCAGTGTTTCAGGCACCTGAGCACTGAGGGGTCTAGGCACCTTAACAGAAATACCAAACAGCCCAAATACAAGATTAAATCAAGACCGACAAACCAGGTTGATCATAACTGAATGGTGGGGGGTTTTTTTGTTTTTTTTTTTACCAGTTGTTGGCCCCTACGTAAAGTGGGTGGGTGGGAGGGGATAATCATTTGGAGGAACACTCATTCCATTTCCTTCCTGGACAAGGTTTCACATCACAGAAATCACTGGCCCAGCTGGCTCCCTTCCTGGTTGTCTCTCAGTGCAGAGGCTAAGGGACCATGGAACCTAAGCTCTCTCTGTACCAAGAAGTGGCTTCCCTAAGGCCAGGGTGAAGAACGCTGGCAGTGAGCAGTGTGGGTGCAGTTTGTTCCTCCACTGCCCAGGTTGTATGTGCTCTGGGGCTAAGGAGAAGACCTCAGTCTCCAGGGCTGACTCTCTGGCCCCTTTTGCCTGCACCAGAGTCACTGTACTTCCCCCTCCCCTCCCCAGCAATATGACAAACAATGTAGTTTGCATCTCCATTAGCTTTCAGAAGAGCAGGCTGCTAGTTTGGCTTTTGAGACAGTGGCAGGAACAAGAGGGGGTGCTTGCCCTCAGGCTGTCTCCGAAGCTGAGTGGCCAGCTCACCTCCTTGCCTGAGCTCCTAGCCAGCAATTAACCTGTGCATCATCAGCCTGGGTGTGCTGATCTGCTGAGCCTTTTGAGACAGGTGCTGCCCTGGGGGAAGGGAATCACTTCCCCTCCAAGGCAGGGGGAATGGTGTTGTGGCAGCTTGAACGGGATGGTGGTCTCCTGTGGGGGGGAGAGGGGCAAGGGGGGATGTTGGACATGCCCTTCTGGCAGGTAGGCTGCCCTCACCTGTTGGAGCCCTAGGATGCCGGAGCTGCTTGGCTTCACTGACTAGCTCAATCCCTCGCTTGGGCCTGATTTTTGAAGCTGCCTGGGCTGTTGCAGGGCCAGGAACTGCGCTCTAGCTCCACCTGCTGCCCTTGCCATGTCCCTGCCTCTGTCTCCGAGGGGAGCGGGATTGGCGTTGGAGCAGGAGGTGGAGCCAGAGCGGGGCTCCCAGCTCTGCTGCATAGTGCATAGGCAGCTCTCTGTGCCAGTTATCCAGCTTGTTGTCACGGAGATGGCTGCCTGGCCAAGGTCTCAGCTCCCTAACACCTCTGCTCTTTCACTGATCCCATCCAACTCCTCCAGAGCCTCCCTGGGCTCAAGGCCTGTGCTGCGTTTTGGCAGAGATCCCACGGGACAATAGTTGAGGACGGGGTAAGGGCCATGAGGTTTTTGGCCCTTCTCAGCATTTCAGTGGGGGCAGGGTCGAAAAAGTCCCCTTAACTCTGCCTTTCCTGGCATACCAAGGCTCCAGCTTCATGGCCTTCTGGCGGGGCGCAAGGGGCACACTGGCACTGTCAATACCGCTCTTGCACGTTTTCAAAAGCCCCCAGCCTCACAGTTAATGCAATTTAGATGTCTCACAGGAGGACACTGGGGAGGCCAGCTTAGACCTGAGGTGCTGGGGAGTTCCATCCCTGCCCAGCTCTGTGGCAGTAACAGAAGATACATGCCTGCTGGGTAGTAGCCCACAAACTCTGCTGGGTAGAATACGTGGCCTGGCTAAAAATCCTACCTGACTGACATTGGGCATGTTCCACCCTCCTGCCTCCACTGCCCTGGCTAGCAAACTGGGCAAGAAGCAGGAACCTGATTCTGCATCTGAGCTATGTTTTCCTGGTTTACAAACTACTAAAAGCCTATCTCAGGCATTAGTTCTAAGGGTCGTTCTCTTGCGATTCCAGCCACCCCCCATCCTATCACCTCTCAGCTGCTGTCTGGATCTTGCTGCTGCCTATTGCAGAAACCTGATCTTCCCTTATTAATAACAATCCTCTTAAGCCTTTTGCGGCCTGAGTAACTCGGGAAATCCAGGTTTAAGAAATCCATGTCAAATTATGTTTGTAAAGAATAACAGCAAGGATGATGTCTGGTGGGAAGGGTGCAGGGGGCCTATGCGAGGTGCTATGCTTTTGCCATAGCACAAGGGAACTAGTGCAGCTGTGGGGAAGACCAGCATTGCATTTGTAACATAGCTGTGCCATGAGGTGGGGGAGCTGCTATGAGGTCATGATACTGAGGGCATCTGAAAAGGAACAGGTGTAATGGGCCAATACCAGGATGCTTGCCCTACCAGGATGTTTAAACTTGAAGGTCATTACTCAAGCGTACAACTTCAGCAGTTGTATCCCTTCGAGAGCAACCTTAGGATGGCCAAGAGAGCAGAGTACCAGTACTGGACACTGGAGCGATGGGGTTGGAGGTTTTCATCGCTTAATCCCTGTGGTAGCAGACAAGGGGAGAAAAGAAAAGACCAACAGCATCACAGTGTTTATTCTGCCCCCACTGGCTTCCCCTGTAGTTAACTCTCACAGGCTGTTGTGTCAGCAGACAGAAAACATTAGGGTGGGGCCTCAAACTGTCCTAGGATATTGAACCCTGTGCTGGGCACCATGCTCTCTGTCATGGGAACAGCTCCTGGTTCAGATGTTGACTTAGGCAGAAGCATCTCTCCAGTGTGACCATATCATGTGCACAATTGTTGCCATTGGCCTCCCCCCTCATATCTCCTTTCCTTGGATTTGATCATGGTCCTTACTCTGAATTCAAACTTTCCACCTGGGGAACTCCTTTGTTTGAAGGAGTGAACTGCCCTCTTTCTGTCTTGTGAAGGATAAGGGGTTAAAGCTCCAATCACACACTCCAGGCGTCTCCTGCTTTGAGGCTGGAGGGGAGTGATAGAGCTGAATGTGCTCAGGCTCCTGGAGCAGTGACAGGACTCTGCAGCTATCTGAAGGGTCTATGAAGCGGGGACATGACTAACACTAGTGCCCTACGGATGGGAAGAGAAACTATAGGTGAGAAGTGTAGATGGTTCTGGGCGGAGTGTAGGGGGGATAAGACCGGAATAATGGGTGGGTGTGGAATTAAAATTACTGGGGGGGGGGGGTTGGTTTTGGACCAGAACCAGGGTTACTGGTTCGTGTGTGGCTGGAAGATATGGGGGGGGGGCACGTGAGAGGAATTGGGGTAGTATGCCTGGTGGGTGGGGAATGAACAACAGTTGTAATGTGTGGGTGTGTGAGAGAGACTGGGAGGATGGGTGGGATAGGAATGTGAGTCTGGGGGGAGGGCAGGATTGAAAGGTGGGGTTGCAGATGGGGGGGGTTGTGGGGTGGGCAGACCTAGAATGTGCAAATGGGGAGAAGACAGGACAAGAACATGAGGAGACTGGGGGAGAGCTCTGAATGAGTGTGGGGCAGGCGGGACTGGGCCTGGGGAGATTGTATGGGGCAGGGCTGGGGGAGGGAGGGAGGGACTGTGGTCAGGAGGGGGAGTTGGGGGATGATGAGACTGTAAGCGGGGAGGGGAGTTTTAGGGGGGCATTGAGGGAAGGTGGGACTGCCAGGTGGGGGGCAGGTTCTGGGGAGGTGGTATTGGGGGAAGGTGGGACTGCCAGGTTGGGGGAGGGGAGGATTGGGGGAAGGTGGGACTGCCAGGTTGGGAGAAGGGAGGTTCTGGGAGGGCAGGATTGGGGGAAGGTGGGACTGCCAGGTTGAGAGATGGGAAGCTCTCGGGGGCAGGATTGGGGGAAGGTGGGACTGCCAGGTTGGGAGAAAGGAGGTTCTGGGGGGCAGGATTGGGGGAAGGTGGGACTGCCAGGTTGAGAGATGGGAGGCTCTGGGGGGCAGGATTGGGGGAAGGTGGGACTGCCAGGTTGGAAGAAGGGAGGCTCTGGGGGGCAGGATTGGGGGAAGGTGGGACTGCCAGGTTGGGAGAAGGGAGGTTCTGGGGGGCAGGATTGGGGGAAGGTGGGACTGCCTGGTTGGGAGAAGGGAGGTTCTGGGGGGCAAGATTGGGGGAAGGTGGGACTGCCAGTTTATGGGGGGGGATGGAGCACCCATGGGGTGGTGGGAGGTAGGACTGGCAGGCAGGAGTTTGTGGGGAGCACTGGGGGGTTGGTGTGGGGGGGGTGGGCCAGCTCCCTGCCCTTTGGGTGATGGTCATTTTGTGGGTCTCCCCATCCCCCACTCTGCAGCTTTATTTGCCAACTGTCACTTCCCAACTGCTGTGGAACTTTTAAGCCAGTGCTTGCCATCTCCTTCTTAAAGGGGCAGTAGCCTAAAATTTTTCCCTTTAGAGGGATCCCTGGGCCCCCACTACCTGTGCACCTGAGGGCAGTGCAGGCAGGCTCTGGGCTGGCTGGCTCTCCAAGGTGTGCCTGCTGTGCTGAATTTGGGAGCTTGGAAAGCAGCACAGGGGCGAGCCTGGAGAGGCAGGGATTTGGGCTCTAGGGTAAGAGTCCCCACTCCGCTATGGCCAGCAAGCCCCTTCTGACTCGCAGCCCTGTGTGCAGCGTGGAGCTAACAGTGGGCTAGGAGAGTGCCTCGGGGGTTCATTGTGCCTCCCTTGTCTTGTCTCATCTCTGTCATAGGAGAGCCCCGCTTTCTGATGAGGAGTCTAACAAGAGCAGCTCCCAGCACTTGGGGTCCCAGGAATTTTGCGTCAGCAGCAGCCTTTCCAAGGTGAGCTCCTTGTACAGAGTGGCTGGGCTGAGGATCCAAGGACTGTGATGGAAGGGGCCATGTGTGGGAGTTTGACCCTGACCTGGGCCCAAGTGACGAGTGCCTTGTGACAGCATAGTGTGCAGGGCCAGAGACTTTGGAAGGCAGGAGTGCAGGGCCTGGAAGCAGCACTGCTCCCCTTTCCTGTGGGCTTCTCTCTGTCCCATAGAGACCTAGCGGAGAGAGGGAGCAGCCCTTCCTGTTGAGAAATGCTGGCTCAGCTTCCAGGGAGTCCCTTCTCCCTTTCTCATTGCAGGTGGAGCTCACAGCAGTCAGCGGTGGCAGCAATGCCCAGGGGCTGGATGCAACTAGCAGCGTGGAGGAAAAACTTGGGCCCAAGCTGGAAGAGCAGCCACCCAAACCCTACCCGAAACCAGAGTGTGCTGGACAAGCAGTGATAGAAGATAATGTGCTGGGCCCTCTGGCAAACCAGGGAGATGGCAGAGAGCTGGAGCCCGCAGTCCCGGGAGCTGTGGAGCCCAAGAGCAGCAGCACTGACAGTGCCTGGACACCTGCAGATCTTCACAGTGACAAACAGGCTGATGCATCTCCTGCCTGCCCCAACGCTCCAGACAGTGAACATGCTGGGAAAGAGAAGAGCACCCTGAATTCTGAAACACAAGAGGCAGGAGTGCCTGTGGAGGAGACGCTGCCTGTGGTTGCCTCCAGCTGCAACACCCTTGCATCCACCCCAGCCACCTTCACCTTGAATAGAGTGTGTTTTTCCACATCTCAAGCCCCAGCTATGCAAAAAATGCCCCTCTCCTTTCAGCCCGGAGCAGTTCTGGCCCCAAGCCAGCCCCTAGTGTATATCCCACCCTCCAGCTGTGGGCAGCCACTCAGTGTGGCTACTCTTCCAAGCCCCCTTGGGGTCCCTTCCACACTTGCTCTCCCAGTCCATCCCTCCTACCTGCAGGAGCGTGGCCCGCCAGGCATTATTGCGCCCCCTGAGCTGCGCTCATTTCCCTGTACCTTCTCCGTAGCCAGGCCCTTGCCTTCAGACTCCAAAGTGGTGTCTGTGGAGGTGAACCAGCTGAGCTGCCCTTCACCTTCAGGTGGGAACAGCACACAAGCTGCTGCAGCTGTTGATGGCCCTTCCCCATCCATGGAGAGCTCTTCGCTTTCACCCAGCCAGCCTTCCCTGACAGCATCATGTGGGAGTGCAGCTCCCCCACCAGGTACTGGCCTGCACACTAGGGCCTCTGGTGCTCCAGAGCAGGTCGCTCAAGGGGCCACCACTTCGCTTTCTCCGCTGAAGTCCCCACCACAGCTGGAGCGTGAGATGGTCTCCTTCCCAGAATGTTGCGAGATGCCTCTTGATCTGTCCTCTAAATCCAACCGCCAGAAGCTGCCTCCGCCGAGCCAGCGCAAGACACCCCCCATGCCCATCCTAACACCGGTGCACACCAGTGGCAAGGCAGTGCTCACTACGGTCCTGTCCAAGTCCCAGCGTGCAGCCCAGAGCGCAGGCAGCAGCGTCACCTCATGCCTGGGCACCAACCCTCCCTTGGTAATTTTTCCTGACTTCCTGCGCAATGGTGAGCAGGGCTCCTGGATGAAAAACTCCACCGCGCTGATTAGCACCATTCCAGGCACCTACGTGGGGGTGGCCAACCCAGTGCCTGCCTCACTACTGCTCAGCAAAGACTCCAGCATTAGTTTCAGCAGGGACCCACAGCACCTCCCCAAACAGGAGCCCATTTCCATCATCGACCAGGGAGACCCCCGAAATGTTGGGCCACCCTCTGGAAAAAAAGGCAGCCAGGCTAGTGTGGAGGGTCAGCAGGACCCAGCTAGGCGGTTCCTCTATGGCAGAGTTGCCCCAGGGGCTTCGTTGTGCCAATCCAAAGAACTCTCTCTCTGGAATCCTGGTCAGGGAAGCATTTACCCCCGATGTCCAGTTAATGGGAAACCATCCAGTCCCCAGCTTCTGCCTGTTGGGTGGTCTCCCTATCACCAGACCCCTCTGCTTTCAATTGGCATCTCCACAACCGGACAGCTGCCCCTGAATCAGAGTGGCCCCTCCAAGCCATCTGGTGCAGGCGAGCTCCCTGTGTTTCCCAGCATGCAGCCTGTAGAGTCTGGCATGGCAGTCCCCAAGGTCCCAGAGGGTCTGCCAAGACTTCCGTCTCTGGAATGGGAAGCCATGTCCAAAGCCAAGAACTGCAGGGCCTTGCCCAAGTTCTGTGAGGAGCCCATCAATCCAGTCCCCATAGCTGTAGCTCCATCTCTTCAGGCCAATACTGTGGATGCAAGGGTGGGAAAGGGGAAGGCAGAAAGCCCTTCCAGGAGCCAAGGGTGTGATGAACCAGGGGCTGACTCCGGTAGAGACAGTGTTGTACAGACTGAGGCTCCCCCAGGGAGCTGTAGCCTCAAGCAGTTAGGAGACTCGAAACCTAAAAACCAAGTGTTAGCTGCCTATCTGTCACATGACCTGCCTGTAGTCAATCAGCAAAGCCTGCAAACAGCCTCTGAGCTGCCAGCTGCACCTGTGGAGAGTCAACGCAAGGAGCTGGGATGTGAGGTGGCCCGGGAGCAACCGGCCTCAGAGGCCCCCCGGTGTATGCACCAGGTGGACCTGTGCAGAGTCAAGAAGGAGCGAGTGGAATGTGATGTGCCATTTGCCTCTGGGGCTTGTCTGCGAGCTGGGGTCGCCCCCAAGGGCTTTCCTGAGACCAAACTCAAGGGAGCAGCCCAAATCAAACAAGAAGGCAGCTTATGCTGCAAATCCAAACGGCAACACGATGGGCGGGCCAAACAGGCCCACAAGAGACTGAAGTGCAGAACCAGAGATGGAGAGGAGGCGCCAAGCAAGTCGGGCAGCCGGAGCTTGCATGAATGGAAGGTGGGTGAGGAGCCATTCAAGAGGGTCACCAGCCCCCCGGAGGGAGGCAGGCACAGATAGTTCTAGTGCTGGGACTCTACTTCCTAGAATAATATTGGGGGTCAAAACCAAAGTAAGCGGGGAGGGGACAGCAGTGTAAGGAGGAAGAGGAACCCATCATTGGGACAGGAAGAGGGATTGGCAGCTGGGTGAAGAGATGAGTTTGGGGAACCTCAACCACTAGGGGCCTTTTCATTCCAGGCATCTCAGTATTGCCTGGCATTGGGTTTATGACTGGAATAGCAGAGTATGCGGGTTGGGATTGAAGGGCATTGGCGGAGCTGAGTAGCTGGGAAAGCTGTGGGTCAGGACTGAGAGGTATTGATACAGCTGGCAGTGGGGGACACTATTCTGGGGTCCTTCCCTTCCTGCTGTCCCAACATGATGCTTGTATTGAAGCTTGGACTGAAACCTATATCTGTCCTGTGTTTGCAGTGGCGAAAGCATCGCGGGGACCTGCATGAGATCAGCAAACGAGAAAGCCGGATTGGCCCAGGATCCATGAATGAGCACAATAGCCTCAGGGTAAAGCGCAAGCGCAGGAGGCCAGCAAAGACAGAGCTCCAATCTCCAGGGCATCGTGGGGACAGCCATGAGGAAGGTACTGTTACAAATTCTGAATAGTGTTCTTCCCTTGCAAAGCCAAGCTGTAGCATTGTCTTGGCACTCTGCTCCCCTTGCCTGCCAGAAGATCTGGCTACCAGTTCTCCTGGAGCTGAGTTGCTGTGGGCTGCAGAGCTGGGCACTACATACAGCAGGTTAGAATCCCATGTAGGGATCCGGTATAATGTGGTGTGTTGTCATTCCCAGGCCAGCAGTCCTCTGTCAGCTACTGGATTCCCCATTAGCTTTTTGGTGGCGTTAATCCTCAGGGTTCTCCTCTCTTCCCAGGTTACCTTGAAAAGAAACCCAAGAACAATTTCCGTGACTTCATCCCAGTGGTGCTGAGTAGCCGGACACGCAGTCAGTCAGGTTGGTGATTGCAGCAGACCCCAGAGGCCAGCCTCTGCTAGGGAGATTCAGCTAGCCAGTATGGCTGAGACTGAGATGTCCTGTCCGCTAGGCACTGCAAGCCCTGTGCCTGGCAGATGGGAGCAGAGCACTTTACTAACTTGGTCTAGTGACTGGTTCAGTGGGGAGTTGGGGGTGAGGGGAGCGGGAATATGTCCCTGCCCACATGATCCAGTCAGTTTTGGGGGCAGGAAGGTCTTGTGGGGTACTAAGGAGGGGCTGTCCTGTCCCCAGTTTCCTAGCTGGGAGTGTTCTTGTGGGCACTTTTGGCTCTGCTTGTGTTGAGAGGTCTCTAGTCACTGGACACACCTTGTGCGGTCCTCTCTGCAGGAAGTGTTGGTGGCTCCTCTGCTAGTGTGAGAGGAGAGTGCGAAGTGACTGGCCAGGAGATCTTACCGCTGCTGGAGGAGGAGCAGGAGGAGGAGACATCCTTGAAACGCCGCAGGCTGAGGAAATCCCACAGAATGTCCCGCTATCACAGCCGCAGGGCCAGAGACAGGTCTCAGTCAGAAAAGGGCAGCTGCCACCTGAGGAGGGCCCGGGAGCTGCCCTGGAGAGTGGAGGCACCAAGGCAGCTGTGGGACCCAAATGAGGAGGACGACGACAGCCATGTCAAGAGGAAGAAGAGGAGACGGCAGAAGAGCCGGAAATACCAGACTGGGGAGTACTTGACTGAGCGGGAAGAGGAGGAACATGTGAGCTGCTACTCCCATAAGAGGCGGAAATCGAAAGCAGGTACCGGCACTGGCAGAGGGGAAGGGTCTTTGGCCCACCTGGCTATTCTGCAGGACCTCTTCCAGGCCAGCCTCTTGTTCCAGCACTGCTCTTAGAGTTCTGGCTTAGAACCAGAGCATCAGCTCCAAGTCCTATGGGCCACGGGCCGCATGTACTGCTGTTCAGGGACCATTCCCTCCATTGTGCTGCCACTGTGATGGGCCACCTGTCCTTTACAGGATAATTACTGTAAATGATGGGGCAGGGAACCCCAAATTATGTGGCAGAGTTAATTGGGTACTGACCTCACTCCACAGTCATAGGCTGGACTGGGCGCAGGGAAGGAGGAGGCCCAGTATAATTGCGCTGGGTAAATGTGGACCTGAGGGAGAGGCATCCAAGGGTAGTGCCTGCCTGAC
The DNA here is from genome assembly GCF_028017835.1 of Emys orbicularis. Lineage (NCBI taxonomy): Eukaryota > Metazoa > Chordata > Testudines > Emydidae > Emys > Emys orbicularis. Next base: position 43,510,953 of record NC_088691.1, on the reverse strand, counting down.
AGGAGTAGAGGGAACTGAGGCCATTACAGTGCAGACTGGCTTTTACACATACAGCTAACCATTTGTCTTTATACACAAGTAAGCTCTAAGGCTTATGAAAGGGAGCAGGGGAAGCTTTGTCCAGCAGGAGCCTAAGAGAGAGGGTGACTTGGGAGCCAGGGGTGTGCCTGGATCTGTGGGGTGAATCCTTTCCCACAGTGCACGTTCAGGGCTGTAATAGAAAGCTGCAGTTGTTCCCCTCCCATCTCCTCCTGTTCCAGGCCCCAGTTCTCCATTCACCATCTCCTGAGCTTTCCACCTATGGCTCAGCCAGTGACGCAGATCCTCCTGAGTCTAGGTAGCCACTCGCGCTCCCCCCCCCCCACACACACCCCGATTCTCTCCCCCCCCCACACCCCGATTCTTTCCTGGGCATTTTGAGATGTCTGCTGCTTTGCAGGCCAGCTCTTCCTTTCCGTGCTGTGGAGGTGTTTGTGAAGTTTTTGGAAATCAGTGAATTTTGTCAGCTTCTGGAGCTGCATAACGGCCTGGCTTGTGTGTACATTGCTCTACTGATACCCTCTGGCTTTGCTCATATGTGCCTGTTGTGGGGCTGCTGGTATCAGGCAGGAGAATGCTGCTGTGATTGTACTGGGGGGAGTGCCTCTTTGGAGTGCACAGTAACTGCTCCCGCTCTTGGGCCTCTTCTTTATCAGCAGCTGCATGATGAATCTGGGAGTGAGCCAGCCACCTGCTCCTGGGAATGACACAGCTGGAATGTCCAGGGGTGTAAACCTGGGGTTGGGGCAGGGGAGAAAGAACTACCATGGCCCTTGAGGTACTGCAGGAGCTACTAATGACTTGTGATGGAGGGAGCCTGATGGAGCTGCCTGGGAAAGTCAAGTAGCCTGCAGCCACAGACCACCTTCTGAATGGATGAGAGCAGTTTGACCAGTTTTCTTCAGAAAACTTCTCCTTTGCTTGGCAACTTGGGCCAAACCAATGTTTCCAAGCAAAGTTATTGATGGAGGGGCTGGGGGCCACTCACATAAGGCTGGTGGGGGAAGCTGGTTGCAACCGTCACTGTGGAGGAACCATCATCTCTTTGCAAAGTAGGAGGACAAAGTGTTACCTATGGAATTATAATTATGAACTGCACCTGTATTGCCCTTACATAACTGTCATGTGCATGCATTCCCCTGGGAGGCAGGTGGCCTCGTCTCCATGGAGCAGAGGTGGAGAAGCAAAGTGACTTATCCAAAGTGACTCCCTTGCCCTGCACTCAGACTCTCCTCAGGCTTAGCCTTTAACCCAGGCAGTCAGATAGTACTCTGCCGGCAACATAGAGTCACCATGTTCCCCTGCAGCCCACTTTAAAGCAATTGTTAATCTCTACCCACTGGAAAAGGGCCAGCACTGCAAATGCCTGTGCATTGCTCAGTGCACAGGGGTTTTATTCTCACCTTCTTTGCACCCAAGGGCTTTATTTTCTCATCACATACTTTAATATCTTCCACTTATAATTGTGCCCTCACTGTTGGGTGTTATAAAATTGCATGTCCTTGCCTGATGTTATGGGGTTCTGTAACAAGCAACCCTGTATTACATAGTAGGAGGGAAGAGTCCACATTTCCATTGAGAAACCTTAGCTCAGAATGTCCCTACTTCTGTGTATGTAAAATCAGAGCCTTAATGTTGCACTTAAGAGGAAGAAATAAGAAAAATCACTGAAAAGGCAGCACGGACAGCAGTACAGGGCATAGTTTGGCAGGAAGTGGAATAGCAGCTGCCATCCGGGGATAAGAGGATTCCCTATTTTCCCCTTAGTTGTGTCTCACTAGCACTGCTTAGCTTCCAAGATCTGAATAGATCACACCCTCTGGCAGTATGGCTACAGGATACTGATTTTGTTAATGCCTTTATTAAACCACTGGAGAACATGCCAACAGGATGAGAAATCAGACTCTGTTCTCCTGAGTACTGTCCCAGTGCAGAATAACAGGCACGCGTTGTCTGGAGAAATGGAATATCCAAGTGAGTGTGTAACCAGCTCCGCGCCTGCTCAGCTTAGAGACCTGCATAGGGTCAGACCAGTAAGGCCTTCTGTCATCATGCATCCCACTGATGCACTTTCATTTTCAATGTGCTGTGTTCATCTCCGTATACCCTTATTCTTCTGTACTCTGCTTCTAGGCAGAGTAACCGTGGCTTTGGTGGACCTTGGCCCAAGCTGCCAGATGTGGCCAACGAAGTCCTGCAGGGGCTGACTGTTCTTTACCCACAGAGGGAAGTTGGGCCCCTAGTCTTTTTGTCTCTGCATCCTGTGGACCCTGTCTCTCCTTAGATTTCAGGTACCGGAAGCAGAAGGAATGTACCCAAGGCAAAGGCTCAGAGCTGCGATTGAGGAGCAGGCTTTCCCCATTGCCCCGGAAGTCCCAAGGGCGCCCAGACTTCCGAAATGGCTTTCTCCTGGATCACCCGGACAACTCCTCCATCCAGGAAGCACTTGAAAAACCATCAGGAAAACGCAAATGTAAAACAAAACATCTGGCAGGGATCTGTGAAGAAGGGAAGGTACGATCCAGGCCTAGGGAAGGGGGATCATCAACCCAGCATGTTTCGGGGGGAGGGGATATCTGGACCCAGCCTTGTCCAGCTACGCTGAGGAAGCTCCCTCCATCTGTATTTTCCAGGTGAAAGGGCACTGGAATCAGCCCAAGCCACGCTCTATGAAGAAGCCCCAGGAGCTGTGGCCGCTCTGCAAGTCACGTCAGGCCAGCCCAGGAAACTCCCCTGAATTGCCCATGACCCAGCACATCCCTCCTGAGGCTCGGCGGCTGATCGTGAACAAGAATGCTGGGGAGACTCTCCTTCAACGAGCAGCACGGCTTGGCTACAAGGTGAGTGCTGGGCCAAGAACAGCTTTTACCCACCCCCTTCTGCTGGGGCTTGCTGCTGAGTACCTCGGGAGCCATGCCCCTCTCTTGTGGTTTGTGTAATCAGGCTTCTGGTGGTGTCATTCCTCCAGGACGTGGTGCTTTACTGCCTGCAGAAAAAGAGCAGCGAGGTGAACCACCGTGACAATGCCGGCTACACAGCTCTGCACGAAGCCTGCGCACGAGGCTGGATTGACATCCTGCACATTCTGCTAGATCACGGTGCCAATGTGAACTGCAGTGCACAGGATGGCACAAGGCAAGCCAGCTCCCAGTACTACTAGCCCAGAGAGTTTGGGGCCGAAGCTAGCGGGACAGCAGCTGCCAGGGCTGTGGATCTGGGAGTCTTTCAGGCAGTGTCACTAGCCAACCTTTGGCAGTATAGCCACCTAGCAAGAAGCAGATTGTTTGTTTGCTCTGTGGACTGCACAGACCTCCTACAGACCTCTGGTAACTCTCTTGTCCTTTGCCAGGCCCGTCCATGATGCAGTGGTGAATGACAACCTGGAGACCATGTGGCTTCTGCTCTCGTATGGGGCTGACCCCACACTCGCCACTTACTCGGGGCAGACAGCCATGAAACTGGCCAGCAGTGAGGTGATGAAGCGGTTCCTGAGCGGTAAGTGGGGCATGGTAATGATTTGATGTTTATACAGAGTACCTTCCACCCCAAAAGAACCCAAATGCTTTACAAGCTGTAGGTGTTAAACACAAAACTGCATGGCAGTATTCAGGGGCCATAGTTAGACACTCAGTCATCAGGAGATGCCAGAGCAAAGGTGGATTGAATAAACATACTTCTGCCCCGGTGCACATTGGTGCCCAGTCCAGTCTATACTGTTTCTCAAATACTACAATATAAGACATGAATCCTTCTCCAATCATAGACACACAACCATCTGCAAGAACCTGTGATCATGTAACTAAAGGTAGTATCCTAATGCAGGGCAGAGCTGATGTGTGTTCAAACCTAACTGGCAGTTCCTGCCTTTACTATGCAACTTCAACGCTCCATTAACACACACTTTTGCAGCTGAGAAGTGATGTTCTCAATTCTAAAATTACTCCCTCTGAAGAGTGTTTACCTGCCATTGTTAGCAATAATGCTTCAGGTCACTGTGACTGCACGCTTAGAGTAAAATGTCTGTTTGCTTCCTGTGCCATTTGTATGGAATTGGTGTTGCTATTTTCCTGTTGTTATGGGTCTTGCACAGAAGCAAGGCAGAGAGAAACAGTTAAAAAAAGTAACTGTAACAGGATGACACAGGTGTTGCCTGAAACTCTGTTTAGCTCCTTTTTGTTCCTCACTAGATTCAAGATGATAGGTACCTTTGTATTCCTGTGGTTTTGGAAAGTTGTGCCCATGTGCTCCTCTAGACTTAACTAAATTCTTGTGTGTGTGTGCTTGGAACCACCCCTTCCAAATAGCTATTACCTTAACTCTAGTGGGTTCTAGAGTTGTTCTTCTACCCCCTCCCCCCACACACACACTTTCTTTCTCCTGTTCGCAGTCCCTGGTCACCCTTTTGGAGGTTGGAGGACATATTCCTCATGAACTGTGGTCCCTTGTCTACCATTGCCTTGGGCTGCAGGGAGGAGTGAGTCACTTCAGCTCTCTGCTGCTTCCCCCAAGAGCCTTGCTGATGAAAGGATGAGAATGTTGTATAGCTGCTCTATGGGTGCCTCCCTTCCTTGCTTTCCTCTTGCAGATTACCTCTCGGATCTCCAAGGGCGTGCTGATGGGGACCCCCGAACAGCATGGGATTTCTACAGCAGCTCTGTACTGGGTAAGTTCAGCTGATTCTATCTCCCCCTGCAGGGCAGAGTGTGGTGTGGCTGCTGGATGAGGACTGGACAACTGTCACACAAGCTGGGACTTGCTAAGCCTGTGGGCCTCCCTCCCAACCCATGTGTAGAAGGAGAAAATGAGCAGGGAGCCCTCACTGGCATGTGATCTGCTGTAGTTTCACACCATTCACTGACTCAAGAATCTACTAGTTCCTGAAAGGGACTTTTTCTTCAAATATCTGTCCACACGGATCCCAATCTAGGGTCACACGTACCCCATGAGCATAAGATTAGCTTCTTTTGTCCAGCGTTAGTTGGGGCTATGCATGTACCCTGCATGCTCTTGAGCTCCTCCTCCGAAGGCATAAAGGGCAAGGGGCCCCAGCCACCACTCACTTCCTTCCTGCTGCCCGTGGCAGCAAGGTAGAACTGCCACAGTGTGTTTCACTACCCTGTAGCTGTAACGTCTTTGTTACTCTTAGTGCAGATGATGTTTTTATAGTTAATGTCTTGGTAGTCCATTAGCAAAATAAAGACGACAAAACCTTTTTATTCCTTCAGGGAGTTTTCCAAGGTACTGCAGAGGCTAAGGCTCTAGGCTTTAAGGCATGCCCAGACTGCGAAGCAGCCATTCTTTTAAACGATGGGTATTTTAAATGTCTAGTGCTCGATTTGTGTATCTTTTTCGACACAAACTCCAAAGGCTAGAGATGCACATTTAAAATTATTTTTGTTAGATTACTCCATGAAGAGAGGGTCTGATTCTGAGATCCTTTGGCAGAAAGAAGCCCCCACCACTCCATGACAGCATTAAGTCAGTGCTGGTTCTATTTGTGAGGTTGCTCCCAGATCTCAAGTCTCTTTGTGTTCAGAAAGACTGGACATTTATCAAAGGCTGCTGATACTCCGGCACAGATCCCCCCAGGTGAGTCTGTGGCTCCTGCTGCCCGTGACAGGAAAAAAAAACTTATCTGAAACTGTCCTGGCACTTATCACCATCCCCAATACTAGCTAAAAACGGAGTGAAAACATACCCCTCATCTGACTCAGTGCAGGCTCTGTCTTCTAAATCCTGACCTGCTGGCTACGACAACTATGGTACCAATTCAGCACCAGTCCACATCAGCTACCACCACTTCGTCTATCTTGGGTGTCATCTTCTGTGTCGCTCACTTAAATTGTTCCAGCACTGTGCAGTGACAAAAGACCAGCATTGGTGACAATTTCTGCTCCAGTATCTATGCAATCAATATCGCAGATCTTGAAGTCAGCTGTTTTCAGCATATCTGGAGACCTGAGCTGGTATCTCCTCTACTTGATAATTCTCCCTTGTCAATAAATCTCTCATTGATACTGGAGCCAAGAGTCCCAATAATGAAGATTTCACTGCACCCAATATCTTCAGTTTCAGTTTCAATGTGGCATCACATAGTATCAGGTTCTCCACAGTTTTCCTCAACTCCATAAAGATCAGCACCTCCTTCAGAAGAGGTGTGTTCTTCTACCTCCTCATCACTTTCAATCTATAACAGAAGTCCATCGCCTAGCGCTGCCTCCTTTGCTCCTCAGTCAACTTGTGAAGGAGCCCCTGAGAAGAGGGTTTCAAGATGTTGTTCTTCTCATACAAGACAGTTCAGGAAGATCTCAGAATTGTTGGATCCCTCCCTCTTGGCCCCATATGCCATATGGGATGCAATCCTGGCCATATGACCTCCCTGGAGCCCACACCTCCATATTCTTCTAAAGCTCCTGTAGTTAGATCCACTTTAGGAGATTTATCTGTATCACAACCATCTCATCCACCCCACAAAGTGCTTCTCAACACCTGGTTCAAGAATTCTGGAATGAAGAGATAACATGGATTGCTAGGGTGACCCTTTGGTTCTATTAGCTATTTCTTCTTCTTCTTCTCCTTATGAAGTTATTAATCCTTAGGGTACCTTGCACTGTCAAGGACTTTAAGGCCTCGCAGAACCTTCTGAAGAGGATCGCTGACACCTTAGAAATTCCTCTTCAGGTGTTACAAGAATGGTCACATAGAATGTTTGATTCTATTGCACACTGTTTATGAAGGCTGTTTGGTGACAGCCATTAATGGAGGCATTCTTGATCAAGCCAGGGCCCTTTGGCAGACCTTGGCCTCCATCTCAGCTACCTCCAAAAGAGCAGGCTGTTGCTTTCAAGTTCCAAGTAAAGGCTCTGAGAACTTTATACTCACCTGATTTCAGGTTCATTGTGCATGGGCAGCAGCCAGTCAGCCAAGATTTACTCTTCGAGACAAAGACCCAAAGAAGTTGGACCTATTTGAGAGGAAGGTCTATTCCTTGCTTAGCCTTCAAGCTGGTATTGCAAACTGCCAGGTTTTGCTACCCAAGTATGATTGTCTCCAGAGGGAGGGTCTACCAGTTCTTGCATGAAGTTCCACAGGATTCTAGGATTGAACTTAAGTTTCTATATTTAGCGGGACAGCTAATTGCAACAGTGGTTCTTCAAGCTGCATTTGATGCCTCCAATGCTGTCACAAGATCAATGGTAACTGCAGACACTATGTGTACAGTGTTTGGGCTCCAGGCAGCCCAATAAAGGATTTACCCTTTGATGCTCGTGGCCTCTCTAATTCTAAAGAACATAAAGCATTGCACTCATTGAAAGATTCCAAACTGATGCTTCATTGCCTAGGCCTTTACACCCCATCCCAAAGAAGGAAACCATTCAAACCACAGCACCAAGTGAGATAGATGCCTCCTTCCTCTTATTTTTAACACCAGGGACCATCAGAAACCTTTAAGAGGAGGCCTTATTATCAGAAGCAAAGGGGTTCTGCTGTAACATCTCACAACACATCAGGCCCAAGGCAGCAAGTTTGATGCCACGGTTGAATGCCTGGACCAAATCAGGCATTTCTTCCCTCCATTTGGCATTTGCCTCTCTGATGCATTGGCTGCAATTACTAGACTGCTGGGTCTCAAAATCATCGGGAAGGGCTATGAGATACAATTCCAATGCGTGCCTAATCCCTGCCCTCCAACTCATCCTTTTTCAGGGACTGCTCTTGTGAGAGCATGTTTTCAGCACTAATCTCGTAGAATACATCAGACTGGCTGTTAGGGATTGATGTTTGCATCTCCAAATCCCACAAACAGTCTGGTGACAAATGCCTCCAAACAGGGCTGGGGAGAGCACAGCTAACTCATCTGCTAATCCAAGATTTATGGTCCACCTACAGAATCCCAACTACACATAAACATACTAGAACTTGAGGCCATTTGTCCAATTTGCAGAGCATTTCTACCTCTGCTTCAGGGCACCACTGTCCATGTTTTGACACAGTACTACTGTGGGGCACTTTGTGAACGGGCAAAGAGGAGCAAAATATCCCCCTCTGTGTCTAGTGGCCATTCTCCTCTGGGAATGGTATGTTCAGCATCATGTCCATCTCGTAGCCCTACTCTTATCTGACTTCCAAAATAATGCAATGGATGTACTCAGTAGAAAATGTTCTTTTCCTATGAATGTTCCCTCAAGGACTCAGTTCTTTTGAGAACTTTTCAGAAGTGGGCCCTTCCCACCACAGATCTGTTTCCAACCAGTCTAAACAACAAATGTCCCATGTTTTGCTCCAGGGGAGGAAGAAGTCCGGGCTCCCTCTCAGATGCATTTCTGATTCATTGGGACAGGAATCTGCTCTAAGGGTTTTTCCCCCCCCCGATCCCTCTGATGCACAGAGTTCTTAGGGAAATAAAACTAGACAGGGCTCAAGTCATCTTAATAGTCCTGGCATGGGCATGACAATTTTTGTACTGAGAGATGGTACATCTATTGATTCAACTGCAATTCAAGCTAACAGTCACTCTGGACATAATATCCCAGGACTGAGATCTGATTCTAAATCCAGATCCGATGTCTCTGCATCTACTGGATTGTAGGCTCTCCGGCTGAGCTTGAAGGTAGATGTTGCTCAGCAGAGGTACAGAACATTCTCATTCAGAGCCAAAATTCTTCAAGGCTTATGGGGCCAAATGGAAACGTTTTCAGTATGGGCTTCCCACCGTAACTTTCCTCCTGTGAGTGTGTCTGTTCCTATCCTCCTAGATTACCTGTCTGTCATTGAAGCTTTCAGGTTTCTCCAGAAGTTCTGTTAAGTTCTCTCAGTAGCAATATTGCCAATACAGGGGTGCATTTTTTTCCCCTGGTTCTCCAGTAACCAAATTTTGGAAGGGGCTATTCTGTCTGTTAAGGATTTTTTCCCCTCCCTTAGACATACATGTAGTCCTCCTATCTCAGAGCCTCCGTTTCAACCGACATCGTCCTGTTCTTTGTGTTTTGTCTATTAAGACAACATTCTTAGATTGGTGCTCTACTCGCAAACTGAGTAAAAATCCAAGCACCGATGGTAGGACCACCTTCCATAAGGACAGTTACTCTCCATTCTCATTCTAAATTTCTGCCTCAAATGCTCTCGGTCTTTCACTTTAATCAGTTTATTCTCTTACAAGTGTTCTTTCCAAGACCTCACTCATCCCCTGCAAATGCTTCGACATTTGAATTTGTTGTGGTATTTTGTACTTGTGCAGGTGAGACGCTAGTTGCACTGGGTAGAGCTGGGCAGTTTGGGCAGACATGCCAGTTTCCTCCACATGCCCCTTTGCTAGCACCCCTCACTCCTGACCTGCAGTTCTGGTGCACTGCAGTTCTGAGTCACATGTTCCCCCTACTTCCCTGCAGACTGGTTTCTCGGTCATGCCACATTGATCTGGTGGCTTGTGATGCACATACATCGGCACTAAAGTAAAGACACGTCCAATTGAAGCCTGGCTTCTAGCAGTGGCTGTTCAGGGCAGTGGGTTGCTGTGTACTGGGGTTCCTCCAGAAGAGTTTCCACCCAGCAGTGCGGGTTTCATTTGTCTGGTGGTACCTTTGTGACACAGATCACAATATAGCAGGTGAAACCTCCTCTTTGGAGACCTGGAACACCAGCGGTAGTGGGCTGGGAGCAGAAATGTGCAGTAAGACACCAAGCCCAGATTCCTGCCCAGGGACTCTGAGCTTCACTCTTGGTGCTGAACATTTTCTGTTCCTCCCTCCATCCCCTCCCCAGTTCCTAGGGAAACACTGTGCACCAGCAAGAATGAAAGTATGGGAGATGCCAACACCTAATTTTGCTTGTTTCAGAGGGGAAGGATGGGATTGGGTGTGACCTTCTGCTCAACCCTCCCGGAAGCTCTGATCAGGAGGAAGAGGAGCAAGAATCGGACAGCTTCATGTTTGAGTTCTCAGACAAGCCCCTGCTTCCTTGCTATAACCTCCAGGTGTCGGTCTCACGTGGGTGAGTGTTACTTCCTCTTTTTGCATAGCAAATCCTGGGCAGAGCAAATTTCTGACAAATTTGGGGACCCAGTGAGCGTATTGAGAAATGGGAGCAGGAACGGAGAACATGAGTCCTCAGGGTTAGCTGAGAGTGGAAGTAGGCACCAGGCTGCCCTCAGAAGGGGGCAGAGCAGTATGCAGAGTACATGGGCTGTCTCTATATTGAGCAAGAGATGATGCCTGCTTGAGCACTTTTGAGAGCCTTAGGTGATTGCTCACCTAGGTAACAGGCACTGTAGCATCCCAATAGAGAATGTTAACGCTTTGCACATACCTTGCATATTCCATTGGTAGGTCTCAAAGCACTTTGCCAAGGTGGACAAAATGTCATTATCCTCATTACCAACTTCTGTTGTGAGAGAGACAAGCTTTTGAGGTTACACAAAGCTCTTCCTCAGGTCAGAAGAAGAAGAGATCTGTGTAGCTCAAAAGCTTGTCTCTCTCACCGACAGAAGTTGGTCCAATAACAGATATTACCTCAACAACCTTGTCGCTCATATCCTGGGACCAACACAGCTTTAGCACCACTGCAAACGTTACCATTATGTGATAGTTGGGCGGTGGAGGCATGGAGAGTTTGCAAGTTCCCCAAGGTTACGCAGCAAGTCGGTAACAGAGTTAGGAATAGTACTCAAGTATCTTGGGTCCCATTTTGGTGCACTACCCACTGCACAGAGCTGTCTCATAAAGGCATAGAGTATGGACCATTGTTCTGTTTGGGAATGGAAGGGAGGACACAAGCCTTACAAAACCCCAAATCAAAGATGCAAATAAGAGGTCAGAAATCATGAACTTTTGGGTGGAGAATAGCACAGAGGTGTGAAAGGTCCAGACAAGAGCAGTGAGTCATGAGGGGATTCCATACAAGAAGAGAATAAAAAACCCAGGCTATGTGGTTTAGGAAGGAGCTCAGACTGAAGCCTATAAAAGAATGAAAAATGCAGATGAGAGCAACATTTTCTGTAGTTCATTTGTTTATGTGAACTTTCTGTCCTAAACGCTTGTTTAGTATTGCTGTACACTTTTACAGCTCTGACTTCCTGCTCCAAAGGTGGGTGTGTTTCAGTGTTGTAAAGAATTCAGTGGCGATCTTTTGGGATACATTTACAAATTTAAAGTTATTCTTATTTACCCTTTTTCATAAAACAAGCACAGGAGGCACTGGATTAAAAGACATGTCATTTCAAAATACTTAAGAAATAATCTTTTTCGAAGTGACGTTCTTTTAAGAACTACATAGGATGCAATATATGAGTTTCCTGATGAGCTCTCTGCTGCAGGACATTGAGGCAAACAGATGGATACATTTCATAGCTAGAGTAAATGCATGTATATGAGTGACATCTACAGTTACATTAGCTGGGATAAAATCACAAGGCCTATCAATCTTTAATCTTTCTGGCATAAGCACATTGCCAGTTGAAGACAAGCAGGGATATCCCTGTGGGACAGTATGGAAGTGGTAGATGCTTTCTGCTGGGAATTAGTTACTGTTGGCTTGCCATGCTCAGGCACCTGGGTTCTTCATACACTAGGAAACCTGTCTTTGTTTTTCCCTCCATAGCTGCACTTACTTCTGTTCAGCCCCAAGAGTAGCTGTAACAGCAGCAGCTTGTATAGATTCACCTCTGGGATGCTGCTGGGTTTTTTAATCATCATGTATGTCATCTGACTCTGCTCAAGTCTAAGTGACACAGTACTTAAAACACCCCAGTGCCCTGTCTACACTAGCACCCCCACAAGTGGAGCTGTGCCAGTTGTAGCAATGGGGGGAAGCATCCTAGTGTAAACAAAGCCTTGAGTTGAGTGGGGCAATTAAGTGGGGGGTTTCGGTTGGCTGGCAACCCTGGGAAATCAAAAACAAATTTCAGTTCATGGTGGGGACAGACCCACACTTACCAGTTTGTGAATCGAGCCTGAAAAATATTTCTGGCCAAAACTAATGAATTTGTGTCAAATTCAGGGAGAGTTTTGAAACTACCAAAACTGAGGCCAAATAAGCTGGAAAAAAAAATTTGCGCAGTTGTAATTTTGAGTATTCATCTTTGTTTTCTCCATCTGTGAAATGGGGCCAATGCCCACTTCACTGTGTGTGTGTGGGTGTGTGGCAGGGTTGAGGCTCAGCTGATGTATGTAAAGCACTCTGAACACAAAAAGTGTTAACACAGGGCTCAGTCAAGGCTCCCTAGTTATGGTTGAAACTATGCTTCTCTTAGAAGCAAGGCATCTGTCATGGCAAACTGAACCTGAATTCTCCAGCATGGGCCCTGGATATGCCACAGTTTTTTTGTGTTGACACCATGTAGCTGCACCCTATACATACGCAAGGGCAGCTGAGGAGAGGACAGTTGGGCCACTTGGCACCTGGGAGATTGCTTCAAATTGTAGGATAAGTACGGTTTCAGTTAAAACAATCAGCAGTAAATGAGTTAATATGAACACTATCATTATGTTAGGCTTCAGTGCTAATTTCCCCTTGAGATGAATGAACCATTCCGACCTCTAAGGGTACGTCCACGCTACAGCTGGAGGTGTAGTTCCCGGCTCAGGTAGATAAACGTGCTAACAGTGTAGCTCTAGCAGCTTAGCATAACCACCTGAATATGTAGTTAAGATGTATGGGATTGTACTCTGGGGAGCTAGCCTGAGCAGCTGCCCCTGCCGCTGTGGCTACTCTGCTATTTTTAGTGCACTACCTCAATAAGAGCTAGCGCATATTCATCTACTCAAGTTGGGTATTGCACCTCCAGCTTCCATGGCTAAACACCAGAGTAAAAGAGACAGTTAGAGGCAAAAAGACATCCTTTAAAAACTGGAAGTCAGATCCTACTGAGGAAAATGGAAAAGGAGCATAAATTCTTGCAATCAAGTGTAAAAGTATAATAAAGCAGGCCAAGAAAGACTTCAAAGAGCAACCAGCTAAGGACACACAAACTAATAGCAATAAATAAATTAAGTACATCAAAAGGAGGAAGCCTGCCAACAGTGGGGCCACTGGCTGATCAAGGTGCTAAAAGAGCACTCAAGGAAGACAAGGCTGTTGTTCAGAAGCTAAATGAATTCTTTGCATCGGTCTTCACTGAAGAGGATATGTGGGAGATCCCTACACATGAAACATTCTTTTTAGGTGATAAATCGAAGGAACTGTCCCAAATTGAGGTGTCAGTGGAGGAGGTTTAGGAACAAACTGATAAATTAAACTGTAATAAGTCACCAGGGCCAGATGGTATTCATCCAAGAGTTGTGAAGGAACTCAAATACGAAATTGCAGAACTACTAGCTGTGGTATGTAATCTATGTCTTAAGTCAGCCTTTGTACCAGCTGACAGGAGGGTAACTAATGTAACGCTGATTTTTTTTTTTTTAAAAAAGGCTCCAGCGGCAATCCTGGCAATTACAGGCCAGTAAGGCTACCTTTAGTACCAAGCAAAGTGGTTGAAAGGATAGTAAGGAATAGAATTATCAGACTCATAGATGAACATGATATGTTGGGGAAGAGTCAACAAGGCTTTTGGAAAGGGAAATCACGCCTCACTAATCTATTAAAATTCTTTGAGTGGGTCAACAAGCATGTGGACAAGTGAGATCCAATGGATACAGTGCCCTTGGACTTTCCATAAGCCTTTGACAAGGTCCCTCACCAAAGGCTCTTAAACAAACTAAGCAATCATGGGATGAAAGGGAAGATTCTCTCCTGGATCAGTAACTGCTTAAAAGATAGGAAACAAAGGGTAGGAATAAATGGTCAGTTTTCACAATGGAGAAATGGAAATAGGCTCCCTCAAAAATCTGTACTGGGACCTGTGCTGCTCAACATATTCAGAAATGATCTGTAAAAAGGGGGTGAACGGTGAGGTGTCAAAATTTGCAGACGATACAAAATTACTCAAGATAGTTAAGTCCAAAGCTGACAGTGAAGAATTACACGGGAGTCTAACCAGACTGGGTGACTGGGAAACAAAATGGCAGATGAAGTTCAATGTCGATAAGTGCAAAGTAATGCACATTGGAAAACACAATCCCAACTTTACATATAAAATGATGGGGTCCAAATTAGCTGTTACCTCTCAAGAAAGAGTCATTGTGGGTAGTTCTCTGAAAACATCCGCTCAATGTGCAGCAGCAGTCAAAAAAGCTAACAGTGTCAGGAACTATTAGGAAAGGTCTAGATAATAAAACAGAAAATATCATAATACCTCTATATAAGTCCATGGTATGCCCACATCTTGAATATTGCATGCAGATGTGGTTGCCCCATCTCAAAAAACATATATTAGGGTATAGAGAAGGCAACAAAAATTATTAGGGGTATGGAACAGCTTCCATAGGGGGAGAGATTAAAAAGACTAGAACTGTTCAGCTTGGAAAAAAGATGACTAGGGGGGATTTGATAAAGGTCTATACAATCATTAATGCTGTGGAGAAAGTGAATAAAAGAGTGTTATTTGCCTCTTCACATCACACAAGAATCTAGGGGTCACCCAATGAAATTAATAAACAGCAGGATTAAAACATAATGCACCATTAACCTGTGAAACTCATTGCCATGGGATGTTGTAAAGGCCAAACCTATAACTGGGTTCAAAAAGAATTAGATGATTTCATGGAGTATAGGTCCATCAATGGCTATTAGCCAAGATAGTTACGAACCCAATCCCATGCTCCGGGTGCCTCTAAACCTCCAACTGCTAGAAGCTGGGACTGGACAACAGGTTGTGGATCACTACAAATTGTCCTGTTCTGTTCATTTCCCCTAAAGCATCTGGCATTGGCCACTGTCAGGGATAGGATACTGGGTTCTATGGAGCATTGGTCAGATCAAGTATGGCCATTTTTATGTTCTAGCATAAATGTACTCTTAGAAATATTGTTCAGCTGAGATTCTGGAGCACAGATGTGGTAATAGGTGGATTTTCCTGACTCTGAGTTCATGGCATGCACCTTGACATGCAAACCTTAGCTCTTGATGTGAAAAGGACTTTTCTTTCAAATTCTTCATGACTGCTATTGATAGAACTATAATATTTTGCTTAAACTGCAAAAACCAAACAATCAAAAAGGCAACATAAAAATGATCACTCCTCTTTCAGTCCCTGCTTACTGAAAAAATGTGAATGTTTCCCCATTTACATATTCCTACTGTCTAAATGGACGTGCTCATGGACAGGATAGATAGCCAGAAACTCAAAAGCCCTTAGCATTGCTCATCACTGAGTGGGTCGCTGTTACAGCAGACAAACATTTCAAGTGGCAGTGTTTAGTGTTTAACTTTCAATTGCAAAAGCTGAAAGGCTCCAGTTTAAGTAATTTTGACAGGGAAACGTGTCCAGTGCCAGTTTGCAGAGGGCAGAGAGGAGGCAGAAATAAGTGGTGGTATTTCCCCCAGGCTGCCATATTCTGAGCTTCACCCACCCTGATGCCAAAATGAGACAATGCAGATCTTCATAACAATTGCCCCTCGTTTTTCTTGCATGCTTTAACTGGCAGTGACCATGCAAAGGAGTGTTTAAAAAATTGGGTTTATCCTGCTGCATTGTCTCTGTTTCTTTGACTTATAAAGGAAGGGCTGGAACATGAGGGTTTTCTCGCTAGTTTTTTGCCTTAAGCCTTGTTTTCTTTCTTTCTTTCTTTCTTTCTTTCTTTCTTTCTTTCTTTCTTTCTTTCTTTCTCTCTCTCTCTCTCTCTCTCTCTCACACACACACACACACACACACACACACACACACACACACACACACACACACACACACACCTCTGTTTCATTAAATCAGTTAGGCTCTGATGTAGTTGAGTGGTACAGCCCCCAAGTATAGATGTTCTGAAATAGATTTGAGAGGCCTGAAAGTGACTTTAGCTTAGTGCCCACACAAGGGGCTTGGCACCAGTTAAACTAAACCAGTTTCTAAACTGATTTAGTTATAGTACAATTTTTGTTATAAGATGTAAAAACTCCTTTCCCTTAATTGCTCAGCTTTTATTCTCTTGACTCTTGTGATTTCACCATTGCACTAGTTCTTTAGTCCATCAGTCTAGACAGGATCTGAATTTCTCATGCTTAAAATAAAGTAGAAATAAAAACTCTGGTGGGCGGCAATGGATGCTTCAGCTTTTCTTGATGCATCATAACAAAAACTCGGAGGGGCACTAGCCCAGCTTTCCTTTGGTACCCGGTCTGCATTCCCTCCCAGCTTGTCCAGTCCAGGCAGAGTTTCTCAGATTCACATGGACACAATACAGTCCAGTACATGTATTGTTTGTATATGCAATGTATGACTATACTTTGCTGTAAAGCACTGCGTGGAGAACCACAGCTGGTGTGAATGTGGCACTTGGACATCACACTACATTTGGAGGAGGGAGGTCTCTGGCAGCTGTGAGGGAGCAACCAGTACAATTCAGCTGGTGAAGTTTTTGGCATCTACATTGTTTGCTCTTGCCCAGAGGCTGCCCTTGTGTGCTAGCTGTTACCTGAGAACACAGCATGACAAGTCCCAAAGAGCTTACGTTGAAGTCTTTTCACTACATGCTGTGGTATGCACATGGGTCATTATGTGCTGCAAATAATTTGATACATAGTTTTTATGCACATAACCCTACATAACCCATAACCTAACATATCTGATGAAGAGACCCCAGTTCAGGAAGACTTCTGCATTGGATGCTTTATTTCAAAATAAGATAGAAGCTGAATGGTGCCTGGTTTGACCTTCCTTTAGCTGCCACTGATTTCTCCACCTGAAATCAAGTCTGTGTGTTGGGCCAGCAACTCGTACCAAAGTCTGGGCCTGAGACCTTCCTGGATATGTCCCTGTGCAGCTTCAAAGCACCACCTGGAGTAGGTGTACTGAGGAGGAGCCCAGTGAATTCCAGACTGACTTTCCTCTTTGGAACAAGAGGAGAACTGGGCCTCCTCGGTCCCTGCCTATCTTGTAAGGATGGTTCTTAAGGGCTGCAGGAGAATGAGCTCCCACAATGGATTTCACAAGGTTCATGGGAGCATCCTTTCTTCCTTTTTGTAGACCTAGGAAATTCCATCAGAAAACGCAGGGCTCGTTAAGGCTGGACAGTTAGCAGCCAGAAGTCAGAGGACGCCAGCCCTCGTGTAATAAGGCATTATGATAGAGGCTTAAAGACATGCACGTACTATTTCTTCAGTAGTGCAGTATATCATACAGCTGTTCTGACAGCTTTGAAAGCTGGGCAGTGACTGAGGTGAGCTCAGTGCGAACTTTGGGCTTCCCTGACTTCAGAGTGTTTATGGGTGCAACTTGGACCTTCACCCAACACAGAGTGCAGTTGGAATTTCTCAGGATTTTTTTGTACTCCCCATAAGTGTAAGTTACTGAAGCCTGTGCCTGGGAATGACAGAAGTGCCAAGCGTTCTCTTGCCATCACCAGAGCTGGACTACTACTGACAGCTGGATTTTCCAGCGTCCCAAGCATGTGTACATTTATTTTTACATCTGGCAGGCCATGAAACCACCAGATCTTCGCTCACATGCTGATTGCTGGCTTGCTTTTGTCCTGTTTCATTTCCAATGCAGTGTTAGAGACTACTGTCACAAACCAGTGCTGTAGCTGTGTCTTCTCTCAAAGCAACTGGCAGACAGCTTCACAATATCACCAACTGCTAATACCTAGCTGGAGCACTTTTTTAGACCAGCTGCTAGCACCCTCTTGCAATTAAAGTGAGAGAGGAGTTTGATGGTAATGAGACCCATGTAATGAAGCAAGTTTGGGGTCACACCATTGCATCCCAGTGCTCACACCACTTTGGTAAGCCCAGTAAACTTTCCCGTGCACTGAGTCTGGCTCCTTGATGAGAGAGAAACCACCATGGGTTTTTAAACCACCCTCTAGCATCTTGCCATGGGTACTGTCAGAGACAAGATGGTCTGCTATTGTCTGTTTCAGTATGTCCGATTGCTGGGAGTGACCAATCTGTCTTATGTATGTGTGTCCAGGGGGACATGACAATACATGTACCAAAGTTGACCATAGCAGCAGCAGGGAAGCGTGCAGTATGGGCCATTCCATATGGGTTTGTGAGGGAGATTAGGACCTAATTCCAGGTCTTGGATTGATAAAGGTTAATTCTTGCCTGTGGGAGGTTAAATTACCAGCCACACAATTGTGGGCCAGGCCCTCACTCAAGAAGCCATCACTAGACATTAATGACCTTACCGGTCTATTCAGGGGTAGTACCATATGACTGGAGAATAGCTAACATTGTACCTCTATTTAAGAAAGGGGAGGGGGGGGATGATCTGGGCAGTAACATACTTGTTAGTCCTGCAAGGCTTTAGAACACAATGTGAAGGAAAGGATAATTACATTCATGGAGTTAAACGGTAGAGGGGATGTGATGCAAGGTAGATCATGCCAGGGTAACCTGACTTCCTCCTTTGAGACAATAACTGATTATTTTAGAGAAGGGAAATGCAGCAGATCTAATATACTTGTACTTCAGTAAATCATTTGGCACAGTACCACGTGAAATTATTAAATAAATTATGGAGAATGGGGATCAGTACAAGCATTGTAAGGTGGATAAGGAACTGGCTAAATAGAAGAAGGCAACAGGTTATTGTGAAAGGTGAATTATCGGACAGGAGGGAGGTTACTAGTGGAGCTCCTCAAGGATTGGCCTTGGGACCAATCTTAGTCAATGTTTTTATTAACGAGCTTGGCACAAAAAGCAGGAGTGTGCTAATGACGTTTGCTAATGATACAAAGGTGGGAGGCATCATCAGTACAGAGGAGGATCAGAACATTATACAGGAAGATCTGAATAAACTTGAAGATGGGAGTGACAGAAATGGGATGAAATTCAGTGCACTTAGGGTCTAATAATAATTTCTTGTACAAGCTGTGGCTCATCAGTTGGAAATGGCAGAGATGGAGAGAGATCTGGATGAATGGGTCAATCAGGATGACTATGAGCCACCAATGTGATGCAGCTGTAAAAAAGGCAAATGTGATCCTAGGATGTATCAGGCGAGGCATTTCTAGTGGAGGTTGGGAAGTATTAATGCCATTGAAATTTTGTGTATAATTCCAGTCACCCATGATTAAGAAAGATGAATTCAGACTGGAACAGGTGCAGAAAAGACCAGGGGAATGGAGGGCCCATCTTACAAGAGGAGATGGGAAGAGTTTGGCTTATTTAGCCTAGCTGTAAGAAGATTGAGAGGGGATCTGTTTGCTCTCTGTAAATACATCAGGAAGGTAAATACCAGGGAGGGAGAAGAGCTCTTTAAGATAAAGGATGTTGTTGGCCCAAGAACAAATGGGTATAAACTGGCCATGAACAAATTTGGGTTGGAAATTAGAAGAAGGTTTCTAACCATCTGAGTAGCAAGGTTCAGGAACAGCCTTCCAGTACAAGTTGTGGGGGCAAACAACTTAATTAGTTTTTAGAGAGAGCAGGACAAATTTCTGAGTCAGATTGTATGATGGGGTTGCTTTTGATGGGGGATGGGCTTGGTAGCCCTGAGGGGGGGGGGTGTCCCTTCTAGATTATTTTATGTTTCTAAAAGTTCATGCTTCAGGGCTTCAGACAGCCATCTGCAGGGGTCAGGAAGGGATTCTCCCTCTTCCCTGTCCATGTATTCTGTCTGTTTTTAAAATCTCTTTCCTCTAAAGCATCAGGGATGGCCTTGGCTGGAGATGGGACATAGGATGGGGTGGGCCAGTGCTCTGAGGTGGCACTGAGCATTCTCTCTTTCAGGTGCTTGGCTGGCTGGTTCTTGCTCACATGATCAGGGTCTAGCTGATTGCCATAGGTGGCTGGGAAGGAATTTTCTGCCAGGTCAGATTGGCAGTGATTTTGGGGCGTTTTGCCTGGCTCTGCAGTGTGTGGAGGTGCGGGTCACTTGCCTGTATTATCTGGGTATCTCTCTCACTTAATCATCTCCCTGCCAGAGCAGGGGCCTCAGATATGGTGTGCCTTGTTCCCTCGTTCTCTACCTGTAGCACATAACAGTCTAGTCTCCTGTGGGCTGAGATACTTTTGGTCTCATCTCAGTTGTTGGGTTCAGTGTGTGGGTGCTAGGTGGTGTTGGTGGCTTGTTATATACAGGAGATCAGACTAGGTGATCCTTTCTGGCTTTACACTCTGACTGACCAGACAGCTCTGGGTTAATCTGGAGTCCTCCAGGCCTGGATCCCTATCATTCTAGTTTCTGGCCTGGAAATAGTTCACAGACAGGACTGGGTCAGGGTCAGTGATCTTCTGGCTGTGCAGACACATCACATGTCCGGGCTGCTGCTGTTGGCAGTCTTTCATTGATCATGCTCTGCTACTCAACTGCCCCTGAGGGTCCAGCAAGGGGGAGGTTGTACTACGAGGTCTCAGGCGCCATGTTGGGCAATTTCATATCCATCCTCAGAGGCCCTTCTCATGGGGGATCCTTTCTGCTCAGCATTTACCTTCAGGGGATCGTGAGCTATTTGGGGCTTCCATGACACTGCTCCATATCTCCTCATCCATTCCAGGCAGTGCCTGCTTCAGAAGGACCTGGCTGGCTCGCTGCCCCCAGAGTGGTTAGAAGGGGAAAGTACTGTGAGGAATTGATGAAGCTTAAGGTTGTTCCACTGCTGCTGGGGTACAGCCATCCCTTGCCAGAGAGATTCACTATCATAGCCATTGGGCCCTTGGCTACTCATGGGTTCTCAAGGAGCCTCAGTGAAGAGTAACCAAAGGGAACCAATGCAGAGAGAGACTAACTGGAAATCCTGTGTGTTATAGGAATCTGGGAGGTTGCAGGTAACTCTGCAGGGACCAAATGCTCAAACAGAGTTGTGCTTTCCTAGCAGGCTCTCCCTTTAAAGCAGCTGTTGGCTCTAATCCTGAAAGCACTGCCTGGTTTGGGATGTGGCATCCGTAGGGATCACATCAGTTACTGAGATCAGCATCACACTCTTGCTGACAGTCCTAGATCTGCCCTTGGAGCAGGGGGCAGGGAGCTCTGCTGTGCAACTTGGTCACAAGCATCTGAGGTGGCTGACTTGCAGAGCTTGTTGTGAGATGCACCTTCCTGGTCCAGCTCACACTAGCTAATAGGCTTGGGTGAGCCTGTGCAGGGAGAGGAGCTGCTGTGGTGCCTGTTGTGGGCAGTTTAAGGTAGTATGCTGTTGCTTTTACTTTGCAGGGAGAACCCAGAATCAGCAGGTCCCAGGTGCATGAAAGCCAGTCACTCAGAGTCATTCCACATGGGGCTTGGAGACCTGGGGATGTGCAGTAAGACCTGTTCCTTTGTGGGGGGAGAGGTCTGGAGGGTCAAGCCCTGCGATCATGCAGGGCATGGAGTGACTGCACTTCCAGAGCGGGAAAGTCTTGGGCATCTGTCTCAGGAAGCGGGAGTGTGAGGATGAGCAGGGGATAATTGGGGGCATCCAGAAGGTGTGCATGGGGGAGAGTGGGGGGAACTTCCCCTCCCCTTCCTTGACTCCGTGAGTTGGGCTGGAACAGGAGGGAACCAGTTCAAGCCTGAGGGGAGCACAGGGGCCCAGCATGTGAATGCTCCAGTGGAAATTAGGCCATGAAGTGCACTTGCCCAGCAAGGTGTCAGTTTCACCAGCCAGTCTGGCCAATGGCTTCTTCCTTCTGCAATGGGCTCCAGCTCCCAGGACAAGACAGGGTCAAGGGCAGGCCTGAATTCTTGAGCTCTGGAATTGTGGGGGATGGGTTGTTCAATGTGGCTTTGTAGGGGAGGCCCTAGCCTCATAGATTCCAAGGCCAGAAAGGACCATTGTGATCATCTAGTCTGATGTACTGTATAACACAGGCCATAGAACTGCTCCCAGATAATTCCTAGAGCAGATCTTCTAGAAAAACATCCAGTCTGGATTTAAAAATTATCATTCATGGAGAATCCACCACAGCTCTTGGTAAGTTGTTCCAATGGTTAATTACCCTCTTTGTTAAAAATGTACACCTTATTTCCGGTCTGAATTGATATAGCTTCAACTTCCAGCCATTGGATTGTGTTATCTCTGCTATATTGAAGAGCTCACTATTAAAGATTTGTTTCCCGTGTAGGTATTTATAGACTATAATCAAGTCACTCCTTAACCTTCTTTTTGTTAAGATAAATAGATTGAGCTCCTTGAGTCTGTCATTCAAAGGCATGCTTTCTAATCCTTTAATCATTCTCATGGCTCTTCTCCAATTTATCAACATCTCTCTTTGATGTGGACACCAGAACTTGTCACAGGATTCTGGTAGAAGTCACACCAGTGGCAAATACAAAGTAAAATAACCTCAGTACTCCTACTTGAGATTCCCCTGTTTATGCATCCCAGAATCACATTAGCTCTTTTGGCCACAGAGTCTCATTGGGAGCTCATGTTCAGCAGATTATCCACCACCTCCCCCAAATCTTTTTCAGAGTCACTACTTTGTAAGATGGAGTCCCCATCCTAGAAGTATGTCCTACATTCCTTGTTCCTAGGTGTATACATTTACAGTTTGACATATTAAAACACATGTTGTTTCCTTGCACCCAGATTACCAAGTGATCCAGATCTCACTTCCTGTTGTGTTCATAATTTACCTCTCCCCCAATTTTTGTGTCATCTGCAAACTTTATCAGTGATGATTTTGGTTTCTTTCAGGTCATTAATAAAAATGTTAAATAGCGTTGGGTCAAGAACCGATCTGTGCAGGACACCACTAGAAACACACCCCACTTGATGATTCCTTGTTCACTATTACATTTTGACACATATCTGCCAGCTTTTAATCCATTTAATGTGTGCCATGTTAATTTTAATCTTTCTAGTTTTTAATCAAAATGTCATGCTGTAGCAAGTCAAATGCCTTACAGAAATCTAAGTATCAGCAGTATTACGTTTATCTACTAAACTTCTAATCTTACCAGAAAAAAAATTGTTAGTTTGACAGGATCTATTTTCCACAAACCCATGTTGAATGGCATTAATTTTATTATCATCCTTTAATTATTTATTTATTAATTTATTAATCAAGTCCCATAGCAGCCACTCCATCATATGGGGATTAGTGTCAGACTGACAGGCCTGTAGTTAGCTGAATCATCCCATTTACCCTTTTAAAATATTGGCACAACATTAACTTTCTTCCAGTCTTCTGGAACTTCCCTGGTGTTCCAAGACTTATTGAAAATCAACATTAACAATCCAGTGAGCTCCTCAGTCAGCTCTTTTAAAACTCTTGGATTCAAGTTATCCAGACCTACTGAGTTACAAATGTCTAACTTAAATAGATGCTGTTTAACATCCTCCAGCAAGAATGTTAAACAGAATGGAAAGAGTGTAATCATATGTCATCTGTTTTTTGCCAAATACAGAACAGAAATATTTATTGAACACTTCTGCCTTTTCTGCATTATTATTGATAATTCCATTTCCATCTAGTTAATGGACCAATACCATTGTTAGAATTCTTTTTGTTCCTATTATACTTTTAAAACTCCCTCTCATTTTCCTTAACTCTATTGGCCATAGATTTTGCCTTAAGTCTTTGCTTCCCTTATCAATTTTCTACAATTCCTAGCTTCTGATTTATATTTGTTACTATCAGCTTCCCGTCTTCTATTTATTATACTTTTTTTTTTTTAATTTTTTATAATTGCTTTCACTTCAAGTTTTTTTTTTTTTTAAACCAATACTGCCTTCTTCCTTAATTGTTGATATATTTTTTTTAGGAGTCTAATAAAGCTTTCTTAAACAATTCCTAATGATCAATCACATTTTTCTGAATAAATTCTTCCTATCAGCAGATTTGGCTCATAATTGTTTTCAGCTTTGTCAGCGTGGCCCTTTTTGAAGCACCAGCTATGTATAGCACTGATCTGGACTTTATTCTGCCTACATGTTATAAATGTGATCAAGTCCTGATCACTTGTACCTAAGTTACCATTAATTTTAGTTCAGTGATCAGTTCTTCTCTGTCAAGGTCTGTTATAGCATTCCCCAGTGTTAGCTGCAGTGTTTTTTGAGTTAGGAAATTGTTGTCTATAATATTAGAAATTCCAAGAACGTTTTAGTCCTGACAGCATGAGACCTCCAGCATATGTTACTTAAATTAAAGTCCCTTGTTATGCAGCTTTTTTCCCTTTCTATCCTAGATAAGTGCAGAGGAGCCAGTTTTCATGTGATTAGCAGACACCAACTAATAGCCTGCCTTGTGCTGGATCTGTGTGGTTGGGCTGTTCCCTGTGGTGCTGGTGGGGGGATGTGGAATGGGTCCCTCTTCACTAACCTGTGCCTCTCTCACTGCTCTCACAGGCCCTGCAATTGGTTTCTCTTCTCTGACGTTCTCAAGAGGCTGAAGCTTTCCTCCCGCATATTCCAGGCTCGCTTCCCACACTTTGAAATTGCTACCCTGCCCAAGGTGGAGTTCCAGCGTCAGGTGTCCTCGAGCCAGCTGCTGGCCCAGGAGGAGGTGCCGGAGAGCCCCGAGCCGCTCCCCCAGGGCCCTGCAGAGACAGTGGAGCTGGTGCGTTACGAGCCAGAGCTACTGCAGCTCCTGGGCTCAGCAGTGGAGTTCCAGGCCTGGAGCAGCTGACGGGGGCTGGAGCTCTCCCCGCATTGGACTGCGTCATGAGGCAATAATATGGACTGATGGGAAGCAGCCTTTTCAATGCCAGCAGCGGGGCCTGGAGTCTTTGGCTGTTTTATTCTCTCCTCGCGGCCCCTGAACTCCGACTGGGGAGAGACTCCACTTGTCTCCAAGGACTTCCCAGGGTCCCTTTCTGATGAGCAGCAGCAGATGCAGCTCTCTGCAGGTCCCCTTCTAGATCAGCTGGGAAGCTCGGACCTGCCCCACTGGGCTACCTTAGCTGGGCCCTCCTGGCTGTAGGACCATGGGCTCTGAAGTGAGGGGCAGTGGATGCTTCTGCCCTGCCCCGCCCCATAGAACCGCGCCTCTCTCTCAAGCTGCCCTCCCCCCAATGTCTTCCATAGTATTTATTTAATTAGTATTTAATTTGTAATGTTTCTTTTGTTTCTGCTGAGTCTGTATCACTGTGATTATTTGAGCCCCGGGCTGTGGTGAAGAGGGCTTCTTCTGGCCCCTCTCCCAGGATGCGCCTGGAGGACACTGCTCTCCCATGAGCAGCTAGCTGTCCAGTGACCGAACCGCTGCGGCCTGGCAGGAAAGGGACCAGCTCTCACAACAGTCCCCAGGTTAAATTCTAGGGCCTGTGGGCAGTCCCCTCCCTCACCGCCTTCTGCTGGGGCAATCCCCTTCCCAAAAGCAAGTCCAGCTGAGAGCTGTTCTCTAGCCCAGGGTTCAGTCTCCCCCAGGTGCTTGCCTGGCTGTCTCATGCATTTCACTTACATTGCTTGTTTCTGGATTCTTCTGGGCCACTTTGAAGAGGCAGCTGCAGCCTGAGAGCCACTCCAAAGCTACAGCCAGGGACTCCAGCTGCCTCCCATCCTCATGGGCTCCTGCTGCTGCCAGAGGGCCATCCTCCTTGACGCAGTGTCTGCATGCAGACAGGCCCCTTCCTCCATCCCTGCCCGTGCTCCTTTCTTCTGTTCAGAGGAGCAGTTCTACTGCAGAGAGCTGGCCTCAGGGGGCAAGTGTCTGCCCCTGGCAGGAGCAGAGAGTAGGGCTGCACTGCTGTGTAGATGGTACAGTTTTATTGTACAGGTGCTAACAAGGATGCTGAGGACTGGACAATCTGTTTCCTAGCTCTCCCCTGTCCTGCCCTGCAGTGGGAGTGTTGGGTGGTTTTTTCTTTGTGTTGTGTTTCGTCCCAGCCGGGGCAGTTGTAGCCTCCCCCGACCACCACCTGTCTGCCTCCCCCTCCCTGGGACCAGACAGCTCCTTTTTTAAGCTGAGGGTTATTGCCTTTGGGTGTGTATTCTGGCTGCTCTTTCTGATTTCTGTTTTATTATAAACAACCGGCTGTGGTGTCAAAAAACACTTATGTACAGAAAAACCTGCATCAGGCCGTCTGCCTCCTGGCTCTTCTATCGCTGTGTGTGTCGTGTCCCGTTACTGGTGGCGGCGGGGGAAGCACTGTTCTTGGGATGAGAACTCCTGTGCTTGCAGTGTGGGGAGAGAGAAATGACCCTGGGCTCTGCGCAGTGCTCAGTGAGCTGCTGTTCCCTGCTGTCTGTACTGTGAGATCCACTGCTACGGCCCCTTGTTACAGCTGAGTAAGAGCCCAGCCCTGCACCCTTGCTTGCCTGAGGGTAGCATCCTCCTCCAGTGTACTTGCCTAGAGCCTTATATCCACCAGGCAGGGGATCAGGTGGGGCAAGTGACAGTAGAGTGCCACCTCTACCACTCTGCCCCTGTAGCCCAAACTGCTTTAGTGCAGCCTGCTCCAGTGTGCCCTAGCCTTCTGCTCCTTTCCGTGCAAGCAGAGGGGAACCTTCTATGCTTATAGCTGCTGCTACTCGTTGCAGCAACCGTGCACAGAGATGACACAAAAAGGCAAGGCTTGTCTCTCGCTCACTCAGCGTTTATAAATCTTCAGCTGTGCTTCAGCCTAGCTCCACGGAGGAGCTGTTACTCCCAAGGCCAGAGTAGTACTGGCCTTGGAGCCTAGGCCTGGCCTCTCAATGTGTGTAATCACGTCAGCACATGTGTACAGAAGCTGCTGGGCACCTGCTCCTAGACCAGGGCAGCAGTAGGGAGTAGCATAAGAAGGAACTTCCAACAGGGGTTTGAAGGCCCAGGAATAGAGCTCCACCCCCAGGACCTTGGCCCAGGCATGTCTACTCCCCAGGGCCTAATGAACAGTGGTGGCAGGGGAAAGAACTGAGCCCAGGCTGTGGTGGGGAGCAGGGGCAATGGAATGATACGGGCAAGATAGGCCTTTTCTCCTGTCCCAGCCTGTGTATTCATGTGGGAGGGCCCAGTAGGTGGAGCATGCTGATCAGGGAGTTTCACACACATACCCTTTTCCCAGGTATAGATGATGATATTGGGGGGAGCCAGGGCATGAGTCAGGCCAGGTGCTGTACCACTCCTAGCAGCTCCTTGGGATGCTGTAAGCAGAGAGTCTGGTGCCGGGGCATTGCACATAGTCTCCTAGCTGCACCTTGAAGGAAAGGTCCATAGGGCTGTGCTACAGCCCCACCTCCAGCAAGCTTGGAAAACAACCCTGAGAGTTCCAAGGGGCAGGGGCAGCTGGGGGGGAGGGGTGTTGGGGGGGCAGTCCTTATGAACAGAAGAGGGAAGGGATGTGTGCATACTGCCCATGCCATCCCCTCAAGAGGCCATGGGGAAGCTGGCAGGTGGGGCCTTGGCACCCCATTGCAAGCACCACCCAGAGATCTAGACAGAGAGCAGGCTGGGTGCCAGGGCCCTTCCCAGGGCTTACTGCAATGGACCGAGCTGCTGGGAGCAGAGTACACCAGCACAGCCACTCCCACGGAGGGGGCAGGTGTCACTCTGTGGTGTGTGTGTGGGGCCAGTGGATGTACAGTTTGGGGTGTGGGTGGGGGAGAGGCTCTTCCAAAGCCAGTTTGCCATGTTGCATGGCACAGGGGCTGAACAGTGCTGGGCAAGCAGGCCCACCCCTGCCGCATGATCGATAGGACCCGCAGCCCACTTGCTATGGGTAATGGAAGGGTTAAATGCCCCTTGGTTGGGAGTGTGGTGGGGATGCTCAGGGCTGGGGAAGGGCACTAGCAGTTGGGGGTGAGGGGGGGGGCTTGTCTCAGGGCAGGGGAATAGGGCATGTGAACGTGAAACACCATGAAGCTAGTGTGAGTGGGAGCCTGAACCTGCTCTTTCCTGGCTCTCTCGGCCCCTTGCAATGCCTTCTGGGGGGCAGGGGCAGTAGGTGTCCAGGCATGGGCTCCTGATTGGCACAGAGGCCAGGCCCCAGCCTGCTGCTCTCGCTCCAAGCAGACATCCAACCAGCGCCCCCTTGGTGCAGTTTCAGCCAGTCCCATGGCCCAGGTTACATATGGGGCTGCTCTATTCGAGCTGCCTGGTCATGGGTCCCAGTGGACGCCACCAGGCTCCTCAGGGGCTGCTGCTATTCAGCATTGCTCTGTGACCGCTGCCACAAAGGGGCCATAAAGCCGGCATTGCAGGCGAGGTCCCCCAGCTCAGTGTGCTGGGGGTGTTGGGGCATAAGAGGTGGCCTAGGGCATCCCTTTTCACCAGCCCCCACCCCGGCAAGGCCCATAGGCCACGGCACCCAGGCCACGAGTTAGGGTAGGAGCCAGGCCGGCTGTAGCCTGTGCTAGGGCCAGAACAGGTCGCAGAAGCTCTGCAATTAGAGCAGTGCAAGCAGCACCTCTGGCTCCCTACAGTAGCACTAGTGCAGGGGCCCAGCTGAATTCCCTCCCTCCTGGATAATGGGGAGCAGCTCCCATTCCAGCAGCTGTACTCGGGGCCAGGCCCAGCCGCTAGCTCGGCCCCTTGGCTCAAGCCAGAACACTGCATATTGGGGCCTGGCATCTCCACAGATGGCAACTCCTGGGTAAGATGCCTTGCCACAGCCCACCGCCAGTCTGGTGCAAAATGTCTCTTTAATGGGTGAGGGCAAGAAGCAAATGCCATGCGGCCTGCAAGGCTCCCCTGGCCCCAGCAGCCCCTAGCCCTAAGTTGGATCCTGTCAGTCCAGGGAACTGAGCTTTCCCAGCATCCTTTGCCTCTATTGGAGCCCAGGGTGCATCCGCGCTCTTCACACCACGTCCCAGCATTCCTCCTTGATGTCACCACTGCCTAGAGACAGCAGCGCTGCAGGGGCTGGGGCAGAGCTGGGCTTTGCCAGGAGCTGAGCCATCTGCTCACCAGGGAACGTTGCCTCCGAGCTGATGGCTAATTCCAGTTCCACCACGGGTGTCAAGCCCACCTTTGGGCGGCTGAGTTGGGTGCAGCTGTCAGTGCCTCCTGCTGGCAGGGCTGCTGTTGCTTTGCTATCCTGGGAGCTGCTTAGAGCTGGTGGCTGGAGTTCCTGGACCTTTGCACGGCCAGCCAGGCTCTCCTGCTGTGACGCCTGTGTTGTCAGCACGCCAGCGAGCGTGGCAGGATCACTTGAAAGCAGGCTCGGGAGCGGGCGATCCAGCATAGCCAGGCAGCTGCCGCTGGCCTCCATTGTCCCAATGATGGTGGCAACAACAGTGCCTGGCTGGCCAGTCAGAGCCATTGGCTGGAGCAGGCTAGTCAAGGAGTGCTGCGGGGCAGCAGGCAGGAGGGGGCCTGCTGCTGAGATACTGCTGCCCGGGCCTGGCAGTGGCTTGGGGAACCCATTCATGGGGAACCCAGGCTGGAGCGGGAGCCTGTCCGGAGCAGGGGTGCTGCTTGGAAAAGGAGAACTGGCAGCGTTTCCCAGGGCCAGCACTGTGGTGAGTGGGATGGGCTGGAGAGTCAGGGGTCCCAGCCCCAAGCGACCGGGTAGGAGCGGGGAGCTGGGGAAGGAGAATGGAAAATGGTCACATGCTGGAGTGAATGTGCAGACTGGGCCCCGCCAACCACTGTAGGTGGGGGATGGGAAACCTGCCCCCCTCCTCCCCAGCCAGGCCTCCACTGCACCCCATGTCGCCCCTCTGCTCACAGCTGGGGCACCAGCCCCAGTGCTTGTGACCCTAAGCTGGAGCCTATGTGCCCAAGACCCTGTAGTGCCTGCCTCTACTGGCACTGAAGTGTTGGCATTCTGATTGTCACCCATGCACTATATCCCCCCTGCCCTGCTCTGCCCTGGCTCACTCAGCCTCAGGTCCCCCCAAACTGCCTCTCACTGTGTCCCCCCATCGGGCCTCCTACCACCTCCCCATCCTGCCCTGCAGCGCAGCTCTCCTGCCATGCCTCACTAGAGCCCCCCCTTTGGCTTCCATGCCGCTCTGCCCCTGCACTGTCCCACCAACTGGGCTCCCTGTGACCCTGTTCCTGAGCCGCTCAACCCCTCAGCAGCATTGGTCTCCTCCAGCCCCATCATCTGGACTAATCACCAGCCCTCCTTCCACAACCTGCCTGCCCTGCACCCTTGCTCTGGGTCCAGCCAACTTCTCCAGAGAGCTGGCAGCCTGGCCACGGAGGGTACTACTGTCTGGGTGCATGATGGCAACCATGGCCCTGTGCCCTGGCTGGATCCCAACTCCCCTTGCCCAATGCTGCTCTCAGGAAAGCTGGAGGGTCCTGCCTGCAGTGGCCATGGCACCTTCGCCTTGCTGAACACAAGCTGCCACTGTGAGGGGCTGCCCTGGGGCAAACACCCACTCCAGGGCCAGGCCCAGCCCTGGCCTGAAGGCTGGTCTGCTCCACTCAAGGCAGCGTCAATGCCAATGGTGGGCAAGGCCAGAGGGTCCATGCAGCCCCCCACGCCTGTGGCTGGCACTGCATCCACAAGGGGCTGTGTTGGGGGGAGACGGGCTGGGGCACAGCTAGCATTCCTCAGCCCTGCATGTTGCAGAACTGGCCCTTCCTCCAGGCACTTACCCCATGGCCTGGGAGGGTGGCTTGCTGGCCCCTTGCTGCACTTTGGGGGCAGGACATGGTGCAGCTGCGGACTCCCGAGGCTGGGTCGCTGGTGCAGTCTCCCTCTTGCTGCGAGTGGGGGACATGGCCCTCTGGAGGGGGGAGCTCTGGGAAGAGGGCCTGGTGGCTGAGCGGCTGGCTCTGGGGTTCACATTGCCCACTGCTTCCCCCTCATCCTCAATCACCACCAGGTCCTTGGGCATCTCCTTGAACTGATATACCAGCCGCTGCCCTTCCACCTTGGCCAGAATGCCACGCTGGTAATAGTACCTGGGGGAGACACCATCGCAGCATGAGACCGAGATTTCCCCATCCCCCAGTGCCACAACCCCCCCCCCACCTCCTCCAGTGCCAATACCCGCCTCTCACCGCTCCCCTGCATCCCCACCCTGGCCCCTGCACAGCCCCCCTTACCCCATCAGTGCTGCACTCTCCCACACAGATTCCCCCCACGCTGTATCCCCCCCACCGCTCCCCTCTTGCCACCAGCCCTGCAACCAACCCCCAGCTGGAGGGCCCTACCGCAGTG
Source organism: Emys orbicularis (assembly GCF_028017835.1). Lineage (NCBI taxonomy): Eukaryota > Metazoa > Chordata > Testudines > Emydidae > Emys > Emys orbicularis. Next base: position 43,479,920 of record NC_088691.1, on the reverse strand, counting down.
CCCGGCCCATGGTTTCGTAGTTCATGCTGGGTTTGTTCTTTTGCTTTCCCCACAGCCTGGACACTGCCTTGGAGTCCACCAGCTTGAAGATGCCCCTGTCTCGCTGGGTCCATTTGATGTACTTTGGACAGGTGTTCCTGTCCTGGAGCAGCGCCAGCAGGAACTCCCACAGGTAGAGGGCATTACCTGGGGGGGGGGGCATGGCGGGCGTGAGGGGCTGACAGTGCACAGCCCTGGGAAGGGGCATACCAGACCCTCCTCTCCTCTGAACTGCCCCCTGTGCTGAGGAGCCCAGCGCAGCCCCTGTTGTTCTAAGGGCAAGGAGTCAGGGCCTTACTGAGTCCCGTGAGCCAGCCCAGTGCCCCATGCACCACCCCATCGCTAGCCAGAGTGCCCTTCCTCTGCAGCAATAACGAACTAGGCCTTAGGTCCACAGCCCAGGCAGAGTGGAGAGCTGTTAATCAGTGCGCTGGGGGTGCAGGCCACTCCCAGCTGACATGCTCCAGAGTCTCAGCTCTCCTTCACAACGGGCTCTAGCCCTCCTGGCTGCAAGGAAAACGTCACTGTGTGTAAGGCACAGACAGGAGGGACGTGTCTGCCAAGACCAGCTAAGCAGCTCAGAGCTGCAGGCGAGCGCAGGGGAGACTGCTGGGAAATCCTCTCAGTATCAGCACTGTTGCTGTTCAAGCACCAAAGAGGAGGCGGAGAGGCCTGGATATAGCTGCACAGAACGTCATCGCCTGGGCAGACATGGGCAGAGGGCAGAGCAGTCTCCTGGCCCAGGGAGCCTGGACTGGTCTAGGGACGTTAGCAGAGCCAGCAAGTTCGCCCAGCAGCCCCTGACAGAGAGCGAGTCACCATTATCCACAGCAACACTGGGCTGCTCCCGTCCCACTAGGCCTCCCCTCATGGGCTGGAGGCTAGAGCTTTCCCAGGCTGCCATCCCTGCTGTGTGCAGTTTGTCCTGCTGTCAAGGGAAAGGCTCTGCCGGGGCTGGGGAGCTGCCTGGGCTACATTCAGAGAGTCCAAGGTGAGAAGGGCCCAGTGTGATCAACTAGTCTGTCCCCTGCACCCCACAGGCCAGAGAGCTGCCCCACAGGAATCCCTAGGTGGTGAGGAAGGGCGCTCTGCTGCAGCTGCCGGGCTAGTGGTGGGCCAGGCCGTATGGGCCAGGCTCCCCCCTCCCCGAGGCAGACTGGCCAGGGGGCCCAGCCAGGCGGGAAGCATCTCCCGTTCGCTCAGCAGCCTCTGGCTGATGATTTGCCCCATTGGGCGCTGAGCCAAGCATGTCTGCTCCCTGTCAAGCTACAGGAGCTGTTTGCTGTGGCCCTGCCCGACCAGGCATCTCCTAGCCTGCCCCCCCTCCATGGCCCGCCGTGCTGCTCACTACCTTTGCCGTCCTTGCTCTTCCTGCAGATTGGAAAGCCAGGGGCGGTGGTGATGGGGGAAAGGCAGCGGGGGGGCTTCGGCTTGCGACCTGCAAGAGGAAGACAGGGGAAAGGAAGAGCACTGCCCCAACCCTCTTACCACCCAACCTGCCTCTCCATGGGTCTCCCCAGGCCATCTGTATTCTCACAGCAGGCGCTGGACCTCCTGCCCCTGCAGCATCCTCTGGGTGGGGCCTGGGCACTGCACCTCCCCTGGATTCACTTCAGAGAGCAGCTTCCCTCTGTCAGTGACTGTCAGGCTGTGGATACGTTTGTCTGTCTCTCCATGGACACACGCTGGGACTGTGCTGTGTGCACGGCCCAGAATCACTGCCCTCCCCACTGAAATGTAGCGGCCGTCCGCTGCGGTAAGACTGCCGCTGTTCAAGATCAGGACAGCGTGCGATCACCACAGCAGGGTTGCTGTCTTCCCAGCACAGTTCTGCACAGCACTACACCCACCTCCAGTGTGTCAGTGCCAGGGGAGGGAGGGGTGACGGGCCAGCACTGTAGGGTTGGGTCTCAACAGTCACACAGCCAGTGATGGAGACTGGCTCCGCACAGAGGGCTGGCCATGCTGCTGGGCTCAGACCAGAGCAGCTAGTGGGAGTGATATTGTCTCCACACCCTGGTGCACAGTACTGGGCAGGGGCGGTGGGCTGGGGGCGGGGCCAGCACTGGCCATGGGACAGGGTTGGGGAAGATACAAGATAATGGTGTCTCTGACCCATAGTGGCGGAGAGGCAGGAGGACAGCTGGTTTGGCCAGTGTGCGGGGAGCTGCAGTGCAGGGAGTGGCGATGGAGATGGGACGCCCGGGGCTTGCTGGGCAGGGCCCTGGGTCAGGGTTAAGGCTGGTAGCTGAGACTCGCGGGGATGCGGCAGGTGCATGCCAACGAGGAGGCTGGCTCTGCGCCAGGCGCTCCCCGCCAACAGAACAGGACATGTCACTGGCCCGAGGAGCCCTGCAAGGAGAGGAGGGCACAGCACGCGCAGGATTTAGGGGACGCGGTTACCTTTCCTCCTGGGCTGCTTCCCTGTCTGCTCCCTGGTGGACCCAGCCATGGGATTCTCCTCGTCTCCAGACCTGTGCAGGCCGCTGGCTTCCCCTGGGCCCAGGGGGCAGGCCCCTCTGTCCAGGGAAACCCTAGTGCCGCCAACTACAAGGGATACAATGGGAGGGAAGCCTGGCTGAACATGGGGCACCAGATCAGCATCACGCCCCCAGGACCCTCACTCAGGCTGTGCCATGCCAGCAACTCCCCTGCCTACCAAGATGCAGCCACCCTGAAAGAAGGCCTCTAACCTACACATAGACCCTATCTAGGTGTGAGCACCCTCCAACCCTTCTACCCCGCCCACGGGAGGGGAGAGCCACCTCGCCCTGATGCTCGAGAGACCCCCTGTGAGAGGGGAAGGCCCCCAGCCACCACCCTGTGAGAGGGCAGGGGCCCTTGTACTGCCTGTGAGAGGGGAGGGCCCCCAGTTGCTCCTCCCCATGAGAGGGGAAGGGCTCTTGTCCTGCCTTGTGAGAGGGGAGGGCCCCCAGCTCTGTCCCCACCACAACCTAAGAGGGGAGAGCCACTGCCCAGCAAAGGCGACTCACGCAGGCGCATCTCATCCAAGATGTTGTTGGGTGACTCCACCCAGAGCAGGCCCTCGCCAGCTGCAATGGGGGGTAACGGCTGCTCAGCGTCACCTGCAGAGAAACAGCCTGTGTCAGCTCCCCCCCCCCACTTCAGGGGGGAACGGGACCACCCTGGGGCACCCACCTGCTGCCAGGCTTTCCAAAGAGCCCAGCCCCCAGCAGCACCTATTGTTTCCGTTGGGATGATGGAGCCGTTCCCCCTCTCGGTGCAGGCTCCATGCAGACTCTGGCAGGCAGTGCTACACAAGGTTTCCTTGACCCCATCAAGGCAGGAGCCATGTCACTGCCCTGCCAGTGGAGATGGTGGTGCATAAACATGCAGCTTGCTAGCTGCAGCATCATATGCAGGGCTGGAGCTAGACTGGCTCTGCACACCAGGGGAGAGCCCTGAGCTCAGCTCTGCTGGGTCTCAGCAAAGGCCTAGCTTTTGGAGTCTTAGGGGATCTGCAATGGATGAAACACCCTCCTCCCCCTTACTCCCGTGTGACCCACCTGGCACTGTGACACTGTCCCCGACAACCTGCGGCTCGTGCTTGTCCAGCAGCCCATCTGCCATGATGCCACTGGGCACCTCATCCAATTCCAGCCCCGAATACACACACAGCAGGTCTGTGCAGGGAAACTGCTCCTCCAGTGAGGCAGGAAAGGCTAGTGGGTCATCGAGCTGCAGGGGGACAGACATACATCATAGAAAGTGCAGCTTGAGACCATCCCCCAGCATGCTTAGCACCTCCCCCCCCCCAAGATCTCAGGGCCAGCCAGTGTGATGGGATGCCTCAGGTGCAACCTGGAACTGTGGGACCGCTGTGCCCCCTTAACTCTCCAGCCTGGGCTGTCTCTCCCAATGCTTTGCTAGTGACAAGCAGCAAACCTCTCCAGGTGCTGTTATCATTCAGCACAACAGCAGAGGGAGCCCCACGCCCAGCTGGATTGCACGAATGCTCCCTGAGCCACTCACGAATCACACAGAGAAAGGCACCAGCAAATTCCCCCCAGCACCCCAGCCTTGCACCCCAGAGCTGTACCATCTTGCCCTGGTCAAAAGCCTGATCAGTGCAAATTTATTACCCGGTCTGCCCCTCCCTCAGTGTGGAGAGGTCATGCACCAGCCTTTGTAACCTGAGCTGAGATTTCCCAAGCACTTCAACCAAACCAAACTGTTTTAGGTAAAATATAAACCAGATTTATTAACTACGGAAAGATAGATTTTAAGTGATTATAAGTGGTATGCATAAGAGGTCAGAGATAGTTACCAATGAAAATAAAAGATAAGCACACAATCTAAATCTTAAACCTTATTACACTAGGCAGTATTTGGATCAAGCAATTTTCTCATCCCACTGGATGTTACAGTTCTTAATACACAGGCCTCCCTTAAACCTGGACCAGTCTCCTCAGTTAAAGTTTTTTGTCTTCTCAGCATTCCTGTTGCTTCCAGCATAGGTGGGGGAGGAGAAAGACCAAGGCATGCCGCCGCTGTTCCCTAATTTTATCCTCAGTCCATGTGCCTAGAAGACTTGCGCGGACATGTCCTGGTGGGCTTTGCTGAGTCACTGGGCTGGGCAATCCCCAGGGTGTGGTCTTGTGCAACTGAGTCATAGAGTTGAGCAGTCCCCATTGTGTGGTGCTTGGGCAGCCCTCATTGAATTGTAAATCCCTTGATTACACTCCCTTGCTGATTAATGGTAGTTAAGCACCCTCCTGGGAGGGGGTCCTGTGTATGTCACTAGCAAACTTACAACACATTTCAGTAACAACCGTACAGCAAAATCTCATAGCTTCATACACACTAACGAGAGATATTTGGACAGAACAACGGGTTTCAGCAGATCATGACCTTTCCTAGGATATCTTACATGGCATGCTTTGTACAAAACATATCACAGTTACATGACAGTGGTTAATATGAGGGTTCCAGGGTTTTGCTTTGAGGTACAGAGTGCGACACCCATACGTTCCAAACACGCCTCTCCAGGGGCAGGCGGCCCTCCCTGAAACACATCGCACTCCATGCAACAGACAGTCATTCTCTGGGTTGGAAGGAGGGACAAGGAACCCCAAGCCGCTGCACAGCTCCCACCCCTCAGCAGCTCTGCTGCCTGGCTGCACAGAACCCCCACCCTCACCTCTGCGTGCATGGCTGGGCTGTGTAGCTATCATGGCAGCCCTACCCCACAGTAAGGCACCCCACAAACTCCTAGCAATGCCTAACTGGGGACAAATTCCAGACTGCCAGCGCATTGATTGGCTGCTGCATGACACGCTCCTGTTGGGTCACTGCGAGAGCAGTCCTGACCCTTTCCAGAGATGCAGGAACAGGGCCTGCTCTGGCACCCAGTAGCACTGCTCTGAATGCAGAGTAAGGGCCTCACAGGCTGGCTGGCCACACCACAGCTGAGAGCAGAAACTGGCCAGAGCAAGGAAGATGTGGGTACATGCCACTGGAGGGCAGCACTGTGTCTCCTAAAGAAGCATCCTGGAACAGGGGCTGCAGAGTTGCAGCCAACCACTGGTGGAGAGTGCAGTGCTCCCTCCTGCTACGCCTGGCTCAGTCTGAGTCTGTCTGCAGCTCCCAGCCCCTTGGCTCCAGCCCTGCAGCAGCTGTCAGCCCCCAGGAGTGCTTGGCCTGCTTCCCCCACCTCCCCTCCCCATATACCATAGCTGGGTCTCTGCTGTAACAGGCGACACCCGATTGCCTGCCCAGCCCAGGTGGCTTACACCTGCCTAGCTGTGTTGGTCCCAGTATATTAGAGAGACAAGCTTGGCTCTCTCACCAACAGAAGTTGGTCCAATAAAGGATATGAACTCCCACACCTTGTCTCTCTAATAGCATTGCCATCACTGTGTAAATGTATCTTCCTACTCTTCCAGATGTTTAAAACATGAGAAAATGATTCTCTGGCTTTGTCAGTTCTTGCCTTCACTCATTTAATGGCCTGGCCATTAGCAGATATTGTACTTACAAGTTAACCAAAGTCATCAACTCTTTCATACCCTTCTCCATCAGTCATACATGTGTCAATATCATCAGCATTCTCTGCTATCCCCATAATCTTGGTCTCCTGCATACTGATACAAATACTGATTGGCAGCTTTTACATTTATGCTCATAAAGAGTCTTTGTGTTCCATCCACATTAGTATCCATATGACTATGTCATCTGCAAACTCTAGGATCCACAGTTTATCTCCTGTCTCTCCATCACTCATCTCATTACAAAGTCTAAGACAATGCAGAAGAGAAGTGGAGACAGTACACCGCCTTGCCTTACATCAATAACAATTTTAAACCGTTCCGTGTCTCCACCACGCAGACTCGTCATACAAAGCTTTTATCAATTTGCAATTTTTGCTGGAATTCCATAGTGTCTTGGGATCTTCCAGAGGGCTTTTCTGTGGACACTGTCAAATGATTTTGTGAAATCAATGAAGTAAAAACCTTCTTCTGCTGGTATTTTAAGCTCCCCTGGAGGTGAAAACCAGATCCGAACACAACCTTTCAGATCAAAATCCAGCCTGTTCATTCCTGCGTACTTTGTCAACAGCAGTTTTCATCCTATTCAAAATTATCATGCAAAACACTTTTCCAGGTACAGGGAGAAATGTCACCCTGCTCCATTTATCAGAAAAAGGCTGGGTCCCCTTTTAAGGGATTTTTACAGGTGACACCTCTTCTCCTATCTTTAGGACAGGTCTCCTTTTCCCAACCCATGCTATACAGCCTGCACATGTAATTCACCATGACTTCCTTTCCAGCACTTAACATTTCACCATGTATCTTACCACAGGTTGGGGTTTTACCCCTCTTCAGTTGACTTATGGCCTTACTTGTTTTCTCAAAAGCAATTACTCCTAATGAGATGGGTAAGTCCACTGTTTCTTCACAACTCGCAATGTGTATTAGTGGTTCTGGCTGACTGAGCACAGCCTGGACATGAAACGCTCGGTCCTTCCTCTGTGGTTAAAATCCTCTCATCTCGGGCTTCACAAAGCTACAACAGTTTGGGAACAGTTGTTCAGATATTAGGAATCCCCTCTCTTGTACAATTCCTCATCTTCTCTTACTTTGGTAGCCATCCACTCTCTTGTCTCTTCTGGATGATCTATCAACTTCCTCATCTTTGTCTTGCTGTATAGTTTTGCTGCAGAATAGCTCTTTTACTGCTAGCTTGTTCACGCTGAACTCTTCTTTAATTCTTTCCTAAAGCCTCCATGTATTTGGTTGGAGCCATTCTTCTGTCTTAGATTTTCTCACTCCTGCCCACAAGGCCCATAGGGAGAAAAATAAATGCGCCCCTGAGCCAAGAGAAAGGGTTCTGGGATGCTTAGAACTCCAGCGGGGACAAGTTATTGTACAAATACCCATTCCCTGCCAAACACTACCCCCTGGCACTAAGGCAAGATCCCGCCATAGGACTCAGCCCCAGAGCACCCAAGCACCAAGCTCAGAGTCAAACTCAGCTGGCTGATTCCCACTGGACTCTCAAGGGGGAACCCTGGCCCTCATTTCCCCTGCTAACAGCACCAGCGGGGTTAGGGTTTGATCAAACGACCTCCCCTGGCAGGGATTTAGGACTGGCTCCCCCTTGCACATTTCATAGCATCCTCCTGCCCCCAGACGGACACACCAGTGAGGCTAGTCCCCACTGCAGACAGCATAGGAATGGGAGTGGAGCGCATGCATCCACCCCTGGACCCTACCTGGTGTATCTCCTCCAAGCTGCTGCTGGCAAATTCAAGCCCCAGATCAGTGGGGTGGGCAGCTAGCGACATGGCCCAGCATCAGAGACAGGCACCAGCAGGAAAGATGGAGGGAGCAGTGGTGCCTTTGCCCTGGGGGAGCCGGTGTGACAGGACTCCAGGTGTCCTCAGCTTCATAGGGATTGCAGGGAAAGGCTGCCCCGCACAGCTGGCCCAGCCCAGGGATCTGGATGAGGGATCCCTTCGGCTACGGCCGCATGCTGAGCAATGTCACCACAGGCCAGGGCCTGCTAGAGAGAGAAAGAGACGTTATTGCTCTGCTGTGCGGGAGCCAGCCAGAGGGAGCAGCTTGTCAGCTCCCCAGGGCTCCTCATGCCACAGTCCCCAGGCCCCACTCCCCCACACGTTCCCCACCCCTATATTCCCCAGGCCTCCCCCACCCTCACACACTCCTTGTCCCCACACTCCCGAGGCCCCACTCCCGCACATGCTCCCTGCCATCCCCAGGCCTCCCCCACCCCCGCACACTCCCTCCCCCACACTCCCCAGGCACCACTCCTGCTATCCCTAGGCCTCCCCCACCCCCCCACACTCCCTGCTCCCACACTCCCCAGGCCCCAGGGCCCTGCACACTCCCCACCCATGTATTCCCCAGCCCCCCCCCCTCACACATTCCCTACCCCCACACTCCCCAGGCCCCATTCCCTCACATGCTCCCTGCCCCCATATTCCCCAGGCATCCCCCATCCCTGCACACTCCCTGCCTCCACACTCCCCCGGCCCCACTCCCCCACACACTCCCTGCCCCCGCATTCCCCAGACCTCCCCCTTCCTGCCATCCCCAGGCCTCCACCTCCCCCACACACGCCCCACCCCTGCAATTCCCAGGCCTCTCCCTTCCCGCCATCCCCAAGCCCCACTCCCCCACATGTGCCCCGACCCTGCAATTCCCAGGCCTAGGATTGCCAACTCTGACTGAAGCTATTCCAGGAGAAATTTCCCCCCAACATGACATAATGTCATTTCTTAAAATCTCCCGGATTGCTTTCAATAGTCACCAGGAGATCAATGCCAATTCCGGGAGACTCCAGGCCAATCCTGGAGGGTTGGCAACCCTACCCAGGCCCCCCTCTCTCCACACACTCCCCACCCTGCAATTCCCAGGCCTCCCCCTCCCTGCCGTCCCCAGGCCTTCACCTCCCCCCCACATTCCCCGCCCCCACAATTCCCAGGCCACCCCCTCCCCGCCATCCCCATGCCTCCACTTCCCGCACACACTCCCTGACCCTGCACTGCCCAGGCCCCACTGCCCCCCATGCTCCCCGCCCCCGCACTCCCAGGCTCCACTCCCCCACATACTCCCTGCCCCCACATTCCCCAGGCTTCACTCCCCAGGCCCCACTCCCCCACATGCTCCCCGCCCCTGCACTCCCCAGGCCTCCCTGTCCTCGCAATCTCCAGGCCTTTTTCCCAACCTCCACATTTCCCTCACTGCTTTGACCCCCAATATTCCCCAGCTTTGCACCAACTTCCTGGTACAAGTGCTGGAGGAACCAACTAGGGGCCATGCTCTTCTTGACCTGCTGCTCACAAACAGGGAAGAATTGTTAGGGGAAGTAGAAGTGGGTGGCAACCTAGGCAGCAGTGACCATGAGATGCTTGAGTTCAGGATCCTGACAAAAGGAAGAAAGGAGAGTAGCAAAATACGGACCCTGGACTTCAGAAAAGCAGTCTTAGACTCCCTTAGGGAACTGATGGGCAGAATCCCCTGGGAGGCTAATATGAGGGGGGAAAGGAGTCCAGAAGAGCTGGCTGTATTTTAAAGAAGCCTTATTGAGGGTGCAGGAACAAATCCCGATGTGCAGAAAGAACAGCAAATATGGCAGGCGTCCAGCTTTGCTTAACAGTGAAATCTTTGGTGAGCTTAAACTCAAAATGGAAGGTTACAAGAAGTGGAAATTTGGACAGATGACTAGGGAGGAGTATAAAAATATTGCTAGAGCATGCAGGGGTGTAATCAGGAAGGACAAGGCACAATTGGAGTTGCAGCTAGCAAGAGATGTGAAGGGTAACAAGAAGAGTTTCTACAGGTATGTTAGCAACAAGAAGAAGGTCAGGGAAAGTGTGGGACCCTTACTGAATGGGGGAGGCAACCTAGTGACACATGATGTGGAAAAAGCTGAAGTACTCAATGCTTTTTTTGCCTTGGTCTTCACAGACAAGGTCAGCTCCCAGACTGCTGCACTGGGCAACACAGTATGGGGAGGAGGTGAGCAGCCCTCAGTGGTGAAAGAACAGGTTAAGGATTATTTAGAAAAGCTGGACATGCACAAGTCCATGCGTCCAGATCTAATGCATCCAAGGGTGCTGAGGGAGTTGGCTGATGTGATTGCAGAGCCATTGGCCATTATCTTTGAAAATTCGTGGCGATCGGGGGAGGTCCTGGACGATTGGAAAAAGGCAAATATAGTGCCCATATTTTAAAAAGGGAAGAAAGAGAACCCGGGGAACTACAGACCGATCAGCCTTACTTCAGTCCCCGGCAAAATCATGGAGCAGGTCCCCAAGGAATCCATTTTGAAGCACTTGGAGGAGAGGAAGGTGATCAGGAACAGTCAACATGGATTCAGCAAGGGCAAGTCATGCCTGACCAACCTGATTGCCTTCTATGATGAGATAACTGGCTCTGTGGATATGGGGATGTGATATATCTCGACTGTAGCAAAGCTTTTGATACAGTCTCCCGCAGTATTCTTGCCAGCAAGTTAAAGAAGTATGGATTGGATGAATGGACTATAAAGTGGATAGAAAGTTGGCTAGATTGTCGGGCTCAACAGGTAGTGGTCAACGGCTCGATGTCAAGTTGGCAGACGGTATCAAGCGGAGTACCCCAGAGGTCGGTCCTGGGGCCAATTTTGTTCAACATCTTTATTAATGATCTGGATGATGGGATGGATTTCACCCTCAGCAAGTTCGCAGATGACACTAAGCTGGGGGGGAGAGGTAGATATGCTGGAGGGTAGGTATAGGGTCCAGAGTGACCTAGACAAATTGGAGGATTGGGCCAAAAGAAACCTGATGAGGTTCAACAAGGACAAGTGCAGAGTCCTGCACTTAGGAAGGAAGAATACCATGCACCGCTACAGGCTGGGGACCGATTGGCTAAGCAGCAGTTCTGCAGAAAAGGATCTGGGGATTACAGTGGACGAGAAGCTGGATATGAGTCAGCAGTGTGCCCTTGTTCCCAAGAAGGCCTACGGCATATTGGGCTGTATTAGTAGGAGCATTGCCAACAGATCGAGGGAAGTGATTATTCCCTTCTATTCGGCACTGGTTAGGCCATGCCTGGAGTATTGCGTCCAGTTTTGGTCCCCCCCACTACAGAAGGGATGTGGACAAATTGGAGAGAGTCTAGCGGAGGGCAACGGACATTATTAGGGGGCTGGGGCACATGACTTACGAGGAGAGGCTGAGGGAACTGGGGTTATTTAGTCTGCAGAAGAGAAGAGTGAGGGGGGATTTGATAGCAGCCTTCAACTACCTGAAAGGGGGGTTCCAAAGAGGATGGAGCTAGGCTGTTCTCAGTGGTGGCAGATGACAGAACAAGAAGCAATGGTCTCAAGTTGCAGTACGGGAGGTCTAGGTTGGATATTAGGGTGGTGAAGCACTGGAATGGGTTACCTAGGGAGGTGGTGGAATCTCCATCCTTAGAGGTTTTTAAGGCCCGGCTTGACAAAGCCCTGGCTGGGATGTTTTAGTTGGTGTTGGTCCTGCTTTGAGCAGGAGATTGGACTAGATGACCTCCTGAGGTCTCTTCCAACCCTAATATTCTATGATTCTATGAAATAGTGTGATAAGAATTGGAACTTGTTCTGAGCAGCTCATGCAGGGGGCAGTGCATCACAAACCAATCCCAATATTCAGGAAACATGATTTCTTTACCCTAACTGCTTACTAGAGTCGTTCGTCTTCCCTCTATTAATCAGTGCTAATTTCCTTGACACTACTGCTGAAGTTATAGCAGAGTCTGCAGGGGAATTGCAGCGCACTCTGCACTCTTAAACCAGACATTTTCATCTCGGGACCTGGCTCCCCCCAGGCCCCCTGCAGAGTGCAGGCAGAGAGCAAGGTGCCCCACACCCGTTCCCTGAGAGCTGCCAAGGCCAGGGCTCAAACACGCGTGGGTGCCTCTCAATTCAATGCCCACAGGTGCATTCCACTTGTAGGTGCAGCAGTTTGGCACCTCAGGGTACAAATTTTACACTTACTGACTTTATCGCTTCCCCAAAGGGGCAGTGGGTGTCATGTCCAGGCAGAGAGAAATCCTTGTGACCAAGATCAATTTGGGGAAGCGCTGAGCCCTTGTTTGAGCCCCAGGGGTGCACAAAAAATGATAGAAGAACAAGATGATTTTGTAAAATGCTGGTTTTGGAGGGGATATAACACAGGAACCTTTTGTTCAAATAAACCCAAATGTGGATCTTAATCTGCCCCTACCATGAGGCATAACAAATTTCAAGCCAATCCAAGTCAGCATGTGGATTTTAGAGCATGTAGAGCCCACCTTTAAACAGGAAGCCATGCTCAGCCTTAGCAATAGCCCAGCTGGCGCCCTGCTATAACACAAGGGAAGCAGTGTGGCCTAGTGGATAAGGCACCAAATGAGTACACGGTACAGCTGAGTTCTAGTACCAGCTCTACCACCAGCCTGCTAGGTGATCTTGGGCATGTTACTGCACCCCTCTGTGCTTCAGTTTCCCCATCTGTAAAATGGGAATAAGGATGCTGACCTGCTTTGTAAATCGCTTTGAGATCTACAGATGAAAAAGTGCTGTGTCAGAGCAAAGTATTAGTATCTCTTGGCAATGAGAGCAGGGAGCCTTGTTCCTAAGTGCATAGGTTCAATAAAGCTGCTGTTGCTGCTGAGTGCAGCTATTCCCATGTCTGTTCCATGCAGTCGAGGTTGTGCGCTATTGCTTTGACGACAGGCCTGCAGTGTGCGAGGGGGGTTGTGCTAGGAGAGGCTGCCCAGGTTGCGGTGGCTGAGCAGAATGCTTTGTGTTCTGTATTTGCATGTTTGCACTCTCTACTCCCAGGCACAAATAGAAACGTCAGCCTCAAAATAGATTAAATAGGAAACTGAAACCAAAATCCAGCAAACTTGTCACCTCACAGCCTCCTGCAGAGACAGCTCAAAGCTGGAGGGGACAGCTGAGCTAGCAACCATCTCATGCAAAAGGAGGCGACTGGGAGCAGACCCTACCCCCTGCTGCAGCTCTGGGGCGAATCCCTGATAAACACAACACAGCAGGACAAATGGCAAAACGCATCCGGACTCCATAGAGTAGAAAAAAGCGGTTTTGTGCACCTCTGCCAAGTGCCGAGGCTTTACACATCAGCACAACCGTGCCAGCTGCAAAGCAGCCACAGCATCTGAGGGCTGGGCGCTGGGCCTCGACTGGAATGGAATGTTGAACTATTAGAATGGTTAGCCACTAGGTAGCACCATGCATGATACGGTATAGTGCCATGTATCTGAAACCCTCTTATTAGGACCTTTGCGTTATCCAAATCCCTTCTGTCCTGCGGCATGTGAGGCATGTGAGACAGCAATACGTGCCCCCTGCAGCCCCTAGATGCATGGTCAGCCAGGGTGGCCCTGTGTGCTGCCCCCGCCCTGAGGGCTGGGTCCACAGCTCCCATTGGCCGGGAACCACGACCAATGGGAGCTGCGGGGGCAGCGCCTGCGGGTGCAAGGGCAGTGCGCGGAGCCTCCCTGGCCACCCTCACAGCTCCCATTGGTTGCCGTTCCCAGCCAATGGGAGCTGCGGAGCCAGCCCTTGGGGTGGGGGCAGCGTGCGGAGCCTCCCTGGCCACCCATGCTTCAGGGGCTGCAGGGACCTGGCGGCTGCTTCCCAGGAGATGTGGTAAGTGCCCCTGGACCCTGCACCCCGAATCCTCTCTCACACCCCAATCCCCTCTCTCGCCCCCTCCTACGCCCCAAACCCCTCATAACCAGCTCCACCCCAGAGCCCACCCCCCCAGCCAGAGCCCTCCCCCCCCCGCACTCCAACCCCCTGCCTCAGCCCGATGCCCCCTCCTTCACTCCAAACCCCTCATACCTGGCCCCACCCCAGAGTCCACACCCCCAGCCAGAGCCCTCACCCCCCCTCCCGCACACCAGCCCTCTTCCGAGAGGGAGGGGGATGGAGCGAGAGGGCGCAGGGCCTCAGAGAAGGGGCGGGGCAGGGCTGCGGGGCAGGGGTGTTCGGTTTTGTGCGATTAGAAAGTTGGCAAGCCTAGGGGAGAGGTGCAAGGAAGGGAGACATGCAAAGCATACCCTCTGCAGCTAGGGTTGCCAGGTGTCCGGTTTTCAATCAGAATGCCCGGTCGAAAAGGGACCCTGGCGGATCCAGTCAGCACCACTAACCGAACTGCTAAAAGTCTGGTTGGCGGCGCAGTGAGGCTGAGGCGGCTCCCAGCAGCAGCTGGCATGTCCGGGAATCGTGGCCAATGGGAGCTGCAGGGGCGGTGCCTCCACTTAGGGGCCGGACATGCCGGCCACTTCCGGGAGCAGTGCGGAGCCAGGGCAGGCAGGCAGCCTGCCTTAGCCCTGCTGGGCCATTGACTGGGAGCCGCCTGAGGTAAGTGCTTCCTGGCCGGAGTCTGCACCCCGAATCCCCTGCCCCATGTTGGAACCCCCTCCTGCACCCTAACTCCCTCGCAGACCCCACACTCCAACCTGCACCCCGACCCGCCTGCCCCAGGTCAGAACCCCCTCCCACCAGGGCCGCCCAGAGGATTCAGGGGGCCTGGGGCAAAGCGGGGGAGCTGCGGCGCTTGTATTCACCCGGCGGCGGTCCGGGTCTTCGGCAGCATTTTGGCGGCGGGGGGCCCTTCAGTCGCTCTGCGTCTTTGGCAGCACTGAAGGACCCGCCGCCAAAATGCCGCCGAAGACCTGGAGCAACTGAAGGGCCCCCTGCCACCGAAATGCCACCGAAGACCCGGACTGCCGCCGGGCCAGGGCTCGTGGGGCCCCTGTGGGGCCTGGGGCAAATTGCCCCACTTGCCCCCCCCTCTGGGCGGCCCTGCCTCCCACACCCTAACTCCCTCCCAGACGCCACATGCCGATCCGCATACCAACCCCCTGCCCCAGGTCGGAACACCCTCCTGCACCCTAACTCCCTCCCTGAGCCCACACCCCACACCCCTCCTGCACCCCAACCCCCTGCCCCAGCCCTGAGTCCCCTCCCGCACCCAAACTCCCTCCCAGAGCCTGCACCCCACACCCCCTCCCACACGCCAACCCCCTGCCCCAGTCCTGAACCCACTCTCCCACTCCAAACCCCTTGGTCCTAGCCCAGAGCCCCCTTCTGCACCCCCAACCCTTCAAACCGAGCCCCAGCCCGGGGCCCTCATCCCCTCCTGCACCCTGAACCCCTCATTTCTGGCCCCATCCCAGAGCCCACACTCCCAGCTGGAGCCCTCACCCCCTCCCACACTCCAACCCCCTACCCCAGCCCAGTGAAAGTGAGTGAGGGTGGGAGAGAGTGAGTGACAGAGGGAGGGGCCTGGAGTGAGTGGGGGTGGGGCCTCAGAAGGGGCAGGGCAGAGGATGGGGCAAGTTTTGTGCAATGAGAAAGTTGGCAGCCATATCTGCAGTGTGGATCTCATGGGGGGGCAAGGAAGGGAGACACATGATACATGCCCTCTGCAGCATGCATTTCATGGTGGAGAGGGAGCAAGGAAGGGATTTGGCTAATGCAGAGGTTCAGGTAACAGAGGAGAGACCCCAGCCAGGACTGCAAGGAGGAGGAGAAGGACAAGCCACCAGCCAGGGGGAGACCACCCTGCTGCTGAATGGCTCCTCCAGCAGCACAGGGAGCCCTCTGCAGCCCTGCTGTTATGAGAGTGAGTGAGCAGAACTGTGTAACAGTAGAGCTGCAGAGGTTTCCTGTGCTGCTGCAGGATGGATGACACCAGATCCCTGCAGGTACAAGGTGCAGGGAAGCCTGCAGTCCTGATGGGCAGAGCAGAGTCCTGGCCAGGGGTCTTTCCTCTGCCGCACCAGAAGCACAACTTCCTCTTTCACCTTGAGCTGGCAGGGATCAGGTGCCACTGGCTCTGCAGGGAGGGAGTCCTCTGCAGTCCTGCTGTCACAGGAATGAATGAGCAGGGTAGAGCAGAGACTCCTAGCCAGGACTGCGGGAAAGGCCACCCTATGGCTGAGTGGCTCCTACTGTCTTGATTAGCAGAACTCCCGATTAGCCAAATAAAATCAGTGTCCCCCAGACTATTTGGACACCTGGGAGTGTATCGTATACCTTATCTGAGCACAGAACCGCTCTAGCTGGCAGTGCATTAAAGTCTCTTAAAGAGGGTACATCTTCAAGTATCTCTCTGGGGTGGAAGCTCTGTAACCAGTCACTATCTGATACATGATATGCATCAAAGGTAAAGGCAGCCTAGTCAGTGCCAGAGAACAGAAACAGAACGAAAGCAGCAACAAAGGCTGCAGGATCGCTCTCACCAACATGCCAGAGAACTTCAACTTCAGGAAACTTCAGCTTTGACAGACCTTCACAATGGACAGACTGGAAGCAATATTTTGCAAGATTTCACGTTGAAACCAAACTCCACAAGAACACTGGAGACATCCAGGTATGCTCCGTAAAGTATGTTATGAGGGAGCTGGCAGAGCATTTACCTTTACCAAAGACAGTCACAAAGATGACTGGGAAAGGGTTCTGGTTATGTTTGATGCACACCTTGCGCCTCAGAGAAATGTGGTTTATAAAGGGACACGTTTTCACCACAGAATTCCACAACTGGGGAATCTGTTGAATCTTTTATCAGAGCTTCACGTGCATTGGCTGAAAACTGTGATTTGAGGCCTGTAAAATATGACAATATTAAAGATAGATTAGTTATTGGCTTTACAAATGATAGTCGGTCACAGCAGTTACAATTAAAAACAGACATAACAGACATTACAATTAAAAACAGACACACAGCTATTCAAATAGCAAAGCAAACTATGAACTTGTGGCAGCAAAACAAACTTGACAAACTAGATAAACCAGAAACTAGCTTAGAAGCAGCAAACAAGCAGCTAGAAGTGCTAGAAGTCATTATCATAAAACCCCTGAGGCAAGGAGGGAGAAATTCCAGGCTAACTACAAAGACTTTCAGACTAAATGCACAAAGTGTGAGAAAATTCATAGCCCAAGAGATGTATGTCTAGCCAAAGGTGCAAAATGTCATAAATGCATAAAATATGGACATTTTGCAGCTGTTCCCCATACTAAGGTAGTCAGGAAGATATTGTTCCCGGGCTCTATCATGTGTGATGACACAGAGCCTACCTGGAGAGTGAAACTAAATATTCATGGCAAGACTATTGACTTTAAAATTGACTCAGGAGCACATGTCACAGTCATCTCAGAACGGACTTCCAATCACCTTCAACCCCTCCCAGAGCTGAAGTCACCTGACACAGCTCTGACTAGCCCTGGAGATATTCTGAACTGCATGGGCCAGTTCACCACAGAAACACCTTACAAGATAAAAGCTTTACATTCAGAATGCATGTGATCAAAGGATCAAAGACCAACAACCTTCTCAGCCACAGCATGGCAACCAGGATGAAGAACTCAACGGAGTTCTTCAATATTTGATGATATTGGACTTTTGAAATTAGATCCAGTACAAATAATCTTAGTAGACAATGCTGAACCATAGAGTGGACTATTTTTCCAGGTATGTAGAAATAATGTACATGAAATACAAAATATGTTGCAATGGTATCAAAAAACTGAAGCGCACTTTTACTCACTTCAGTATTCCAGAACAACTAGTGACAGTCAATGGAGCACAATTCACTGCAGCAGAATTTGTCATTCCAAATGAAATGTCATTTTGATTGTATTACTAGCAGCCCACATTACCCGCAAGTGAATGGAGCGGCTGAGAGAGCTGTACAGACTGCCAAGAAAATCCTACTGCAGGACGATCCATTCCTTGCTCTTCTGATACCAGCTACTGGATATAGTCCAGCACAACTCCTAATGGGGAGACAACTCAGAACTACGGCACTGACTTCGGAAAAAGACCTAGCTGCAAAGTGCCCAGACATGAAGAGAGTAGCCGCATCAGCTAAAAGGGCAACAAGAGTTTCTGAACACTTTAATAACACGTCACTCAGCAACCTGCCAAGTCTAGAACCTGGTGACCATGTTCATGTCAAACTAGAAGGAGAAAAAGGATGGACAAGTCCAGCTGTCATAAAGAAAAATAATCACTCAGATTATGTGTGATTGAGACAAACAGTGAAGAGTTCAACAGAAACCGCTGACATCTACAGTTTGTTCCTCCTAAAGAACCATCAACAGAGCAAACGCTACCAATGGCGGGTACAGAACAAGAAAAAGAAGACTCAAAGATTCCAAATCGACCAGAGCCAGTCGTTACAACTAATGGACAGACAGAGGACCAAGTTGTTATTCATTCAGGTCTTGTCATTAGAAAACCCTTACGATTCAGAGACACTTAGACTGATACCTCCTGAACTTCAAAGCCAGCGAGAGAGTGTAAATTTTGAAAATGGTGGGGATGTAGAACTTAAAGGGGAAGATGGAAGGGAATGTTTAACTGTGGCGCTGTGTGTCATATATGTTATCTGAGCAGAGAACAGCCAGAGTAGGCAGTCCATTCAAGTTTCTTAAAGAGAACACGTCTTTATTTCTCTCTCTGGGGTGGAATGTCTGTAACCAGTCCACATCATGACACCAAGCACACCTGTGTAAGCAGGTAAGCCAGTACTCACAGCATGCTCCCTCCAGAGGCCTTCAGCTGTGACATGCTGAGCTTTGTCCCCTTGGGAAAGTCACAAAGCCTAAAGAGCCCCAGGCCCAGCTGTCTGGAGCTCTCACCCCCTATGATGCCCGCATGCTTCTCTTAGGAGTCTCTTGCACACACACCTGTTGCACATTATACACCAGTATTACATAAAAACACCGCTACTGCCCCCTGCTCAGCCCTCATGGTGCACGCGCCCTGAGCCCCCTGCTCAGCCCTCGTGGCGCATGCGCCCTGAGCCCCCTGCACAGCCCTCGTGGTGCACGTGCCCTGAGCCCCCTGCTCAGCCCTCATGGTGCATGCGCCCTGAGGCCCCTGCTCAGCCCTCATGGTGCACGCGCCCTGAGGCCCCTGCTCAGCCCTCAGCCCTGGTGGTGCACATGCCCTTGTGGTGCACACGCCCTGAGCCTCCTGCACACACCACTGCCCATTGATATTTTTCTCTATTTTTAATAGATTCCTGATTTTCCGGCTCGCTTTTCCTTGCAGGATCTGTGCCCCACAGCTCCAACACTATGGCTGAGAGGAGCCCGGGAGGAGAGCTGACATTGTGCAGTGCAGGCTGGCATTGTAGGGTTCCTCTCCTGTTGGAAATGTAAGTGCAGTTCCCAAGTCTGTGCTGTAGGAGTGTTTAAGGCAACTGCCCCCAGCACTCTGCTGCCTGCACCCCGTGCACCAGATATCACCAGGGCACCCAACACGCAGACCCGAGAGACAACGGCAGGACCTGCCAGACAGGCCTCAGCCATGCTGGTAGGGCCCAAGCTTGGCGTTTGGCACCATTTAATAGAAATCAAAGCTCTCTGGGCCCAGAGCAGGGAGCAGGGACTGCACAGGTCAGGTTCTACCACACTTCCATTCTAAGCCTGCTCTCGCCGGGTCTCCTGGGACACTTCAGGGACTGCAGCTCCTGGGGGTCCCTTGGGAAAGCTGCCATTCACTGACAAGCTGGGGTTTGAGTTCTAGAGCTTAAAAAATGGCAGCGTCTCTTTCTGGGAACGGCTCTACCACAAGGCCTGGAAATGGCTGGGAACAAACTTCACTGACCCTGCAGGGGCCTCACTCAGCACTTCTGGAGCCACTGGTCCTGTCCATGTGAAAACCATCGTCTCTTCCAAACCTCACGTGACCCATGTGCAGCA
The DNA here is from genome assembly GCF_028017835.1 of Emys orbicularis. Classification (NCBI taxonomy): domain Eukaryota; kingdom Metazoa; phylum Chordata; order Testudines; family Emydidae; genus Emys; species Emys orbicularis. Next base: position 43,460,147 of record NC_088691.1, on the reverse strand, counting down.
CCTGGCTGCAGCTCATTTCTATGGCAGGGCCATTCCTCAGACCGCTCAGTGACATTTCTTGATGTTCTTTAGAAAGCACCAGTAGGGGGTGGCAGTTTTCCATGACCCACACCTCAGGAGCTGTGCCAATCAGAGCTCATGGGTGCGGTTAGAAACGCAGGAGTGAAACTTGCTCTGTGCTATACCCCATGGAACAGCTTCAACAGGGAGAGACCTGCCCCCGAGTGCCCTATTGGGCAAGGGGCTCACCTAGGAGACAGGAGACCTAAGTTACTGTCCCCACTCTGACTCAGGCAGACTGGGAATTTGAACCTGGGTCTCCCACATCCCAGCATGGCTTGCAGAGGGGCTTGGTGCAGGGGCTGATTCTGTAGGTGTGCCCCAAGGAAGCCTCCTTGCTACTGGCTGGGGCTCTGCAAGCCAGCTAGGCAGAGGAACCTCTAGTTTGAGGATCCCACCAGGGCTTAAACACTGGGCAGCTCAGTGGCAGCAGAATTTAGGTAGCTTTGTGCATGCCACCAACAGAAACGTAGGTGCCATGGGAATTTACACACCTCTAGGGCAAAGCAGCAGCTGAGCAGGGGTTGTGAGGATCTACATTTTGGACTTAGGGAGCCTAACATGGCAATTAGGCCCCTAAATCCTTTTGTGGATCTAGCCTTGGTGGCAGAACAGTGGTGTGAGACCAGGAGAGAGGCTTGCAGATGTTCCCCGCCGTGCATTTAGCCAGAGTGTTACAAAGAGTCTTTTCCATCAGAGAATCAAACTGAAAAAATTATCAGTGAGCACTGCTTTGGGACACTGCTGTAATAAAGATGTGGCTAGGCCACACCACAGGAACAACAATTCTTTTGTGTGAGTGAGGATCACGTCATCGGAATACCTAGCTCCTCGGTGGTTGGGATGAGGGGCAGAGTTAAGGCTGATATAGGAACTTTAACTTCAACAATCTAATGGTTTCCTAGATAGACTGTTTGGGTTGGGTTGCGATTTTTTCTGAGGGAAATAGATTGTCCCGCCTAACTGACAGTATTTGTCTCTGAATAGTTTCCAGTTTTAAAAAGCCAAAACAGTGGGGCTTCTATCCCACTCTCCCAAGCAGGAAGCCTCCCCTTGAGATTCAGCGGCATGTTCATTTTCTTGATTTCGTCTCCTTGCTCCTAATTCTGGCACCTACTTACTGTAGTGATGGGTCCATTAGAAACACTACTGCCCAACTGCCTTGTATTGCTTCCTTTTCCGCATTGATAGCCTTTGGGTAGCCAGGTTGAATTCGCTTAGTCTCTCTGCACAGATCAGAGAAACTAGGAGTTCGTCACCCTCGCATTCCCACTAATTCGCATGGGTTGGTTTCTGGTTCTGAGAGGGGCAGTGACACCCCAGCTGGGACTCTGGCCACCCTGCTCCACAGTAGGCAGTCTCTGTGTTCAGCATGCAGCCTAGAACCACAGTGATCTACCTTAGCACCCACACTCACACCATGGATTTGTGTCCAGCTCTCCTGCCACTCCTGTTCCCCCCTTTTCTGCCCTAGACAAGTCTGAATAGCTGGGTCTCGGGTTACTTTTCTCCCAGGCGGATGGTAACAAGTTGCATTTGTCTAGGATCAAGCATTTAAAACACATGTTGTGAGGAGTGGGTGCTGCAAGAGATGAGGGCTGGGCCTTTCACCTCCACAGGGCCAGTTCAACTCAGCCTGGCTCAGGGGCAGCTCAGAGATGGGGTAAGAGCCTTTCACCTCTAGGTCAGCCATTCAGGGGCCTGATTTAGGGACCTAGGCTGGTGCAGGGGGCTATTCTCCCATCCTGTGAAGGGCTCTACCTCTGACCATTGTCCTTTGCAGCTCCTTCAAGACAACCCCACATGTACCATTGTTATATGCAGGAGATCCATGCCCCCAGCCATCTCTCATGTCAGGGACATGCATTGGGGGAGGGGGGAGGGATAGCTCAGTGGTTTGAGCATTGGCCTGCTAAACCCAGGGTTGTGAGTTCAATCCTTGAGGGGGCCACCTAGGGATCTGGGGCAAAATCAGTACTTGGTCCTGCTAGTGAAGGCAGGGGGCTGGACTCGATGACCTTGCAAGGTCCCTTCCAGTTCTAGGAGATAAGATATCTCCATTTAAAAAAAAAAAATTAATGGAGGGAAGGGCTGGAAGCTCCATGGCTGGGTTTAAAAGAGGGTTTACATGAGAGACACTAGAAAATGTACCGTGAAGAGCAATGCTGCCGTGGCCACTGGAGAATGGGCTGGATGTCTCCCTAGACAAGGGCTTTTCCAGCTCTAATTTTGATTCTGGGGGCTTGCCCTGACCGACCACCTGTGGGACTGAACTCATCCTTGGGGGGCAGGGTGCAAAGTGCCTGGCAGGACATTACATCGCTGCTGCAGAGGGGGTCCCAGGGGCAGTGCAGCCCTAAGGCATCCAAGCACCAAGCCAACCCATTGCTTCTGTCAGCGGCGGGCATGACCATGTGTGAAGTTCTGTGCCAAGCCTCCAGCTCACAGCACTCACCTATGCCTCAGCTGCGGGACGTCTCCCCTGCTGACCACACACACGATGGCAAACTCCTTACGATGATGCGCTGTGTTCCTGTTGGGGAGCCTTCAGACAGGGCTGTGCAGACCAGGCAGGAAGAGGCTCAGCCACAGCCCTTTCCTCCTGCACAGCCTGTGCCGTGCAAGCTCCACTTCTTGTGTAGGAGAGGAGGGCCTGTGCAATGAAATCCCCATTTGGGGGGCCAGACTGTCTCTCAGCTGGGAGAACTCCCAGCAGATCTCACCCCAGAACATGCGGCATGCGTAGGGCCATGGTAACTTTACAGATTGTCAGTGGTAGATGGGCTGGGGGGGGGACGACACGTGGCTGTTTCTCACAGAAACATGTGGCTCTTCCATCCACTGAGTCTTGGATGTAACACAGCAGTGAGATCTCTGCATGGGGCATCCTCGCACCCCAAGAATCCTCCCTGCTTTGGGAACAGCTCTTCCAGCCTGGGGGTCAAACCCTCTCCCCAGCCTGGGAGAAACCTCCCATCTCAGAGCATACATTGACCAACCCCAAATTAACTTTGCCACTGTCTGTACCTGAGACATGTGAGATGTGCATCTAAGGCAGTAGAAAAGCGTGCATCTAAAATAATCTGTGCCCCTGTAATTACAGACTGTACTATACTGCGTACACAGAGTAAGGTTGTGTGTTCAACCTTAACTTTGCTATTTCCTGATTTCTGAGTACCCAGTTGTACAGCCTTAAATCTCATAGTGTGAGATCCTGGCCTCATTGAAGTCAATGGAAACCCCCCATGGATTTCCAAAAGGTCAGGAATTCACCTAGAGATTTTAAGGCCAGAAGGGCCCATTATGATCATCTAGTCAGACTTGTCTATCACAGGCTAGAGAAGTACACCAAGGGATTCCCGCAACAAGCCCCTCACGTTGGGTTGAACTAGAGCAGAGCTTTCAGAAAGAGACACTCAGGCTTGATGACAAGACTTCAAGTGATGGAAGCTCTACCACATCTTTAGATGAGTTGTTCCAGTGGTTGATTACTCTTATTGTTAAACATTTGCTATGCCCCATTCTAGTCTGAATCTGACTAGCTTCAGTTTGCAGCCACTGGATCTTATTCTGCCTTTGTCTGCTACATTGAAGAGTCCTCTGCCCTCAGAGATCTCCTCCATATTTAGATACTTATGGATCAGGATCAATGTCAGGCTAACTTGTCTGTAGTTACCCAGATCATCCCATTTACCCTGTTTACATACAGGCATGACATTAACATTTTTCCAGTCCTCTGGCACTTACCAATATTCCAAGAATTGTTAAATATCACTATCGATGTCTCAGATGCTCCTTTGCCAATTCTTTTAAAACTCTTGAGTGTAAGTTATCTGATCCTGCAGATTTAAAAATGTTTTAAGTTCAGTAGTTGCTGTTTAACATCCTGCCTAGTTGCAATTGGAATGGAAAGTATTTCATTGTCACTGTAAGGTGTACATCATCTTGCTTCTTTCTATAGACAGAACTATTTATTGAACTCTTCTGCCTTTTCTGCACCATTAGTGACAATTTTAATGGCCTTGTCCAGTAACAGTTCTATAGCATTTCTTAGGTTTCTTTTGTTCCTGATGGATTCCAGAAATTCTTTCTTATTGTCCTTCAACCCACTGGCTGTAGATTTTTCATTGATTCCTTTGGTGTTCTTTGTCAATTGTCTGCATTTCCTAACTGCTGATTTGTACTCATTGCTATCGGAGTCCTCATTTTTCCATTTGTTGTATTTTATTTGTATTTGTTATTGTTGCTTTCACGTTCTTTCTTAATGAGGACTTTTTTTAATGGAAGAGGCTTTATGTGATAGCAGAATTGTGATCTTTTTGGGCATCTAAAAATTGTTTTATACAATTCCTAATTATAATTCATATTGTTTTGTCTAATTTTTTCCCTCACATTTGAGTGACAAGGCCAACCTTAGTAAACCTCCTAGACTTAGGTCCTATTTACATTTTGATATGAATCATGTATTTTTAAGTGATCCTTGGTCAGTTTTGACCACTTTGTTTCTTTTTCCTATCTGTTTCCCACATCACACCTAATCTTTTACCTTTCCTGGTCTTCCCTACCTCGCCCTTTTCCCCTCTCCCTCATGTCCCTGGGATGGAGAGAGGGAACCCAGATATACCATGCCTAGACATGGAGCTAACAATGGCCCAAGCAAGGACACAATTCAGGCACTTGAGAAAGAAATATTTGACCTAATCACTCCTTCTGGCTAATATTATAAATTGTGTTTCGTGGACTATCTAAGGGGTGAATCACCTGATAAAAAGAAAAAGAATGATCACCCACCTAAAGACACTGAAAGCAGATATGATCATCCTCCAAGAAATCCACTTTAATGACTGGGAGGCAGAGAAATTTAAGAACGGGTGGATGGGGGGTAGCAGTGTTTAACAATTTCTCCTCTGCAGCCAAAGTTGTGGCAATATCGTTTCACAAAAGACTCACTGTACAAATTCTATATGTAAATAAAGATGAAGAAGGTAGATTTTTGCTGATGAGAGCTAAGATCTCTGACTCTGTGTATACCCTGATTAATATAGAAGGACCCAATAAAGAGGATCCAAATTTTTTAAAACAAGTTTTTGCCAAATTAATTAATATCCCACTAGAATCACTCATCATAGCAGGAGATTTTAATAAGATGTTGGACCATTTTTTAGATAAGTGAGGCAGACTCTAGCATACACAATCCCATGCTAGAAACATACAAGATACATTATGCAATAATTAGGGTTTAAAAACATCTAGCTGTTGCAGAACCCTGCAACAAAGACTTTTACTGGTTTTCCTTCCTACATTCCACATATTCATTAATAGATTTCTATGAATCTGGTGGACTCAGTACTTAATAATGAAATCAAGTGTATCATGGTTTCTGATCATGATACACTTGGGGGGGGAGGGATAGCTCAGTGGTTTGAGCACTGGCCTGCTAAACCCAGGGTTGTGAGTTCAATCCTTGAGGGGGCCACTTAGGGATCTGGGGCAAAATCAGTACTTGGTCCTGCTAGTGAAGGCAGCAGGCTAGACTCAATGACCTTGCAAGGTCCCTTCCAGTTCTAGGAGATGGGATATCTCCATTTCATTCATTTATCATGCAACAATTATACTAAATTTTTCCACTGCCAAGACAAATTGGACTTGTAAAAGCTGGAGACTGAACTCCTTTCTTTTGAAAGATAAACATTTGTGTGTGATGGAACACCCCTGTATTCACATCCTCCTCACTACTGTAATAATCTTTGTACAAAGTATGCCTTGTAAGGTATCATTTGAAAACTGATAATTTGCTGGATGTATTGTCCTGGTAAAACATATGTGGCAACGTTGTATGTGAAGTTATAGGATTCCCCTGCATGATGTTATTAACACATGTTCCACATGTGTTGGGGGGGGATAGCTCAGTGGTTTGAGCATTGGCCTGCTAAACCCAGGGTTGTGAGTTCAATCCTTGAGGGGGCCATTTAGGGAACTGGGGTAAAAATCTGTCTGGGGATTGGTCCTGCTTTGAGCAGGGGGTTGGACTAGAAGACCTCCTGAGGTCCCTTCCAACCCTGATATTCTATGATTCAAACCCCACAGCCCTGCCCAAACACAAGTCAGCAAACAGGTCTGCCCTAAAGAAAGGAAGGTGTGCTTGCCTTAATTTGCATTTATGCAGTAAGCAGAGACTTCAAGCAGGAAGGGAAGACAAAGGCAGCTCAAACAGGTGAAGAAGAAACAGCAGGGAACATCCTTCCACATACATTCTTTGTCTCCGGGATCTCATCTGGAAATGTTTTTCAAGAGGGGGACTGAAACTATAAAAAGGAGGGACAAACACCCCAAGGCACCCCTCTTTCTCTCCCCACCTATTGCATTCCCTGCACCTCAAGAGACAAAGGAAGCAGCTGTTGGACTCTGGGGGAAGGGTCCTGACCTACAGAGTTTGGTCAGTAAGACTGTTGAAAGCATGTGGTGAGAAACCTTTGCTTTGAATTTCATGTAGTTTGTTAAGTTAGGCATGAGTGTTTTATCTTTATTTTTCTTGTAATCATTTAAGAACATAAGAACAACCATACTGGGTCAGCCCAAAGGTCCATCTAGCTCAGTATCCTGTCTTCCGACAGTGGCCAATGCCAGGTGCCCCAGAGGGAATGAACAGAACAGGTAATCATCAAGTGATCCATTCCCTGTTGCTCATTCCCAACTTCTGGCAAACAGAGCCTAGGGACACCATCCCTGCCCATCCTGGCTAATAGCCATTGATGGACCTATCCTCCGTGAATTTATCTAGTTCTTCTTTGAACCCTGTTATAGTCTTCGCTTTCACAACATCTCCTGGCAAAGAGTTCCACAGGTTGACTGTGCGTTGTGTGAAGAAATACTTCCTTTTGTTTGTTTTAAACTTGCTGCCTATTAATTTCATTTGGTGACCCGTATTTCTTGTGTTATGAGAAGGAGTAAATAACACTTCCTTATTTACTTTCTCCAGGCTAGTCATGATTTTGTAGACCTCAATCATATCCCCCCTTACTCATCTCTTTTCCAAGCTGAACAGTCCCAGTTTTATTAATCTCTCCTCATACGAAAGCCGTTCCATACCCCTAATAATTTTTGTTGCCTTTTTCTGAACCTTTTCCAATTCCAGTATATTTTTTATGAGATGGGGCAACCACATCTGCATGCAGTCTTCAAGATCTGGGTGTACCATGGATTTATAGGTGTATCATGGATTTATTTTTGGCTTTTATGTCTCATTACTTGTACTCACTTGAAATCTCTCTCTTTGTAGTTAATAAATTTGTTTTACTGTTTTGTCTAATCCAGTGTGTTCAAGCTGAAGTGACTGGGTAACTCCATTTGGGGTAACAAGTTGTGTGCATATTATTCCCTTAAAGGAATAATGGACTTAACCTGTTTGTACTGTCCAGGAGAGGACTGGGCAGTACAGGACATACATTTATGGGGGGAAGATCTGGGACTGGGGATGTGTTGGGGTCACCCTGCAGCATAACCCAGGCTGATAAGAGCCAAGGTTTGGCTGTCTGGCTGCCGCACACACACAGACATGGCTGGGAGTGACTTACATGCTGGAGACTGTTTGTGAGCAGTCCAGGTTGGAGGCTTCAGCAGCAAGGCATGGTAAATGGCACTCCAGGTTAGAGGGCAGGGGTGACACAGCTATTCCTTAATCTGGATTGTCACACCCACTAACAGCTTTTATTAGGGGCAGGACCGCTGCCTACTCAGCTGACAGGAAGAGGGCTAGCCAACCAGGCTAACCAAACAACTCCAGCTCTGGTTTTAGAATGTGCAAACTGCCCCACCCAAGGAAATCTTAAACAATTCACCTTCGGCAGCAAGGAAATAGATCGACTTCAGCACAAGCCGAATTTGCTCTTGTTAGACTCACACAAACATACTGGGAGTCCGGGGAGAGAGCAGGGAGCTTTCTCATATACAGATTACAAGTGAGAGGTCAAAGGTCACAAATAGTATGACTCAAAATCAGCACCAGGGCAGGTTACTACTAATCAAAAAAAGATCAGTGATCAGTTTTTGAAATTCTACCAGGCTCTTTACTGTAATGATTCACCACCTGACCCAGAAGAACTGAATACTTGTGTTAAAACTGTTATACTCCCACAAACCTCAGAAGAGGAGTAGGCCAGACTAGCCTCTCCCTTGCAATCAGAGGAAATAATTAAGGCCATGGAGTTAATGAGTCTGAGCAAGACCCTCAGCCCTCGTGTCCTACCAACAGAATTCTATCAAAGTCTCAAAGAAATGCTGGCTCCTAAGCTATTCTATATGGTCAAAGATGCGTAAAAAGAAAGGTATGGTGCTGCCTTCTGTGAGGGAAGCCCTAATTAGCACTACTTAAAGAGAGTAACAATGTGGGAAAGTGTAATAGCTACAGATCCATCTCTCTAATCAGTACCTTTACAAAAATGCTTTCACAAATACCTGTATTGGCTAAGAGACTTGAGAAAGTAATGAATGATGTGGTTCACCCCAATCAAGTGGGATTTATTTTAAAAAGGCCTGGTTTAGGTAACAAACATCAGTTGATTAACGTTATGGCATTCCACCGGCATTCTAGAAATTCCCACCCAATCATTTAACTCCATGCAGAGAAAGCCTTTGACAGAGTGAAGTGGCAATACCTGTTGCTTAACCTGGATAAATTTGGGTTGGGGAAATTCTTTATTTCCTGGATAAAGCTGTTATATTCCAATCCCAACTCTTGTACTCAAACAAATAGCATAGCGCCCCCGCCCCCCCGCCGCCGCCTTGATCTGTTTCAGGGAACCAGATATGGATGCCCCCTCTTCCCCTCCTTTTCAATTTAGCATTAGAATCACTTGCAGTACTAATTAGGGAATGCCAAGGGATCAAATAAGGGTCTCAGGAGACAAAAATCCTTCTATATGCAGACGACATCTGGATCAATCTATTCCAAATATCCTAAAAACAATAGATAACTTTGGAAAATTCTCTGGCTACCAGATCACTTGGGATAAGTTGAAAGTAATGAAGATCTCATTGGATTTAGTTGGAAGTGGATCTCCTATAGGGACATTTAGGTGGCAACAGACAAACATCAGCTATATTGGCATCTGTTCCCTAAGGAAATTAAAAACATAGTCCAGGTTAATCTAGCCCCATTAATCATGCAGTTAGCAAATGATTTCAGCAGGTGGCAGGTACTGAATCTCCCCTTTTGGGGACAAACCAACATCATTACAATGAATGGCCTGCCCAGGATCCTTGTGATTCTGACCTCCCTCCATAGCCATATTCCTTCCTTTTATTTTACCAAAATCCACACCAGGTCCAGGCCCTTCTTTATGGGGTGCTGGCAACAAGCCCAGAATTTCCTTACACAGATTACAGTTCCCTGTCAATACAGGTGGGTTCAGATTTCCCAACTTTACACTTCACCATCAGGCAATAATTCTTATCCAAGCAGCACAGCACCTCATTCCCTCGTGCTGTGGAGCCCCCGATGGGCTCCAGCTGGAAGTTGAATTGGTCACTCCTTAACCCCTTTCCAGTGCACTGCACTAGGATTATGACCGATTCCCTAAAGAGCAACTATTACCAACCAGATTACAGCAGCCAGAAACACTTGGTGTATGATGTCTGCTGAAGTTAAAGATCACCCTCTTCTACACACCAAGGCCTCTATCAGGGGTAACTCAAAACTCTGCCTAGCAGGCAACCCCATCATTCAACCAGATTGGATTAGGAAAGGGATTTTGACCATCAGCCAATTTATAGAAAATGATACCTCCCTCCCTCCCTTTGACAATATGAATGGCAATACATCCATGCAATCTCCCATTTGTTTGGCCCCCATCCCTACGCTACCCCTGAGCCACCTGAATGGCTTTCATTTCTCCAAATATTGTCCATATTGCCAAGTCCTATGGCAGGGGTAGGCAACCTATGGCACACGTGCCAAAGGCGGCACACGAGCTGATTTTCAGTGGCACTCACACTGCCCGGGTCCTGGCCACCAGTCTGGGGGGCTCTGCATTTTAATTTAATTTAATTTTAAATGAAGCTTCTTAAACATTTTAAAAACCTTATTTACTTTACATACAACAATAGTTTAGTTATATATTATAGACTTATAGAAAGAGACCTTCTAAAAACGTTTAAATGTATTACTGGCACGCGAAACCTTAAATCAGAGTGAATAAATGAAGACTCGGCACACCACTTCTGAAAGGTTGCCGACCCCTGTCCTATGGTAACACTATGTATAAACTTGGCCAGCAAATCTGAGTTAAACACAGATTCTCTAAAAAAGAAATGGGAGGAGCAATGAGGCCAATTGTTCTTTCCTAATCAATGGAAACAAATTTTAGCCCATGCTCTGACCTATTCCTTGGATCTCTGTTTAAGCTTAATCCAGCACAAAATCATATAGAGGCTGCATTGCACCCATCTCTGACTGTTCAAAACCGGCGCCACTAAGCCAGGCAAATGTTGGCGCTGGTTCAGCAGGTGCTAACGTATCCCATATGTTCTGGGAATGCTCCTGCATCTGTATGTTTTGGGCAGAAATTAATTGCAGTTAATTTTTTCCTATCAAATAAAATTGCCTTATAAGCTAAACTTGTTATTTTAAATCTAATGGATGTTAATGGGAAGCTGAATAAATCTGAAAAACTTTGGCTAAAAATTGCTTAAGGACTAGTACTACAAAAATAGAAATCCAAAAAGCAACCAACAATTGAGGACTGGATCATAGGCCTAAGATGGGCCGCCATGGAAAGCATCATATACCGTAACAGAAATACCCAAGAAAAATTCTCAGAGACATGGGATGCTTCCTTGGAAGTATCTGAATGACCCTATTAAATGCATGCCATCCCCCTCGCTTCACCCTCCTCTCTGTCCACTTCCTTTCCTCCTCGGTTCTATCTCCTTCTGAATGTTGCTTCTATTTTTTATCTTAATTTAATAATTTTTCTTTAATTAGCTGGATTTTTATAAACAAATTTTGTGCACGTGCAATACAAATAACTGATTTATATTTTAACCTTTCATATTACAGATATAATTAACTGTTTCAAATATAGCTAAGGTTAGTTAGCAAATGGTTAATATATTATGAGACATTTCTGTATAGTTTACCTTTGAGGTTTTTTTATATATATATATATTTTAAAAAATTGAATAAAAAGTTAATAGAAAATGTTTTTCCTCTCACACTCAATTTTGCTTCCAGCATTTGAAAACTGGCTCTTTTCAAAGATCCAATATATATATATTGCCTTAACACAGTTCTTTGCATTTGATTTCTTAGGTTTCAGAAGGAAGAATCCAGTCTCCAGTCCCAGGACTGAGCCCTAGGGAAACATGCAGACATCAACAGAGTGTCCACACTAGCCTTTACCAACATGTTACCTGCCTCAACTTAACTGGCAAATGCTTAACCAGAGGTAGAAAAGGCCAGCGTAGACAAACCTTGGGAACTTAGGGGCTCTGCTCTGTTCTATTCAGTACAGACACTCCATCTCTCTGAGCACCAGCCAAGAGTGCATTGCATCCCATGACTGGCATCTGCCATGTGTGGTTCTCTTCAAGGAGAAGTTGGGGGCAGAGGTTAATATATTCTGTGTACTCTGTGCCATGTCGCCAATCCCAAGTGATCAAACATCAAGAATTAGGCCCCAAAAACTCATGAGCCTGTCTTTAAAATAATAAATGTTGCGTATTTCTCTTTGCCTTCTGGTATGTGAGCTTCAGGCTGCTCTTGGGTCACGGTTTCCAGCTTTTCTCTGCAATCACCAGGACTAGAAACTGACTTTCTAATGCAAGCTGAGATTTTTAGTTTCACCTGAACCCAGGAGCTGGGACTTTAAAAAAAACATTGCGTGTTCCTGCCTGTGCTATGTGTTTATATTACCCAATGCCAGAGCCCAGCAGAGCAGTTCACCTTTGGCAGGAAAGGTGCTGAGGTGAGGGTTGTGGGGATTCTTAAGGTTGCCCTGTTTTTGATCTGCAAAATGTGGTCACCTTAGCCAAGATGTGAATGACAGCACAGAGGTAGAGGAGGACCAGCTCTAAGGGACAGGGGAGAGGAGGGCAGCCAGTGTGTGCTGTCAGAAGAACCTTGCTCTAAGCACAGTTCTAGCTAGGCTATTTACAGAAGGGCAGGCAGCCACGTGTTTTTCCTCACCGATGGGGCTGGTTTCGGGTTTGCATTTTGTGGTAGAAGAGGAGCATGGTTGGTTTCATTTCTCTTTATGGTCACTTGGAGCCAGACTTTCACAAGAGCTCAGCTTGGCTGCCCACGGGTGCTGAGCTCTTCTGCCTTGGGACTTTCTGGCCTAGCACAATGCTGCGGCATCTGGGCTGCAAGCCCCACAAAGGGAGATATTTTCCCCTAAACACAGAGCTGTGTGCACTGCTGTCGCTGAAAATCAGCAGCCCAGCTATTTCTATTGCTCTCAGGCTCCACCTTGGGGGCTTCGCCTGCCTGGCTGCAACCCCAGAGGCGGCAAGTTTCACAGCAGCCAGAGGGAGGGATGCGTCCGCGGTGGCAGGTTTGAGAGTGTCTGGACGCTGGTGCATGGCCATATGGGGCAGGGGCATGTCAAGGTGTTAGTAAATGCACCGTATGCAGGCAGTCTGGGCATGTGCTCTGTGACTCCCTCACACACCCCAGAGAATATCCAGGGGGCAGAGGGCCCAGCAACCACTGATTAACAGAATTCCAATTAGGGTTCCAGAAGAATTACAAGGGGTGCACAAGAGACTATTCAGTGAGTCTGCTACCCTGCTACCCTAAAGCCCCTGCCTGCTCTGGCACCATAACGGGGCCTTTGAGGTAGCAGGTCTCGCCCTCCCACTCAGGAGAGCCCAGGCATAAGGGACTCCTCAGCGAGCACTTGACTGGCAGCTGGTCTCTACACTGCCCCCTTCTACTCCCAGGAACCGCGGACCAGACTGAGCACAAGGTAGAGCCGCTCGGAGGCTGAGCAAGCTTTGGCTGCCCAAGAACAGAGGCAGCCCAAAGGTGGCTTGGGCAGCCAAGGAGCCTGCAGAAGGACCGGCTCAGGGGCTGCATGTGGCACATGGGGATTCCCAGCTCACTCTATGGACGTGCAGGCAGCATTGCCTTCCATTGCTCCTGACCTATCACTGCTCCAGCTGCCCAGTGCGTTTGAGCAGAGTGGAGAGCGCCTCCTGGTGGCATTTAACATCAGCACAGTGTGGAGCTCCTTGCCCTCCCTCTTTTCCCCCTCCCTGCTACTCTGCACAAACCTGATCGGCTGTGAGGGCAGTGCCAGCCAACCCCGCAGAATTAACTCTGACCCGTGGGGGGTGGCGCCGAGGAGCAGACTGGGCGGGACGGGGAAGGGTTGAAAGAGGAGACACAGGAACAGGAGGGAAAGAAGCTGGCGCCCTGAGCAAGGGCAGGAAGGGAGCGGCTGGCAAATGGGGACTTTCATAAACTCATCCTGGAGATGAGGGAATGTAACCGACCCACCATCCTGAACTCAGCCCACCCAGCAGCACCTGGCTTGGACTGACCCGGGACGGGAGGCATTTGCATTGGTGCGGGGCAGAGAGTCCATGTGTGTCTAGCTGGGGGCGAGGGAGTCTGTGTAACCTTTCTAGAGATCCTGACCTGGCTCTGCTCCTGGCGTGGCCTGAGTTAGATAAAAGGGTGGTGCTATTGTTAAGGGTGGTGCTTGTTCCCAGGGCTACCACTGCCCCCCTAGGAGGGAGGGCTGGGGTTTGAGCAGAGGTGCATGGCTAAGAGCTGGGACCCCATGGAAAGGCTGCTAGGCCTGGGAGCCCCATTCTGAGGGATACTGTGTTCCCACAGAGCGGCTTGTGAGACGGCCTAGAAGGGGAGATGCTCTCAGAGTAACAGACTCTCAGATCTCCAGGGAGCTGCAGGCCAACCTAACAGCAGAGACTGGCTCCTCTTGCGGCCAAGTTATGGTGACGGTGAGTGTGTGTGGACAGGAGCAGCCACCTCACATACAACACAGGGGAAATCCTGAGTGGGACGGACCTGCTGGCGTTCCAGCTGCTTTGTGCTGCCGGAGTGCACCTGGGAACTGGGCCCCTGCCATAAGAGCTGAGTGCCTAGATTGGCAGCTGATGTGGATGGCTGGGCTCATGGACAGCTTAGGCCATACCATCTGCAAAGGTCCATGCGCAGAGGGGAGCGACTGCATATTGTGGTCTGCGCCGAGGACAACAGCAAACCTCGGAGCCGGGCTGTGAGAAAGCTCCTGCCCCATGCAGTCAAAGTGAGCAAGCTCAGCCAAGACGCTGGTGCTAGTGGCCATGTTTGGTGGGGGATTTGGAATAGCTGTACACTTGGTATGGCACTGTGGACGCAGCACACTGCTATACCTGCAGGGGCGGCTCTGAGACCCAGGGCAATGAGCTCTCAGCTACTTTGCGGAGCACAAGCGAGGGCTCCTCCCACTCCTCCCCTTAGCTGCTGCACCGGGGCTCGGAGCAGTGTTGAGCTGGGAGTTTGCTGCTGCAGGACCGTTGCCTCACGTCACAGCTGTGGGATTTCAGACAGACAGTGCTAACGAAGGAGGAATTGATCACGCACTCAGCGCCGCCAGCACTGCCTCACATGGGCTGGACTCGACCACACAGGAAAAGGAACGATTCCAATCGGGCAGCAGCTCCGCTGCCTCCAAACAGCAGAGCCAAGCCAATGTCTCCATCCTAGAGCCAGGAGTTCAGAGCCCAGCTCCTGGACGGATGGCGAGGAGTGAGCAGGGACTGGCCCTGTGTTCTGCCCTCCACAGCCAGCATTAGGGGAGTGGAGGAAGCAGGATAGTGGTGACCCTGCGACTGTGATGGGGACACTCCAGGCATTTGCTGTGTGTTAGCAGCGGGCGGCGGCTGAGACAGCGCCTAAGGCCGAGGAGTGTGAACAGGGCCGGCTCTAGGATTTTTGCCGCCCAAAGCAAAAACAATTTTGGCCACCCACCCCGTTTTTTAATTACCCCCACCCCCGGCCCCGCCTCAACTCCGCCCCTTCCCCAAATCCCCAGCCCTGCCTCCTCCCCCCAGGCTCTCAAGCCTGGGAGGGAGGGGGAGCAGCGGCGCGCGAAACAACTGTTTCGCGCGCCGCGGCCGCTCGGGATCTCCCCCTCCCTCCCAGGTTTGAGAGCCTGGGAGGGAGGGGGAGACTCCGAGTGGCCGCGGCGCGGGCGCTGCTTCTCCCCCTCCCTGAGAGCCTGGGAGGGAGGGCGAGTAGCGGCGCGCGAGCAGCAGCGGTGGTGAGCTAGGGCGGCCGGGGCACATTTTTAGGGGCGGCATTCTGGTGCCGGCCATGCCGCCCCTAAAAATGTGCCGCCCCAAGCACCAGCTTGTTTTGCTGGTGCCTAGAGCCGGCCCTGAGTGTGAAGAGCACACCGTGCCTGGCTGGGAGGGTGTTCCCATTGTGCTCTGCCGGGAATGTGGAGTCGTTACAGACAGCGCCTCCCCCTGGGGAGAGGGTCACAGAGTGAGAGTGAAGGAGCGGGCTGGGGAGCAGCCAGCCCTGTTTAGAGAAGAGCCCAGCAGGCAGGTGCTGGGAATCAGCCCCCGGAGCAGGACAGCATTGGGATAGTTCAGTCCAAAGCAGGCTGTGAAGAGCTACAAAACGATCTCACAGAACTGGGTGACTGGGCAACCAAATGGCAGGTGAAATTCAGTGTTGATAAATGCAAAGTAATGCCCATTGAAAAACACAATCCCAACTATACATCTAAAATGATGGGGTCTAAATTAGCTGTTTCCACTCAAGAAAGAGCTTGGAGTTATTGTGGGTAGTTCTCTGAAAACATCTACTCAATGTGCAGCAGCAGTCAAAAAAGCGAACAGAATGTTGGGAATCATTAGGAAAGAGATAGATAATAATACAGAAAATATCATAATGCCACTATATAATGCCATGGGAGTGGGGGGCTGCACAAGGCAGAGTGGGGGTGGGGGGCTGAACGGGGCAGAGTGTTAATCATGGTGGGGGGATGGGGAGCTGCATGGGACACAGTGTTAATGGGGGTGGAGGGGAGCCATCTACGCTAGGGCTCCTATCGGTGCTGGCAGCAGTAGGCTGCTGTCAGCACCTCCCTGCTCAAACCACAGCAAGGCATGAGTGATGCTAGCTGCTGTAGGGGGCTGGCTGCAAGATGTTGACACTGCCTGGAAGCCATTACTAGGAGGTACCTGCCTTTGTTATGTTCGGGCCTTTCCAGGGGCTGGCTGGAGGGAGTCCTTCTTGCTATCAGATGGAGGAGAAGGCTCGTGTGCAGCAGAACTGCTGTTGCTGCTCCCATCCAAGGATTTCTGGCTAAGAAGGCTCTGGAGCCAGAGCCACTCTGCCCTTGAGTGACGGCTCCTACCCTCCCAGCTGCTCACGAGCTCCAGGCTGGGCTCAAACCTAGGCCCGGTGCAGCTAGGGTGACCAGATGTCCCGATTTTATAGGGCAGTCCCGATTTTTGGGTCTTTTTCTTATATAGACTCCTATTACCCCCCCCACCCCCTGTCCCAATTTTTCACATTTGCTATCTGGTCGCCCTAGGTGCAGCCCCAAACTCAGCTCTGAAAGCAGTTGCGTCCAGTGCCCGGGACCGGAACAGCTGGTGCTGGGCTGGGCTGCTGTGCAGTTGGTCAGTGAAGGCTCCGGCCATGTTCGCTGGGAGGGTGCTCAGCAGCCCCTCAAACAAACAAGGGACCCTAGCAATGCCAAGAACAGCTGCAACAAGCCACTCCCTTAGACAACAATGGCAGGGCCCTGCCCGGGCAGCCCCAGCCCAAGCCCTGCTGGGCCCAAACAACTGAGTGCATACAGCCCTCGCTGGGCTCTGAGGGGCAGAAACACGGCACTCGGTTCCCATACAACTGCACGAGGAGGAGAGGCTGAGGCAGGCCTCGGCCAGACTCGTTCATCCTCTACCCCGCTCCAGAGCCGGCTCACTGCATGGGGAAGGGACTCCCGAGCTCCCAAATACAAGGTGAACGGCCCTCCCGCCTGGGGCGCTGATTACAGTGACTGACTCAATGTATTGTCAAACATTAACCCACAGGAGGGGCAGGCTGGGTGCTCCAGCCAAGCAGTGTCCCTGTGAACATACAGGCCAGCTAGTGAGGCTGCAGCATGTGTGGTAGGGAGCGCAGGTGAGCATAGGGGTGGGGGAGCAAGGCTGGCAGGTGCCTGGGGGGTGAGGAGGGAGCATGCCCGTACCCCTGGGTATAGGGAGTGAGACTAGGACAGTGAACCCAGGTGTGTGGCTGTCCTGGGGGGAAGTGGCCTGCTCTGAGGTGAGTTTCCTCAGGGCTGGAGATGGGTGAGGACCCACATGCTAATGTTCTGAGTGCCAGAGGCTGCAGGGTGGGTTGTGTCACTTCCTGGTTAATAGCAGGCTCTGCCCCAGGCAGGGCACATGAGCAAAGGATCCCAGCCACATTTGCTATACTTGGCCAAGTGCCCCCAAGAAAGCCCTGCTGGCCGCCCACGCTCCCAGCCTGTCCCCACCTCAGCACCTGCCCCCATGGCACCCTTCACACCCAGCAAGGTCTCAGTGGAGCAAATCCCGCCCGCCTAGCGCTGTCTCCCAGCCATGTACCTGAGGGCACGCGGCCATGCTCCTGTGCGCAGTCCCTGGAGCCCCAGAAGCTGTGCAGGAAGCGAGGGCTTCCCTGAGCAATCCTGTCCGAGCAGGATGGGGAAGTGGTGACATTCAAAAAGGAGAAGTACAACTTGGGCTTGTGCAAGTGAGTCAGCGAGCCGGGCGTGTCCCCGGCGCCCGCCTCCGGCTCCCCTCGCCAATGACAAGCGCTGCAGACATGCAAATACCAGGTGAGCCGGATGACTGTAATCCACAGCGAGGGAAGGAGAGTGCAATGGGGAAGCAGCCCTAGTCACCCAGCTGCAGCTGTCATCATGCCCAAGAGCTAGTGCCCTTAAGCTGCAAACTGAGTGAGGGGGACCAAGTGTGCAAAACAGAGGGGTGGGGGACTCAGCATGCACAGTGAGTGAGAGGGCAGAATGTGCACAATGCACCCGGCCTCCTCACAGAATCTCTGCACACAGCAGCACAAAACCCAGGGCTAAAGCAGAGCTCCAGCCAAGTCAGAGCCGGAGGCCAGAACTCTGAGCTACGTCCTGCACACACTGCAGGGCCCTGTCCTCTTGAAGCAGGAATGTGCCCAGGTGTGCCCCTAGGGTGTGATTAGAGGGCAGACCCTCTCTTCACATCACTAACATCTCCACCTGGCTGGGTTCAACTCCATCCCAGTGTGACTCTGACTAGTTCTTGGAGGCGTCCATGCTGCTGTAGTAGGGGCCATGACGTCTCACGGGCCCCATGGAGGTTGCAGGGAGATGCTAATGTGGCTGGGGCAAAGGAGACAGCCTTGTTGGACCCCACCAGTGAGAGCCCTACAGCCACTGCCCAGCTTGATCCCCAGGGGTTGTTTGGATGCTAGATTTGAAGCAACCCAGTGCCCAGCTACCAACTCTCTGAGACGTATCAGTAGCAGCGCCTGGCCAGCTGTAGGGGCAGAATGCACACTCATACCTGACTACCAGCACACGGGAGCCCACATCAAGTATTGCTCTGTTCAATGCAGTAGCACTGGATCCTGTCAGCCCACTCCTGCCCTCTTCACTGCTGAGAGCCAAGGCCTTTAAGCCACGTGCCTTTCTTCCCCCCTCCTGCACCCCACCCAATTCCCCACTCTGACCAGCAAAGGCTATTGCAAAGGGTAGCAGCATGTGAGCAACACGGGCAGCCAGAGCACCTAGAGGGCGATTGCGAGGGGGGAGCAGACACGAACCAGGGCAGCAAGGGGGCCGGAGAAAGTAACCTCAGCGAGAAGGGCATGAATGTCACCAAGAGCATTAATGGGCAAAGGGAGCTGGAGCAAATCCACAGTCTGGGCTCCTATGTGGAGCAGGCACTGGCATGAGTAGCTGACAGATTCTGTGCAGGCATATCAGAGAGATGCTCTCTGTGGGGCCACAGAGGGGAGAGTCCCAGGCAGGGCAGGAAGACAGCAGGTAGCAGGCTCTGTCCATGCTGTTTGCACTGGGCCAGGCCTTGCGTGTGTGGCAGGGGAAACACGACCTTGGCCATACCGGAACACCACAGAAAGAAGTGTCAGGGTCGAACAAACCACACACTGGAGTGTGGCTCCCACCTGTCCCCCCCTTCCCTTACAGGTCCACATTCCTACTTAGCCCCCAGCCCCTGTTCATGGCTGTCCAAGCCCATGGAGCTGCTGCAATGAGGGGAAGTGGGTTTACTGGTGTGGGCTGGCTGGAAGTGGGGACTGCCCAGGTGAGCTGGATTATGGGAGCCTAATAAAGTGCCAAGCCAATGCTGTTTTCAGGGTTTCCGCTGCTGCTGCTGCCTCTGGTCCCTGCAGGAGCCCATCTACCTTAGGATCTGCCTCACCAGCCACAGGATCTGAGCACCTTCCTGGAACATAGAGCGACAACAGGGAAGGCCTGCGTGGGCTTCCTGGAGGCTGGGGCTGGAGCGGGTGGGGTCAGCCTGTGCTGGGTGAGGGGTGAAACCTCCGGCTACTGCTGCCAAGGCTCTATCAAAGAGGGAGGCCTTGCAGTGTTCCCCGAGTGCCAAGACGCCTGTTTCCCTCTGGAGGTTGGCTCCAGAGCCGGCTCCCCTCTGGAGAGAATGCTTTGCCCTCACGGCTAAGGCCTTGGTTCCCCTTGTGCTGCTGGCTGGTGTGCTAGAGAGCTGGGGCTGTGCCAACAGAACCTGCAGCTGGGGGGCCTCTCAATGGGTAGCCGACTCGGCTAGTGAGTGAAGTGTCCCACCTAGAGGTGAAACGCGGCACCCCTCATGACAGCACCGCCCCAGGGAAACCCAGCCTGAGGCCCTGCTCCAGCCACAGGACAGTCTGGTTCATTCCCCGGAGCTGCGGGCATACAGCTCCTGGGCATGCGGGCTCATTATATTTGCACTGCTTCCCGGGCCATGGGGCATTATGGGGTCCCATTAGTGGGGGGGAGCTGGGTATTTTGGGGCCCCTCCCACCACCCTAGGCACTCCCCTTACGCTCCCTGCTGGCCAGCCAAGGCCCTCAGTTGATGGGTCCATCCAGCTTCCCCGCCCGGTCCCCGGTGCTGAGGAGCAACCACTGCCATGGTACACGGCCTACCACAGAGCAGGTCCTGGCTCCTGGTCACAATGCACTCCCCCGCCCGGGCGTGTTAAGGACTCAGGGTCTGAAGTGCAGGTTTTTAAAAGTGGGAGGGCAGGGCCCCTCCTCCCTTGTCTCCAGCACCTATGAGTTCAGGGCCCCTTGAGAATAATTTGGGGTGGCAAGTGCCAGGGGGAAGCTCACCCAACATCATCTTTGCTTTTCTGCAGCCTCGGCTCTACCAGCTTTGGAAGCAGATCCCAGCTCCAGGGGCATATGGCCAAGTGGCTTCCTGACCAACACCCCCTGTGGTGTTGTCCTGAACTTGACAAATGAAGTCCCCTTAGACTCATCAAAGCTGCTGCAGGCATGGCTGAGCTCCGCACTCCTGCGTCACTCTAGGACCTCACCCTCCTCTTGCTCTGACTGGGGATGGTACACACCATACAGAGCAGCTGAGTCACACATGGCAGCTCTATTGGACAAGCCTGTGGCTACAAAGCCCCTCTTTGCTGGGCTGCACAGCATACAGCCAGCACTCCAGCTGTGTCTACATTGCAAGCAAAGTGGTGTTCTTCACTTGGGTTAAAATAGCAGTTAGCTTTTCATTTAGGTTAGCAGCTCCTGTCCAACCCCAGGCTTCCTCATAGGCAAACTTGAGTTGCAAACTGTAGCCCATAGAGCTAGGTGTGGTATTTATTTTATTTAGCAGTAACACAAGGAACTTACAGGCCTGTACTCTGTAAGACACTGACTTCAGCAGTTAGCATAAGGCTTGAGGCCCATGAAGTCTGGCACAGGTAAATGGCCTAACGGTCACCCCTAAGTTTTGGGGAACTGGAAACAGTGTGTGTAAGGGGGAAGTTTGTCCATAACGACACCAGCCAACCACAGGCACATGAGCCAACACCAGCTTTTAGATATTTTAGAATGGGAACATCTGCAGATGTTTGACCACAAGAGTGCCATGGCAACAAACTGACATATATAATGAGATCATTAATATACTAACCTATAGGAGAAGGGCACCCCAACATTAGTAGGGTGAGGAAATACAAACAAGGAAGAGGGGAGAAACCCCTACTGAATATGCATTACATAGAGTGGCATCAGCATAACATATTATACAAGTTGTAGCCCATCCTATGTGCGGGGTGACAGAGAGATGGGAGGTGCCAGGACGATGGCCACTGGTGATGGTGATGAGGAAGATAATGGCTAGCGTTTCAGGTTGTTCTGCAAGGGAAGGTGTGAGTCTGTGGATGTTCAGATGGACATTCTGTATTATCTCTACCTACCTTGCTGGGTTAGAGAGTTTGGGACTTTGCTAAATGTATTAAACTACTGTAAATATAGAGGGACTCCCCTCTGTGAGTGCTGGAGCTATGCACAGCAGGACTCCCCACTGAACATTGAGTTAAAGAATACTCAGCCTGATGTTGGGCCAAGAACCTGTCAAACCTCAGAGCGATAAAATGGGGAATTCTTAAGTAATCAATAGAATTAATACATAATCTGTAGATTGGGTCACAAGACAGCCCCTCTGCTGCAAGCTGGGGCTTTTCACAGCTGATTGACTTAGGGGCCAGAGATTTCACAATTTTGGACTAACAGCACTTAGGGATCCTCCCTAAATTACAGCACAGCAGCAAACTGAAAATGCAGTGACCTGCAGCTGGAGAGTCCCTGGAAAAATACACCCAAGAGCAACAACCCAATGAGCCCTGCAAAGCACACACAGTCGCATTTGAGCATCTGCACAATCTACTGTGAGGAGCATCTCCTTCTGGGCTGTCATGGGGTGAGGTTGGGGACAGTATCGCTGCTCCCGCTCTCCCCTCCTCCAAGCCCTGGTTAATTTCCCTGGTTTAGTTTGTAACACTGCTCGGGGCAGAGGACTCCACTATCCTGTCTGCATTCCACTCCATCTACCTCACCAGCAGCTCCTGCCTCCCACAGCCGGGCCAGGGGTAAGGGGGAACTTAGCTGCGCAATCACCCCAAAGTTTAAGGGGAGGTGGGGTGGGCAAAGCCATCCACCCACCCCTCTTGCCTAGGGCAATGGGAAGACAACATGCCAGGCTGCTCCAGCAGGGGTCACTCTAGCTCAGCATTTCTCAAATGCAGCCACCAGAGCCTTTTCTTGCAGCCACAGCCTCCTGGGCTGTGACAGGGGGGAGGGCAAAGCAGCGGCCCCACCCCTTCCCTGTTGTTCCTGGATGCACTTCCTTGGTGTTGGCTGCTGGGGCTGGGCTAGTAATAAATAAATTACTATGATTTGGACATGTATATGTGTACATTTATTTGTTTCTCCTAAAGCTAATTAAGTATTTTAGGAAAAAGTGTGAGAGCGTGAGAGTGGCTACCAGCAAGAGTTGGTGGCCTCACTCTGAGGCTACCAAAAAATTTGTCCTGAGAACCCCTGCTCTAGCTACAGGCCTGGGGTGGCAGACTGTCTTGAGTGGCCTCTGGCTGTAGCAGCACTTTGCTGCCTGCCTGCTGGTGCCCCTGGGCATGGTGCACGCAGAACCCGTGCCAGTTGCAGCATGGCAGATTCTTTTACACGTAAAGTGAAAAACAACTCAGTACGTTGCACCTGGCAAGACAAAAAGTGGTTGGACCTTAAACCAGGAGGGCCCGTAGCTCTGCAGTCTATGTCCCCACTCCACAGTTCTGTCAGTTTCTAGGGCTAGCTGCCAGCCGGCTCTAGCCAGGATCACACTGCTTCCCCTTTCTGAGAATCAGAACAGCTGCTTTCCTCTAGTTAGCTGCCACCTCCCCTCTGGCTCAGGAGCTTTCACAGAGCGGTTCTAAGAATTTGGCAGCTAATTCCCTCCATGACCAAACATCCCTGTGTGATGTTGCACCCCATAATGCTTTATAGAAATATGCTTATGAGTGTGAATATAATGTAACTGGAATATTCTTCATGCAAAATGTCTCTTGTAAGGTATCATTACAAAGCTTATAATCTACTGAGCTTGGTCATCCTATTTGTATAAATGTATCGTTCTTGTATCTGAAACTAGAAATATGAAGTATAACTCTGAGGTCTTATTGTAATTATGCGAAGTGTGGGCCATTAATGGTGGCTTTGAATCTTGATGGCTCCCATTAACCAGGACAATTGATTGTAAATAGTCTGTTTACTTGTAAGTCTTCCCATATACCTGTGTGCTGGCAAGTGGGCAATGAAGTCTTACAGTGACATGGGATCATGTCACCTGAACTGGAATCCATCTTTAACCTGGTGCTTTTCCATTAAGAAGGAGAGGTGGGAACCCAGAGAGGGACAAAGGATTCCCGCCTTGCGCAAAAGATATACAAGGGGGCGGAACAGAACAAAGGGGGCAGCAGTCATGAGAAATCCCCTAGCTCCCACCTGAGCTGGAACAAGGACTGTACCTGGGAAAGGATTGGGTCCAGAGTAGAAAGGAGTCTAGTCTGTAAAAGAAGCTTATTTGAACATCTCTGAGGGTGAGGTTTCATCTATAACCAGTTTCTTACTGTATTGCCTGTGTGTTTTTGTTTTATTTTGCTTGGTAATTTACTTTACTCTGTCTGTTTTTACTTGGAACCACTTAAATCCTACTTTCTGTATTTAATAAAATCACTTTTTACTTATTAATTAACCCAGAGCAAGTAATTAATTCCTGGGGGAGCGAACAGCTGTGCATATCTATCAGTGGTATAGAGGGCAAACAATTTATGAGTTTACCCTGTATAAGCTTTATACAAAGTAAAATGGATTTATTTGGGGTTTGGATCCCACTGGGAGCTGGGTGTCTGGGTGCTAGAGACAGAAGCACTTCTTAAGATGTTTTCTGTTAAGGCTGAAGCTTTTGGGGGATGTGGTTCAGACCTGGGTCTGTGTTTGCAGCAGGCTAGTGTTTCTGGCTCAACAAGATAGGGTACTGAAGTCCCAAGCTGGCAGGGAAAACGGGCTCAGAGGTAGTCTCAGCACATCAGGTGGCAGTCCCAAGGTGGTTTCTGTGACCCAACCCATCACACCTTGTGAACCAGACACGCTCCTGTCTGACATTCCTCCTTCCCAGGTACCCAGTACCTGCTCTCTCTCACTAACATAGCATCTCCCTTCCTTACCAAGCTGGTTATGTTGCTTGTCCAGCTTGCTGTGGAAAAGTATGCCGAAGAGTTCAATAGCTCAGCTGTCCTGGGTCATTAATGACAATGACAGTGACAAAATCTGCAGGTTCCCTTCAGTCTAAAACCAGAAAAATCACCAACCAGAGAGGAGATTAAACTGAAGCTACAGCTCCTCAGCCCTAATTACACCCCAGCCTCCCCCAGCAACTGGGTACAGCGAGAACAGGCTGAGACTTTGGGTGTCGTAGACCAGGCAGGGAAGTGAATTGGTAAATTGAGGGTCCCTGGCAGCGAGGGCCCTGCCAGCAGAGCAAAGGGATTCCAGCTCAAGCTCCTGTATAGCAACACAGACATTCAAAAGGGGGCAAATGAAGGTTAAACAGGCAGCCTTAATTCCAGCATTTCCTACCTTGCAGGTGCTTGAATTTGCAACCTGAATGTTCTTTTAATTTAGAGCTTTTGTTTGGCTTGTGTGGGGAAATTCCTAGGTTTTTAAAAAGCAAACTGAAAAAATAAATTCCTTCAACAGGGTTGGAACCTTTAGATCCACCACATTGACATGTGAGCTAAAGCAGTGGTTCTCACCAGGGGTAGGCATAACCCCTGGGGGGGTACGCAGAGGTCTGCTAGGGGGTACGTCAACTCATCTAGATATTTGCCTAGTTTTACAACAGGCTACGGAAAAAGCACTAGCGAAGTCAGTGCAAACTAAAATTTCATACAGACAATGACTTGTTTATACTGCTCTATATACTATACACTGAAATGTAAGTACAAGATTTATATTCCAATTGATTTAGTTTATAATTATATGGTAAAAATGAGAAAGTCAGCAATTTTTCAGTAGCACCATACCATGACACTTTTGTCCTTTTATGTCTGATTTTGTAAGCAAGTAGTTTTAAGTGAGGTAAAACTTGGGGGTACGCAAGACAAATCGGACTCCCGAAAGGGGTACAGTAGTCTAGAAAGGTTGAGAGCCACTGAGCTAATGGAGCAACTGGGTAAAAGGGTAAACAGGATGACCTGGGTAATTATAGTCTTGTCTGTCTGACATCAATAGCTGGCAAGATAATGACATGGCTGATACAGGGCTTGATTAATAAAGAATTTGAGGGTAATATAATTACTGCCAATCATCATGGGTTTATTGAAAATAGATCCTGTCAAACTAACTTGATTTTTTTTTTTTTTTTTATGAGATTACAAATTTGGTTGATAAAGGTAATAGGGTTTTTGTCATTTACTTGGACTTCTGTAAGGCATTTGACTTGGTACCACAACATTTTGATTAAAAAATTAGAATATAAAGTTAACAAGGCACATATTAAATGGATTAAAAGCCGACTAACTGATAGGTCTCAAAATGTAATTGTGAATGGGGAATCATCATTGAGTGGGCATGTTTCTAGTGCAGTCTTACAGGGGTCGGGTCTTGGTCCTACGCTATTTAACATCTGTGTCAACGACCTGGAAGAAAACACAATCACAACTGAAGTAGTTTGCAGACAACACAAAGAGTGGGGGAGTGGTAAATTATGAGGATAGGTCGCTTAGTAATCTGGGAAAGCAAACAATATGGCTAAATGTAGATGTATATATCTAGGAACAAAGAAAAAATTGTTACCTACCTTTCTGTGATTGTTGTTCTTCCAGATGTGATACCCAGGTCCAATCCACTGTAAGTGTACACGTGCCTCATGCAGAGTTAGAGAACTTTTCCCCTCAGCGGCAGCTGTCAGGGTGGCTTGGCGCAGATATAAGAGGATAGAGCCACCCCAACTCCCCTCAGTTCCTTCTTACAGGATAGATTCAATAGAGAAGGGAAGGAGGGTGGGTTGTGGAATGGACACTTGCAACACATCTCAAAGAACAACAGTTATGGAAAGGAAGGTAGCCACTTTTAGTTTGCGTGATTGCATATGTCCATTAAACTCCATGTGTAGCTGACACATGAGCAGCTACACATGGAGGCAGGCTTAGAGTCTACCTGAACAGCAATTGTTGCTCTCTGAAATGCCGCCTGAAACTGGTGGTGTTGCTGGACTGATGGGAAATGGCATAATGAGCAGCAAAAGGATACACTAATGACCAAGTCACCGTTTTGCCAATGTCTCAAATAGGTACGTGCACCAGGAAAGCTGCCGAAGCTGCTTCCAATCTAGTCAGATGACCCTAGCAGATGGTGCGACGTTAATTAGTAACACATACAAATGCAAGAAGAAATCTAGGAGGAAATCCTCCGAATGGAAACCAGTTGGCCTTTCACTCTGTCTGCAACTGCAATAACTGTGTTGAGAATCTAAAGGACCTGGTGCAGTCCAAGTAGAAGGCTAAAGCTCTTCTCACATCCAACAAATAAAGTTTCTCCTCATCTCTGTGTGTGAGGCTTTGGGAAGAAAGTTTGCAAATAAACTGCCCCGTTATTGTGGGAAAAGGAAACCATAGTTGTCAGGAATTTTGAGTGAGGGCAGAGGTAAACTTTATCCTTATGGAGAACTGTATAAGGAGGATTTGAGAAAAGGGTCTTTATACTCACTCACTCTCCTTGCTGAGGTTATTGCAAGCAGAAATGGTACTTTCACAGAGAAATGGAGTAGGGAGCAAAACGCAAGAGTTTCCAAGGTCCCGTTAATTTTGCTAGCACCAGGTGGAGATCCAATGGGGGAACAGGTTCTTGCACCTGTAGGTATAACGTGTCTAACCCTTTTAGAAATCTGATAGCTATGGGGTTGGAAAAAAGCAGTCTATTACCTACTGAAGGGTGGAAAGCTGAAATAGCTGCTAACTGTACTTTAATAGAAGTGTCAGACCTTGATGTTTTAGGTGCAACAGACAGCCCAAAATGTGGGTGATGGAAGCTTGCACTGGAGAGACCAGACAGAAAAATGTTTCCCTTTGGCCAGGTACGTATGCCTAGCTGAAAGCTTTATGCTACTCAGAAGCATTTCTTAACGGCTTTTGAGCAATCCCTTTCTAATTGGGTTAGCTGTGAAGCATTCACACTATCAAGTGAAGGGCTTGCAGGGTGGGGTGGAGCAGATGGCCATGGTTCTGAGAATCACATTTGGAGCCAACAGGAGAGGCAGCGGAGCTCTCACTGACAACACTAGTAGGGTTGCCAAGGCCACGCTGGTGCTATTAGTATGAGGTAATTATGGTCCTGTTTGGTCTTGAACAAGACTCTGTACAGTGATGGTAATGGAGGAAAGGCATGCAGCAGGGAGTTCTTCTATGGTAGCAGGAAAGTTTCTGCCCACGACCCAGGCTGTGTCCCCTGCCCCATGACAGCAGAACTGATGGCATTTTCTTTTGGCCTTTGTTGCAAACAGCTCCATTTGGGGAGTCCCCCGCAGCTAGAAGGGGCTAGCCACATCTGGACATAGTGATTATTCCAGCTGAGTGGAGAAGGACCTGCTCAGGTGATCTGCCGTGTTCTGCTCTCCTGGGAGGTGTAAGCAGCTTTGAGGTGAATAGAGCTGGTGATGCAGAACTCCCACAGTAGAATTGCCTCCTGGCACAGTTGCGATGAACGCGCCCCTCCTTGACTGTTTACATAGAACATAGTTGCTGTGTTGTCCGTTAACACTAGCAGCTTCTCTCTCACAATAGGTGGACGGAAAGCCGAGCAGGCTAGATGGACAGCATGTAGCTTCCTGATGTTTATGAGAGTCCTCAGACCCTGTGAAGACCACAAACCTTGAGTTTGCTGAGTTCCCATGGTTGCACGGAAAGGAAGGGAACTCCCGTACAAACTTTCCAAGTCTGCCAATCCAGGGAGGACAAAACTGGATGATGTCTGCCTAGATAATGTTGATTGGGACCATACACCAATGCTAGCCATTCCTGAAGCCTCCTGAGGCGTAGTCTGGGGTGCTGTACTACGTAGGTACATGCTGCCAGCTGCCCCAGGAGTCTGAGGCAAGTGTGCACTGTGGTAACGGACTGTGCTTTTAGTTCCATGCCCAGGCTATGGAGCGCTTGGAACCTTGACTGAGGCAGAAATGCTTTGGCTTTCGTAGAACCCGGGAGACCTCTGATAAATTCTAATTTTTTGCACAGGTTCCAGAATTGATTTGTCCAGACTGAGCAATCGAAGGTGGATTGGATGATGGTCATGCTAGACACTACTTGAGACTCAAACTAGCCTCTCCTGAACCAGTCGTCCAGATAGGAGACTACGTGATTCCCCAACATCCCAAAGGTACGCAGCTACTACCACCATGCATTTTGTGAAAACATGAGGGGCTCCTGATGGGCTGAACGGCAGCAGTGTGAATTGGTAGTGGGCTCTATGAACTTGAGAAACTGCTGGTGCCTGGACAGATCACTATATGCAAATAAACATCTTAAGTCGAGGGCAGCATACCAGTCCCCGTGTTCCAAGGAAGGAAGGATGGAAGCTAGGGTAACCATACAG
Organism: Emys orbicularis; assembly: GCF_028017835.1. Lineage (NCBI taxonomy): Eukaryota > Metazoa > Chordata > Testudines > Emydidae > Emys > Emys orbicularis. The sequence continues at coordinate 43,431,418 of NC_088691.1, read as the reverse complement.
AACTTAATTTTCTTCAGATGCTTGTTAAACTCTCTTAGATCTAAGATAGGCCTAAGACAGCCTTTTGCTTTGGGAATAAGGAAATAGAGGTAATAAAACCCTCCCACTGAGGAACATAGGAACTTGCTCTATGGCCCCTGCTAGAAGGAGAGATTGGACTCCTGCTGAAGAATGGTCTCGGGAGTGTGGCCCCTCACGAGGGATAGGGCGGGAACGGGGGATAGAAAGGAAAGGAGCATCTCAGATCCACCATGCTTAGGACCCACTGTACTCCTGTCTGGTGAGAGTCCAAGTATGGAGGAAGTGGAATAGACAATTGGTCTGTAACAGCTGGTATGTTGCCCTCAACAAACTGTCAAAATATGTGTTTAGACTGGGCCGGTGGTCGAGAGGAACCTGCTGTAGCCGAGGAGAGGGGAGGTCATCGCCTCCTGTAATTCCTGCACCTTTTTCTTGGCAGGTCTTGGGGCCAAGGTATAAAACTCTGATATCTGAGAGCCTGCTGGGGCCAGAACTGCTTCCTCTGTTGCCCATGTACAGATTCCAAGAGATTTCAGAGTTACCCTGGAATCCTTTATGCTATGTAGCCTCTCACTTTCAAAGGGCAGATGATCTTGGATGGTCTGCTGTACTTCAGGAGGGAGACCAGAAGATCGCAGCCATGAACATCTACTCAGAAATATGGTAGATGCCATAGATTGAGCTGCTGAGTCCGTCGCATCCAAGCTGCCCTGGCCACCAGCTTGCCCTCCTCCACCATCACACTGAACTCCTGCGTGGAGTCCTCCAGTAGCCTGTCTTTAAACTTCATGATGTTTTCCCACAGAGTGAAGTCACAGTGATGTAGAAGAGCTTGCTGGCTGGCAATTCTAAGTTGCAGCCCCCATCAAATAAAAAGTTTACGATCAAGCAAGTCCAGTCTCTTCAACTCCTTCCCCTTTGATGTCGATGCTCGATGCCCCTGCCTCTCCCATTCATTAGCTGCCGCCACCACTAAAGAACCTGTGGGAGGGTGAGAGTAGAGGTATTTGAAATCCTTAGAAGGGACATAGTATCTCCTCTCTGCCCATTTTGCCATTGGAGGGAGGGAAGAAGGGGTCTTTCAGAGTGTTTTGATCAGCTCCAGAATTGCTCTGTTAATCGGGAGTGCCGCTCTGGAGAGCCCCATCAAAGTTAATACGTCCACTAGCTTGTGGGATTTCTTGCAGACCTCTTCCGAGTGAATGTCTAACAATAAGGCCAACCTTTTAAGCAGTTCTTGGTGAGCCATGCAATCCTCTAGTGGTGGTGAATCACTCACCATTTCCATAACCTCATCTGGCGATGAAGACGACACATCATGATGCTGAGGCAATGTCTGATCTGCCTCTTGTGGTGGAGGAGCTGTCTGAGTAAATTCCAGCTGCTCAGTCCTGGTCCTGGTCATCGGAGAATGCTGTCTGCAGAGCTGATGATATCGGTGCACCCTCAAGTAAGTCAATTGATATGGGTGAGTGGAGGTCCTAGCAGGGAGGGAGACACTCCAGTGCCCAGAAACACTGGTACTGAAAGGTTGAGTAGTTCTCTTAGCTGCTACATACACCTCTGCCATAGTCAGTACTGGAATTGGGTCTTGGGTTTGATATCTTGCATAGGAACTTCAGGGGTCGGCCTTGACGGACCTGGCACATGTTCCAGCATCTACTATCCCCTTTCTAGATGAGGAATGCTTCCCCTCAGTCTCTTCCAGAGTCTGTGTTTCTAGATGGCCTTGGTACCATTGATTTTGCTGAATGGGGTACTGAGTCCTGGGATGATGTGTCTTTTCTTCAGTACCAGAGACACAGAACGAGGTGCTGTACCAAAGGTGCAGCATTTGGAGTATGTTCTGAACCTGACAGCTCTGATGGAGAGCAGAATGCCACCTCCATAAGGAGACACTTAAATCTTGCTGTTCTCTCTTTTTTTAGAGAGATGTGGGACTTTTGTCACAGATGTGGGACTTCTCCAAACATTTTAGGCAGCTGGGGTGGGGGTCGCTGACCAGCACTGGCTTAGCACAAAGCTGGCAGAATTTAACCCCCCCAGAAAGTGAAGCATGGCTCCAGTACTGATCCTGGTACCAAGATTCTAATTTGGTCCAAATTGGACCTAAAATTAAAACCTATCACAAGCACTAACTGTGCTCTTTACCTAGCTAACTACTAAGAGAACAAAAACAATATACAAAGGGTGAGGGAAAAACTCGCAATAGCAAGACCAGAAGTGCTCCAACAACCATCACTGGTGGTCAGAAGGAACTGAAGGAGAGGAGAGGGTGGCTCTGTCCTCTTATACCTGCAAACAGTGGTGCAGAATGGCAGAGGGCACTTGAGCTGCCCCAACAAGTACCACTGAGGGAAAAAAGTTCTCCAGTAACTGTGCATGAGGGGCGTACATACCTACAGTGGAATGGACATGTGCAATTACTCCAAGAAGAATGTAGGCCATACTTACAGGATGGTGGACTCTATCCTGGGAAGCAGTGACTCCAAAGAAGATTATCCATCATGGCCCAAATCAGCTGAACATGAGCTACTAGTGCAATCCAAAAGGGCTAATGTGGTTCTTGGATGCATAAACAGCGAAATCTCAAGTAGTAGAGAGGTTATTTTACTCTGTATTTGGCACGGGTATGACTGCTGCAGGAATACTATGTCCAGTTCTGGTGTCCACAATTCAAGGAGGATGTTGATAAACTGGAGAGGGTTCCGAGAAGAACCATGAGAATGATTAATGGAAAACATGCATTAGTGTGAAAGATGCAAGGAGCTCAATCTATTTAGCTTAAAAGAGGTTAAAGGATGACTTGTTCCCAGCCTAGAAGTACTTGCCTGGGGAGCACATATTTGATAATGGGTACAGTTACATGATCAGAACTCTATGTTGTGATTTTTAAGTACACATTTGAGATTCTTCTCCCCCTCTCTTACTGCATAAATTCCTCCATCTGAATTTGCAGTAGTTTAGCCAGCATCTCAGGATGGTAGCCTGGAGTTCTAGAAACACAAGAATTGAAGAACTGCCCTCCTAAAGCAAGCGAAGGATGGAAGTGCCAAGCACCCAGGGTAATACTGTGTGAACGTGTACACTCAATCCCAGGTGGTAGCTCTGCAGGCTGCTAGAATGTGAACGTTAGGGGAGCAGACAACAACACTGCCTTCACCCTAGTGGAGCAAACAACAAGTGACTAATTTTTCCACAACAACTCACATCTTTAGGAAAAAGGCCTTGAATTTAGAAGAATCTGGTTTTATTTACTGGTGCAAATGTTAGAGTTCTAGATTACTGGAAATATTCACAAAGTACTCGGAACACAGAGTCAGCGCTCCGAGGCGGGGCGAGCTCTCAGTCTGCAGCATGTGCGTCCCCACTTACACCGATGCATCCCAGCCAGACGGGTCTTGGAGCAGGGGCTCAATCTTCATGGATGTTGAAGAGCTTCGCTACTTCATTGAGGTCAGCATGCTCCTCTCCATCTTTAATGATCTGAGGAGACAGAAGAGGGCGTTGAGGGCTGCACACGCTATGTATGTGGAGTCCACATTTCTAGTTGCCAATAGGGGGTTTCCTACACTTCCTCTGAACCACCTCTTACTGGCCACTGCTGGAAACACTATAACTAGGTTAGATGGACCAATGGTCTGGTCTGCTGTGGCAATTCCTATGATCCATTCAAAAAGACAGTCCCCTGGCAAGAAAGAATGTCTGGCAAGGGATAAAGATAGGGTTACTCTCCCTACAAAAATAGCCTGTCTACCTATTTCCCAGCTGGCTTTAAAGACAGGACAAGACATCGCAGGTGAAGGTACATTAGATTCTAGTACTTAGCCACAATTTCCTACCATGAAAATGTATTCTGCTGCTCTGATATGTACAGTTGCTGCCGACACATGCTGCATACATGACACTTGGTGAACTCAAGTGCCCCAACCACTCATCAATAGAGAGGAAACATCTGACCTTTCGAGCAATTGGCATCCTGTTGAAGATGTTCCATAAGACAATTCCCACCACCACTTTATCCCTGATGTAGAAGATGACCCCTTTGCCATAGTCTTCTCCTTGCTTTGGAACTTGAGGTGTTGAGGGAGAGCTGGCAGAGATTGTAATCTCAGAGGCTTCTGCTTCTGTTTCACTTTCTGAGCGGATGCCAGTCCCTACAGCAAAAAAAAAAAAAAAAAAAAAACCTAGGGGAGAATCACACACTGGAAATGTCATGCAAGAGTGCAGCTTTTAGTCTGCAAGGCAAAGCCTGCTATAAGAGCTCTGAATTGCCTATCCAGACCATGCCAATAGCTGCAATGTTGCAAAATACAATGCACCACTGTGAAGAGGAGACATGTCCTGGGTGAAATAAGCTTCTTTACACAAGAGAGTCACTTGTTCATTAAGTGTAGTCTCTAGAAAGTGCCATACGATTTTGTTTGATATGTAACCATTTGTTTCCGAGACCCTTACTCACTATCTCTGGAATTTTTAGTCTTTAGTGATAAACTTATTCTTGTTTTCAAAGTGCTGTGATGTTAAGCAAAGGGCTGATCCTGAGTGGAATCATGCACACTGGGGTGTACCGTGTTCCTTTGGGAACAGCAGACCTGGTAATTCTGTGAACAGCCAGAGTCAGGGGCTGGCTATCACAGGGGAACGCTTCAAAAGGGACTCAGATGCACCTATTGTTACCCTGCAAGCTAAAGGGCTGGCAGAGCCCAGAGAAAAGTGCTTGGATGGCTAGCAGGGAGCTGGCACCCAGCCAAGCACAAGCAAGGCTCCTTGACATTGGAGGCAGGGGTAACAAGGTGGTTCTCAGTCCTGGGTATCCCGAGAGCCGTCACAGCAGCATCCCCAGTATTGCTATCCAACAATTTTTATACCAAGGTGAGCCACTAAACTGCATTCCTACATCTCCCCTCCACCCCCAAAACCTTTGGTCGGAGCTCATCCCCTGCAGCAAAATGACCTGCCTTGTGGTGGACGAAGGTTGGACACTGCTTCCTGCATGAGGCAGAGGAGATTCAAGCTGAAGCTCTCTATTCTTTGTTTAGACTGAGAATGCCGTCCCCAGATGCACAGATCACTGATCTCAACCTGACCAGAGAAGCACCAACATTGCCTAGAACTCACCCACAAGGGTGCTGCTCCCCTCTCCAGAGTGGTGTGGCCAGAAGCACTCTCAAGGCGAGCCAAGTTCAAAGGGCAGGTGTCTCCTGATGCTCAGCCACCCTGCACAGTTCTGAAACCCCTGCCACAGGGGAGTGGAGTGACTGCCTTCAATACATGACATCCTTCCACGTATTACCACTCTACAGGCAGCTGTACAACCTCCAGCAACACCGCTCCCCTACCTGACTGCTCCGTTGCAGACTTCGGTGTGTCTTTTGCAGTTGCTTTCGCAAAAACTCCTACAGTGGGCAAGCTACTGTCTACAAGGCCAATGGCTTCATATCCGACGTCAGGGCCCAGGTCACTCCTACCAATAAACAGAAACAGACTGTTGCAGTGTCCCAGTTTGAAACCTTAACTAGCCATTTAACAATCTGATTGATTTAAAAGAAACATGAGGCCACAGAACACTCAATTTCTCCAGAACAGCTTTGTGCCGAGATGGGTTACCTGGTGGGCAGAATACTAGAGGTGCCAGCCAGCACCTGCGGGGTGCTCTGGCTGCACAGCTCTCAATGGACAAGTGTAGATCTAACCCAACAGGGGAGGGGGAGATGACCTAGCAAACTTGCCTGTTACTTCACAGTGAAATATTGCAATGCACCATCCCCCACAGAGCTGCTCAGCAATCAAATGTGCTTCTGGATGGTCAAATAAACAGGATCTACACAGTGAGCGCTATGCCATGGTACGCCATGGTACCTGGTCTGGCAACACAGCAAGGGACTGGAGAGTAACTTTTAGCCACCACACACTGACAAATGCCGAGCAAGACACAGTCTGGCTCGCCCGTGGGTTAGTACAGTTAAAATAGAATGCTTGTAGGATGCTGCATGTATTAATCCTACTTAGAACAGCTGCTCCCATGGTACAAGATAATGTTTAAACATTTGCTCAGTCTGTAAATCCTCCCAGGCAGGGGAGAAGCATTGCCCAGTGTGAATTACTCATTCACCACAAGAGGTGTTATCCCTTGCCCATCAGGAAGGATTTTTGTGTCCAAATGTGTCATTGTGGAATAAGGACTTTGTTGATTGTTTCCCCCACAGCTCTGAGGAGGGGACATGCCCAAGCCCTCATCCCATCGCAGCTTGAATGCTGGGGGAAGGGAATAAAGAGGCTTGTTAAGGAGAACTGATTATTCCTTTGCTGCTTGAACTCTGAGGGGCGAGTTTCTTAGCCTAGGCAAGGAGTCCCCAACAGCTGAGCTTGGGTGAGCCCTAAAGGACATCTCAAGTTTTTAATTACAGAAGTTTCTATTATCATTTGGAATGGAAGACTAACTTGTGTGTGTGTATATTACCTGCTTTAACCTTGTAAATAACATTTCTTTTTCTTAGTTAATAAATCTTTAGTTAGTTCATTACAGTATTAGCTACAAGGGTGGTCTTTGGTGAGAGATCTGGGTGCAACTGACCTGGGTAAGTCCTTTGGGACTGGGAGTAAACTGAATATTATTGTGATTTTTGGTGTAAGGGACTATCTATCCCAAAGGCAAGCTTTAGACTGGCGTGCCCAAGGGGACTGTCTGAGACTTCATGGTAAGACTAGTATGTTGGGAGTTCACACTTGTTACTGGAAATCTAATTAAAGAACATACAACCAATCTGGGGCTCGTGCCCTGCTCTGTGACAGTCTGCCCTGAGGCTGACACTCATACTTGTAAGCCACTCCGGACAGTGTGACCAAAGGTATATAGAAAGAGGGAGTAAAACTACCAGAACATTGACTGATGCCAATAAGGCTTAGCAGCTCCTGTCATGTTTTCTCCAGCTAATCTTCCACTCACAACAGCATGATCATGATGCTCCACGCGTCTTCTGCCTAGCTTGATATCGTAGAAGCAGGCGGCATCTCCTGCCTTAAAGAGAGATGCACACAATAAAAAATGGACAAGAGAAAAGGCAAGTTAAAGAGAAAAAGAATGATGGGAGATGTTGCCCAACCATAAAGGGAAAGAAAACAAAGGGTTGCAGGACGGCCTCCGATTTAGCAGGTCTCCATGGCTTCAGCACTTCTGCCAGAACCGGGAAAACTAAGATAGTTTTGTGGTCATGCTGATCACACTTCAAGGAGGTTTGGATTCCCTGCCAAAGGGACCTTTGAGTGTCAACACAGGACTCCTCTGGCATTAGACAAAGAGGTGAGGGGTTACTGGGATATGCCAACTCCTCATGCATACAGTGCTCATACTTGTCAAGTAGAAGTTTGCACACAGTTCTGACTACAGGAACAAGGTGTGCCAGCGACTGTGCATTAATGAGCTATCTAAGATTGCCGGTAAGGCCCCAGACAGCTTCATGGCTGAGACGCTGCTGCTCTCTACATCTTACTTGTATTGTCAGCCCACAATTCACCAATTCACCTAAACTGGGTTTGTAATCACAGTTCTACGTACATGCTTATTCACTGCAACATAAACAGCAGATAAAGAAGAATCTTCCACCTGCACACACTTACAACCCAGATGTTGGAGCGTGCCTGCAGCTCTGCATTCACCCTGAACCCTCCAAAATCAGAGTCCACCTCCAGGCCAGCAGACTTTGCTAACTCCACATTGGGCTCCAGGCCCACTGCTGCCACCATGTGATCAGTCTCCACCTGATGGAGAGAGAAATTCAGACTGGTTACATTACTGGTTCCTTCTCCACATTGCCAAGTGTCTGGCTCGCTACCTGCTCCTGGCATTTACCTTTCTTCCATCCTTCAGTTTAATTATCAGCCGGTTCCCACAGACACAGATGGACTTCACCACAGCATTGGGCATGACATTAACACCCTCTGGAAAGAAAACATAGAACACTCAACTGGAGGCCGGGGAGAAGAGCAGAGATTTCAGTAGAAGCCAAACTGTGTGGTGCAGACACGCAAGCAATGTACCACTTCTTGATTGTACCAGGCAGAATTGCAAATGGCTCAGCAGCTAAGGGACACTGGCTTCTCTTTGTTGTACACAGGATCCACAGAGTCCAGAGTAAAAGTGTGAACAGAAAGGAAACCAACTACAGTAGAGCCTCAGAGTTACGAACTGACCGGTCAACCACACACCTCATTTGGAACTGGAAGTACACAATCAGGCAGCAGCAGAGACAAAAAAAAAAAAAAAAAAAAAAAAGGCAAATACAGTACAGTGTTAAACGTACACTACTAAAAAAAAATAAAGGGAAAGTTAAAAAACATTTGTCAAGGTAATAAAAATGTTTGTGCTTGTTTAATTTAAATTAAGATGGTTAAAAGCAGCATTTTTCTTCTGCATAGTAAAGTTTCAAAGCTGTATTAAGACAATGTTCAGTTGTAAACTTTTGAAAGAACAACCACAACAAGTTGTTCAGAGTTACAAACCACCTCCATTCCCAAGGTGTTTGTAATGCTGAGGTTCCACTATAACGAGTCTGAAGAGGATTGTTTAGAAACACAGGAACTACAGCAACAAGTGACTGTCTGTAAGGAGATGCAAATTACATGCACAGAAACATGTAGGGATTGGGTCCTCTGTTTTCCAGTCCTCAGGCACTATAATGGATACATAGGTTAGATATTGCTCCATTCCAGCCAGGTCCACAGACTGTACAAGAGATCTTCCAGGACCAGTGGAAGAGAAGCAGACCAGCCCTGTCAGTCACTATGCCCTGTGGCTAAGCCCCACGCCCAAAAGCCCATTAGCTCTATTCTGCCTCCCTAGCGGGTTGGGTGATCAGTCCACTTCCTTCCTCCATCCCAACCCTCGAGAGAACAAGAACTTATTCTCAATGGAAAATGACAAAGAAGAAAAAGGTACTTCAGACCCTATCAGCTCGGCCTGCTAATCCCGTCAAGTAGGGACAAACGGGGCCTTGTTTGCTCAAGATGGGAGGCTGTGCAAGATGTGTTCCCTCTTCCACAAGTTTTACTCCAGGCTAGATGGCTGAGGCACAAAACGAGAGGCAGAATCCCAGGCTGTGGACGTTGTGTTCGATACAGCTCAGGAGAGGGGTAGGATGTCAAGTCTTGAAGCCACACTTTGCTCCCAGAATGCTGGGGCGACCTGGCTGCTAGTATTGTTCCTGCCACAAATTAGAACAGCCTCAGGGTAATTACAGAGATCGCCATGGACAGGGTACCCCGGCCATGCCCCCTGCACAAATGGTTGGGAGGACGGGTGCCATAGGACCCACCATGCCGGCTCTGTGCTACCCAGGGAATCCTCAAGCAGCCAGGTAAGCCAGCTTTAGGGCTGTTTTGTGCCACCTAAACAGACCAGTTGTTCTAGACAAAACATGTCCTGTTCTGCTCATGGGTTGCCTGGCAGCAAACCTGTGCCTCTTCTGCACCAGAAATCCCCTCTCAGCATTAGGCAAATGCTCAAGCAGGACCCCCTCCTCTGGAGGGAAGGGACATTCCTCAGAGGGGACACAGAGAGGGTCAAAAGTCCAGCCATAGCTCCAGAGCTGCATGCAAAGGACCTCTCTGGCTTCAAGATTAGGCTTGATAAGTTTATGGAGGGAATGGTTTGATGGGATAATGTGATTTTAGTCAAATAGGCATTAACGGGCCATAGCGGGTAAAATGAGAGTCCGGCTGTAGAATCTTGCCTGTATGCTCGGGGTTCTGCTGATCGCCATATTTGGGGTCGGGAAGGAATTTTCCTCCAGGGTAGATTGGCAGAGGCCCTGGAGGTTTTTCGCCTTCCTCCGCAGCATAGGGCAGGGGTCGCAGGCTGGAAGATTCTGTTGTGGGTGAGTCAGCTTTTGTGGCCTGCATCATGCGGGAGGTCAGACTAGATGACCATATTGGTCCCTTCTGACCTTAAAGTCTATGAGTCTATGAGTCTATGAGGTCCAAGTGAGAAGAACCAGCTAAGCCTAAAACCTAATCAGATTAGAGATTCTACAGCACACGCATGAAAGATGGAATCAGTGACACTACCAAAGGTGTCAGTGAGAACATCAATTCCCATGGAAGGAGATGTCTGGCTAAGAGTTCACTGACAAAAAGGTAGAGGCTCTTCGCTGGGGACGAGCTATGAGACGGCAGTGCTCTACCACCAGGAGGGCTGCTGTCATATACTTTACAAGAGTAATACTGGTGAGGATGGATCTACTCTACTGCTCCCACAGGCTACCTTGTAGGAGAAGGAGCTCTGAAGAAAGGAAGGGGTTAAAGAACAGCTTTACCTCTTTTGACTTTGTCTGTTGTCCAGTTGCTCAGATACTCAGGCAGGACCTTGCCCATGTTGCCGTTCTCTGGGAACATCTGAATCACCTCCAGCCCTGTGGCTTGTACTGTGAAGAGACCCAGAGAGCAGCCCCTTTATACCACATGGATAACGAGGAGCTAGGCAAAACTGTTTCTATGCTTGTTTCATGATAGTTTACACTGCTTAGACAAAAGGAGTTCAAGTCCTTTATTACTGCAATTTCCTAGACACAAGTCACTCTAGCCCTGTGTCCTGGCTTCCAGAGTTCGCTTCACAGGTGAGTAACAAAGGGACTGTCTCTGGCCTTTGGAGTCAGACACTGTCTGGATCCCTGACTGGCACCAGCGCACTCTGTGGGATCAGACACTGGATTTACACACAGAGACAAGATTGTGTTTGCCTAAAACAGTCTTAGCGGTGTCCATTTAACTGCCCCAAGGGCGAATTACATCCACACAGAGAGGCCTATTCCTTAGGAGACCTGCAGAAGTTAGGTGAGGAAGATATTCAAGAACGTATTCAAGAACTTGCTAGTGAAAACCCAAACCAGCAGTGTTGGGCTTGTGCTCACAGGTCTTTGGGAGAATTACTGGAGCGGGGCTTCATTTACAAGGCAAACTTGACCTTTCCACAAGGAGCACTGATCTCCAAATGTACTCAAACCCGCCTGCTATTCCAGACAGCAAGCCCACGAGAGCCAGGCTCAAAGAACTGGGAAGCACTTCAAAATACTCTGGGGCCCTGGACTACTGGACCATTAGCTAAGGAGATGTGTGTGGGGCAATGGAGAGCCTGACAAGTCTACCCAGCCAGCCAAGAGTTCATGTGATAATGCACCGGACCACTGCAGGCAGACATCAGACATCTGTTCCACTGGCCAACTGCCTTGACTGGCAGGGAACCCGAGCCCCCGCCTTCCCTTCCCAAAATAAGACCAGAAGTGGGGGGAGAAGAGGGAAGGATATAATCTGAGGGCTTGTTCAGACAAATACGTAGTTCACAGCAAGCTGGGGTGTAAATCTACCCCGCACTAGCCTGTCGCACAATGAGCGTCTATGTCAGGGGTGGCCAACCTGTGGCTCCGGAGCTGCATGTGGCTCTTCAGAAGTTAATATGCGGCTCCTTGCATAGGTGCTGACTCCAGGGCTGGAGCTACAGGTGCCAACTTTCCACTGCTCAACCCCAGGCCACGCCCCACTCCACCCCTTACCCCAAGGCCCCCAGCCCTTCCCGCCCCCTCCCCTAAGCCTGTTGCACCCTTGCTTCCCCCCCTCCATCCCAGAGGCTCCTGTACACTGCAAAACAGCTGCTTGCGGCAGGCAGGAGAGATGGGGAGGGAAGGGGAGGTGCTGATTGGTAGGGCTGCTGACAGGCAGGAGGTGCTGGGGATGGTGGTGGGGGGGGACTGATGGGGGCCGCTGATGTATTACTGTGGCTCTTTGGCAATGTACATTGGTAAATTCTGGCTCCTTCTCAGGCTCAGGTTGGCCACCCCTGGTCTATGTGAACCCTGCTGCCATGCACTAAAAGTTCCCTAGTCCACTTTCACCTACCTTACTTTGAAACACAAGTAGGCCAAAGTGCACTGAGGAAGCGTTAATTCGCGTCAGCAGGGTCCACACAGAGAGGCAGGCTAGCAAGGGGTAGAGTCACACCCTAGCTTGCTGCAAACTTAGCATTCGAATAGACAAGCCCTCGGATTTTTCTAGCTTGGGTCTCTCAGGGGTTTCTTGACATATGGCAGTCTCACGTGTCAGGCTCACATGTGCTGCCTCGTGCAAGAGACTGAAGCAAGTGGCCTGGTGCAATCCACTCACCCTTTCTTCCCAGAGCACAGGCCAGCTCACTACCCAAGAAGCCGCCGCCAATAATGGTGATGGACTTGACTTCTCTTGAAATTTTTTCTAGAGCTCTGAAGTCCTCAATCTGTAAGAAGATTTATTTCCATTTCAGATGCCCCACTCAGTGACAACAGCAGATAGCATTTTGCTCTAGGTCCTCCCTCCAAATGATTTGTGAACAGGAAGAAATCGGTCCCACACTCTAATTACAGGAAACACTCTCTGGGCTAAGAGTCAGCTGTACATATTTCCCCTTCTGTACTTTCAGCAGTAACTCTTGAATTTCCACTGCAGTCTGATTTGACCCACCTGCAGCAATCCAGAGCACAGAGATCTTTCCCAATCCCGGGGTGAACCATCTCCTCATAACAATTCCCCTCCAGCCAAGAAGCCTAATCCCAATTAACGGTGCTCCAAATGGGCCTCCACATATCACCCTAAAGCAACCAAGAACCATGTTGCTCACGTTCCCCCATCCCCAGCTGAGCATGCCATCCCCTCCAGGCGCTCAGCAAGAGTTCAGGACTAAAAGCTGGTCTGCCAATTGGTAGCACACAGCACAGCTCCTTATCACTGGTTCAGTGACTGAACTAGAACAGAGCCCCAACTTCCTCCCATTTAGATTTCAAAACAACACCAACACTGCAGACACAATGCACCTAAACCAGCGAGACCAGCAGTCCACTGAGCCCAGCCTTTCGTCCTCCACCATTCCAGTAGCAGGAAGAGGAGGGACTGCAAACAAACATGGGTATTACTTTTGTACTGTCAACTCTCCACTGAACCACAGACTGACGGCCCTTTCAGTCTATGCCTAGCTGTAATTTCACAGAGCACAAGAACACTGGAATTGCATACGGGATCAATCCAAATGTCCAACATCTTGACTTGACTAGTACCAGATGCCAATAATTTCCTTGTGTCTACACAAGGAAATTTTGTACCTGTTCGCTAGCAATGGTGCAACAGCACCCATACTACTAACAAGGTAAAGTGCTGTTATAGACAACACTCAGGCACTTTCATCAGCCTGTCATTAAACCTACAGGTTTAATTCCTTGCTCCATCCTATCCTTTTATTAGTATCCTCTCTGAACTTTTTGATCTCTCCTCTTGAGGAAATCTCTCCATGGTTCTGATCATCTTCATTGCTTTTCCCATCTCTACAGTCTCCAACGAGCTGGGGTGTCCAGAACTGGACAGCATTCCAGGTTGAGGGATGGGGGTGCATCAGTTTATATACTTGCATTATAGTACCTTCCGTTATTGTAGGGGGTCAATCTAAAGAAATTTCTGTTCTGACAATAGGGCTCTACCAAATTCATGGTCCATTTTGGTCAATTTCATGGCCATAGGATTTTAAAAATCGTAAATTTCATGATTTCAGCTATTTAAATCTGAAATTTCAGGGTGTTGTAATTGTAGGAATCCTGACCCCAAAAAGGAGTTTTTGGGAGGGGGGGGGGGACAAGGTTATTGTAGGGGGGTTGCGGTAGTGCTACCCTTACTTCTGTGCTGCTGTTGGTGGCGACACTGCCTTCAGATCTGGGTAGCTGGAGAGCGGCAGCTGCTAGCCAGAATGCTAGCTCTGAAGGCAGAGCCGCCGCCAGCAGCAGCGCAGAAGTAAGGATGACATGGTATGGTATTGCCACTCGTACTTCCGCACTGCTGCTGGCGGTGCGGCCTTCAGAGCTGGGCACCTGGCCAACAGCCGCTGCTCTCTGGCCGCTCAGCTCTGAAGGCAGTGCAGAAGTAAGGGTGGCAATACCGCAACTCCAATTTGAGAAATGCTGGTCTCCCCCATGAAATCTGCATAGTATAGGGTAAAAGCACACAAAAGATCAGACATCATGGTGGGAGACCAGATTTCACAGTCTGTGACATGTTTTTCATGACTGTGAATTTGATAGGGCCCTACTTATTAATCATGCTGCCCTTAATCAAGGAAGAACAGAACTGTATATAGGAAAGGCCTCTGCAAGCAGGGATGGGATACTACCCAGGAGACATACACCATACTGGGGCTAAGGAGAGGGAAGCAAGAGCCAAGGAGGTAACGTTCCATCCCCCACCCACATTTAGTCACTATTGAAACTGAAATTTCTGTGCACTTGCGACTGTCTACCAAAGATAGCTGGTCACATGGTTAGTGGAATCTTCCTAGACTTTTAAATCCTCTGCTCTAATCCATCTGGGCCAGAGAAGACAGGGGCAGAATGCTTTTGTGCTTACTGCACTGGACTGGGAATCAACCAATATCGCTGTGGGAAAATAATTTACGCTTATTGTGCCTAATTTGTAGTTCCAATCTAATCTAAGGATAACCCCACCCTTCCCCTCCTGGGGGTTGGAGGGTGCTCAATTCGTTATTGCTTGTGAAATGCTTGGGAGATACGAGAAAGTCCTATGCAAAGGAAGTGTATAATTACTTGCTACTGCAACCCTAATTTATCTCTTTAAAATCCTGAAGCAAGGGCTCTAATTTCCTGGGGACAAGGTGCTGGGATGCTAACACAGCTACCCTGTCAGCTCGCTTGTGGCCAGCAAAGCCGTATGAGGGACCTTCTAGTTACTGACTGAGGCCAGTCCCTGATGGGCAAGATCTGTTAAGAATCCGAGTTAGCGCAGAGTTAGCACAGGCTGAGGGTAACAAACCCCATCATGCGTCTGACCAAGTGGGCATTCACCCACGAAAGCTTATGTTCCAATACATCTGTTAGTCTTTAAGGTGCCACAGGACTCTGTTGCTTTTTACAAACCCCATCATAACAGGCTTTGGAGAGCACACAAAGAAAAAAGCCCCTTGGAATTACCTTGCGGAACAGCGTCAGCCTTTGTTGCACATCTTTCCCTGCTCTCTCGATTGCAGGAAGATTCCTTGGGGAACCACCTGATAACAGGAAGAGACACAACTAGCAACACAACACTCAGATGAGAGCACTAGCCTTCCAGGCAAAGCTGCAGAATCTGGGCTTGGGCTCCTACGGCCGCAGAACTTATTCCACCCCCTGCTCCTCCCTCCCACCAGACACAGACACACTCGTGTACATCTCAGCTCTGTTCAAAAAACAGGGTTCAGAAGAAATCAATATTGTCAAATGGGACAAGGACAATTGACAAACTCATCAGCGGGTATGAAAAACACTAAAGAGCTCAAAATACTGTGCTCTGTTAAGTGTCAAACGTGGCCAAATACAACCCATTTGATGTATTTACACAGCCTTCAGGACATTCAGAACATGCAGAATCTTGGGGGGGGGGGGGGGTCATAAGTTTTCAGCCCTTCTGTTTGTGAAGAAACTTTTCTAAATGTGCCTCAAGTGTAACCAATACAGGGATGTCTGCCTGAGTCTGCAGACAGCCTGAAACAAGCATTCAGAGGGATGGACTCCCTTGCCCTCCATTAATCTCATTGGGATGTTAACTGTAGCCCATAGAGCAGAGGTCCCCAAACTGTGGGGCACACCACCTGGGGGGGGCATGGAGGAAGTGCCACCCACCGGCTCCGCTCCTGACCCTAGCCCCACATCCAGAGCTCCACTCCTGGCCCCGTCCCTGCCCCCAGATGTAGCCCCAGCCTCGACCCTCTTACCCCTGTATGTATTCCTCCGTCCCGGAGCCACGTCACCACAGGGTGGGGGGTGGACACAGGTAAGGGGTGGTGTGAGGTAAAAAGTTTGGGGACCTCTGCCAAAGAGCTAGCTGTGGTATTTATTTTATTCAGCAGTAACACAAGGAACCTACAGACCTGTCCCCTGTAAAACATCGGCTTCAGCAGTTAGCGTAAGGCTTGAGGCCTATGAAGTTTGGCACAGGTCAATGGCCTAATGGTCACCCCTAAGTTTTGGGGAACTGGGAACAGAGTGTGTCAGGGGGAAGTTTGTCCATAATGACACCAGCCAACCACAGGAACATGAGCTAACACCAGCTGTAGAGGATGGGAACATCTGCAGATGTCTGACCACAAGAGTGCCATGACAACGAACTGACATATATGATAATGAGATCATTAATATACTAACCTATAGGAGAAGGGCACCCCAACATTAGTAGGGTGAGGAAATACAAACAAGGAAGAGGGGAGAAACCCCTACTGAATATGCATTACACAGAGTGACATCAGCATACCATATTATACAAGTTGTAGCCCATCCTATGTGCGGGGTGAGAAAGAGATGGGAGGTGCCAGGATGATGGCCACTGGAGATGGTGAGGAAGGTGACGGTGATAAGGAAGATAATGGCTAACATTTTAGGTTGTTCTGCAAGGGAAGGTGTGAGTCTGTGGATGTTCAGATGGACATTCTGTATTATCTCTACCTACCTTGCTGGGTTAGAGAGTTTGGGACTTTGCTAAATGTATTAAACTACTGTAAATATAGAGGGGCTCCTAAAGTGTGAGTGTTGGAGCTGTGCACATCGGGGCTCCCCCCTGAACAGTAATTTTAATAATACTGGGGCTGATTTTGGGACAAGAACCTGTCCAACCTCAGAGTGATAACTGAGAATTCTTAAGTAACCAATATAATACATACATCATGTGTAGATGGGGCTATCTAACTCTAAACCCTTACAATGGCACCCTGAATGTCAACGTTTAGCCATTTCAGTGCTACCCATTTTAGCGGAAGGGAGTGGAACAGCTTCAGGGAGGAAATTGAACGGGGAGAAAAAAGAAGGAAAACCAGGAAAGAGGTAGAGAAACTCAGGAAGGAGGATTGGGAAAGAAGAGAACACAGGGCAAACAGATGATTTTCCCACTAAGTAACACTAAAGATGGCAAGGTACTGAACAAATAATAGGTAAGGTAACAACAAACAGTTTAGTTACCACCTTAAGGTCAGTATTCTACACTTACCATGAGGGGTGGGGGGTTGCACAATCATGGGTGATCTGCCATGAACTGTGTCCTAATGTCACACCCTGGCCCACTGACCATGATTAAAAAGGGAATCCAGCCCTCTCCATCAGATGAGTTTGGCAGCCTGGACTAAGAATCACAGGCTATAGCAGCAATGCCCCACTACACTACAGAGGGGATCGGAGTTAGATCCTCCCCCTCACTCCTCAGGCAGGCAGGACCTTGAGCCTTGCTTGGCACTCAGCCTTATGTCAGATTTCAAACAAGAACCTCCTTCCCCATATCTTCTCGAGAGTCTCTTCTCAGCTTGCTGGGCATGGCTTAGCATGCCTCCCCTGCTGTCCTGTGGCACAGTCAGCAGAGAACGGAGACATCCCATGGTTTCCATGGGATGAGCTGGACTGCACTGGACCAGACAGATTCCCATCAGGCACATCCTTGTCCATGTAACTGTCCTAGACAAGGTTGCTCGGTTCAAGTCCCCATCAGCTGAAGGGTTCTGTATTACCGTCCCAGAGAACAAAGAACCTCCCCAACATGGTGTGTGACATTACTGGCAGCCCAAGAATTAACATGTCAGGGGAAGATGACACACCATGGAACTTACCTGTGGCAATTAAACATTTATCATAGGATATCTGGGTTCCATCATCAAGTTTCACCACATTGCCTCGAACATCCATATGTACCACCTGCAAGGCACAATGCAGAGAGCAGCTCAGGTTTACATGTCCAGTAGGCACTCTGATCAGTGGGCATAGGTTTACCAGGCAGAGAAGCAGCCACAGAAGATACCTTAGCATGAACAAGGTTTCCCTGTAGACGCTCCCTTTTCTGGAGAAAGGGAGCCAGGGAGGGAGCACGGCTTCAGAACTAACAAGAGATTTTAACTTGGCCGTAGCTCGAAGCTCAGACTGAACCTTCCCTAGGCTTGTTCCTCTCCATGATTGGTGACTCTCAGGGGAATGCAGATCAGGCAACTGCTATGATTCCAGGGACAGACAGGCTCACTGAAACCAAAGGCCGTCTGGGCTCAGCTACCAGGTGTACGGGGGAAGGAATGGCCAGCCAGGTTCACAGGAAGAGGCCAGGCTCCCTACTCACTCCAACCACGAGACTTGCAAGGAGGCTCCTAAAGCTAACTACGCACACCAGCTCAGGGTCAGGTGGTGCTTGGCAGCCTCAGTAACACCCCACTGCCATGCTTCAGAACTGGAGCTCCAGCCCAAATGTCTGCACAGCTGTTTTTAGTGCGTACCACGAGCCTGCACCTGTCAACCTGGGCTCAGACTTGCTGCTGCGGGTTTTAAAATGCAGTGTAGACAGACTCTTAGGCTGTAAGCTCTGCTGTTTGTAAAGCACTGTGTAAATGTATGGTGTTGTAACACTGATTAATGCTGTACCAACCTTCTTGCCGCTGAGGACGGCCACTCCACCATTCTCTATATAAGGCAGATCACGAGCAGGAACGTAGAAAGAAGGCGGCTGAAAATATATACTGTAGAGAAAAAAGTGTTCCAATGTATACAGTATCGCTGGTTTTCCCACATTAGCAGCTACTCAATGACTGGAAGAGCACCCACACATCGAAACGCATACAGGATTTTACAAAGAGAAAAACAACCTCTGATATGTTAACACGCTTCCCCTGCAAATTCCAGAAAGGATTTTGTTTCATAAAACTAGGATGTCTATACTGTTCAAAACCAAGCACTAGTACAGCAATGCTCTGCAATGGAGGAAGCCATACAGGTCTAGTCAAAATTGCACGGAGGTTAGCTTTGCACCACATAACTGCATCAAGTTCTTTATGTTCATTTCTTGGAGGTTATACAGTCCAGCTCCAAAGTGTTCAGTATTTTCCCTGAAGACAGAGAAAGATACAGGCTGTAGGGCAACAGTAAGACACACTCATGCGCTGCACAGGCACGTAACCATAATGGTCTCCAGCAACATCCTAGGTTTATAGTTTGTTGCTTGGTGCTTCCAATTGACAAGTCTGTGCACAATCTCAGCATTTAAAGCCAGGGACTCGATGCAGTCAGTGTACATAGTGAACTAAGCAGCTCAACAGTGCAGCTTGCAGCTGTTATCTTCAGTACGAAGATGTAACTCTTGGAAACTACGTGTACCAGCATACAGTGCTCCTTGAGCAGTCTAGCCACAATGCATGGTGGGATATGTATTCTCAATAGGCTGTCCATCCATAGTGAAGATAAGTGCATGGAAATCTGCTCAATTTTAAGCCCGGAGGTCTTCACGCACCTAAGCAGGCTGCCAGTGACTCCCAGGTGAGCATAGTTTGGTCACTCAAAATGACATTAAGCAATTAATTCAATTCCCATTAATCACTTCATGCAGATGGCACATACCTTCTCTCTTTGCCATTCCACTGTTTGAATCGCAGAGTCTCTGTGACATTCGGATCCTCTGAAAACCACAGTTCTTTGGAAAGAGGAGGACGCATATATGGCAAGTCAGGATCTTCAGAAACAATCAGCACCTTTAACGTGGGAAATCATTAACAACCTCAACTATGTTTACAAGTTGAGAATGGCAGAATGAAATGTACAAGCTCTAAAGGGAGCATGTCATCTGGCTTTAGACATGCCCCACTCTAGAGCAGAGCTGTGCACATCCCTTACCCTAGCCCCAGGATCACGAGCCCGAATGGATCGAGCAGCAGCAAAAGCAGCAGTGCCTCCACCAATTAGCAGAAAAGGAGCATGGGATGGACATTCAGGGCGAGCACTCGGATCTGTCTCTGGAGCTGCAAAGCAACAGATCAGACAGCCTGCTGTGAATACAGCAACAAAGCTCCACCAGGAACACTGTCTGCCCCCAAACAGCAAAGGGATAACATTCACCCTTGAAAGAATCATGACATCCTTTTGCATTTCAAATACTGGTAACTCTCTTTGGTGGGCTGCTGTACCTTAGATATTCACTAAAGGCTGCTCTTTCCCATCTCCTTACCCAGAGGGCTGCTTCTCAAATCCCACATGACATTCTGGGAGACGCTACCCTCACCAAGGAACAGCCTGAAACAATGAAGGACTCGATGTGTAGTTAGCATCAGAAGAGATACTATGGAAAAACTGCTTCTTAACTCCGCATACCTAGCTCCCTGTACGTGCCAGTCAGGCCTGCTAAGTTTAGTGACTAAATCAAGTTTTTACCCCCGTTACCCTGCAGAGCCAACACATCTAAGGCACAGCAGGGGATTCTGGACAGAACAAAAGAATCCAATAAGATAGCTTCTATTGTCGGGCTTGTGCTCACTCACCTCCCTGCTCAGCTGTTGTCAACCCCTGTTCTGCTGCTTTAAAAAAAAAAAGAGAGTTAGTTAAAGGAACCTGCATAATGAGGCTGAACTATAACCCCATTGGGACATCCTGTTACTAGGCATCAAATGGAGTTGCTTACTCATTTGAGCATTGCTACTGCACTTAGCTGCAGACTGCTATTCAAATGTTCATCAAGGCTCCTGTTATATTTATAACACCTCCATTAAAAAAAGCTCTGCTTAAATTCACATAGCTGGGTGAAGTGGCTGCAGCATATTCAAGAACCCACAAAGCTTATTGTTGGCACTCAACATGCAACTTTAAAAGCTTCAGGTAAGACTGAGACATTCTCCTTATAGCTCAGGATAGTAGTTTATTCCAGACAAAGCATCAAAGATTCAATGTCTTTGAACCCCACAGGATCAAACAACTGGTTAATGCTGGGCAAGTGAAGTACTGCAACATCTGTGTAAGTCACACAGCCTGCAAAATGCTCAAACACCAGGGAGATGAGGCCACTAAAGCAGCACTTGATCCTGGTAATATCCTAGCACTTAACATAGAGACATGTTTGAAAAATGCCAAATTCCAAGTGGCTGCTTTGTTTAAATCTCTGATGTAGGAAATCTTTACATTTTAAAACCAGAATCACTTAAAGGCAGGATCAAAATTTCGCTCTTGCATTTAGTGCACAGCTTGCAAGTAATCCAAATACATGGAATACTTGAAACCACCAGGAAAAAATCCTGGGGGATGTTTTCTTTTACTCATATATTGAGATGGAGACCAGCTCATAGGAATGTGTTTCTCCTACACACATTCAAACCCTGTTTTAAGGAACATTTGACTATCCTGCATACAGAAATAAAACCGAGTTCAGAGTTACCAGGGCGATTCCTGGATTCCTTCTCACCTGTTGTGGCCTGGGAGGCAGCACCCACTTCTGGAAGAGACAAGATACTAGACTTAATTCAGCAAGCTGCAAACTAACAAGAATGCACTTGGGAAGCCACAATTCAGAGTTAATCTCTGGATTCCTCAGGATCAGCAAGCTCCCCTCAATGAAGGTGGTAGAGCTTCTAGTAACAACCTCTGTCATTAGAAAGCTGTTCCAACATTTAACCTAGAGAGTTCTCTCCCCCAACCCCAGCTCTGGCTTAGATCTGCTGTGGTCCAAGTTATTGGTCTCAATACCAGGGTAACTGGTGAAATTCGCTGACCTGTGTGACTAGATGATCTAATGGTATCTTCTGGCTTTAATCTACAAATCCTCCAAAACGCAGTGAATCTTCAACTTTTTCTTCCTATTGGCTTCATAAGAGAGCACCTCTCATGAACCTACCTCTCACTGCCCAGGACCCACAGTCCCCATTGGCCAGTTCTCAAGAGGTTTCATTCTTTGGCCCAGAAGAAGTCTATGGACCACAGTTTTGAGAAGTGATGCTCTAAAAGATGTGCAGGGGCCTTTGTGTCAAGCTGCCATTTCAGCAGCAGTTTGAGACACTTGACAGTATAAAAATTAAACTGGGAAATGTAACTGTGCAAATATAGTTTCTGAAATGGAAAGTGAGTTGGAAGTGGCTCTTGGACCACAAAGTGCTGCTGGGTTCACAAAGTGATGGAAAGGGATGATCTACAAATTCCAGGAAACTTGAAATATGGTTAAGCTTTTTTTTTTTTTTAAACAGTGCTACCAGATGGCCAAGAAAAGGTGTTTAGAAACTTCCCTATGCTTTCCTCTTGCCCTTTTACAGAGAGCCATTTGGACGGCTAGCGCCACTGTGCATGCTTGAAGGCACAAGGCTGAGTGTACCAAAGGCTTACACACCAACGGGTGACAAGTGCTCTCCTGCCCTAGCGTAGTGCTACCTTGGGCTTTGAAGAGTGTTTTGTCCAGTCTAGTTTTAGATGTCCCAAGTGATCATGATCACTTTTAAGAAAAACCCTTTCTTCTGAGACTCTAAAAACTGGGATATAGCTCGTAGCTATGATAGGCTATTACCCACCAGAGGTGGACTTCACGTCTTGGGATTTCATAGCCATTGCTTCGATGCGGTCATTGAATCTCTCTTTGTCTTCTTTCAGCGTCTTGTACACCTGGAGAGGAGAAAAGTGGATGGCAGTTACGCATCTACCATGTGCATATCACTGCATCAATTTAACATTGTGCTTCAACTCATTGATAGGCTTTTGTCCACTCTGCTCACTCAGAAGAGCCATCAATTAAACAAATGAAGCAAAATGCAGCTCATTGTTAAAAGAGAACACATGCGTGTGTCGGTAAGTCTACAAAATAATGCATGTAGCTGAGGAATCTCAGATTTTTCCACTGTTCTATTCATGAGATGAAGCATCTCCACTGTCTGGGTACATTCCTGATCATGGACTGAGGATTTCTGCAGATGTCTGGGAGTCGGGCTGAAGATTTGTTCCAAGATGGACTGTATTGTATGGGCCTTGCCACAAAGGCAACACAACCAATACAAAAAGAACGAGGAGTACTTGTGGCACCTTAGAGACTAGCAAATTTATTTGAGCATAAGCTTTCGTGGGCTAAAACCCACTTCATCAGATGCATGCAGTGGAAGATACAGTAGGAAAATATATATACACAGAGAACATGAAAAAATGGGTGTTGCCATACCAACTGTAACAAGGGTAATTAATTAAGGTGAGCTGTTAGGTGACCTATTATCAGCAGAAGAAAAAAAACTTTTGTAGTGATAATCAGTATGGCCCATTTCCAACCATTGACAAGAAGGTGCAAGTAACAGTAGGGAGGAAAAAAATAGCATGGGAAAACAGTTTTACTTTGTATAATGACCCATCCACTCCCAGTCTTTATTCAAGCCTAATTTAATGGTGTCTAGTTTGCAAATTAATTCCAATTCTGCAGTTTCTCATTGGAGTCTGTTTTGAATTTTTTTTTGTTGGAGTATTGCGACTTTGAGATCTGTAATTGAGTGACCAGCGAGGTTGAAGTGTTCTCCGACTGGTTTTTGAACGTTATAATTCTTGACATCAATACAGACTACCTCTAGGCTCTTTGCAAGGGTAGGCCATGGCAGGACAAGTGACTGGGTCTGCAGAAAGCTATTCTGGAGCAGAGAAGGAAGACAGGATGTACACAAAGCTGCAGCAAGAAAAAGCAGACAGAAAGCAAAGCAGCTCCCAAGTGCACAGCAGAAGAGCACAGCAGAGCCTGGACTAGCTGGATAGGGCTCTAAAGCAGCAAGCCAGAGTCTAACTGGGGAAGATGGCAACGACTGCTGAGTAGGACCATTCATATCTATGATGGAGAAGACCCTTGAGCATGGAACAGAGTTGGGAGATGCCAGGAGACAACTGCCTTGTAACCCCCTCATTTTTGTTCTCTATTTGGAAAGAGAAAGAGGAGAAACTCTGGCTGGAGAACTGCAACATGTACACTAGGCCAGTGGGGTGAAGGAAGAGGACAACAAGGTGACGATGGTTTTTTCCTTGCTTGTGGAGAGACACTGCTCAGTTAGAGATGGAAGAACACAATGAAACAAAAAAATTCACTGTCTTCAGAGGAGGAGTGAAATATTCACGCCGTCCCCAAATACTGTAACGCCTACACATTTAACGCTAGAGACCCAAGTCATCTAAATCCGTCTAGTGGCTTACTACCTGTAAAAATCAGCACCACAAAAAAGCATAGGTACTGAGAGTTTGATCTTCTACAACAGGAATGATACTGTGATTAAAGAATACTGGTTGAAGCAGCAAAGATGCCCAACTTCGACAGAGCTAAATCCTTGATTCATGGTCTTAACAAGGCAAAAATAGAGTATGTCTCATTTAGGAGAAAACATTGGGTGAAGACCTGGCAGCATGACTGGCTTGGAATGTGCAATGGTCCCTGTCAGTTAGCACTTGGGAGTCATTGTGAGTCTCAAGGAGGGAGAAAAGTATTTTTATAGTTCTTGGAGGAAAGACAAAATCTTCCAGAAAAAGCAGAGATCCAAGGAACTACTTGAGTCCCAAGACAAGGAAAACTTGTAGGGAACTGAGCCTTGTGTAGGCTAGCACTTAAAGGCATGAGGTTAGCAAGTTTAAATCCTAGTCTAGACAAAGGCCTTGGAGGCTCTGAAATAACTTAACTGTCTTGGCTTAGAAAAGAATCCACATAAGATCTTTTAAATGTCTCTCAGACACTTCCAGGGTCTGCTGCTAAGATGTCAGTGTCAGCACATCCATGCAAGGGAACATGGATTTTTGTCAGGAACTTGATACTAAACACCTGGAACCTCTTTCAGCTGAACACCTTTCCCCACAGGGATTTCCTGAGAAGGCAGCCTGGAATATGTGGAGACCTGAGTAAAAGGATAGGTGAGCACAGACTGTATTCTGGGAGACTTTTATTCAGAGAACATATATGGAGGATATATTCCAAAACCAGTTTTCAAAAACTCTCATGTGCATGGGGAGTGGAAGAGAAAGGGACATTCTGGAAGTGGATCATAGCAAGGTATTCCCCCCACACCCACCCACTCCCCACCAGATAGCTAATAAATAAAAGGGAAGCAAATTAACTGTCTGAAGGTATTGCCTAGCCTTGTGTGATTACGTAAATCCCACATGCACTGCATCTCTCGTAATGCTCTAAGGAAAAGCAATTGCTAAAATTTAAACATACAATAATTAGACACCACGGTTTGGACCCTTCTCAGAGGGCATTAAAATTGCATACAAACTTGGATCTTTTCAACGTGCAATGTGCCTATCAGGGCAACTAAAGCTGCAACGGCAAAAAACAAATGACACTGAAGACATTTAACAGTTTATTAGCAAAATATTATGTGATCCAAACTCTGTTTAAACTGAAGTTAACAATCCTCTTGATGTTTTGGCATCTCTCCTACTGCCTAGACAGTTCAAACTTTACTTATCTCCAAGATTAAGCTTTGCATAGTGAAGCAAAGTAAGGTAAAGTCTCAAATGAAATCCAAATTATTTCAACCTTAATGCAGAACATGAATAAAAAGCAGAGGCAGACAAAAGCATATCTCTGGGATAGAAGCAAAACTTCAAGCATAATAGAAATACTGTTTAAGAAGAATTAGCATAAAACATTTCAAACTGTTACTTGTAATCAATTGTACAAACCCAAGGTTTGTAAACCTACCTCTGTGTTTTAGAGAGAGGTAGAATAGTGTGAAGTTGAGAAATGAGTTAAAAAGGAAGCAAACAAATCAAAATCTGACCATTTAGGAAAGCAGATACATATAGGTGCACATATTAGATCGAACCACTTCAGGCACTACCTCTGGATAGGTTTTCCAAAGGGACACTGCTAAGTACTTCTAATAAAAAAACAAAGCTACTCTCTTAGCTATTTGACAGAAGTGCTTTATTTAATGTTCCTTCTGTAGCATAATTACAAAGGTAGGTAAATGAATTGCCCCCCTTTTTCTAATGGAGCTTGAAGTTAGTGGGTTACTTCCTTATTTGTAAGCTTGGAAGGATTAGATCATCAGTAAATGTTGGTAAACGTCAATTTCACCATACATGCAACCAAAGAAAAAGTATTTCCATAGATAACTGAAATATACAGATAGGCAAAGACAAATGCTGCTTGAGAACTATGAGTCTGATTTAAGGATATTTACTTTGTATACTTTGATGTAATGTTGACAACTTGTGTTTTAACATATATAAAGTTTTAATTTTTGAATATCAATATCTATCATTAAGAAAAATATTGTCTGGGCACCCCATAATTTTGCACAACTGAAAATCTGAAATGACAAAAATTGGGGGGAAAATACTTAAAAATAAAAATGTATATTATTGGTCAAAATTATAAAAAATGAAAATCAAATTTTGCTAAGCCTATTTATTTGTACACCAGCTCAATGATGTCAGCATAAATCTGGTAATGTGACTTGTTAATTAACTTTGCTTCCCTGCTGGCTATGAAGAAAAGCAAAAGACACAGTCAGTCCTACACAAGCTCTGGCTATTTTGACTTTAGATATTCAGTGTCAAAAAATTAAACTCAGCAGGAAGTTTCCCCATCAGAGACTTGAATTGTGTGGACAGATCAAATTTGGAGTTGTATACTATTTGACAATGTCCCTTTAAATAAAACCCCAGAGAGGACACTTATCATAGGATTTAGTTAAGTTATTATATGACTAACTTGATATTAGAAATATGACAGGCACAAAGATTTAAATCATGCCATGGTATCCCCCACCCACCCGCCCACTAAAATGCATTTAGTTCAAGCATCTTACATAAGCTCCTGCCCCAGTGACTGTTCCTCCTACAATTAAGTAGTACACTAGGTTGTTGCCATCTTTCCCAGGAACACCTGTAGACGTTAGAGATCTAGATGGGGGTCTTAGATGATGACACTGCAAAACTGTAGGTGAAGACAGGCAATGAAAGAAAAGAGAAGGAAAGAGTACTGAATATTAATGAGGACACTTCATCACACAGCTCTTGGCAAAGCAGGATTCGTTTTCAGTTACCTTGTTGGTCAAAAGAAGTGTGGCTAATACATATTTATCATTTCAGGACTTAAATACTATGAAAGCCTCTTCCCTTTCTTATGGGCATATTCATTTCAAAGTGGACATAACATCTTCTAACCAAAAAGGCTCCGCTCTGATGCAATGTCTGCTTTCCTGTGTGCAGCTGGGGAAGGAGATGGGCATGTGTATCTCTCAAGGAAGATGAGTTCACACGCCGGGCTCACTTTATAGTTGGATTCTGATTTTTACTGAAGTTTTCCAGCAGGAAAGGAGACTAGGCAGGCAAGCAGCTTACCCCCCAGGCCACACGCTTGTCCATGGTTTTTTCCACATTAGAACATGGGTCTTACTGTTCCCAGCCCTTTGTTCTAACAACTTTTCCACAGTATTTCCTTGCTAAATAAGTCCTCCTAGAGGAGCACACAATTTAACATGTGGTTCTGCTCCCCAAGGAAGCTTTTCACATTCAGGAAGCTCCTGAGTGGCAGACTTATTTATTCTAAAATCTGAAGGGGAGAATTATTTCTGACCTTTCCCCACTTAGGTGTTCTACTTCCTGGCTGCAGATCCATGACAGAGGTCAGATCACATTTGCCAGGCAGTTGGAGCTGGCATCTCTGAATTGGGAAGGAGGGTGGCAGAGCACACCTGAGAGCCAAAGGAATAGGTAAACCACATTTCTCCCCCAAATTTAACAAACAAACAAAAGTTATATTTCCCAGGCTCCCCATCTATGTGAAGAGTTTCATTAAGGTAAAATCAGGGCAATAGCCACACTAAGTATTTGGAATACTTGTGTTTGATGTTTTAAATCAAGACTATCAACTGTAGATAAAAACATACACAATGCTTCTCTGTAAGAAACAGAACTTCAAAAGGGTAGATTCATATTCCTTAAAATGGAACTTCTCCATTACCAAATGCTATTTGTGTCTTGAATTCACTCTGCCTTAGAACCTGATTTACCACCTCAGCCTGGCTGAATCATTTTGCTCTTTTCCCATTACATAAAGGGAGGTTAAAAGAGGTCTATAAATATCAGACTGGGACAAATGCAGAACTTAAACTTAGAAATGAAAAAAGAAATTTGGCAAGCAATGGCCTTATTAAGTTTGTTGCTCAAAGGATAAACCATCAGAACTATGTTCTAATTATCACATACAAGATAACAGACAGAGCTGTGGTTAATCACAGAATATAGAAAATAATGTTTTTCTAGTAAAGATAAAAGGTAACTGAAATGACAAGAGAAAATACTGGTTAATTTGCAGCCAGTTCCAGTTTGGACATTAGATTCCTAGGAAGTTTTCCAAAGCAGGAAAGAACAGCAGAGGTAAGAGGCAAAGGAGGCAAGAGAAAGTAATCATTTAACAGGAGCTGTGTTGCAGCTTCTTTCATGAACCGCCTTTCTACTTACATATGCACCTGCTCCTAACGTTGATAAGCCCACAATAAGGACAAAAACAGAACTATCGCCTTTGCCCCCAGGTGCACCAGAGCTAGCCATTTGTCTGCTCATCTGTAGTTTTAAGGGAACATTCCATCGCTGCAACAAGTTGCCTAAGGAACACAATGTTTTTAAACAAAACACAAAGTATTGTCAATACATAGTAATATTTTAAGATATAGTAATTAACTGTATTATAAAGCCAAGTAAATCAGCTACTTGTCTGAAGAGCCCAATGCCACATTTGACTGACCCTAGTGAATTACTTTGTGCTAAAGGGAGACCACTACACTAAGTTTGAGATCCCACCTCCCCTCCTTCAACAGCAGAAAATGGAACTGCTACTGTACTCAGTCTTTGGAATTTGTATTCAAACTCCCCTCACAGCCCCCAGTTATTGAATACAGTACTGCCCAAATAGCTTGTTCACAGGAGAGGAATTTCCAGCACAGTTTAGACCCTGTCCATACTGGGATCAAACTCTTAGCTGCAACTGTGTTTGCACATGCTGGGGGTCAGCAGGGTTCCCCTGCAACCGGTGAGTATTTCTGTGAGAAGTCAAGCTTCCCCCTGAGCTCTCTAACAACTTATAGATGATTCTAAGGCCTGGTCTACATGCCAAAGTTAGGTTGATGCAAGTCACCTTGTGTCAACTTATTTGTGCATGTGTCTACCTTTAAATTAGTCTCCAGCTGACATCAGCACCCCGTTACAGTGACACAGTAAGACCACCTCCCGGTGTTGAGCCATGGTTGAACTACTGAGGTTGATGACACTGCATGAACTATGTTGACCCTAACAGTCCTCCATCAGCTATCCCACAATTCCCCATTCCCTGCAACAGTGATCACCCTGGTCACAATTGTAAACTCCACTGACCAGGGGTCAGAGACCGAAAGCCACCACCCTTAAAGCCCCCTGCATATTTCTGAAATGCCTTTTCCTGATAGCCCACCTTGGCAAGTACACCTAGCAGCTCCCCTTGCTCTATGCAACTGCCCAACCAACCATGCTGGCTCCATGCGCCAGAGCCACTCCTGACTGGAGTACACGGGAGGCATTGCAACTCCTGCACCTATGGGGAGAAGAGGCTGTGCAAGCACAGCTATGGACCAGACACAGAACTGTGGATACCTGCAAAGAGAGGCACAGGGGTTTGCAGGCAAAGGGGTATGGCAGGAGCTGGCAGCAGTGCTGTGTGAAAGCAAAGGAACTTTGCCAGGTGCACCACAAGGCCAGGGAGGCCAACAATTGATCTGCTGCTGAGCCACAGACCTGCCGCTTCTGCAATGAGCTGCATGCCATACTTGGCAGAGGCCCCAGTAGTGCGCCACAGACCACAATGGATACCTCAGAGGAGCCCAAGACAGAGCCCCCTGTCATGAACAGCAAGGAGGAAGAGAGGAGTCAGGGGAGATGCAGCTGAGGAGGAGCCTAGCCATGTCATGAGCCAGGACCTGCCTGAGACTCCACCCCAGTCTAGCCAGTCCTGCCAGCCAAACATGGATGAGCCTGCTGAAGGGGAAGGAACCTCAGGTAAGCATGGGGATGTATTTTTCCTTACAATGTTTAAATTTAAAGATGGCGCCCGGCCCATCCCCAAGTCAAGACAAAGGTATCAACTTTTCATTGTTCTACTCAGACAAGAAGAGTTAGTGGCACAACAAACAAACAAACAGGTAGAAGTGGCATCTGCTTTTCATTCCTCTGTTGGGCTGGGGGGGGGGGGGGGTAGGGTGAGCCAGGCAGGGCAGTTTGGTTTTATATACATAGGGATGTCCCTCAATAAAACTTTCACAGAGATGCTCTGCAGTCCTCTGCCGAAGGTTTCTAGGGATGTCTGCCTTATTTCTTCCTCTGTGGTAGGATGCTTTCCCGCACCACTCTGTGATGAGTTCAGCTGGCACCATTGCAGTAAACTGGCTAATAGCATACAGACCCAGGTGGCTTCAGGATGCCAGTAGCAGCCGCTCCCTCTGTTACGCTCTGCAGTGAGATACCAGCTAAAACCTCCACTGCTTGTGGAAAACAGGACCAGTACTCAGTGCCACTGCTCCATGCTCCCACCCTTAGAATAAGGACTGAAATTTTATTGTTTCATGCAACTGAAATTCCTTCCCCCCCGACCTGCCATCTTGCCCCGGATGGGCCATACTCACCATGCCTAGGGCTGGAGAGTGGAGCTGTGCCCAGGCACTCTATAGCTGAAGTGTCAATAAGCATGTCTTATTAAAAGTGTTTATGGGAATAAGGGAAGGGAGTTTTGAATCTCTCTCTTCCCGTAGTGGCTCTAAATCCTATGGCACATCTGACTATTGTTATCAGCAGATTCTGGCATGGAGGCTTTGAGGGCTGCCCCCTCCACTCCCACAGAACGCCTGCCCCTGACAAGGAGGAGAAAGAAGAGGACCAGGAAGGACATGTCCAGCAAGATCCTGCAAGCCAGTGCTGCATCAGATTGTGATAAAAAGGGCCTGGAGGGCCAACGTGGCAGACAGGAAGAGTGGACAGGAGAAAGGCCCGAGAGTCCCAGCAGGAAAAGGAGAGGGAAATGCACGAAGGTGTAACACTGCTCTACAGCCAAAATGCTTCTGAAATAAATGTAGTCAAACTTTACTAATTCTGGGTCACTGAGAATGAAAATGATGCTTAAAATTGTTGATTGGCTCTAGTTTTCAAGATATGCTATTGGGTCAGTATATACGACCCTTGACTTGGCAATGGCGGAGGATAAGTGAGTTATAAAGGGAAGGGATCTCAATTTAAACCAGAAATGACTAAAATACATCTTTGACTGGATCTATGAATAAATCTATGACTGGGTTTGGACAGTACTTGCTTTTTAGGCAAAACAATGAATGATGCAATCTGAAGCTGGTATTGCGTCATACATGATATGAATTGCATCATGTTATTCCTAGAAGTCATGGATGATGCAATCATAACGAAGCTTACATCACTCTGCTGAACAAATTGCCCTATATCAGCTCTAGAAATCATATAGTGTCGTGCTCTCTTATTTGTCAGTGTTTGATTTTGCAAAGGGACACATTTCTGTTTAGCCAAAGTGAGCAGAGATGCCTCGTACTTGTGTGAACAGTGCAGATAACTTCTGCTATGTTTGTGGTGAAGTGACTTTTGCATCACAAAAGCGCAGTATAACCACTATGGTTAAGAAAGCCTATCACCTTTATTTTGGCTGCAAAATTGGAGATCAGGACAAGAGGTGGGCCCCACACATATGCTGCAACACTTGTGCAACAAATCTTCGCCAGTGGTTGAACACGAAAAGGAAATTTATGCCTTTTGCAGTCCCAATGATTTGGAGAGAGCCAACAGATCATACCAGCAATTGTTACTTCTGCATGGCGCCTCCAGTTGGGAAAGGTGTGTCAAAGAAGAAAAAGTGGACTGTGCATTATCCAACCATTCCATCAGCTATACGCCCAGTACCCCACGGAGAAGGACTGCCGGTTCCTGATGCACCAGAATCATTCTCACTTGAGTCAGACGAGGAAGAGGAAGAGGATGAAACTTCTGGTCCTGAACCATCAATGTCACAGGACCCACATTTTCTCCCATCCTCCTCCTCTGAACCACACCTCATAACACAAGGTGAACTGAATGACCTTGTCAGGGATTTGGAACTACCCAAGAGTAAGGCAGAGCTGTTGGGCTCCAGACTACAGCAGTGGAATCTCCTGGCAGGTGATGTTAGGGTTTCCATGTTCCGTGACCGTCAAAAGGATCTTGTCCCATTCTTCTTCATGGAAGGTGATCTTGTAGCCTGCAACAACATCGATGGTGTGATGGCAGCCCTCAACATCGTTCACGATCCAGATGAGTGGAGACTGTTCATTGATTCATCGAAGACGAGTCTTAAAGCTGTTTTACTGCATAATGGCAATGTTTTGCCATCAATTCCAGTTGGTCATGCAGTCCATATGAAGGAAACCTATGACAACATGAAACAACTTTTGAGGTGCATAAACTATGACCAACATCAGTGGCAGCTTTGTGGTGATTTGAAGGTTGTTGCTCTCTTGCTTGGTCTGCAGACTGGATACACAAAGTACTGCTGTTTTCTCTGCGAATGGGATAGTCGTGCAAGAGATTCCCACTACATCAAGAAAGATTGGCCACTCCGACAGTCATTGGAGCCTGGGAGGAAAAGTGTTCAGCATCCACCACTTGTTGAGTCAAGGAAGATTTTGTTACCACCCTTACACATCAAGCTGGGTCTGATGAAGAACTTTGTCAAGGCCATTGACAAAACACAAGCAGCTTTCAAGTACCTCTGTGGAAAATTTCCAAGGTTAAGTGAAGCTAAGATAAAGGAAGGTGTCTTTGTTGGTCCTTAGATTCATGAACTTCTTCGAGCTGATGCATTTGACCATGCACTGCGTGGCAAGGAAAAGACGGCATGGAAAGCCTTCCAGTTAGTGGCAATAAATTTTCTCGGAAACAACAAGGTAGACAACTACAGGTTGTTGGTGGAAAACCTCCTCAAGGCATACAAAAGCCTTGGTTGCAACATGTCACTAAAGATACATTTTTTTGCACTCTCATCTAGATTTTTTTCCACCGAACTGCGGAGCAGTGAGCGACGAGCACGGCGAGCGATTTCACCAGGACATTGCAACAATGGAGAAATGCTATCAGGGCAAATGGAGCCCATCAATGCTTGCAGACTATTGCTGGACAGTGACAAGAGATGCTCCATTTAATGAATACAAGAGACAAGCCAAGAAGCGCCGAGTAGACACTGAATAGGACTAAACTATGTACAGAATAGTTTTTTGCCTTTTGTTTCATAATAAATTTTATTTATATAACCCTTTTGCTGATTTTTAAAGTGTTACATAAACAGGACAGGTGAAATATTATCATGTAAAGCAACCATAAACACACGAAAAGACCTAGGTTTACAATTTATGATTAAAACTATCTACACAATATACATAGACATAAAATGTAAAAACTTAAATATCTTAGAAACAGTAGCCAATCAGTTGTTTTAATTGTCGTATTTGAATTCAGCAAATCAAAATACATAATAAATAGCACATTTTATCTCTGAAGCAGACGACTTCTCAAAAATTGTAGACCAGTGTAATCCGTCTTCTCAGGCAGCAAACCCAAATGCTGCAGATCCTGGTGAGCTACCAGTCCAAAAATCCCACAACTCCAGCTCCAGCTCCCTACATACTATATGGAATCCTGGGCCACATCCTTATCCCTGCTACTCCATGCCAGGGGACAGCAAGGGAAACCACAACTTCAGATACTCTAACCGGAGAGACCCACGCCTGGTGTATATGTAGTCACAATCGACTACATTTGTGCATTCAAATGCGCAGAAATGTTTGCTGCCTTTCCAATCTTCAAGTTCCATTCCATTAATTTACAATTAACGTTTGTATTGCCGCACATGCTTTTTGCACATTGATTTTTCCTGTGCTGTTGGTGCAATTCAATAAATTTCTGTTTTTTGAGAATGAGATTATCTTTATTACTTCACACCACACACGCAAAGCACACAGTACTTGTAAATGTACAGGATCACAGTGCACGCACATCCTGGCAAACAGCCAGTCCTATTTATAAATAGACAGCAGGCACCATCCAATTCCTAGCAGCACCCACAGCTCGAGGCTAGAGAACACTCCAGAATAGCACCCTACTGCAGCACTTTCAAAGCAACCCTCACTAGCTCCATGCCCAGCTCTTGTGATGGCCCCTATGTCTGGCTGTTCAAAGTCAGCAGACAGCCACTCATGACAGCTTCCCCTCCCCTTTGCCTCACAGATCTTATGCAAGACACAACAGCCAACTATAACCATTGAGATATTTTTCTCAGTGAGATCTAATCTAGTGAGTAAACACCACCAGCGTCCCTTCAATCCACCACAAGCATATTCAACAGTCATTCTGCACCTGCTGAGTCTTTCCTTAGTGGTCTTGAGGTGGTCAGCGTAAGCTTCATGAGCCAGGGGAGCAAAGAGCAGGCTGGGTCCCGCAGAATCACTACTGGCATTTCAAAATTGCCAATGGTAAGCTGCCAGTCGGGAAAGAAAGGCCCTGCTGGCAGCTTTCTGAGCAGTCCTGTGTTCTTAAAGTTGCAAGCATCATGCACCTTCACAGACCAGCCTACACTGGCATTGGTGAGGCGTTCCCGGTGACTGACCAATGCTTGCTTAACCACAGAAAAGGAACCGTTTCTGTTGACGTCTCTGTTGCAAGGTGGACTTGTGCTAAAATAGGGACACGTGTGGTCTTTTGCCCCACCACAGTTTGGGAACCCCTCA
The DNA here is from genome assembly GCF_028017835.1 of Emys orbicularis. Lineage (NCBI taxonomy): Eukaryota > Metazoa > Chordata > Testudines > Emydidae > Emys > Emys orbicularis. The sequence goes on along the minus strand of NC_088691.1, from coordinate 43,396,815 downwards.
CTGCCTAGCCATCCACCATGTCCCACACATTGCGAAAAGTCACAGTCCTGAGTAGCAGGAGACGATTAATGGCCCTACACTCTTAACTGACAATGGTCCCCACTGTGGATTTTCCAACTTCAAAATGATTTCCCACTCACTGGTAGCAGTTCAGCATTGCAAGTTTCCAGAGTGAAATCACCACTCTTCTCCACTGTCAATGCAGCTCTCATTTTGGTGTCTCTGTGCTGGGGGTCTGGGGACAGCTCAGCACACAGATCCAGCACTGTGGCCTTTTGCATCCAAAAATTCTGCAGCCGCTGCTCGTCTTCCCAAACCCGTATTATGATGCGATCCCACCCATCAGTGCTCATTTCTTGGGCCCAGAAGTGGTGCTCAGCTGTCTGCAGCTGCTCTTTGAACCCCACCAACAATCCTGAACTGTTATTCGCTACATCCCTTAGCAAACGGTCCTTGAAGAAATCCTCATGTCCCCCGTTGCTGCAGTACTTCCTGTGGGTCTGTAACTACAGGAGAATTGTGCCTCCTGTATTTGCAACATTCATGAGAATAGCACAGAGCTCTGTGGGCTCCATGCTTCTGTCAGAGAGGGCAGACACCGAAAGTGCCATGCGGGTTGGTAGGATTTTTTTTAAAAAGGCACAACTATAGGCTATGAATGGCATTATGCGATGGAGAAAGTTGCATGCTGGTAACTTGACTCCTAGCTCCCAAAGGTCTTACGCGACTCATTGCTACCCCATACACATTGCAAAAAGTTCCCAAAAGGCATTACACCCCAGACGGCGACATGCAACATAAGACTCCTGGTGAGTATATACAGTGCAGATGCAAGCAGCCAAGCATGCATTCGCACGAGCAATACACAAACTGTGGTCATTGTACAAGAATGTACACCTCTACCCCGATATAACGCTGTCCTCTGGAGCCAAAAAATCTTACCGCGTTATAGGTGAAACCGTGTTATATCGAACTTGCTTTGATCCGCCGGAGTGCGCAGCGCAGCCCCGCCCCCCCGGAGCACTGCTTTACCACGTTATATCCAAATTTGTGTTATATCAGGTCGTGTTATATCGGGGTAGAGGTGTACTTTGGGTCAACGACAGTTTGTAGTGTAGACATGTTCTGAGACAGGGATTGGTGTCTGAGACCCAAGTCAAGGAGAAGTTACTAGAACCCAACCAGCAAAAAGGGCCTTGTCTACACCAGAACACTTTCCTATAGGGTCCTACCACTGATACCCCGAGTGGAGTCAGATCAGTGATATCAATAAGCATGCTCATGCAAACCGTGCACCAACAGTCACTGGCATTTTAAGTATTGTCATGCTAATCTGCTCTGAATGCTGCACTTAATGCAATGGGCCTCGGAGCCCTGCTTACCCTAGCTCCCAATGTTGCTACCATTGGTGGTAGCAATGGTGAGAAATTTTCACAAACTTCCCCCCAGTGTAGAAACAAATGATGGTGATTAAACAGTTACAGCTTGCTACAGCAGGCTGGACAGAGTCTCATGCCTTCCCTACAGTAGACTTGCATACTGCAAGTGAAAATCATTACAAATGAGAACTCTGACATGCTTCCTACAAACATTAATGCCAGATGCTGTATATTACCCCAGATTATCTCCACATGAAAACCAATTCCAAACAGAAGACAAAGAAGATATTGTCTAGAGTGAAGGGGGATTGTTACTCGGACTAAATGGCAATGGCCCTCATTCTGGTGATCCAAACAGCTACAGTCCCATGTAAGGTGTCAGCAGGAACTGTCTTAATCTCAGAGGAGCAGTGTACAGCAGAGGGAACAAGGCATTTGTCTCCCTGACAGAGCAGTTCCTGCTAACTCAGGAAGTTTGCTGTTGGTGCATGGGGGTGAGGGGAGAGACCAACTTGATTAACTCAATCAACTCTCTCAACTTCAAAGAGAGGCCATCGGAATGCAATTATTCAGCATGGTGGACAAAGCCTGTATGGTGATCCCCTTCACCTGTCTGGTTTTCGGTTTATGTGTCCCATAATATGCTGTTCTAGCACAATATTTCAATTGAAATCAATGGGAGCTACAGGTGCTAAGCACCCCTGAAAATCTGGCCTCAGGTACCTGACACTGGACTTGCAACAACTGAGACCCCTAAAATCAGTGGCCACTTTTGGAAAATTTGGCTGCATCTGGAAAGGCCTAAATGCAACAGAGGTGAATGGAGACAAGAGAGAAAAGGACACAGAAGAGGGTGCTTGGGAGGGTCAACCAACAGTTCTGTGAATCAAGCACATATCTATTATGTTTTATATTGAATTTGAAATTACAAAAAATGGTATTCACACTATACCACAGTTAAGATAATAAAACATCAGGAAATTCAAAAGTTAACTTGGCCACATTACACATACAGTATGTTTTCATCGTCTGTACTTCTAGGAACCTAGATATTTCACAAGAGAGAAAGAGAAAATAGTACTTAAATGCAACACAGCCGAGTAATGTTGGAATATTCGGATCACATCAGTGAATGCAGCAGTCAATTATGTATTGTTAATGTTGCATTAACACACTTCTTTCCCTTTAATTTTAAACTTACAGAGCTTGTAAATTCTTTTAATAAGAGCTACTAGACTAGCAAAATTTCCAATCTGTGCAGACTTCACAAGCCGCACCATAAGCGTCTTGAACCAATCTGTGCATGTACCTAACTAGCTGTGAACTTGCGAACAATCCATGTCTCCTGAGTGTGCATATGGAAATTTAATTTTCTCTTGTGAAGGCTTAGCAGGCAATTTTCAAACTATCTATTTTATTCAATCAAAACCAAGGTATTTTATGTGTAGTACAGGCACTACTTCTTAAGGAGGACTGTCCCTATGCCAAGTTTAAATCTTCAGCCATTTTTCATATAGCTCTCTTTTAAAAAGTGGCTAGATTTTCTTAATACAGGAAAAAGGAATTTTTCAAGCTCAACTGAAATAATTTTGCTCCAATTTATGAAAAGGCCACTTTTAGGTAGAGATCAACATGCAAAATTTAGGAACACAATAAGAATTTTCCTAAATTTGTAAGCATGAAAAATAGGGGAGTAGAAGGGAAACTTTTGCGTAACAGTGACCAGTATAAAACATTAGCAACTTTCAAGGACGTGTGCTGCTAGATTCTCCAATGGCCTTCCAAGGTCATTGCTACACTCCTGCTGAAAGCAAGGCACTGATCCTTTGGAATTCCTTTTACTTGGCCACCTATAGAACCCTGTCTACATGACACACAGTGATTGTCTGAATAGGGCTTTGAAGAATTAAATTAGCTGACAGGATAGTCCAGGAAAAATGTGTCAGCTAACTCAATTCTTCACCACCACATTCAAACACAGCAACAATCTGTAATGTGTACAAGACCTAGAAGACCTCAGCATGTCTGATGTGCCTCAAGACTTGCTATGAGCACACTAATTCAGATTTCCCAAAAAGCTGCCATGCCAAGAACATCCACAAGTGAGACTCTGCCTCTGCCAGAAGAGGAAAAACTAGGGTTAGAACAGTCAAAATTCATCACTACAGATATCAGAGGGACCCCCACCACTACCCACACTAGGTGTCTAATACCAGAGCACATGGCTCTTCCTTGTAGCTCCTGCCCTCCAACTAATGAAGAAATCCATTTCAGAGCTCCCTGCTCCACTGTTTCCATTACATTCACAGGGAGACCAAGCTTCCTAACCAAGAAGCTCTCAACACTAGAGCAAGGGAACATTCAAACAAATTGAAAGGTGCCAAACTCAAAATGGACAACAGAAACTATCTTTTCACACATCTACTGTGGAACCCACTGTCCCAGGATACTGTTGAAGACAAAAGCTTATCAAGACTCAAAAAAGGACTGGACATTTATAAAGATATCATCTGAGAACAACAGTAAAAAAGAAAAAGTGTGGGAATTGATATCAAACCTCCTGCTTTGGGATTTAAACCAGTTTCTAATTATTAGGGTTTAGGATGGACATTCAAGGGGAACATATTATCCCACACCTACCTACTGCATGGTTTCTTGCACCTTCCTTTGAAGTACATGGTGCTGGTGACTGTTCGAGACATGATACTAGACTAGATGGACCATGGATCTGACGCAGTCTAGCAAGTCCTATGTAGGCGCTTCCCTCCACAGTCTGCATTTATCCATGATGCAAGAAATTTGGAAAGCATCCTAAGGTGACCGGTTCCTACCTGGCCAGCCAATTCAAAGTCACACACAAGCTGTGTCTATACTAGAGAAATTTTCCAAAATGTCTTGCTGTAGCTACCATCAGTTCATCTCCACAACAGTTTACACTGGGGCTCCCAACTTTGTTAACAGATCACCAGAGTTTGTAAACCATCACCTGATCTTGTTCACAGCAGGTCTAACAACACTGTGCTGAAAACACTGGCAGCAGTCCATTTACACAAGAGCTCTCAGGACTGCAGAGGGGAGGACCTGAACCAGTGCTGGCAATCATGGAAAGCATTTGCAAAATTTAGGCAGGGCTTGAGACCAAAAGTTACCTCGTAATATTTACTCCCAAATAAGGTTTGGGGGGATTTTTTCCAACAAAGGAGTTAAAGTTGAAAATGTGCTTTAGAGTCCAGCTACTACCCAAAAATTACACCCTCTTTATAAAAACCCTACACCTTTGAACAGTCTGGGAAGTTAACATTTAAGGGATCCACTGTCATATCTTCTCCATCGTTCTGTCATCACTTACTATCTTACCTGATTTACACCAATAAATGTAAGTTGTTTTCTTCGGCTGCTAGGTTTATGTTGTTTATTCAATGGATAGTAAATATTTCAAAGTGTAGAGTCTCAGGTACATTGTTACATCCAAGTTCCGTACATTTTCTCAGTGTGATGTATTGGTGGAACAGAGTGGAAACACGACTGATCTGTGGCGTCATAAGATAGGCTGACTCTATGGTGTTGAAGGGTTATATAATTGTGGGTATAGCTTGCAAGTTTGTATTTTTAACTCCATTAACAATAATGTGTAGCAACTAACAAATGCAAGTTTTGTAGCGAGTAGTGTTGCACTGTGTCTCTGCTATACTACCATAGAAATGGAGTCTGAATAAGAAACAGGATTTTATGAACTCCTAGTCATTTGTCATTTTGACCTTTGCACAAACTTCACTAGTTTTAGAGGGACAGTTAAAGATGGTTGGGTGGTGTAAAACGGGCAGTGTGAGAGTGAGGCGTGAATCAGTTAAGTTCCAGAATTTTTAATTTTCTGGTTTTTCTAACTGTCAAATTTTGGTCAAGATTTATTTTGGGAGGAGTCCACTGGAACACACTTTCAACATTAACTTATTAAAACAAGCTTTGTTTGGGAATTTCCCTGATTTTAAATGAGTGCCAAGTTTAAGTTGGGTTGGCATATAAAGCCCAGAGGAAGGACCCCACGCCCCCTCCTCTCATAGATCATAGCAACTCAAAACAGGGTTTCCTCTCCTGCATGAGGGATACATAGGATAGCGAACAATGGAGGAGGAACAAGCTTTTGTGCACACGGGAAACACTAATTTTTATGTCCAGAAAATTCAGTGTGGATAAAAGAACACTTGGCCTCTCTCTGTCCTTTCCAAGCACCAGTCTGCTTTCTCCTACAGAGCCACCTCCCAGCCCCTCATTCCAAGAAGCTAGGCACAGTGCTTTTCCTCTGATTTGCCCCACACCTCCTAACCATGACTACCTTGGTTCCCTGTCAGCTCCTCCTGAACACTGCCCCTCTGCATTTGCCATTAGTGCCATACCCATTCGCCCCACTCCATACCCCTCACCTCTGGCTCAAGCCAGCAGCTGCAATAGCACAGCCTGGAATCAGCTGCAAGCCAGTTTACAGTTCTATATGAATATGGCCCAGGTTGTGACTGTGGGTCACAGGAAAAAAAGAGGAAAAACAAAGAAGAATCCCCCAACTCCTGCATCCTGCAGTCAGTACACAGGGATTTCCCAGCCTGGCCCATTGCGTGGGATTCAGCATCATCAGACTTAAAGCAAAACAGCAAACCAGGATCATTTGCTTCAGTCAGGGGAAACACACACAAGTCTCCTACAAGAAACTGCAGAAGCAAGAGTCAGTTTCCCAGTTCATCCTTGGTTCCAAGTCTGACTATGGGCCCAAGACCTTCCTGAGGCTGTTTCATTGTTGAGCTGAGAAATAAGAAGAGAACATCATTCTTCTTCTCCTCAGAGACTCTCCCCCAGCTTTCCACGACATATTCTTTCATTTGTCAAAGTAAATTCTGCTGATTTTCATCCTCACTGCCCTTGAACTCACTCAATTGAAACTAAAGCCCTGCTCTCCCTCCCTGGCAGTATTTCACACACTCAGGAATACTAAAGATTTTTATCTAGTCTGAAGCATCCACAAAGAGCACTAACAGTCTTGTTAGGCAAGATCACTTACGCTAAATGACGGAATCTGCATCTTGCAGTTTCAAAGTTTAAATAAAAACTGTAGCTCCTTTCTATGGAACAACGACACAACATACATATAAAAGATATTTTAAATAGGAAAACTCGAGTTTACCAGGCTACTGGCAGCAGCAGAATATCAGAAGTGGATTGGCTGCAGCGCATGGAAAGCAGGACTATGGCCAGCTGACTATATTTGTGTCCATTTCCCTTCATTATCATCAAAGCAAACTTCACATCCTTTGCACTGTAAGGCTAGTCTTGAAACCTCTGCTGCACCTTTTCCACTTAGAGTTCTCCAGTTTACATGCTTGCAGTAAGAGTCAAACTTCAAGACGGGGAAAGTGAGAAGGCAACATTGCATAGTTCTTATCTCATGTCATGCACCTCAGGAAGGAAGGGGGGGGGGAATAAAGAAAGCTGAAAGTTCAAATCTGTCACCCTTTAGAGGAGGAATGGGAAAAAAAGGCAACAAGATTCTAAAAGAATTATAGATTTATTATTTCAGTAGCTGTTAGAAAACATGTCCACTCTTCAATGAAAAGATAATTAACAAGATTCGGGCTATTAATTTGGCAATGCTCAGGAACTACTACAATAGGCCACTCATCTTAATCGGTGACCTGAGAGGCGCAGGGCAAATCTCTTCTACTAAAAGTTATGCTGGAAGAGAAAGAATATGCCACTTCCTTAAAGGTTAACATCTGTTGTTAAAAGTAAATGGAGAACACAAGGACAGATAGTGTAGAATAACCTGCTTCCATGCAAGGATCTGCCATAAAAATTTTTGCTGGCATTTTCATTTCACTGCTCATGCAGACCTCTCTGAATACTTTAAAAGTCCCCAAAAACAAAACCAAGAGAAGATGAATTCAAGCCAAGAGATCTCTAAGCACCAAGGTCCAAAGGCCTGGGCATCGCTTAAAGGTGAACTATGAAGCCTAAAGTCTCCTTTATTATGTTCAAAGACAGATGCAAGCCCTCTCCCCCCACCCTAGAACAGTTTCCATATTTGAAACATCAGATTCTCCCTTCTTTCTTAAAGGGCTCTGGAAAGATCATTGGAGGACCAGATTATTGACATAGAGCAGGGGTGGGAAGACAAGAGAGAATGCTGATTCTTAGACCACAAACAGTAGTCTTAGGCTGTCAGTTTCCAGTCTGAGAATCAGCATTCCTTCCCCACCTCATTTTGGAGCATGGGGAGCTGAAGCTGAAGTTATAGCCTTGTGTGACATCAGTAACATCCTCCTCCAAGGAGCTTGCCAGAAACTGCTAACAAAGAAGGAAATAAGGAGCAGATATTGATATTCCCAATATGAAGGACAGACAAGCAGAACAAAGTCTGAGATCCTCTTCAAGTCCTTCTATCAAAGGAGGAGTAGAAAGCAAATGCACACTGTGTGTGTTGCTTCATAGTTCATTCGTAAGGAAATAGCAATCTCACCTCTCAATCCTGGAGATTAAGATGGCCTTCCTACAACACAGAATTAGATTAATGGAATGGGAAGTTGCACAAGGGACTTCATTCACTGATCTCATGCTCTGAAAGCTCAAAATTACATCCTTAAACAGCCCTCACACCGAGATGTCACAACCTCAAGGACAATAAACAGTGATAAACACAGTAGTGCTAAGAATCCAATGGTGCCATGGAAGCTATTTTTCACTACCCACATTCTGATGCAAAAGATCACAGAAGTGGGTAAAAAGCAACACAGCTAAGAACCTCTAACTTTTACCATTAAACCCCATTGGTTTTATTTCTGTTCTAGACTCAAAGTGTCTAGGACTCACACCACACTTAAATAACTGTTTGAGGACTCACTCACATCCTGTCTCTCTTCCACTAGGAGGTACTCAACTCGAAAGCCATTCAGCAGGCAATGCTGCAAGGAGCTCTAGCAGACTGTCACTTTCACACCTAAAATATTTCTTTGGAGGCCCAACTCCTTCTAGTCACCATCCTCAGCCCTGCTGGCTGACAGCAATGAGATCGGGTTCCAGGAAGGGGTAAGAATACAAGAACTGCCATTCAGTCAAACCAGTGGTCTATCTAGCCCAGTATCTGGTCTCAGACAGTGGCCAGTACCAGAAGTTCAAAGGGAGTGTACAGAACAAGGCAGTTGGATTGATCCAACCCCACTTCCCCTCCCAGCTTCTGACAATCAGGAGTTCGGGTGTCTGGAGCACGGGTTGCATCCCTGACCATCCTGGCTACTAGCCACTGATGGACCCACCCTCCATGAACTGATCTACTCCCTTGGCTGCCTCTGCTTAACTCATTCTGCCTTGGTGCCCCGCAGCCGCCTTGTTCAGCTAGTAGCAATATCCAGGAGGACACTGGCTCCTCCCCACCCGCCGTCCGGCTTTCACACACCCACGTCCCCGGAGGCCCCAGGCAGCTCCCGAGGCCCTGGCTCCCGGCATAGCGCCGGGCTGTACTTCTCAGCACCGGCCTCAGACCAGGCAGGGGCGGGGCTCGGCCCCGCTCGACTCCCCAGGGCGCGGGGGCTCGAGGGACTGGCAGCGCCCTGCTCCCGCAAGCAGCGGGGATTCGCCCCGGAGCCGCTGTGGGGCGGGATCTGGCCCAGGGGCTCCCCGCGAGGATCGCGACCATGCTCGGATAGGCCGGTGTCTGGGCAGCCGGGAACGGGGATCGTTCACCCCGACCCACCTGCCGCCGCCCGGCCCCGCGGCCTCGGGGTCAGGGAGCGCAGGCTCCGCGCCAGCTTCTCCACCACGGCAGCCACTCGGCAGCGGAACATGGCTGCAGCGTGCCCCAGCCTCCACTCCGTTCTGCACGGACCCCGGCCTGCCCTCGGCGCATGCGCCGCCCGCAACGCCGCGCCCCGATTGGGAGATCCCTCCACGCACGCGCAGAGCGCTATGGTCCGCGAGGGGAGACGTCTCGCGTCGCGTCACTCACCTCTCGCGAGCGGGCCGGGCTGCGAAGTGTCGCTCTTGCCCCCCGTCTCTATGGTGCGGCCGCCGATCTGACCATGCTGTCGTTACCGGCGCGCTGCCTTCTCCGTCCGCCGCGGCGTCCGCTCCCGGCCCCTTCCCGGCGGGGAAGCTCCAGGCCCGGCCGCCGCTGGCTTCTGTCCACCCCGATCTTCTATGTGAACGGGCCGCCGCACATCGGGCACCTCTACTCGGCGCTGCTGGCCGACGCGCTGCACCGACATCGGGGCCTGCTGGGGCCGGGCCCGGGCCGCCTCGCCACTGGTGAGCGGGAGGGAGCCGGGGGCGGTGAGCGGAGGGAGCGCGGGGGCGGGTTAGGGGCGGGCCGGGAGCGGATCCCTGCGGCGGCAGCGGGTGCGGGACTTGGCAACTCCATCCCCACCGGGCAGGCGGTGCCGTGCTCGCTGGGCAGTGCCCACGGGAGGCGGATACCCCTGCCCTGCAGCCCCCCTGGCCCAGCACCCAGCTGCCTCGCTTGGCTGTTCCAGGGACGGACGAGCACGGGCTGAAGATCCAGCAGGCGGCAGCAGCGGCCGGGACGTCTCCCTCTGAGCTCTGCGCGCACGTGTCCGGCCTGTTCCGCGACCTTTTCTCCCGGGCTGCCGTCTCCTTCACCGACTTCATCCGCACCACAGAGCCGCGCCACCGCCGGGCGGTGCAGTGCTTCTGGGCGGCGCTGCAGGGCCGCGGGCTACTCTACAAGGACTTTTACGAGGGCTGGTACTGCACCCCGGACGAGTGCTTCCTGACCCAGGGCCAGATCACCGAGCGCCCCGATGCCCAGGGCCGCCCCTGCAAGGTCTCGCTGGAGAGCGGCCATCAGGTACAACACTGAGCTGCGCTGCCTTCCTCCCTGCCCTCCTCTTGGCATGGCCCGATGCTTCCCTGCCTCGCTGGCCAGAGCAGGTGTGCAGGTGCTTTCTCTTCTTCTTTCCCACCCTGTGCTCCCCTTACGGATGCTCAGCAGACCGCCTGTTTAAGAGAAACAATAGCAGTTCCATAGTTAATGTAGCAAGAGAGAAGCTGAAGTTTCAAATCTCTCTAGAATTTTCTTGTATAATTAAATCAGCTTGAAATTTGGTGTGTCTGTTCATGGGCTGGAGCAGAGTTAGCTGTCTAAATACGCACTCATTTAGTCAAAGGATTTTTTGGAGATGTAGAATACTCTAAAAGGAGACGGTTTTAAAACCTCAACCTTCTTATACCAATCTCTGGGCACAAATGGGGACAAAACAGAGGGCAATAACCACATAAATCACGTCACTTCACTGTAGGTATTGAGAGCTAGCATTCAGCACCAAGAAAAGCCTCCTGTATGTAAAAATTAGGGCTGTCAAACAATTTAAAAAAATTGTAATTAATCACTAAATTAAAAAAATAGTCATGCTTAATCTCAGTTTTGATCACACTGTTAAATTTAAATTGGTATTCTATTACCGTTATAAATATTTTTGAATTTTTTCTACATTTTCAAATGTATTTCTTTCAAGCACAACACAGAATACAAAGTGTACAGTGCTCACTTTATATTATTTTTATTACAGATATTTACATTATGTAAACAAAAAATAGGTTTTTTTCAATTCACCTCATACAAGTATTGTAGTGCAATCTCTTTATTGTGAAAATGCAACTTACAAATGTAGAATTATAGAGTCTACAAGTCGAAGCATGAAGGGGCACACGAATGTTTAACATATTTGGCACATAAATACCTTGCCAATGCCAGCTACAACAGTGCCAGGTGAACATCTGTTCTCACTTACAGGTGATATAAATAAGAAGCAGACAGCAGAGGGAGAGGTGCAGTCCTTGTAGTAGAAATGTATGGGGACCATGGCCAGGGGCGGCTCCAGGCACCAGCGCAGCGTGTCTGCAGGAGGTCCGCCAGTCCCGCGATTTTGGCGGCAATTCGTCGGCGGGTACGCTGAAGCCGCAGGACCGGCAGATCACCCGCAGAAACGCCGCCAAATCCATGGACCGCCCGCAGGCGTGCTGCCAAAGGCTGCCTGACTGCCGTGCTTGGGGCGCAAAAAACATAGAGCCGCCCCTGACCATGGCTCTGCAGTTCCTGGTTTTCCAAGGTTCGAATTTTGAGAATTAAGCTCTTGTGCAGTGGGAGGGCCTAAAGGGCACCAAGCACTGTTGGATGTCTACAACCATAACTCCATGTTAACAAAGCTATGGGTGTCTCTTGTAGAACGTAATGAAGGGTATTGGTTGTAATTCATTTTTCTCTTTCACTCTCAGGTGCACTGGACCAAAGAGGAGAATTACATGTTCAAGCTGTCTGAATTTCAAGAGCCGTTACGGAAGTGGCTCCAGGGGAATCAGCATGTCATCTCCCCTGAGCCCTTCTACCAGGTGGTGCTCCGATGGCTGGAAGAGGACTTGCCAGACCTGTCTGTCTCCCGTGAGAGAAGCCGATTACAGTGGGGTATCCCTGTCCCTGGTGATTCAACACAAACCATTTATGTGTGGGTAGATGCCTTGGTGAACTATCTGACTGTAGCGGGTTACCCTGATGCACACCATGCCTGGTGGCCGGCTGCTCACCATGTTGTTGGCAAGGACATCCTCAAGTTCCATGCCATCTACTGGCCAGCATTACTCATGGCTGTGGGGCTTGATCCCCCAGAGCAGATCTATGTGCACTCCCACTGGACAGTCCATGGGCAAAAGATGTCGAAAAGCCTGGGCAATGTGGTGGATCCAGTGGCATGTTTCAAGCAGTACACGGTGGATGGCTTTAGGTACTTCCTGCTAAGGCAAGGTGTCCCTGAGCGAGACTGTGACTATTATGAGGAGAAAGTTATTAAGCTGGTGAATTCTGAGCTGGCGGATGCGCTTGGGGGGCTTCTCAACCGCTGTACAGCCCCTAGCATCAACCCCAGTGGGATTTACCCGCATTTCTCAGAGTCGTGCTTTCGAAAGGGCTCTGACCACATGGATGTGGAAGCCTCAGGTAGGGCTTTGGCTGAGGACTACGAGCTGGTAGCATCAGTTGATTGCTTGCCTCTCCAGGTGACTGATTATTTTGAACACTTCCAAATATACAAGGCTTTAGAATCTGTTGTTGCGTGTGTGAGGCAGACCAATGGCTTCTTCCAGAGACACGCGCCCTGGAAACTGTGCCGAGACAACCCTGCAGAGAAGTGCTGGCTTGACACAGTCCTTCATGTGACTCTGGAATGTCTGCGGATTTATGGGATTCTGCTGCAGCCAGTGATTCCAGCCACTGCGGACAAGTTACTTTCCAGGCTGGGTATTAAGCCTGAGGAAAGGGCTTTCACAGACTTGACCTTTCTGCCTCGCTACCATGGAAAGCCATGTCCCTTTGAAGGAAGAAGACTTGGCCCTGACACAGGGGCCTTATTTCCTAGGCTGGAAACACCAAGAAGGCGTCAGCTGGAAATCAAAGGCCTTAGACCTTGATAAATAACTGCTGTGAATAAAACCTCCAGGGACACCCAGAACATCTGTCTCTGTTTAAGTATGTTTTAAAAAAATGTTAGCAGCTCCTTGGATCAGACATCAGCTGGGTGGGTCTCATGCAGCCTCCTCCTGGCTGGGATGCCCTTGCCAGAGCGGGAGGCCCGAATACCTCATTGTGATAGAACCCCAGGAGCGTGAGCCAGGCCTGTTGTCTTTTGTGGGGTTTTGAGTGGAGTGTTCTATGATGGTGTCGCTGGTAAACATCCTCAGCTGCTCTTTGATTCAGTCAGCATGGGGAGGGTGAACTGGAATTGCAGCACAGAGCTGGAATGTTGCTGCTGTTTGCTCTGCTGTGTGGGTGGGACATGAAAAGGGATTAGGATAATGCCGGACTCCTTTTTAAAAGGGTAGATCTTTGCTGCCGGCCCTTTCTAAATAATATTTGGGGTCTGAAAAGTTAACCCCACCCCCACTTCTTACCCAGTTAGTTTCCTTTTCCATCCCTGTCTGCCTCTCTCATTAATGTGAGGAGTTGGGTGGTCATTCTACTAATGACATCTGGGCAAGAGCACAGCAGCCTGTCCCCCTGAGTGGCCTCTCCTCTTCTGGGGTGAGATCCCTCCCTGCTAACACCTCTATGCAGAGAGGACCCAGAGCCCTCGGGGGCACTCAGACCTGCTGGCTGACTTAGCAGGTCAGGGGTGTGAGAGAGAGTTGAAGTGAGAAGGGCAAGGGCTGATGACTGGGTAGTGAAGGGAACTGGGGTTGGTGCCAAACCCTGTAGCCAGCTGTTCTGCACAGAACTTTGGATGCTGAGGCTTAAATCATAGACTATCAGGGTTGGAAGGGACCTCAGGAGGTCATCTAGTACAACCCCCTGCTCAAAGCAGGACCAATCCCTAGACAGATTTGTTATCCCAGTTCCCTAAATGGCCCCCTCAAGGATTGAACTCGCAACCTTGGGTTTAGCAGGCCAATGCTCAAACTACTGAGCTATCCCTTCACCCCTGTGCTGGGCTCAGTGCCGAGGCTGGTGCCTTTGCCTGCTGGCATCAATGGCAGCAGTGATAGCTGCAAGAGCGCTCTGTTGATGGCTGTAGAATGTTAGTTTCTTTTGTCCTCGAGATACAATGGCCCCTACATGTGTTTAGTAGCTTCATCCTCCTGCGTTGGGGGTTGCAGATGGGTTGGAGCGCATGCAGTGTAGATTTTCTGCTGAGTCTGACCAATTGCCCTGCAGAGCTGTGGGATGTTATGCTGTGGGAGGGATGCAGGAAGGTACCACCATCGTACAGCTAATGAAATTGTACTCTGGGGCAATTGCTCGTCTGTCCAGAGGCCATGTGCAGGCAGGATGTTAGTCTGTCACTGCTGCTGTTCAGTCTGGACCTGGGGCTGCTAGGAGGATTGGATGAAGCCTAGTTTCCAGTGTCTGTTGTCATGCTCTGTAGCCTTGGCCAGGCTGCAGTTGTAATTGGCCTCTTCCCCTCCCTCCCTGTTGCTCATGGATGTGCTGCCCTGCACCACCACCCCCATCGCCCCCACTGCCTTTCCCAGCCCCGCATCCATCTCCCCACCCAGGGCTTAATTTGTCCTGGTGTTCGCTGAGAAAAGTGATATTAACAAACATGCAAGTATCACTTCTCACAGCAGACTTACTAGCTAGTTGGGAGGCAGTGATGATACTTGTATGTTTGTTAATATCACTTACAGCAGCTTCCCAGCTAGCTACTAAATGTGCTGTGAAAAGTGATACTAACGAACATACAAATATCACTTTTTCACATCATTCTTTTTATCGCGTTTGCAAAAAACAAACAAATCCTACATCAATAAATTACAATGATTTGGGCGTTTATATTTATTTGTTTTCCTAAAGTTAATTAAGTATTTTAGGAAAAAGTGTCAGTGCGGCCACCAGCAAGAGTTGGTGGCCGCACTCTGAGCCAGGGATTGATAGAGACATGGCTGCTCCATCCTTCCACCCAAAGAGGGAGGGGCCTGCCGCTACTCTCCTGAGCGGGGCAGGGGGAGTCTGAGCAGGGGCAGGGTTAGTCCCACTCTACCCTCTAGAGCCACAATGGGTGGTAGCTGCTCCCCGTGGGCCATTGGCCTGGCAAGAACACACTTTCTCTTGAGAAGATTGCCTTGTAACACAGCAAAATCCTCCAGAAACAACCATCCCCTTCCCCTGAGTGCAAGAAGAGATCCTGGCTGGGAGGGTGCTCCCTGGGCCCTCCACCTTTGCTGCCTTTCCCATCTCCAGCTTTCATTTAAAGGCCTTGTCTCATGCAAACCATTGTGCTGCTGTCCCTTAACCCAGCCTGTCAGGAAGCTTCCTCAGCAAAGCCAGACCTCTTCTCATTCCAGGAAGGGGTGAGTGCAGTGCTTAACTTGGACCATTTACATACCAATATTAAGCACGAGCCATTTTTTCCTTCTTTGACTGTCCCAGCATTTCTTCCCCCTGCGCTGTGGGGAGAGCTACCATTCAGGGTTCAGCCTTGTATTGGCAAGCAGGTCTCCCAGAGGTCCTGCCAGGACCCTCCCACACAGGGCAGTGAGAACCTGAGACTCCATGTGTGGACAAGCTAGCAAAGAGCAAAGTCCTGATGTTCTATAAGGATAGGAAGGGGCCCTGCTGACAGGGTTGCAGTTCAGTTTGCAAAGGGTGTCTGAGGGAAGAGGACCCTGTGGCAGGGAGCAGGCTGCCATGCAGGTGGGGTATCAATGTGTGCATATGACTACCTCATTCCCGCACTGCTCGTGCCTCTCAGTCCTGAACAACGTGCCCCCTGCTGTTTCAGGGCTGGGACCCCAGGCAGCTCTGCTAATGTACCCCAGTCATGAGGGGCACAATCCATCCCTAGTTTGCTCCTGGGCTTGCCTCTTGCACAATGCAGTGATTTAAGAAGGTGCACAAATTGGAATTTGAATGAGACCTTCCAGACTCATTTCACTTGTGGCTCTTTCCACAGGTGAAGGGCGAGTGCAGCTGTCCTGTGCTGAGTCCTGTGCACTGCTGAGGTTCTCCACTTTCAGTGCAGGGGTAAGCCAGTCAACCCTTGATAATGATTGGAGATTCCTGTGTATCTCCTAAATCCAGACCTGGTCTAGGACCATCACTGGCTAATGGGATCCTCCTGAAAGAACACTGTTCTGCTTCTTGCTGAGGTGGGAAGATGCCAGAAGGGACATCCTCCCCAAAGGTTTTTCTACTCACCTATTATGGTAGAAGTGTTGGGGACCTGGCTGGGCATGTGGCTGGATTTGCTGAATCTCAGCTTTCATTTTAAAACAAAAAGTAAGTCTCTAGCCCTCCTCAATGCAGGGAAGTTTAAAAATGTGACCTCTAATGGCTGAAACACAGAGGCAAATCAACAGGACCACAGCTTTATTAGTTTTTAAAATCTCATGATTGTTAAGCCAAACTTATGACTGTGTGAGGTCTGATTCATGGTTCTTGAGGGCTGGGGGTTGGCAGTACTGCATGGGAGATCAGAAAAACATGGTGGGGAGAAATCCAGAGGAGCCCAGCCAGTGCTTAATTTGTAATGAAAGAGGTGCTGGGGTCAAGCAATTTTTTTACTTTCATAACTGATGTGGCAAGCCCAGAGGGCACCTGGAGCTATGAACTCACAAGCCTAGAGGTGCCAGGGCTAAGCCCTGGCATAAATTAAGTGCTGGGCCCAGCCCGTTCCCCAGGTCAGAGTAGGGCCATGTCCTGTAGAATATTCACCAATTGAAATGACTCCTCACAGTGACCTGGCAGGAACACGTTTTCATGCTAGGGCTTCCGTCTCTGCAGCCTACCAGTAGGAAGGTGTCTTCTGATTTCAGCTTGTATTTTCCCTTTCATCATCCCCGCCCCCCCTTTCCTCCTAATTCTACTCCCTTGCCTTACACTAAGCAGTCCCAGTATTGCCTATCCCTGTGCTCAGCAGTTGTGAGGTTGGCTTACAACTCATAAGGTTTGTGCTTACCCAGGAAACAAACCCAAAGGTGGGGTTCTGTTTCTTTGCCTTTGGTGTCTGAGCCTGTGGGATCTTGTTTAAAAACTTTTCTTCAAAACAAGGACTATAAAAGTGAGAACAGATTATTCCGTAATTGCCTGACTCCAGGATCTGGGGATTTAAGAAAAACACTAAATATCATGAGATTTATGATCAAATTGTGAGAGTTGGCAGAATCTGGCTGGCTTATATCCGATACCTTTAGGGAACTGTTCCCTAGCTCTACAGATCTAGCTCTTTTAATATCTCATCACAAATTGCTCCCTCAAGATCCTTCATGTTGCTCTTCTCTCAATTTCCTTACAGTCTGTCAGCATCTTTCCAGAATTGTTAGATTCCCCCTACTTCTTGAAGCCAATATAGCATATTGTTGACTCATCAGAGTTGTAGTGTGAGGTGAGACCTCTGCATGTGCAGCCCAAAAGTGCAGATGGGGACTTGTCCAATGAAGCATCTACCTCACAGCTTTCAGAGTAGCAGCCGTGTTAGTCTGTATCCGCAAAAAGAACAGGAGTACTTGTGGCACCTTAGAGACTAACAAATTTATTTGAGCATAAGCTTTCGTGGGCTACAGCCCACTTCTTCGGATGCATAGAATGGAACATATATTGAGGAGATATATATACACATACAGAGAGCATGAAAAGGTGGGAGTTGTCTTACCAACTCTGAGAGGCCAATTAAGTAAGAGAAAAAAAAACTTTTGAAGTGATAATCAAGATAGCCCAGTACAGACAGTTTGATAAGAAGTGTGAGAATACTTACATGGGGAGATAGATTCAATGTTTGTAATGGCTCAGCCATTCCCACAAAAGCTTATGCTCAAATAAATTTGTTAGTCTCTAAGGTGCCACAAGTACTCCTGTTCTTTTTAGCTCACAGCTGTGACTGCACACCACAAGCCGTCCCAGAAGCATATGGAAGTGCTCCAGCCGCTGCCCTGTCCAAGCCTCATCTGGGCTCGTTATATAACTTAGACCCTTCTTGTTCCTGCTGGTTTGTGACTCCTTTGGCTCTCAGGGTATGACTATACTGCAATAAAAGTCTATAGCAATGAATCTCAGTGCTTGGGTCTATTGACTTGGGCTTGCGGGGCTTGGGCTGCGAGGCTAAAAATTGGTGTGTAGATGATTGGGCTCGGGCTGGAGCCCAGGCCGTGAGACCCCTCACACACACCCTGGGTTTCAGAGCCTGGGCTCTATCCAGAGCCCAAACATCTACACTGCAATTTTTAGCCCTGCAACCTGAGCCCTACAAGCTTGGTCAGCTGACCTGGGCCAGCTGAGGCCATGCTGTGGGTCTCTTATAGTGGAGATGTACCCTCAGCTCTCCCACTGCAGCCTGCAGTCAAAGTCTGCATCAAACTCCCCTGGGGCGGTTAGAATCCTTTGGGTGTGTTTCTAATGCATGGGTCACCAGAGTACTCAGATATTCTCCAAGGGTATGTCTACACTACAGGGAGGGACTGGAAACTTCTAAATTCCTC
This sequence comes from Emys orbicularis, assembly GCF_028017835.1. Classification (NCBI taxonomy): domain Eukaryota; kingdom Metazoa; phylum Chordata; order Testudines; family Emydidae; genus Emys; species Emys orbicularis. The sequence goes on along the minus strand of NC_088691.1, from coordinate 43,378,480 downwards.
ACTGTCCCTGCAAACAAAGAATGCCTTAAAGCATTTTCGCCCATCCCCTTCTTAGCTGCACTGTCTTTTTCACCAGCATTTTCTGGGGTGTACATCCCTTCAGCAGCGGAGTGCCTTTCGACAGCCTGCTCCTGTATGCATTTACAGTCCTGGCCAGGAGAATCCCCCTCCTAGCTACAGCCATGACTACTAGCGGGGTTCTAGCATGGTTTCCTTGACTACAGTGAAGGGTGTTAGAGCCATTCACAAAGCCACAGGGTTGAGGGGGAAGGGCTGCAGCACTATCTGGCTAGCACAGTTTGCAGTGCAGCCTGCGTGCACTGCTCCAGGAAGTCATGATAGGCCCCTACGGGCAGCAGTCACCACTTAGCTTCACCAGTGCTAATAGAGAGCAGCTGCTGTGTCCCCCAGAGATGCTGTGGAGGGAAAGGCAGGCAAAGAGAAAGGAACAGGAGATTGAGGAGTGAAGGGAGCACTGCAGAGACTCCTGGGCACTAAGGAAGACCCCAGGATAAAAAAGAGGGCAATGGAGGATGAAATCAAAGGTCTTATCTGCGCTCAGCTTTGTCTCGGTGCCAGCCAGTGGTGCAGGCAGCAAGGCCCCTAGGAATCAGCTTCACCGTGTCTGCAATGGCAGTTTGCACTGGTGAAGATACGCCGGCACTGGCTGTAAGTGAAGTAGATCCCCAGCGTAGGCAAGGCCAAGGAAGGGAGGGAAGAAAGAATAAATTAATCGTGTGAAACAGAGTGAGGGGGAGAGCAGTACAAGCCTTCTGCAAGAGTCTGGCTTGGCTGGAGTCATGGAGAGAGACAGGGATTGCTGGTGCCTGAAGGCCTAGTTTCTAAGTCTTGGAGGCCATAGGCCTGCCCCTGTGGAAATGTGGGTCCTTGAGGCCCAGCAAATTGAAGGGGTCACTCTCAAAGGACTGGTTACAGGCTGGGGCATAGACTAGACCAGGGGTGGGCAAACTTTTTGGCCCGAGGGCCACATCGGGATTGCGCAACTGTATGGAGGGCCGGGTAGGGAAGGCTGTGCCTCCCCAAACAGCCTGGCCCCTGCTTCCTATCTGCCCCCTCCCACTTCCCACCTCCTGACTGCCCCCCTCAGAACCCCCAACCCATCCAACCCCCCCTGCTCCTTGTCCCCTGACCGCCTCCTCCCGGAACCCCTGCCCCTAACTGCCCCCTGGGATCCCACCCCCTTATCCAACCCCTCCTGCTCCCTGTCCCCCGACTGCCCTCCCGACCCCTATCCACACCCCCGCCCCCTGACAGCCCCCTTGGGACTCCCACCTCCTATCCAACCACCCTCTGCTCCTCGTCCCCTGACCGCCCCCCCAGAACCTCCACCCCATCCAACTGCCCCCTCCTCCCTGACTGCCCCCCAGGACCTCCTGCTCCCTTACCCAACCCCCCCGCCCCCTTACCAGCAGCAGCAGCTTGCAGCCGCGACACCCGGACAGAGCCAGCTGCACTCCCCACACTGCCCAGCAGGAGCAGCAGGCCAGAGTGCGGCCCTTGTGGCTGCGGGGGAGGGGGGACAGCAAGGGAGGGGCTAGGGACTAGGTCCTCAGCCGGGAGCTCAGGGGCTGGGCAGGATGGTCCCGTGGGCCATAGTTTGCCCACGTCTGGACTAGACCCTGTGGCTCCATGACACCTATCCCAGGCATGTGCCGATGGTCCCTCTAGCACATGGGTGTTGTGTGTCTGTCACAGGTGTTGGCAGTGCCCAGAATGAATTCCTGTATTGGATGCACACAGTCATGTCTGTACTTTGGTCTGCTATAAATGTCACTTCGCTCTCTGTCCTGCATGTAACCCAGGGAGTTGGGGCCCCCTAAGCTTCGTGATCCAGGTCAGCCTTCCCCCGGCCACAGACCGCCTCTTATCTTGCCTACCCTGCTTCTGCTTCACTTGAGCGGGAGAGACTGGGCCTAGAAGAGCAGGTAGGGGTGCCAACTGGTATGTGCTGATGGTGCCAGCCCACTGCTGGCTAGATGCCATGCTGCTGTGGTCAAGAACGCTGTGCAAATGTGGCTCTGTTCACCTCGCTCCAGCCTGACTGGTCCCACAGCAGCCTGCAGAGAAGGTGGAGGGGAATGCTCAGGGCCGGTGTAACCACTAGGCGAACTAGGTGGCTGCCTGGGGCGCCAAGATTTGGGGGTGCCAAAAAGCGGTGCCCAATTTTTTTTCCCCTCACTATTGCTTAGGGGCAGGTACCTGTCAGTCTCCAGCGCTCGGCCCATGCCAGCAGCCTCTTCACCTCGGAGTCTCCCCCGCTTGGCCGGGGGTCGCTACTCCTCTCGGGCTCCCCGGCTGCGGCCACCCGGGGGGACGCAAAGGGCTGGGCTCGGCTGGGGCCCCGCACCTGCCGGCCAAGAGCAGCAGGAACCGGGCACCGCTCGGGGGGAGCCGGGCGGCCCGAGCCCAGGGCGACAGCAGCCTCCACGGCAGCAGGGCCAGGCAGGGAGTGTAGCTCACCATGGGGCAGGAGAAGCCGCACTGCTGCTGCTGTTTCCCACCTACAGCCGTCCTTTGTGCGGCGCGGCAGGGCAGTGAGAATCTTTGTGAGATGTGTGCATGGGTAATATCTGAAAATTGAAGGAATAATGTATTTACCTTAAAAGTCTGCTTTATAGACTTGGAGTAGAAATTAGTCACCAGGGGATAATAGCCCTTTGGGGCAAGGGGGATTTGTCACCCTGCCTAACCTGGCTGGTGATGCAATGCAAGGCTGAATTGTTTAGCTTTGCACAATAGTAAGACTTTGAATAGGACACCATCAGAGGCAGTGGCAAACAACTGAAACGCCTTAAAGGTAAAAAAGAAACATTACAACAGCCGTTACCCGTTCTAACAGGCTGTTTATAATGCAAAGTTTACTAGTTTTCGGAGGTTGGGGGGCGGGGGGAGCAAGGTGAAAGTTTCACCTAGGGCGCAAAATATCCTTGACCAGCCCCGGAATGCTGCCCTTTCCTGCTTCCTGCGGGGCTTTGGAGAGATCTGGAAGGGAAGGTTCTCTGTGTGCCCCATTTGGGCTGCTTGTTTCCCCGCCAGTATAATCAGGCCTGCCTGGGCTTTGCTGGTGGGCTGGGCTGGGAGAGCCAGAGCGGGGCCCTGGGTGGGAGCTCTTCTAGCCGGTCAGCAAAAGAGTTTTTCTCCCACCTGGTCCTTTGATTGCAATATGTGTGCACAGGGCCCGGCCCACAGCATCCGAGCGCCCGCGGCGGCCCTTTGCTGGGCTGGGCTCCCGCAGACAGAGGCCCTGGCCCTGGGAAGGCGCAGGCGGGGGCGTGGCAGTCCGTGCCAGGGGCCGCCCCTTGCTCCGCTGGCGAGCAGCCAGGGCCCGGTGTCCCTGCGCCCCGGGCGCCCTGCTGCTGGCCCGCAGGCAGGCGCTGCGGGAGCGCGTGGGTCAGGCGAGCCCCGCGGCCGGCCCCACCCGCCGGCCGGCCAGGGGGAGGGTCTCCGCCGCGCTGAATATGCATCAGCCACCTGATCCGCCGCGCTCGGCAGCTGCCTCCTGCCTTTGTGTGCGGGCCGCCGCCCGGCTCCGCGCAGCGCCCGGCATGCAGCCCTCCGGGCCGGCCGCCGCCGAGCTGGACGCCTCGCTGGAGCAGTACCTGCGGGTCCGCATCTTCAAAATCATCGTCATCGGCGACTCCAACGTGGGCAAAACCTGCCTGACCTTCCGCTTCTGCGGGGGCGACTTCCCCGCCAGCACCGAGGCCACCATCGGCGTGGACTTCAGGGAGAAGACGGTGGAGATCGAGGGAGAGAAAATCAAGGTCGCGGGAGAAGCGGGGAGGAATGGGGAGGGGGATGAGGAGTGGAAGGGGAGAGTGATGGGGGAGCAGCAGGGGCAGTAAAGGAGGGAATTGGGGGAACAGAGCAGTGGGGGAGGCGGGGAATGGGGAGCAGGGGCAGTGAGGAAGGAGGGAATTGGCGGGTTGGGGTGGTGAGAGGAGAAGCAGGGGGCAGTGGGGGATGGGAATGAGGGAAGGGGGGGTGGCGGCGGATGGGAGTTGGGGAATGGGGGAGCAGGGCGTGGTCGTAGATGGGGAGTGGGGAAATGGGGGAAGCAGGGGGCATTGAGGGAGGATGGAACTGTGGGGGTGGTGTGGTGGTAAGAGATGGAGTCAGACGGGATGGGGGAGCAGAGGGCATTGGGGGGAATGGAGGAGGAGGGGATGGGGGCAGTGAGGGATGGAGAGTGGGGAATGAGGGAGCAGGGGGTGGTGGCAAATGGGGAGTGGGAGAATGGAGAAGCAGGGGCAGCGAAGGAGGAGGGAATTGGGGGTTAGGGTAGTGGGGGATGGGGAGCAGAGCGTAGTGGCGGATGGGAGCAGGGGGGAATGGGGGAGCGGGGAGCAGTGGCAGATGGGGATTGGGGGGAATGGAGGAGCAGGGGCAGTGAGGGAGGAGGGGATGGGGGGCGGTGAGGGATGGGGAGTGAGGGGATTGTTAAGGATGTGGGGGAACAGGTAGAGAACAAGCAGGAGGTTGGTGACACAGGAAGACATGGGGCAGAGAGAGGGGGATGCTGGAGAACAGGTGGGGTTGGTGAGGTACAAGGAAATGGGGGCACAGCACCGGCAGCAGAGGGAGAGAAGGGGAACAAAGAGAGTGATAGGGGGGCACTACAGGTGTGAGACATCCATGGTGTGCATAGGCCAAAGAGCAGGCGTGGGTATAGGAAGGGGCAGAAGGGTGGAGGTGTGTGGCGAGAGGGCTGGAGGTTGGCTGGGGTGTGTGTGGGAGAAATGGAGCGGGGAGCTAGGTGGTCAGAGAGGTATGGGGGTAGTGGAGGTTGATGAGGTATGTGGGGGTGTCAAGCTATGAAAGTGTCACCGGGATGAGGGTATCTACTGGGGGGGGGGGCAGTGAGATAGGAGGTCATGAGTGGAGAGGGGGACAGAGGTGGGGAGTTAGAGCAGGGGCAGTAAGGTGCAAAGGCATTGGGGTGGCAAGGGCGTGTGGGAGAGCAGCGAGTGGAGCAGCAAGTTATAGGGGTGGGGGCTACAAGGGCACTGGAGGGCAGGAGGGGTCGGGGAGGTACGCGAGCACTGGTGGGCAGGAGGGGGCGGGGAGGTACGAGAGCACTGGTGGGCAGGGGAGTGGAGGTTGGTACGAGGGCACTGAAGGGCAGGAGGGGGCGGGGAGGTATGAGGGCACTGGAGGGCAGGAGGGGGGTACGAGAGCACTGGAGGGGGGATATGAGGGCAGGAGGGGCGCGGGGAGGTACGAGGGCACTGGTGGGCAGGGGAGGGGGTATGAGGACACTGGAGGGGAGGAGGGGGCGGGGAGGTATGAGAGCAGGTGAGGGGAGAGGTGTAGGAGGGCACTGGAGGGTGCGGGGGGATACGAGGTCATTGGAGGGAGCTACGAGGTCATCCAGGGGATTGGGAGGTCTGAAGCCATTGGTGAAGCATTCTGGGGGGGGGGGGGGAGGGGAGGGTGGTATAAGGGGATGGGAGTATGAGGGAAGGGGCATGGGGGCAGGGAGGTATGAGCGGGCAGGGAGGTACAAGTGGATGAGAGCGGTTGAGGGAGGGGGAACTATGAAGACATGGGGGGGCTGCGGAGGGGAGAGGTACAGGAGGGCAGGAGATGTATGAGGGTTTGGTAGGGAGGGAGCATGCTGGTAGGTGGGGAGGGGCAGAGAGTACTGGATGTGCTGAGGTATGAGGGCATTGGGAAAGTGGGGGCCATGTACCAGCCCCCTGGGAGGTTCCAAGGTCTGTGGAGAAGGAGGAGGTGGTGGCGAGAATGCTGTGGAAAGGTCCAGTATGCCCAGATTTGGATCAAGGGAGCTGGGTGGGGGAGTGATAGTGAGTACTTGTAGGAAGGAGCTGGTAGATGCTCCAGACCCTGCCACTGAGGAAGGTGGGGCTTTGTGGAGCTGGGGTGTAGGCCCAGGAAAGGGCAGTTTGCAGAGCAGAGCTGTGGACCCAGCCACTTGCTGTGACTGTGTCTCGAGGCCTAGGGCAGGGTTAGTTGCTGCAGCTTGTGCATGCGACTGGCAGCCCAGTGGGATGCTCCTTGCTGTGTCTGTCTTTAATGGCTACGCTGGGAACAGGCCTCGAGCAGCTGGCTGTGTGGGTGCCAATCCCCTTTTCTTGCAGCTTGCACCAAACTTTCTCCATAGGAGATGACCATTCCACTATCACAACCCCAAATATTCCAAAATCACAAGCCAGGCCCCCAAATCATGAGAATTTAAAATCTTGGAATGCTTTTTTTTTGTTTTTGTTTTTTTGACTCCTGGTTTCTGAGCCTTTAGGTTGCACTCAGGTGTTTTCAGACTTTCCTTTGCAAATGTGTGGGCTAGAAACTACCTTTTTAAATGAAAGCTGAGATTCTGCAAAATGTTAACTCGTCTCGAGTCCACATCCATACAGTACATGGACTGGATCTGGCTGCCTGCCCAGGGGGTTGACACTGGTAATCCAAGCTCGATGGTTAAGGCTGGTAAACTTTGATTTGATGGGTAAGGTAACAGAGAGCAAGGGAAGATTGGTAGGCTTGGCATGCTGCAGCGGGAGTGACCCCTGGAGGCTGAGCAGTCTGAGGGCTTCTGAAGGGGGAACAGCAGTGCAGCCAACTCTGAAAGGCTCAGAAACCAAGCGAGAGTCATAACCACTGAGCTGTTGTGTCCCTCTCTCTGGCCTAATGAGTATTTAATTAGTTATACAAAGTGAAACACTCCAACAGGAGACACTCTACAGCCCAGTGGTCAGGACGCCAGCCTGAGATGTGGGAGACCCAGGTCTCTGCTTCTAATTGGGCACAGCAGACATTTGAACCTGGGCCTCCCATCTCCCTGGGGGAGTGCTCTGCCCACCGGACTGTGGGCTGTTCCTGGCTGCTCTGCATCTCAGTTTGACTGGTCCATCCTGGCCCAGGGAACCATTTCAGTGGTGATAAAACGGCATCTTTTGACAGGAAAAAGCTTGGTCAAAATGTTTGCAGTCAGCTTTGTTCCTGAGCCCTGTGTTCTTGCTAGTGCAACTTACACCCCATGTTGGCCTGAAGCCAGTGTTGCTGCTCCAGGCCTGGGAAGTGTCCAGCCTGCTGTTCTCCCCTAGCTGCTTACACTTGAGCAGTGAGGGGAGATGGGTTAGTAGCCCAGGCTAACCTCCTGTCAGAGGGGAAAAGTGAGGCTTAAGTAGCCTGAAAAGAGGGGGTGTGAGAGGGTGGGGACAGGAGGGTCTGAAGGACAATGAGCCCAGAGCAGCCCCTCCTTTTCATGCTGTCCCTGTGATTCGAGTGCAAGGGGAAACTGAATGGCAGAGAAATGAGGAACAAACATGCTTGCTTTCTGCCAGCGTTTGCCCAGCTTGAGACTCCCCTGCTGCAGATATTGGCACTGGGTTGACAAGGCAGCTGGATGGTTTCAGCATCAGTCTGCAGCTATTGCAGCTTTAAAAAAGAAATAATCAAATCCCAGGCTTCAGGGTGCACCTACAGGGGTCGGGAAGGAATTCTACTATTTTTTCCCCCTCCAGATTCACCACTGTACAATTGTCTGGGTGCATTACAGGGTTCTTCACTTCTTCTGCAATGGGATGCTGGCGGCAGGGCTGTCCCTAGGGGGGTGTGGGGCCTGGGACAAATCAGCGTCCCTGCTAGTCTCCTCGCTGTGCGCCCGCCCCCTCAGACACACATCCCGCCTGTCGCTCTTGTCCTTGCTGTCTCCTCGCCATGTGTCCAGGGTGCGCCCCCATCCATCGCTCTCCTCCTCACCATCCGCCTGCCTCCTCCCCCCCGCCTCCTCGCTCACCACTTGCATCCCCGCTAGTCTCCTCGCCGTCCATCTGGTGCATGCCCCCCCCCCCCATCCGCCGCTCTCCTCCTTATCCGCCCTTCGCCTCCCCGTTCACCTTCTTACCCCACTCGCTTCACCTGAATATCGGGACA